>NC_063332.1:84923169-84973169 GCF_021869965.1 Rhincodon typus
CATTTGAATATTTCTTTTGCATTTTGTATGCTGCATGTAGCATCAAGTACACTTTAAGGAATTGGCTAGACTATAAGATCTAGGAGCAGAAGTAGGCCATTCACCTTGGTGAATGCACTGCCATTCAGTGAGATCATGGCTGATCTGATAATCCTCAACTAATTTTCTTGATTTTTTTCCCCAAAACTCTGATTCCCTTATTGATTCTGTCTACCTTGATCTTGAATATACATGACGCAGTCTCCACACACCTGTATGGTAACAAATTCCACAGATTCACTACTATTCGAAGGAGACATTTCTCCTCATTTGTTTCAAATGAGTGATCTCTTACTCTAAGAAAATACTGTCTGATTCGAGACTCCCCTTCAAGCAACCTCCCTGCATCTACTATCAAGCCCCCTAAGAATCTTGTTTATTCCAATAATGCTGTCTCTCATTCTTCTAAATTGTAGTGAGTACAGGCCCAAACTATTCAACCTCCCCTCATAAGACATTCTTTCATACCCAGTATCAGCCTAGTGAATCTTCTCTGGACTACTTCCACTGACGGTATGTCTTTCCTTAGATAACAGGCCCAAAACTGTTGACAGTATTCCAGGTGTCAGACCAGTGCTTTGTATAGTTTTAGAAAGAATTCCCTGTTTTTATACTCCATTCTCTTCAAAATATACACCAATAATCTATCTGCCTTCAGTGCTACTGCTGAAATTGTCAATTCAGTGGTCTTTGCTTCCCATTTCTGATGTTGAGATGATGCTTCTTTGGCTAGCCAGGCCCTTGGTGTTCATTTTGCCTTTCTCTGGAATCTTCCATTAGTTTAAAAGAAGTCCAGAGAGAACTGATTCATAAGAAAATGTGTCTGATTTATCAATTCAAAAGTTACAGCTCATAGCACCTGCTGCAGGACAGGTAACTTTTTTTTAAAGTTTGAACTGTTTTACACAGCAGACACGATTTTACACCCTTCTGTCTCTTTCATTCTGGATGTCTATGTCTCCAAGTTTCCAGTTCTAATCTGCTTAGTTAGCTGAGAACCAATCAGCTTTGCTTGTAAACAACTTGGATCTCGAATGCACATTGCAGGAACCCATAGTCACAAAAAACAGTTCACAGTCGGTATCAAATTCCTTGCTGTGAAATTATTCAGCTGTCTTTAAAAACTATTGACAAATATATGATGTTTTACAACACTGGCAGCTGCCTTTGGACAGGATATGCCAGTTGAATTTCCACTTTGAATGAAATTTCCAATAGTATACTCACCTCTGAAGTTTCCTGCACACAGACCAAGCTCCTTACTGGCTTTCCTAACCGTGAAGATAAATTATTTAAATCTTATACAGAAAAGCGGATATACATGAAAAGTCTCAGTTCAGGCCACATGGACTGAAGTTACAAATGATGGAAAACCTCAATGTCAATGTACAAAGTTTAAGCATTGATTCCACTGGATTAAGAAAAAGAACTTAAAGCACGTAATAATTCGTCTATCAGTTTCAAGTTCTGGTTTAAGCTGGTCAGTCTTAATTAGATTCTTTTTGTGTTAAATGTATTTTTCCCCTCAGTAGGCTGAGGTCCACTGTATGTGAAAGGAGAAAATTAATTCATTTTTTAAAATAACCTTTCCTACAACACTTGGGCATTAAATATGAAAGATGAGAAGTTCTGGCAAATCTGTTGAGTGCACTCGCCTAATCACATGCTTCTAGAGCAACAATGTGTAAAATTGCTATTTCTCGGCATTAGGTCCTTGTGTTCAATGTAGTCAGAAATGTGTTGATTTCTAGTCCCAAACAAAATCCTCCATAGACTTAATGGGCAGAGGAATGATTTTATAGCAATTTAAATTTGTTTTCAGTATCCATACTCAATCCATAGTCTAAACTTCTAGATTTTACTTGATCTATATTTTTTTATAGGGCCTTTTCTGATGCTACAAGTAGCATTGTCAATGGTGTAGGTTGTGTTCATGCCTGGAAGAATGATTCTCTGACTATTTATTCTCTTGTACTAACACAGTATACAGGCTTGTCATACTTTTCTCTTCACTTAACATTGACAGACATTTTTGTATCCTCTCTTTCTTTGGCCACAGGTTAGGCCCCGGAGGACTGGAGAATAGCTAATGCCCTATTTTTAAAAAAAGGTAACTGGGATAATCCAGGAAATTACAGGCCTGTGAGCCTCACATCAGTGGTAGGGAAATTATTGGAAAAGATTCTCCGGACAAGATGTATAAGCATTTAGAAACAAATGGACTGATTAGCGATAAACAGCATGGTATTGTGCAGGAGAGGTCATGCCTCACTAACGTGATTGAGTTTTTTTTTTGAGGTGGGGATGAATATGATTGAGGGAAAAATGGTTGATATTGTCTACATGGACTTCAGTAAAGCCTTCGACAAGGGTTCCTCTTGGCAGACTGGTACAAAAGGTGAAGTCACATGATGTCAGGGTGAACTGGTGAGATGGATACAGAACTGGCTTATTCATAGGAGTCAGAGGGTATTGGTGGAAGGATGCTTTTCTGAATGGAGGGCTGTGACTAGTGGTGTTCCACAGGGATCTGTGCTGGGACCTCTGTTAGTCGTGATCTACATAAATGATTTGGTGGAAAACGTAGCTGATCTAATTAGTACAGTTGTGGATGATGCAAAGATTAATGGAGTTGCGAATTGTGAGGATGATTGTCAGGATACAACAGGATATAGGTCAGTTGGAGGTGTGGGCGGAAAAATGGTAGATGGAGTTTAGTCTGGACAAATGTGAGGTGATGCATTTTGGAAGGTAAACTACAGGTGGAAATTTATACAGTGAGTGGCAAAACCCTTGAGTATTGATATGCAAAAGGATCTGGGTGTGCAGGTCCACAGATCACTGAAGGTGGCAGCACAGGTAGATGGGTAGTAAAAAGGCCAATGGCATGCTCGCCCTAATTGGAAGGGGCATTGAGTATAAGGATAGACAAGTTATGCTGCAGCTTTATAGAACTTTAGTTAGGCCACATTTGGAATATTGCGTACAGTTCTGGTCACCACTATACCAGGAGGATGTGGATGCCTTGGAGAGGGTACAGAAAAGGTTTACCAGGATGTTGCCAGGTATGGGGGATTTTAGCAATGAAGAAAGGTTGGATAGACTGGGCTTATTTTCACTGGAACGCAAGAGTTTTATAAGATTGTAAATGGCATAGATAGAGTGGAAAGCTTTTTCCTAGGGTGGAGGGGATCACTTACTAGGGGGTCACAGGTTCAAGGTGCAAGAGGGGAAATTTGCGAGGCATGTTTTTCACACAAAGGGTGGTGAGTGCTGGAACGTGCTGTCAGAGGAGGTGGTGGAAGCAGACACAATAGCAGCTTTCAAAAAGCACCTGACAAATACATAAATAGGAAAGGAATAGAGGGATACGGATCCTGTAAGTGAATATGGAAGGGCAAAATGCGTTGGTGCAGGCTTGGAGGGACGTGTTCCTGTGCTGTATTATTCTTTGTATGTCTGCATTGTGCATCTTTTGACTTGATACTTGTCATTTGGTATTGGTATTGGTATTGGTATAGGCTTTCCTGTTCACATTTCAGCAGTGCTTCTAATGTATATAATGTGTACATAAATGTTCTTGTTTACTTCTAGATGTGCAGGTTAGGTGGATTAGCAATGGTAAATGTGGGGTTATGAAGATAGTGTCGAAGATCTCAAAACATCTTTTATCAGTTAATTACTCCCTGTCCTCTCTACTCCGGATTCAACTCCAGACTCTGTTTATAACCGATTCTTGCCTTTAAATGTTTATTGTTTCTTTCTTAATGAGTTTTAAGATCATTTTAAGGAGATGACTCATTAAGCTTATAGTTCTAAAGTGATTGCATTCCATTACTTTAGGTCTTTTGTATATTAACAAATAGTGAATGTCTCTAATCAGTTGCAATGTAGCCTGGTGTATATATGTATTAATTTCTTTTATCATCTCTGGCTCTCTCAGGGCTTTTAGATGTTCTGTTGTGACTTCATCTGTGCTTATAGTCTTTCCTGTACTTAGCAAATTTCAAAGCATTCTTTACCTCTGTCATAAGTTCATTGTTTGGTAATTTGGTCATCACACAATTCATTTTCATATCCTGTCCATCTTTTTGCAACTGCATCTCTTTCTAAGAAAAATATCATAGGATGTTACATTCTATCCACCTTGCTGTATGCCTCAAATCTGTACAGTATATAAAGATATGTGGAAAAACCTTTTGAAATGTGGAAGCTAAGATCAGACAATCCTACAAGTGCAGAAAGAGGCCATTCGGCCTATCAGATTTGCGCTAACCCTCTGAAAAGCATCCCACACAGGCCCAGCCTCCACAATCCCCATAACCCCACATTTTGCCATGGCTAATCCACCTAGCCTGCACATCCTGACACTACAAGGCACTTAAGAATGGCCAGTCCACCTAAGCTGCATATCTTTGGACTGTGCAAACCTGGCAGAAACCCCCACAGAAACGGAGAATGTCTGTATTGAGTTTGTGCAGTCACTCAAGGCTGGAATCGAACTCAGATCCCTGGTGTTGTGAGGCAGGTGTGCTAACCATGGATCCCCAATGATGTGTGCTTAAAAATCAATAGGCAACAAAAGAGAGAACTGAAATTGCAAAAGAGAAAAGAACTCTTTAAACAAAAATTAATATCCAGAAAAGAGAGTGTCAATATATGTAATTTGATCAGAGTTGAGAAGCTAAGGAGATCTCTTTTAGAAAGCAAATTGGCAGGCAGCAGAAAAAAGGATCAATTCCTGATGCAGTTGGATGTTGGGCATTAGAGTGGTTGCAGATGGACTACAATGGATGCATGAGTAGTGCAAGACAAACTTGACATACCATGACAACAGCATCTGGTAGGAATAATTGCAAGCAGGAACAAGAATGAATTTATGTTTAGCAATGTATTTTCAACATTAACTTTTTTCAAACTTTTTCACACTTGCATTGCTGCTCAGAAAATGATGATGACCAAAGTTTAATTTGAATAATGGGTTAAAAACTAAGGATATTGAAACTGAAGGCATAAATTGTGATTTTTGTGGTTCTTATAGCTTGCGTTGCTACAGCATGATGTAATTAAGGCATGATTGTGCTGTCCTATCACTGACAATCTGCTTATTTTAAACTGTAAAAGACATACACCATCTCTTTATAAATAACTAGTTTCCACAGACTTGGTGTGAATAAGAAATTATTCACATACATAGTATGATTTGCAGTTTGTAACCAAACCTAAACAACATATATTTTAAGTTTTAAAGGATGTAAAGTGTGACCCTTTCCACATCTTCCCTGAAGCCTTTTCTGTTGTAAACCTTTGAAAGGATTCAAGCTGATATTTTGAACTAAAACTCAACCTTTAAATCATTACATATATTTATTGAGCTGGCAATATCAGAGATGGTGGTACCTTCTAGAGACACTATAAATGAGAATGACTTGTCATGATCTGGGCAATGGATGAGGCTTTTTGATATTGGAATGGAGTGAAGACTTGATGTGAAAACAATATTAGGCTTACAATTACAGTGGGTTTTAAGCAATCCAGTAGCTACATGATGAGTAGAAAATCCACTTCTGCATTTGTGCCCTAGCTATCTAACTCCACTATAATTGATAAATAAAATAAATATTTGTGTATCGGTTTCGATTTCCAAGTATGCATCTGGTAGTGTACACTAATTTTCATTTGTGTAAATTGTTTCATTAGTGAAGAAGTTGACTTTGCTTCTGTTTCTTGACAAAACTTTAAAAGCTGCTGGAGAATTTCCTTATGAAAGATGTTTTTAATCAGCTTTTAACTATTCAAGCATCAATATGGCTTTATTAGGTAGCATTGTTTCAACAAGCCAAATGAGCTACAGGTTTGGTATTTGTAACAGTATTCTGAGGAGAAATACTTCATGTGCAACAACTGGCAAAAAATATGAATATTGCTGGTCCCAGAGCTACAACTGACATTAATTTCTTGATGAGGATGCATCAGCAGAGGAGTTAATAAATTAAGTGGCAGTTACGGAAAGGGTGAGTGAAGGATAAATGTTTATCAAACTGTGTGATACTTAACGGATTAATAAGGCTGTTAAAGTCAAAGCAAGTACTCAGATTTATTTCTACAGTGCCAGAATTTAAAAAGTAGAGAACCTATGCTAAACCTGTATGAAACTTTGATTAGACCATTCTAGTCACTATTATAAAAATATAGAGGCAAGAGTACAGTTCCCCCTCACCCCGCGATACCAGAATACAGGGTTGTTCCTATCAGGAAGGCATGAACATGCTGGACTTATCAAAATAGAAAGCTAAGGGCTGCCTTATATAGATCTTGTAAATTTTGCAAACTTTTAATTTGTTGGCTGAATGCAAGAGGAGATTAGTCTGTCTCACTCCAGATTTTGCTTTGTAGATATTGAGAGCTGTTAGGAGCTGCAGAATATTTTGAGAAAGGCATGATTGAGAAAGAAATAGATTATGTTCATACTTGAATGCGGAAGGATGAGAGGAAGCCAATTGGAGAAGAAATGTTGGCGTAGATTACAGCAAAGGTTGAGTGCTGAACAGTGGGTTGATGGGCATACAAGAGGACTTTGGAACAGTGAAATTACTTTCAATTTGGATAATTTGATGAGATGTAAGTGTTGCTGGCTATGCCATCATTTATTTCCCATCCCTAATTGTCCTTCAGAACACGGTGATCTGCCTTGAATCACTGCAGCCTTTGGGGTTTAGCTACTCTCACAGTGCTGTTAGGTAGTAATTTCCAGGGTTTTGACACTGCACAGTGATGGAGCAGTGATTATGGTTCCAAATCAGTATTGGTATGTGTTTTGAAGAGTTTGTGGGTTGTGATCCCAAACATCTGCTCTTGAGCTTTGAGGTGCTAAGAGGTCATGGATTCTCAAAATGCTGTGGGTAGAACCTGGGTGAGTTTCTGCTGTGCATCTTGTGAATGGTGTTTCCTGCTGCTGCTGCATTGGATAAAAGTTGGATTTTGAAGGTGGTGTAAAGATAATCTGTCAAACAGATTACTTTACTTTATATTGGATGATGTCAACCTTCTTGAGTGTTGGAGCTGCGCCCATCCAGGCAAGTGGAAAGTATTCCATCACACTCCTGATGTTTCTTGCTCAAAGGATGTAGCTGTCCCTAGCTCGGCCAGAATTTATTGCTCATCTATAATTGCTGTGGAGGAGGTGGTGGTGATCTGACTTTTTAAACTGCTGAAATCCTTGGAGTGTAGCGACACATATAGTGCTATTTGCAAAGGAATTTCAGATTTTGACCCAGCAACAGTGAAGAAATGGTGAAACAGTTCCAAGTCAGGATGGAGGGGAACTTTGCAAATGCTAATGTTCCCATGCATCTGTAGGTTTGGAAGGTGCTGTAATAGTGCTCACTGCTGCCACTTAAAGTTGGTAAAAAGCATGAGTATTGAAGGTGGTGGATGGGGTGCCAATGAAACAAGCTAATTTGATGAGCTTCCCATGTGTTGTATATCCATCCAGGCACATGGAGAGTTTTCCATCACACTGACTCATGCCTTGTGGTTGGTGGATAGGCATTGGTGATTGTTTTGGGGGTGGGGACAGGAGAGAAAGAGGCAGCATGTGAGTTGTTTGTCACAGAATTCCTAGTCTCTGATCTGTTGTAGCCACAGTATTCATGTGGCTGATCCAGTTCAATTTCTGGTTTATGGTTAAACCCCCATATTTTTGATAGGGGATTCAGCAATGATGCCATTGAATATTGAAGAATGTTGTTAGATTCTTTTATCTTACACTTGTGGGTGTGAGTGTTACTTGCCTGGATGTTGTCCAAGTCTTCCTGTATTTGAACACTCGCTGATTCAGTGTCTGAGGAGTGTTGTTGCTGAAAATTGTGCCATCAACAGCAAATCTGACCTTTATGATGGAGGACCGGTCATTGATGAAGCAGCTGGAAATGGTTAGCTTAATGCTATGAGATTCAGTGGGCATGTCGGCTATAAGAGGTAGAAGGTTTGAGAGTACAGTGAAAGCTACTGAAATAGGGATTTTTTTTTTTTCAATTTGAGCTAAAATACCATTGGCTTCTTGGATTTGTGCGTTCCATAACAGCTGGAGGTTAGCAGTACTTGGGCTAAAAATTGCCGATTAATTAAGTGTGGCATTTTTGTCCTCAATGGAGATAGGCACAGTTTAGGAGGAATAAGTACAGGTTTAACAGAATGCTAAAGGCACCACTTCAAATTGATGATGTTGAAGCTTAAGTGGAATTTTGAGTCTCAGCTCAAGATATGAGATATTAAAAACAAATCCACCTGTTATAAGAAAGTTTGTTTGCGTCACACAACACTAATATGAAGATCCAGCTTGGGCAAATGGAAATGCTTATTCTTCACCTCAGAAGTACTGCGTAGGATGGATTCACACACTGGAACTTAATATACACGATATATTGTCCAGTGGTTAGAGAGGCCACAGGTGCAATTGGGAAGCTCATTTTATCATACATGTACTCTAGTTAGAATGTGTTATTGGTCTTTTCATGTTAATTTAAGCTAGATTTTTTTGTCCATAGGTGCAAAATCTAGCTTAATGTTCAGATATTAAAGCTAAGTGTGTGTGTATGTGTGATAAAACTTCTTGAATTTTGACTAGTAAAAAATTTATGGTACCAGTGCTCTTGTTGTAACATTATGATAACCATATAGCAACAAAGTGGTAGGAGTGAATTTGTTAATGCAGTTACCCCATACCACTGAAATGTACATTTAAAGTACAACTTTGAGTAAATGTTAAATTCTGCTCAGGTCTTTGTTCTCCTTTCATTCTCTCTCATCCTTATTTATTTACTTTAGTTATATTTGTCCTTATTAATTTTTAACATAACTAAACCACTTTAAATTTACTTGCAGTTCCTTCCTCCTGGCTTTTGCCGTGCTGTACGAAAATGGAATAGAAGTGATTGGCTTAAAAACACATCTTAACAGTTTTTTTCTTTGCAGCTTTGAAGCCAATAGACTATCATAGTCCAGTCATATGAATGTGACTAGGTTAACTTTTTAATCTGTAAAATTATTGACATTACAAGAAGCTTTGCAAGGTGAGTCAGCTCATCATTGGAACCCCCATCCTTGTCATGCACGGGAAAGCAAACTTGTCTCTAATGTACGATTACTGGTGATAACAGTCAATTTGCCACTGAGCATTGTCTGATCCTAAAGTATTACGTAAATGGGAGATTCTACTTATTTTCCAAGTGAAAACAGGATAATTTTGAATTCTTTTCAAATTGTTACTTAACATGGTGAGTTCACTTATTTGCCTTATTCACGTTGATATCTAGTCTAGGTTTTGATCTTGTTTTCTGGCAAAACCTGAAGTGGAGTTGACCCATTTAGTAGCTGCAGCGCATCTTGTGGACGGTGCACACTGCTGCAATTGAATGTTGATGAAAGTGGCTGGAGTGCCAGTCAGGAAGATTGCCCTGTCTTGTGTTGTCCAAACTAAATCCATCCAGTCCAGTGGATGTACTGTGCTTAATTTCCAGAAGGCATTTGATAAAGTGCCATATTAAAGGTTATTGTGGAATATTTGGGGGTGGTATATTGGAATGGAAGCAAGGTTGGCTGGCTAACAGAAAGCAGAGATTATGCATAAATAGATCTTCAGTTTGGGAAGATGCAATGAGCCACTGGGATCGGTGTTGGTGCCTGAACATGTTACAATTTTTACAAATGACTTGTATGAAGGGACAAAAGGTTTAGTTGCCAAATTTGCTGATCATACAAAGATAGATAAAATAAGTTTGTAGTTTCAAAACTTCTCTAAAAAATATATAAATGGGTTAAGTGAGTGGGCAAAGATTTGGCAAATGGAGTGCATTGTGGAAAAACGTGAAATTGTTTATTTTGGCAGGAAGAATAAAAAAGCATGTTCTAAATAGTGAAAATTGCGGAGCTCTGAGATGCAGTGGTACCTGAGTGCCATGGGAAAAAAATTACAAAAGGGTAATCTGCAGGTACTCCAAATAATTAGGGAAACTAAAAGAATACTATAGTTCATTGAGAGAAGAACGAATAAAAAAGTTTATCTTTCACTTATACAAGGCACTAAGAAGACCACATCTTGAGTATTGTGGACTGTGTTGGTCATCTTATTAAGGAAGAACACAAATGCATTGGAAGCAGTTCACAGCCTGTTTACTAGACTAATAACTGGAATGGGGAGTTGTCTTATGAGGAAAAAAGTTGGAGAGAGACTAGGCTTCTATCTCATGGAGTTTTGAAGAGTAAAAGACAACTTGACAGGGTGAATGTTTCGTCTTGTGGAAGAATCTGTAACTAGAGGTCACTGTTTTCAAAAATGAATGAGGCAAAATGTTTTCTGAAGATTGAGAATCTTTGGAACTGTCTTCGTGGAAAAACTGGTGGAAGCAATCTCCAAATATTTTTAAGGCAGAGGAGGTTGAATAAGTGAAATAATGAAAGGTTATCAACAGTAAATAGGACTGTGAATTTTGCTTGCAATAAGATCACAGGCTCAAGAGGTTCAGTGGCCCCCTTGTTAGTATGACACTTCTTTTTGATAAAGGAATACATGGAGTGAGCCACAGATTGTTTTGCTGAGGAGTGAAACAAGCACGAGGGACAAAATAGCTGACTCCTTTCCTTGCACTATCTGACTGCCCATAAAATGGCTACCATTTATACCTAAATCCTCATATCTTTGACTCCAGTAAATGTTATAATTAAGATTTGGGCCACTGTGCAGCATGTAAGATTCTAAAGTTAGAAAAGATGTATATATTGCAACAATTTGTGGCATTTACATTGAAGATATTTCTGAATTGCATCAATGTAATTTCTAAGGCAGGTAGTGTGGAATTATGCTACTGTAGTAGATTTAATTTGGTCTAGTTTTGAAATTTTCCTTGCATCATATTTTCAAGATGCCTCAGAGTTTACATTGATCTGTTTATGTTAACAGGCTATTTTGCTTAGTTGTGGACTGTGTTCCAATTTACTATTGTCTGATCTTGGCCAAATGTACACTGTGCCGTGCAATTGATGGGAGACTTGTTACTTCAGTAATTATACGTAATTTAGAATTAGAAAGTGTAATTTGGCTGCTGCAAATTTTAACTTCTTTATTTCTTCTACAGAATGCAGTAATAGTGGCCTTGTCTTCACAATCCTGGGACGTGGAGTGTGCAACAGAACGACTTCTCAGTAACTGATGAATTTGGGATCCCTTCTGTACCCAGATGCCCTTTCATTGACAAACACCTCTACCCTTTGTTCTTTCTGGGTTCTGCATAGATTCCATTTTAAACATCACTGTAATATGTGATAATCGCTATAAACGAGACTGGATTCGATGCTCTGTAAATAAAGCTCTCAAAAGATCTGTGTAAATTAAAACAAAGGGGAAACGTGAAATACATTTTAATTTTTTTTCCTACTCACCATTGTAAGGATCCTGAGTTTGAGTTGCATTCATCCCTGAAGATGACACACACATCTGCTTTAGTACAGTTTAACAAAGTGACCAAGGCTTTTGATTGCATCAATTTGTTTTTGATAATTAAAACATGTAATGTGGCCTGCATCTTAGAAAATGGTTGATTTCTATTTTTTGAATGTGTCATGGCTTCTGCAGCCATTACTTGTGGTAATACTTCTGATCAGAGATGATGTTTCGTGAAAGGCTGCTTTACTCTAATCGTGACATTAATGCACAAGTTAATGTGAAGACATTTATGAATGTTAATTTTCATGGGTATTAAATCAAAGGTTGAACAGTATGCCTGATCATGATGCGATTACTCGAGTATTCTCCCATGACTGCATTATTCTCTGAAATATTTTGCCATGACACAATCAAAAAGTTTTACAGGCTAGGTTTTCTTAAATTATTATGGCTGTTAAGTAATGTGATCACTATTTTAATTTACTTAACGGCTGCTTGAGTATTCACTCCCTGCTTGTGATTCACAATTTCTATAATCAACTTTGGAGGCTGTGGTGGCTCTTCTTTTGCTGTACATAATTTAAAGTTCACATAGAAATAGAGGTGTTATTGATCAGATTGTCTGCACTCTGTCCAGTATCTCTGAACATTCAAATCATTCAAATGGGATATTTCCTGTATATACAGCCAAGCTTTCTATTCGTATTAAAATGGTGTTTCATCCTAAAAGTTTCAACTAACGTTGGGATCATTTAATATAATAGTTGATTTCTCAAAATTTGGAACACGCATTGATTTTTGCCTTTGCTGAATTGAAAGAGATTATTTTTATTTGATATGACAAATAGATGAAGTTATTGGCAGATAAAACGTTACATCTTGATGCATATAATATGCATAACTGCTAATTTTTAAAGGTATATTTGTGTCTCTTCAGAAGGGTTTACTGTTTTGCTGATGAATGCTGTGCATCTGTTGAGAAATAGAACAGGAATCCTTGTAGCTGTATGCATTCAGAAAGTTTCTGCACTTTTATTTATTTAATTTTGTTCACTCTTTTAAAACTTTATTACCATGGAACTATGATTTAAACACTCCCAGATTCTGACCTTAGGTTTTCATAATTTGGAATAGGGAAAGGCTTTTCAGTCCACTGGAAATCTTCTGTATAGTGGGCTGATGCATTGTGACTTAAATTTATTCTGGAGAACTTGGCTCTTTGTAAATCTTGTATTAATGCAAGTCATGTGTTGGCCCACAAATGCCTGCCCTCGTCTAAAGTCTTCCAAACAGTTCTTAAGGTGTGCTTGACTACTAATAGATTCCTGTAAGCATTCCGTGTTGATTTGTTCTTATTTCCTTGAAGAATAGTCTGTCTACAACCTTCAGTCTGAGCTTTATTTATGAATTTTCTCTGTGAGAAGAGGACCAGTGAACCAATGTCCCTAATAGGGAATTAGCGGTTTTTGTTAGTTGATTTTCCTATCATGTCTTCACTTAAATATGTTATTTGATGCTGGTGTACAGTTCTGTAAGTGGTGGTTGCAGTTTTTCATGCAAATCCAGATACAGGGGCATCATAAGCTTTGTGTCATGAACTTTGGCTTTGCCTTCCCCTCAGACAAGAAAACTGAAGCCAACTTTAAAGTGGCAATGCAATTAACTAACACATCATAGATTACAAACCTTAAGTATGCTTAACTTTTAGGTATCTTAATTTACTGAAATCTGATGGAGTTGTCATATGTCACAGTATAAAAATGAAACATATCAGCAAATTAAGTCACAATGACTCTCTAGCTTTCCCTCAGTAAAATAGATGTAAATTATATGGACTTTCAGAAAGCAGAAGCTCATTGGAATTGAGGGAAATTACTGACTAACTTAGGAAATTAGCAGGGCATTGGAAAATGTAAAGTAGGCACAATGTGTAGGTACTCGAATCAGATCATAAAGAAGTGTATGCAAATCAGAGGACTGTGATATGCTTAAAGGAAATTAACATAGACTGGAGGTTGAGTGGTCTGGCAGGCTTAAAAGTAGATAAATCTCGAGGCTGTGTGCAGAAAGAGAGGAAATAGCAGGGGCACTGCCAATAATTTTCAATTCACCTCTGACCACAGGAGAGCTGCCACAACTGGAGGACAGCCAATGTGATGCTGTTATTCAAGAACGGGGCAAAGATGAACCAGGAACCTTGTCAAATCTAACATCAATTGTGGGGAAATAATTGGAAGCAATTCTAGAGGGACAGAATTAATTTGCACTTAGAGGCAGGGATTAATCAAACAGGAGAGTGGAAGAACAGTAGGCCAGGCAGCATCTGGAGGAAAGGAGCAGTCAACATTTTGGCCTTGAAGAAGGGTAATACCTGAAATGTTGACTGCTCCTTTACTCCAGATACTGCCTGGCTTGCTGTGTTCTTCCAGCCTCTTGTTTGTCTTCCTTTTGGATTCCAGCATCTGCAGTTTTTTTTTGTAAGTAGGGATTAATGAAGAATAATCCACATTATACAAGTTTTATACACAGTTTTAAGGAAATATCATGCCTGACCAACTTGATTGAATTTTTCGAAGAGGGAACTGGGCGCATAGATGAGGACAGTGCATCTGACGCAGTCTGTTTGGAGTTCAGCAAGGCTTTTGACGAGGTCCTGAATTGGAGAGTGACAATGAAGGTAAGAGCCCATGGAATTCAAGGATCTCTGGCTAATTGGGACTAGAATTGGCTGAGTGCCAGGAAGCAGAGGGTGATGGTCAAGGTGTGCTTTTGTGACTGGAAGCTTGTCTAGTGGGGTTTTGCAGGGATCAGTGTTGAGGCCCTTGCTTTTTTGTGGTTTATGTAAATGGTTTGGACTTGATATAGATGAGCTAGTCAGATGGGGCTGATCAGTGGCAAATGGAATTCAATCTGGATACGTTTGAGGTGATAGACTTGGGCAGACCAAACAAGGCAAGGCGAGACATTACATGATGAACAGTGTGACCCTGGGAAGCAGTGAGGATCAGAAGGTCATTGATATCCATGCTCACTGGTCCCATGAGGGAGCAGGACAGGTAGATAAAGTGATCAAGAAGACATGGGATACTTGCCTTTATCAGCCAAGAGCAGGGAGGTTATGCTGAAATGGTATAGGCTGTTTGTTAGGCACAGTTCTGGAATCCACATTATTATTTCTTCATTCATTAACGGATGAGGACATGACTGGCCAGGCAACATTTATTGTCCATCGCTAATTGCCCAGAGGGCAGTTCAGAGTCAACCACGTTGCTGTGCGTCTGGAGTCACATGTAGGCCCATGTCCAACTGTCACGCAGAGTTGTGTTTTATGCAGCATAGATAGAAGCATAAATTGGAGATATTGATAGATTAAATGAATGGACAAAACTGGCACCTGCATTTCTATACAAGCAAGTGGGAATTCATATAATTGGTGGGAGTGTGAAAGTATAAAAAGGGTACATTCTAAATGTAAGCCTAGAAATAGTTGAGGTCTGAAAGATTTTGGGTTGCATGTGCAGACCATTAAAATTTAACAGACTACTTAAAACGGCTGGTGGAAACTTGTCTGGAGAACTAGAATACAAGGGTGAAACAATTACATTGAAGCTCTACAAAGCATTAGTTAGACCCCACCTGAAATACTGTGTTCTGAGCACTGCATGTTAGGAGGAATACATTGACCGAGGCTGGGTGAGTATGGCATCGATATATTTATTTTTAAGTTTTTATAAGGAGGTATTACAGAGACTAACATTGTATTTCCTGGAGTTTACAAGACTTGTGGGTAATTTAATGAATGTTTTCAAGATAAGTGGAACTGAGAATGTTATGATCTCCATCAAGACAGATTACTTTAAAATGTATGTCCCAAATGATAAACTTTAACTGAAGAAGAATTTATATTTTCATTTTTTCACAAACTAAAATCAACGTAATGCTTGATTTTTAACAGGTGACTAATTTATTTAATTATAAAGGTACTTTTCCATTAAATAACTGATGTGATCAGATTTGTCTTACAGCTTCTTTAACTGATCATCACATATCTGTTAAAATATAGCATTACAGGACCAAATCCCAGATGATGCTAGAGGGACCTAGTAATATCTTCTGAAAATTGTTTCTTTGTGTGAATATTCCAGAACTCCTTTTCATCAACAAGGCCCAATTTAGTGTTCCATCATTTTAAGTAGAGAGCAAGCTCTCAGCATTATCCTACTTGGGTGCTGACAAAAAAAAAATTCCCTGCATTTTCACAGTAGTTGCTGCATTGTTTCTATGTCTCATTTGAAATAAAAGCTGCCTTTTGTTTTCTTTGCCAAGGTGTGAAAACTCATCTGATTTTCAACAAATTTTGGTTTGGGTTTTCTTGCGTGACAGCTAAATCATATGGGCCTATCTTCCAGCAACGGTTTTATATGACCACTGCCAACAGACCATCCCCTACAAGAAAACCTATCCTAAATATTGACAACAGTGTGGAGCTGGAAGAACACAGCAGGCCAGGCAGCGTCAGAGGAACAGGAAACTTCACATTTCAGGTCAGGACCCTTCCTCAAAAATTTCTGCCTGGCCTGCTGTGTTCCTCCAGCTCCACACTGTGGAATCTCTGACTCCAGGACCTGCAGTTCTTGCTATCTCTATCATAAATATGGTTTTGTTTTTAAATATAACTGCCTTGCAAAATGCTGCACTTTTTTAAGAAATTGTTTCCATGTACATTTTTCCCTCTGGAGACGCTGGGACTTGAGGGAAGAGCCACACCTTTCGAGAATGGTGGAGAGGATTGAACTCCCTTCTGTGGTTGATGCTCAATCAACTAAGTTTATGTTTGGTAGTTTGGTTAAGTGAATGTATTAAATGATATTAGATATGGATTTGGGTCATAGATCATTAAATAACAGAATCATCTTCAGGGAAGGACGACTTAGTTCTTTATCTGTTTCTCCTGACAATCTTAACACACTCAGCCTCCAGGTTCTGTTGTAGCTATATCCATGGCTACTATATTCTGAACTGTGGTACTTCCAACTGAGTGTAGTACACTAGACATCATTTAATCAAGGCTTTATGAAAATATAAGCATAATGTGCATCTTTTTGGATTTCCACCCCCTCAGCCATTTTTACTTTTTATAATTTCTAGGTATGGACCCCAAAATATTGCTCCTCTGCAGTTCCTAGTTTCTTACTATTGATAAAATGCCGTTTTATCTTGGATCCAATCATATTTCCACATTGAATGAAGTCTGCCAGTTTTGGCTACTTGTTTGAATTTCATTTTGCAATTTGTGTCAATATACTTTGTTTACTGTGGTATGTCATTTATTGTTGGATGTATAGCCCACTAATTCCTTAAGCTAAGTCACAAAAAGTGTTCAGTACGGATTCTTCCAGTGACACCCGTAACACTCCATACAGTCTGGCTCCTACCTTCAGATCAATTTCCTACGTGGTTGACAGTCGAATTTTTCCCCCTGTCTCTAGGGAAATTTTGGGATCACATTCTGATCTACCACCTTAGTTTCCAACACCGTAAGCATACAAGTAAAAATTAACAAATATTGCAGGTTACTCCAACAATGCATCTTTTCAGATTATAACATTAGGTTGGCAGCTAGATTCCTAACTACTGCTGATAACACTTATTCAACACCAGTCAGTTGTTGTCTATGTTTCACTGTTCTTCTGCAGTGCTAGTGGTTTTAACCTACATCTTTCCATGTACTCCTTTATTAGTGTTCCAAGGAAAGGAAAATTCTGTTTAAACTGTAGAAGTACACCCTGGAGAAATTTTTCAGCCACACTATAGATAAGAGTGCACCGGAAAGACCAAGCCTTTTCTCACTAAATGGTGAGTTTGCTTAAACACAAAATATTGCATCTTACATGCCTGTTGTTCCAATGTTTTGCAGGTGATCCTTATCTGACATCCAGTACTGGATGAGCAGGAATGTTCTTCTGTATTGGGAAGAACAAGGTCCATTGTTTTGGATCCCTTCCTCAAACTCTGCTCTTTCATTGTTTCAGTTCCTTCACTTTGTAGTGGCTGAGCCAAACTGTTCACAATCTTGGTATCATATTTATTCCTGGAAAGAACTTTAAATCACATAGCTATGCTTTTAATAAGACTGCCTACTCCTATCTTCAAGATAGTAAGAACTACAGATGCTGGAGTCAGAGATAACACTGTGTGGAGCTGGAGGAACACAGCAGGCCAGGCAGCATCATAGGAGCAGGAAAGTTGATGTTTCGGTTTGGGACCCTTCTTCAGAAATCCTCCAGGTCCACACAGTGTTATTGCCTACTCCTATCTATCATTTCCTCTCCCTCCGCTTTCTTGCTGAAAAGCCTTTGTAACCTCCAGACTTGATAATGCTAACATATGCTTGGCTGGCCACCTATGTTTAACTTTTGAGGTCATCCAAAACACCACTGCCATGTCCTGATTTGCATCAAAGGCAAATACACCCATTACCCCTGTGTTCATTAAACTATATTGGCTCCCATTTACCCAACTGTTCAATTTTTAAATTCTTCCTTTGGAATTTTCTTCAGCTTTAAAATCCTCTAAGACGGTGATATTTTTCAAATAACAAGGTGTAGAGCTGGATGAACACAGCAGGCCAAGCAGCATCAAAGGAGCAAGAAAGCTGACATTTCAGGTCTAGCCCAATTCCAGCTTTACTTTCATCCATTTTAATGGTAGAGCACCCAAGCTTTGAAACTACTTCCTTAAATCCACCCCACCCATTTTCCTTATGCTTAATCAAAGAGGGAAAGTTTATCAGTTTGTGAAGGGCTGTTTTGCAGCATAGGTGGTGTCCCCCTCTCCGAGCCATAAAGCCCAGGTTCAAGTCCCACTTGCACTGGATTAGCTCTGCACAAGTTAATTAGAAAATATCATCTTGCATAGTTCATTGTTGTATTTTGTTTTATGCTGCCTGTGTGAAGCACCTGGGGATTACCTTAAATAACCTATATAAGTGCAAGTTTGAATTAATTTTATATAATCTGTGAAATGATGTAAGTAAAGCATTTGAACGACAGATCTTTAACAATTGTAGTTACGTTTATTTGAAAATTATACTCCAGTATAAACAATTCAGCTGTATCCAGCTACACCAGAACCAAATAAGAAAATATCAGAAGCCCTTTTTTTAAAAAAAGAGTTAATTTAGCAGAATACAACTAAGTATTAGATTACATGGGAATAATAATGTTGCTGAAATGAATTCAATTAATTATCTGTTCCAAAATAATGCCAATGAATTTCCCTTGTGTTAGCAGAGGTAGTGTTGTTGGTGTAATGGTTAGCATTGGTGGAAGGGGCTCTTTTATGGCAGTGGTAGAGTCCAGGAGATTTGGGTTCAAGTCATACCTTCTCCAGGGATATGTAATAACATCTCTGAAAGGGTGATTAGAAAATATTAAAAAAAAACTGGATTAGTGGAATTGGGCCGAGCATCACAAGTATTTTATACTTCAAATACTTGCCTAGGCAGATGATTGGTAGAAAGCAGAGCTTCAATCTTTGCAGCATAAATACTATTGCGTTGGTTTTCATAATGTATCATGTTTCCTTTTGCATACTTTTTAAACTTCCATTTAAAACTGCATAGGAATATGGGACCCATTTTAAAGATTCTATTAATGGCTGTTTGTAAAATTTACTGAAGAATTCTTAGGCCACTTCATTAAATAATCTGATGCATGCTGTCTGTTGTGCCAACTGAAAACTGATACCACTTCAGCTGTGTGGACTGTAGCTCTGCTTCAACCTCCCTTTCAAACAGCAAACTCTAAACTTACACTATATTCTGGGTGAAGAAGTCTCTCAACTTCTCCTCCTATTAATTTGTTTAGACCCTATAAGTTATTGATGTCTAGCAGGGGAATGGAGTTCTTTTTATCCACTCTATCGAGGCCCCTACAAATCATATTCATACAGTTGGTACAGAACCATCTTGCCAAGGGGAGGCAATGGCCTAGTGGTGGTATCGCTAGAAACTCAGCTAATATTCTGGGAACCTAGGTTCAAATCCCACCATGGCAGATGGTGGAATTTTAATTCAATAAAGAATCTGGATGATTATGAAACCATTTGCTTCACTACTACCCTTGAGGGAAGGAAACTGTGTTAAGGATGGACAATAAATGCTGGCTTACTCATAGACACCCCCATCCCATGTGCTGCCTTAGCTACCCCTAGAGATCACCAAACATTTACTCTAGATTCCTTCTGTACACATTTCTGTGTCCTACCCATTATTGTGTATTCCCTTGCCCTGCCCATATATCTATGATGTTCTCCAGATCACGTTGTCAACTTTAGAACATAGAACATTACAGCGCAGTACAGGCCCTTCAGCCCTCGATGTTGCGCCGACCTATGAAACCAATCTGAAGCCCATCTAACCTACACTATTCCATTATCATCCATATGTTTATCCAATAACCATTTAAATGCCCTTAAAGTTGGCGAGTCTACTACTGTTGCAGGCAGGGCATTCCACACCCTTACTACTCTGAGTAAAGAACCTACCTCTGACATCTGTCCTATATCTATCACCCCTCAATTTAAAGCTACGTCCCCTTGTGCAAGCCATCACCAGCTGAGGAAAAAGGCTCTCACTGTCCACCCTATCTAATCCTCTGATCATGTATGTCTCTATTAAGTCACCTCTTAACCTTCTCTCTAACGGAAACAGCCTCAAGTCCCTCAGCCTGTTCACCAGGGTAATCCATTGATAAACTTCCAATGTTTTCTGTGGCACTCCTAATTCTTGAATCATCTACAAACCACAATGTTTGGTACATTTGAGTCTCAAATTTTGGTTATACTGAAGTCTATTGTGCAATTTTACCATTTAGAATTGACTTGAAGAAAACGTTTACATAATGGAGATTAGGTGATAATTGATGGGCTACCTCATTAACTTGGGAAAAGTACTGCTGCATATGTTTGGTTTCTTCTTTTTAGTGGTATAAAGTAGGTTTCAGCATTTTATTTTAACATATTTGGCTTGTAGAATTATCAGAATGTCTGCAATATATTGATTCAAAATGCTGTGAATGAATTTTGACTACAACTAATTTTTTTACATTATCATTCTTTAAATTTATTTTTCAGAATCCAGGGATAGTTAGCACACAGAAAAATCAACCTACTTTCAAAAGCTGACTTATTCTTTTTCTTCTACTCAGTTCACATTTCATTTTTCAACTGTTAAATTATTTGATTTCTGAATAGTGTGCAAGTCCTTTTTGACAATTATATTCTTGATATACTTTCCCAAACAGAAAGATCAATAATATCAGAAATTTGTTCAAAGTATCCAAACATTTCCAGGAGCAATAGATTTTTTTAATGCTGAATTTCGAGGGTGCCTTCACTAACTGAAGCACCTTTTAGAAACCAAAACATGTTACTTCTGTGTAGAGCCTGGCCTTGCTTTTATATCAATAAGTGGTCAATTTTCTTTCATCTCTTTTAGGACAAAGTTCTGTTGTGTGTTAACATTTATATTCAGTAAGCCTAATTTATTCCTCGCTTGTCTCAATTCCCATTTTAATTTTTTTGTGCAAAGGCTGTTGAAAGATTTTTTTTGTTCTGCAACATGGTATGACAATAATTTGTAGATGGTGGAAAAACATTAACATTCTTTTTACCAGCTGACTCTTGAGCTCTTCTGTAGTGATTTATGCACAGCTCCCAATTTGGAATTAGACTGCTGATTTTGGCATTGGTATTAATTTTCAACATTTCCTGCAATTTGGTAATTAAAAAGCTTTATGAACATCAGCTTATACTTGCATAGTGCCTTTAACATAACATACTAAGCCTTTTGGGATGCTTAATTAAGAATATTAAAACTAAAAACAGTGCTGTGTAAGGGGATCAGTTCAGAATGTAGGCACAGGTAATGAAGTCATAACAAACAATCTACAGCAATTAACATCTAAGAGTCTGGTATGTCAGAATTGAAAGAACAAAGTTATTTTGGAGGATTGTGGGGCTGAAAGTGATTACAGAGATAGGATTTGGACAATTATTCAAATCCTGTCATTGCTTAACTGTGAGCCAATGTAGATGAGCGAGCTGAGCTTCCACCTACACTTGTGCAATCATTAAATCTGCCTACTTCCATCTCCATGACATATTTTGACTTGGCCCTGTATCAGCTGCTGGAAGCTTCATTGAGATCTTTCCTTGGAACAGATGGTTTAAATTCATACTGTTGCAAGAGAGATGGCTAGAGTCAATAACCAGGAAGAGTGTTTAGAGCAGGATTTAAACAATAACTTCAGACTTTGATATTTACTGGGGGAGTGGAAATTTAAACTTCCTCCAATTACTGCATGTTGTACAAGCAGTATGTGTGGATGGGAGTTGAGGTTAGGTAGAAGAATGTCCTTAACATGTATCATGTATGTGTAAGCTATTATATTCAGTGATGTCATTAAGAGGATAGCATGTGAATGAGAATCGGAGATGGGGTAAGCGAAGTGTGGTGGTGGAAGGATGGAACTTTAGGGACTGGTGCAAGTGATATTCTAACTGTGATTAGATAGGAATGAAATCAGATGAGAACAGTCCATGACGATGGAGGTACGTTACAGGAAGAGGGTGTCATAACCCCCAGCCAAGGTTACAACTGGGGTGAGGTTAAAGTAGTCATTTATGACTTGAGGAGAGGTTGCTGATGCCAGTTTCATGGAAAAACACAACTTATTAACAAAGTCAAGAGGGGAAATGAGGTGTTCTGCAGGTTACATAGAGTAATAAGAGCAGAGTTGGGTTTCATGGACAAGGTAAGCTCAACAAAGACAAACATCAAGCAAGGAGAACTAGATGGGAAGAGGCTTGGAGGTTCAAGACTACAAACTGCAGTTGAGAAACATCCTGGAATGTAGTGCTTTAAAGTCTGGTTACATCATGATTAATGAAATCAACCTCAATGCAAGAGAAGCTGAACTATATGAAAATTCTAATGCCCCTCCTTCAGGAGCAGACACATTGGGGAACTTCTCTTGAAATTAAGCAAACCACAGAATAAACCAAAAGCCGTCAAACTAAGTAGTGTAGTAGTTTCTAATGTCTGCCTTTATGTCATTGCAGACACTAAGACAAGTCTATGCCTGGGTAAACGTTTCCAATTTTAAACTAGAGTCATACTTGGTGTGAGAGGAATCAGTTGTCCAAGGGCCAACCATCTTCAGTTACTTCATCAGTAACCTTCCCTCTATAATAAGGCCAGAAGTAGGGATGTTTGCATAACATTTAGGACTATTCAGAGATCTTCAAATACTGAAACAGTTCATGTCTATATTCAGCAATCAGCTTTGGCTGATAAGTGTCAAATGACATTCATGCCAGGTCAGGACCACCAAGAAAGAATTAAAGCATTACTCATGACAACCAATGGCAATTACCATCAGTGAGCCCCCACTTTCAACCAAAAGCCTGTCTGCAGCAAGCTATTAATCTCATCTTCCCAATGCCTATCTAGAAGGCACAAATAAGGAGTACATTGGAAAAAATGGACACTGAAGAAAGTCAATATCAACTAGGACAAAGCAGCCAACTAGCTTGGCATTCCCATCGAAAACCGCAACATTCATTCTCTTCTTATACACCATCAACAAACTTCACAACAGTACCTTTATACTACCTAGCGGGACAAAGGCAACTGATGCATTTGACACTACCAATTTCAAGATTTCCTCCAAATTACAGACAATCCTGAGTTGGACCTATATCACTGTTTCTCAAAACTGGGGGAAGTCCCTTCCTAACAGCACTAACTATACATGTCCAAACACTCCTACGGACTGCAACAGTTCAAGAAAGGAGCTATCAATCACCTCCTCACAGCAGTTTGGCGTGGACAAGTGTTGTGCTAGCCAGTAATGCCCATATTCCATGAATGAATCCCAACAAATCATACCAGATATTCAATATCATCAGTTACACACAAATGAAAACATCCAATAATCATTATGTTTTTACCCAGGAGATTTATTATTTAATAAATACCAAATTAGTTGGGAAGATATACTCTCAGTAATTGACTACCTCACTTACCAGCTATAACTTAAGTGGTGTTTAATGGTTGAAATTATAGAGCGGTATATTTAAAATATTTCATGTTACTACTTCTCAGATTACTGTGCAATGTTAAACGAAACATTATTACACCAACAGCCAAGATCCATCTCGCCTCCTAGCCTTTGCATTTGTAACCAGTGGATCTGATCCAGCAACTAAGCTAAAGTAAGATAAACAATGTGGCACTTGCAGAGAATACAGCTAGAATTAAAGTTTATTTCATAAATACCAATATATAATTGAACATACACTAAACTGGAGGAACAGAGCAATCTGGACTACAGTTTAGTGCACTGTACAGAATGACCAAATAAGTTCAAGACGTCTTATAGAATCCCTACAGTGTGGAAACAGGCCCTTCAGCCCAACAAGTCCACACTGACCCCCAGAACACCCCCCATAACCCACCTAATCTACACATCCCTGAACACTCTGGGCAATTTAGACTGCGGGAGGAGTCTCCCACGCAGACACGGGGAGAACATAGACAGTCACCCGAGGCTGGAATTGAATCCAGGTCCTGGGTGCTGTGAGGCAGCAGTGCTACCCACTGTAACACTGTGCTGGTTTTAGTATCACAGGATAAGATTTAAATTATCCACCGGGGGCAGGGGGGGACGTTTAATGATTGAAACAAAATCACTGTGACCTGATTTTTACATAGACTTCGCAGAATAATCCCACCGAACACTCAATGCCCAGTTGTCCATATTCAATGCAAGGCTCTCCAAATACTTCACAGCTATATATGAACACCCTATTCTCTTTCGCCAGTCCGCTTAAATACATCTAGGTTATTGGCTTCAACCTGTGTGGTTGTATTTCCAAGTTACAACCACTAATGTCTCCTGATTGCTGTAATGGGTGACTTATTTATCCTAAGTTTTTGGATTCTTTCACAAGTTGAATCATCTTTGCTATATCTAATTGAATATGGTAATTTTAAAGACTTGTAATAAGGCATCCCTCCCCCAAAATGCGCCTTTTTTAAGAAAGCAGCCATATCCTCTTCAACCTTTCCAGAGTTCTTTTGTCAACCTTATGATTGATTTCTTTTTCACCTTCTCTAGAGACTTGATATATTTCTTAAAATGTAGAGAACTCTGAAGAACTCTTGGTCCAACCAAGATTCTTACACAGGTTCAAAATCAATTCTCTGTTTTTCATTTATTCTTCTAGTACTATTTGGCGATTTGTTTGCGTTTTTGGCCTTATTGTAGTGTTCTCCTTATTCCTATCAAAATGCATTTAAAATTTCTCTTGAAATTACTTTTCCAGTCATACTGCCATTCTGCAAATTTGTTTTTTTTCTTCTGTCGGTATTATTTATACACAATTATAAATCCCAAATTTTGAAATTGCACCTCTAATTCCAGAGTCCAAATTGTTGTGTTTAACAAGTCTCAATCTGGGACACCATTCCCCATTTTAGTAAATAGCTCTAATCCTTAACTGTTTTCAATTTCACAGCAAGCTTGTGAGAACTCTACTTGTTCCCACTGCTAATGCTAATATGCACTAACCTATTGAAGACCTTTCAGAAAATACGCTGTTTTCTCCATCTTTGGGGATACACATTTACTTGCCATTTCCCTATTGGTATGGAATCATTTGTAATAACACTTGTGCAGATTTGGACATTAAAACAACTTTTCAATTCTCAAAGGTTGGCTCTACAACTGCTTACCCCGCAGTTTTATAAAGTTGAGGGACTCGAGATAGATAATGTGTTGACAGATGTTGTCAATCGTGATTGACCAATTCAGGAAGAGGCACTCTTGCACTCAAGATAAGAGAGCAACATTTTAGAACTGTTACTATATAGCTGCCACAATCATCACAAAATTGTGTTCTCGATCATACTCCATTTACAATATATTTAAACTAATCACTCAAATAAAAGCAACGTGCTGGGGAAACTCAGCAGGAATGATCACAGCTGTTGAGGGGGGTACAGGTTCTTCCGTAGAAGTCCTATCAGATTCAAAACATTAACTCTATCTCCTCACAGATTCTGCCACACCCACAGATTTTCTAGCATTCACTTATCTGAAGACAACACAGGTAGTTCTTAATTTTTAAAATTCATTAGTGGGGCGTAGTCAGCATTTTTATTGCCTGTTCTCAGTTACCTTTGAGAATGGATTAATTTTGATAGAACAGCCGAAAATATTTTCAAAAATTGAGAAAGTGGAATAAAGTCATCTTTGATTATTAAACAAACAACTAAAATCCTGACTAATTGCAGTTACAAAATAGTTTGTCAAAGGTTGAAATCAGCTCCATACTCCTTTCCACTCTAAATATTGTTCTTTAAAAATAAATAATAGGACAAATTACCACCTGTATAACATTTATCTGCTTGATGTAATCCAAATTACTAAAAAAAAATGCAAAATAGATAGATTAGAAGTTTTAAACTCGAGCATGGCATTTAACAAGCATGCATGAAAAATCACGAGTAAAACAATCCCAATGTTGAGCATTTGTTTTCTTTCTATTCAAAGACTTCTAGCAATTTCACAATTGCACAAAAGTAGACAGTATGTAAACTGTCTTACTTAATATAACAAACTACTGTCTGATTCATTTTGCATTGTGTATCTCCTTGGTATTTATTCATACATGGGATGCAGATTTTGCTGGCAAGACCAGTGTTTAATAACCAATACAAAATACCCTTAGAAAATGGTAATCAGCCTTGAATTAATGCAGTCTGCGTGGTGACGATACTCTCACGTGCCAACATGGAAGAAGTTCGGCCCAGAGAAGATGAAGGAGTAGCCTAAACTTCCAAGTCAAAAGTGAGATAGTGGAGGGGAACTTGCAGTTTGTGGTGTTCAACAAGAGAGAATCTAACCACCTCTTAACATTTAATGGTATTGCCATCGCTGAATCCTCACTAGCATCATCCTAGTGGTTAGTATTGACCAGAAACTGAATTGGATGAGTCATATATATACTGTGGCTACAAGAGCAGGTCAGAAGCTTGTCACCATCTGGGACAAAAAACCACCAACTTTACTGACAGGTAGTAGCAGCAGTATGTACCATCTACAAGATGCACTGTAGAAAACTCCCCAGGCTCCTCAGACATCATCTTCAAAACCCACAACCATTGAAGGAGGACAAGGGCAGCAGAGGCATGGGAATACCACCACATGCACATTCCCCTCCAAGCCACTCATCATTCTGATTTGGAAACATATCACTGTTCCTTCAGTGTCGATGGGTCAATGTTCTTAAACTCCCTCCCTAACAGCAATTAAGGAGTACCCAGATCAAAGAGCCTGCAACTAACTATCGTCTTCTCAAGGCCAACTAGGGATGGCAATACTGGCCTACTCAGCAACACGCATCCCACAAATGAATTAAAAATAGTAGTTACTTAACAGTGATGCCCCCAGAAAGTTGGCTGGTGCATTTATCAACGATAACATTGAATGCCAATTTTTGGAGAAAGCCATTGCCTAGTACAGCACATCAGAATTTAGTCCATGTTGCTGCATTCAGGCATGACCTGTTTATTATTCGATAAGTTGTGAATGGTGGTGAACACAGTCATCTTAACCGCCCCAAGAACTCCAACAGAAATGCCCTTTGGCTAACATTAATTGATACCACCATTAATCCTGCAGTATTAAAAGGAAATATACATCCAGTTCTTTTAGATTTTTGTCCTATCCCTTTGGTGACTATTTTTAAAGGGTAAATGTATGATACAGGGAATACAGTAGTAGTCATTTTTAATTCGTCAGTTTGTTTACATTTTCGGAGTGGTAATAGAATGTCAGGTAAAGACTTGTACTTAACAATTATAAAGGGCCAAGTCCTGATACATGAAAGCTTTAAATTGGCAATCATTTCCAAGTGTACAAATTAAAGCAATTATGCTTTAATGGAATAACAGTAATCATGTGGAGCAAATACTATTTATAGTCGCTTTAAATTTAAGAAGTTATTGATAACTTGCTTAACGAAATCCTACTAGTAGCTGCTTGATTTTGGCCGTGTCATTTTCCCCTTTCCCTAATATCTCGGGCTCTATCCCTGCATTCCAGCATGCTAAGATTTTGACTAGGTGGAGGAAATATCAGTTTTTTTTCTTTCCACATCACCATCTTTGCGCCCAACATCTCGTCAAATAATTTA
This sequence comes from Rhincodon typus, assembly GCF_021869965.1. Taxonomy (NCBI): domain Eukaryota; kingdom Metazoa; phylum Chordata; class Chondrichthyes; order Orectolobiformes; family Rhincodontidae; genus Rhincodon; species Rhincodon typus. The sequence goes on from NC_063332.1 coordinate 84,950,918, forward strand.
GGGCAGATCAAGCAACAACTGCAATTTTCCTGGTTTGTACACCTCAGAGGCTCATTGCTTTGGACAGCTAGTCATAAAGGGTTTGGAATTTTTTTTATGCTGTTGATGGCAGGGTGATGGGTGATAGGGGAGGAGTGGCAAAAATTGATCAGTCCTGAAAAAAAGTTACACTGGTCATGTAACATTAACTCCATTTAACTCTCTTCACAGATGCTGCCAGACCACCTGAGTTTCTCCAGCATTTTCTGATTTTGAGATTTACAACATCTGCAGTAATTTGGTTTTATTTATTGTTAGAGTATCATTCGTTTCTTCTAAAGTACTGAGTAAAGTAAACTGCAAATGACCATCTTTGCTTTAGATTGTCACACTTGCTCAGTTTTAGGACAAATAGGCCAATTTCAAATATGTTTGGCCTTAATGAAAAAAAAAGGTTTTATTGTTAAGAATTCTGCAGTGCACACTTCAAAAAAAAAAATTTAACACTCTTGTGACTGCTAATACTGTGGCAGACTGATAAGCATATTGGATAGTCTGTGGTTCAGGAACAATTTATCACAAGGTGCTTCAAAGTAGAATTATAAAGCAAATTTAGACATAAGATCATAAGACATAGGAGCAGAAATTAAGCCATTCAGCTTATAGAGTCTGCTCTGCCATTCAACCATGGCTGGTAAGTTTCTTAACTCCATTTTCCTGCTTTCTCACCTTAACCCTTGATCCCCTTGACAATCAAGAACCTACTTTTCTCAGTCTTAATTATATTCAATAACTAGACACTAGGCGATATGAAGGCTACATTAGATTAGATGGCTAAAAGCCTAATCAAAAAGGTAGGTTTTAAAATAACATCTTAAAGGAGGAAGGCAAGGTTTTACAGATAAAATTCCAGGTAGAGGCTAGGCAACTGAAGGGATAATTGCAACTGTGGATGATTAAAAAAAGATTGGGGATGCCCAAGACACCAGAATTATGTGAGCACAAATGTCTGAGGAGATTTGTAGAACTGGAAGAGACTAGACTTAGTTAAGTATGAGGCCATGGAAGAATTTGAAATCAAGGACGAGAATTCTCTAATTGTTTAATTGGGAGCCAAAAATGTTTGGGGCACACAGGAGTGACAGGTGAACGGAACTTCGTGCAAGTCAGGACACAAACAGAGCTTTAGATGAACTCAAGTTTATGGAGGGAAGAAAGGTCAGCAAAGATTATGTTTAAATAGTCAAGTTTAGCAGTTTAAAATTACAGCAGCAAGACAAAACATTACACAAAGCAGAAATATAGATGTAAATTTACGACTTCTCTTCATGGGGGTTCACCTCTTGTTGAGGTATTATAAGCACTTATTGTTTGATACCTTGACCAGATGCAAGCCTGGACCATAACTGTTGATACAGTACTTAGAGTGTCACAAGCCTCATCATGCTTTCAGCTAACATTGAACACAAGTAGAAATCGGTATCCTGTACTACTTTTGGGGTGTAAAATAGGCACAAAGCATCTAATTGGTAGTAAACCTTTAGTGCCAATATTTTCTTGGGTGTCCTGAACAGATATCAGGCTTATTTGATGCATAAACAATGCCAATGTGGGATAATAGTCCTATCACAAAATTTATCAACTACTCTGCATTTTCAAGAGATGCTGCAGCAATGCAAAAAGCAAATATTATTGAGTTCTAATATCCTCGAATATAGGAGAGCAAGTGGGCACTCCCTAAACTCCACAGGATTTGCACTCAATCCCTCCTGTGATAATCCCCCTACCTGGCACTTACCTGCATGCTGGTATAGACAAGGTTATGGAAGTATGATCAAGATGCAGATTGCACGAGGCCAGAGGTCCAATTTCCATTGATCGTTTTGCTCAATTCTAGGTTCAAACTGCTTGCACAGCACAAAATCTGGGCTCAAAAACAAGGCAACATACTGGCAATATAGGCTAGTGATAAGAGGAAGTTCTGACTTAATTTCTCCTCCCAGTTTAGTGGCACTGACGTTAGTTCCAAAACTTGTACTTCTGCCCTGGCAGGTTAATTCTACACAGATGAGGAAACCAATCTGGTATCTTTCTTGATCCATGTGGTTCAATTACGCACTGGAAAAACCTGCTGAGTCATTGGGAAAGTTGGAAAAGTAGATTTAATCAAGTGAGTTGATAGTTTGATAATTGTTAATATTGCATTTGCTATATACATTTTAAAACAGATCATTGACTCTCAACCTCAACTTCCTGGGTCAGTCATCAAGTAACACAACATATTACAAGGAATGATTCCAAAATCTGCACATTATGCTGATTTTCAATTGTTTCATTCCTCTTCAATGCAACATGATAGATATCCTGTAAGATTGCCAAGTGAAAATAAATATCCTTTTTAGATTACAAAGGGAACAAAACCTTGAATTTTCTTTGCCTAATGGCACCTTTCTTTAGCCATTAAAGATAGCTAGATATTTCTGTACTGTCCAACAGGTTTGAATACTTGTTTTGAGAAAGATAGCCCTCAATTTTCAGGTATTCCCCGAACTCAAGATTTCTTGGATAGTTGCAATCCTTCACTGACAGTTGAATCCTTGACAATGTGCCATTGGTTAGAAAACTATTGGGTGCAGTCCACAGGAATTCTTGCTAGGATCTATTGTGGCAGCCATTCGCTGCTGATGTACATTCTAAAGCATTCATTGTCTCCAAAAGGTTTCAAACTCCGTTGGTACTTCTTAAAATAGCCAAGTGTTAGGATTGTTCAAAAAGTACATTCTCTGGAAAGGTAACTTCAAGAAGTTCTTTTTTGGAGATCCTTAGTCATGTATATAATGCGGTGTGTTCCATCTATCGAGTTAAGGCCATTCATAGTTGATTTCTAAAACATTGATCCTCCTAATTGTTATTAATATTTGATTGTGCATTGCTCATAACTGCAGAGTTGTTTTGGGAAGTGTTAATAGTCTAGAGAATATACACAAACTTCATCTGGCAGAATGGGGAGGAGGTAATGCACATTTGCACTGTCAATGGTGAATAAAATTTCCTTTCAAGCATTTAATTCTCTTTACGCTTTCAAGGGTGGTTAGCAGCTTTGGGTACTCTCCATATTCTGTCATGTTATAGAACAGAGCTTACATCCATCTTTGTTTTTCTTATAAAATCGAAGTTGACTTCTCAGGAATATTTAAAACCAGTTTGCTTAATGACGTTTTTTCCGACAAGATATAAAAGTAAGTTCCCTGGAGCACAAAGGTGCTCTTCCACTTTTATCAATGTCTTCTGGATACAGAACCTTAAGTTAGACAAGTCTTGCATCAAAGGTTGTGCTAGTCCAGAAGACTCGGTAACAACTTTGAATTGGTCACAAGTTGCTGGAAACCATTCGTCAGGTTTGTTTTCCTCAAATACTCATGAATACCTCTTGCTTAGCTCAACTGTGAAAATTTCTGACTTGGAGCAATTGAGAAAGGACACACTCATCAAGCTAGTCTTCTAGTAAACAAGCCAGCTGCATTGAAGACTTGTGCGGAGTTTGAAGCAAGCCTCATACTGCTTAAAGTCATGCAACATTGGAAGGAAGTACTACAAATACCAGGAGTACTTAAATGAAGTGACTGTTGTGGTTATTTGACATGTCTGTTAAGGCACAATTCACTATTGGCAGAAAGCCAGCTGCTGAATTTGTTTTACGGAGATATCAGCACCTGCCTTGTCCTGGTGACTTCTTGTGTTTTGTTTGTAGCTGTGAAATCCAAACAGATGGGTGGTTACTGTGAATCTGTATAGCTTGTTAATAAAGCTTCAGCTCTGCCATGCACTCCAAGTAACAGGCTGATTCAGTAATGGGAAAGAATTTAAAAAAAAATAGCTACAGGAGTCCTTTATAGACATAGGATTCAGAGAATTAAAAACTATTCTTAGAGGTGACGTTGACACTACAGTCATAAATTGAAATGACGCCATGATTGAAGGTATAACTAAAGCATATGAAAAGTTCAAGTGATAGAAATTAAATAGTGGCTACCTATGAAAGATATAATTCACAAGAAATGGTCGACGCATACTGAATTGATGTGATTCAACAATGAAGCTGGTGAACTGTTAAATCCTTTTAAATTGACATGGAAATAAACATAACTCCTTTATTAACAAATAAATTCCTTTTAAAACCATGTTGACCGTGGCAGCCAATGGTTTAAGTAGAAAATTAAGACACCAAAATTCCCACCTCATTATGCATTTTCGAGGGTGGAAGAAAAGTAAGAGGATTCAATTCATGATGTGTGGTAGCAATGCATCAAGTTTCCAGTAATGTAAGAAGGCTCATCTTCTCTGGACAGTTTCTCCTTCCCTGCTCCTGACTCCACATCATTCAAAATTTTAACACAGGCTGAATCATTTTAAATGTACATCTCTTGCCATTAATCTATCCTGTTTTGATTGTTCAGGAGTACAGGTTTTGAGGGAGAGAAACAGAAACCAGGAAACACCTAAGAAGCATTTATTTTTTATGCAACAAAAATTTAAATATGATCATGTGTACATCAAAATGTACACAATAACTACAATGAACAATGTCTGGAATCACAACATTGATGCAATTGTAACGAATTTCACTAAAATAAACAAAGATGAGCGTGAACTGGGAGACAAACGGGTGAAAAATAGATTTAAAAAAATTCAAACGTATCAATAAAAACCACTCAGTTAAATGCTTTAACAATCTGAACTTTTTGAACTGTCTTCACAAGCTGCCAAAATCCAATTTTTTCTAAAACACTTCATTTTTTACATCATTGGTTACAGAGCCTGGTAACTTGAACATCTCATCATAAAACTGGTCTTTCAAAAGTACCTCAATTTACTTCAAGATTTGATACAAAAATCTGAAACTCAAACGTTTCCATTTACCTTTCAGAGCAATATACTTTTATAAGAAAGTAGAACATAAAAGGCCTCTGATAAAATTTCATAAATTAAAACTACTAAAAGCAGGATATAAAAGGTAATGTTAGGATGGAGGATTTTTAAAAAAACATCCTGTTCTAATTTTTACTCTTTTCAATATTCAACATTAAAAGCTGGAATTCAAGAATAACCCATTGAACATCTACATAAGGGTCCTCAGAACCCCAGATTCAAATACTAGCTTAACAAACATTTGCACTTTGCTACAAAGGTTCAGCTTCACTAGTTCTCAGCTGGGTTGTCAGATCATAGAGTTTTGTAGTAAGCTCAACCGTGCAGGGAAAGGGTAGACACAAATACAAACAGTCCTATCCCACCCTAGAAAGTGAGTTGCCTATTGGCCACTGGCAAATGTGGAGAAATCCATATTTTCAGATCATCCTCACTCTCCTGGGGAAAGGAAGGGAAGCAGAAAAAAAAAGGATACATTGGGAGGGGGCGAAAGAAACACAAAAGGCAGCAATTCCAATACCATTTCCATCATGAGACTTCAGTCTGTATTCACAAAAGACCCACATTTCCCTGTGCAAGTTCCATTAACTGTGAATATATATTACACAAAAATATGATGTTTTTGTAAACACAGACTCTGGCTAGCCTATGCACAACTTGCTGCGATTTTTTATTGAGAAGGATAAACAAAATGGACTCAGTGCAAAAATTTCAAAGAACAGTGTCAAAAATATCCCCAACTTTTAACGGCAGACTTTAGTAATACACCTTTTTTTGTAAGTCTTTAGTACATTTATGGCAGTAGATTCAAATATTATAAGCATATATCGAACTGCTCTTTTAAGCCATTGTTTTATTCTTCCACACTCACCAAAATCAGATTCTGTTCAATATGGGACTATTTTAAATAAGACAAACGCTTCTGCCTGAAAAAGTTAATTGTAACACATGACGATAATGCACCACTGCCGACTTCACAAATCAGTGTAATAACTTACTTTGGAAGGTAAACTGCTGCAGTAAAATTACTGATGCATAATTAAAATGGTTAAATAAGACATCTTGTAACAAAATCCTAATCTAGTGATTATTTTTATGAGTGTCGGTAATAGTTAAGTAATCTTAACATATAAAGATGCTTCATAAAAATAATCCCAGGGAATTACAATGCTGCCCCTCCAACATTGCAAAGTTAAATGTTCAGTTAAATTTAAATGAAGGAGTTCAATAATATCTTAACCAAAACTCTGATGCAGTATTGTCCTGATGTTTTGAGTGTGAGGAGTTGTGTAAACTAATTTAAGTTTTTGAATAGTATCTCATTCCTTTTATGTGGTACATTTCCCTCAGTGGCAAGGAATACTTCTTTTCTACAGCCTTTGTCTCCTTCCCTTTGGCATGGACTTTCTTCTTACCTACACAAAAAAAATTATGAAAAGTTGAAGAAAGCAAAACAAAAGTAACTGTCTTACTGAACAGGAACACATTATATATGTATGTATATTGTGGATTGCTTTGTGAATCTGTGTTTTCTGGGAGATCAAATGCAAAGGAGTGCTTACAAATGCATGCAAGTAACAACTTGCATTTATATTTTTAATATCCAAGAACATACCAACGTGTTCCACAGAGGAGAACATATGCAGATGCTTTAGGAGGTGACAAAGTTTGATTTTGAAACTTTTGAGTTTAGGGATTGGTTTGGAGAAATCTTTTAAAGATGGGTCCACAGCAAGAAGGGTTTAAAGAGGGAGTTTCAGAGGTCATGGGTTAGATAGCAGATGGCTCTGCCGCTAAAGGTAAAAGTTGGTGTTAGGGACAACACAGAGGGCCAGAGTTAGAAAAGAGAGGGAACAGAAGGAATGTAAAGCAGCAAAAGGTACAGTGAGGGTGTGGAAAGATGTAAGGATGATGATGAGGAATTTAAATTCAATGATAGATTAGTGGGCATCAGTCTAAATGATAGAGCTTTGGCAGACTTAGAGTTTGTCAAAGAGATTAGCAGGAGCAGTCTATTCTAGAAATACTCAGTTTCAGCAGAAATAAAGGTAAGATGGGATGGCAAGAGGAAATGTCGATTTAAAAGGCTGTTTTGATAGGAGGGTTTGAAGCTCAACTTTGATAAGGTAGTTTAATTTAGAGTAGTAAGTTATTTTTTACCCCCTCCTCTAAGAGTCTCAGAACTATAGATTTTTTGGTCACATATTGAGTGAATTTGATTCCTATGGTAAAGAATGTCAACAGTGGAAAATGGGAGACTTAGCACGATCTTACTTCGTGTCAGCATCAAATGTTAGTATAAAGCATTGTACATAAGCTGCAACGCAAGTACTCCATGTTAGCTACAATATTGAACCCTTAAGGCCAAAGGAAATCTGTAATCTGTTAGTCTGTGCGTATTTGAACCAAAGCTCCCAAAGGAAAAGCTCAGCAGAGACCTCATTATGTGTCACAATCAATAGTGAAGTAGTCCTCGCTGGGGAAACAACCCTAGATTAAAAAAGAATCTCCAAATCATAGAATATATATGCTTTTATTTGATTCCACAAGAGGGAAAGATAAAATTCATAAATTTATTCTCTTGATAGTTTTACCTTTAGTCTTCCAATGGAGGAAATTACTGAATAAACTGAAGAGGCAGGACAAAGGATATGCTTGATAGATTTTGTGAATTTGGTTCAAATGTACTTGGATGACAACATATTTTCCTGCTGACATTATTATGATCAAGATGTCAGTTTACAAAACTAAACATTGAGCATTCAAAAGGAGAGGCAATAATTGCATACATGGGGACAATTTTTGAGAAAATGACGGCTGTTCTTGAATTTAGAAAATAATGGAAGTTCTGTATCTTGAGAAGATTCAAAGGTGCCTTGTCATATGATATTAGGTTTCAGAGAATATCCACAGATGGTTCGATGCTCAATCTGTCAGCATCCCATACAGCTCTGTGTTTTTATCTTCATGTGAAATATTCTCAAGGGATCCAAAACAGAATTCTTAACATCTAAACCTGGATTTTCTACAGCAGCTTCACATGATTTGGTATAACACAAAAACTTTCCTTCACTTCGCAACTCAATGTGAAATACTGAACTTGTCAGCAAGCACTGAAAATCCATCAGAGGTAGACTGCCTTGGAAATCTCAAACTTCAAGACTGACTGAAAGATTATCCACCACAAAGTAAGTCGTACTCGAACAAAAAATTAAGTTATTCCAGAAATAACACATTTAAACTAAAATTAAGGAAGCAATCAACATAATAATTCATCTTTGCTTTTCCCATCTTTTCTTGGAAAAAAAGGCTGATTGTGCTTTGTTGAGTATTCCAATGATGCTTTTGAGACTCAATGTGAGGGGAGTCCCAAGGATTTTTTCACCACTTTATGTCAATATAAATTTGAAGTTTACGGTATCTAGTTCTCTCCAGGCACACCAACTGGAAGATCAAAGACCATACTTCCAATACTGAAATAAAGCAGAAAATTCTGGAAAACTTAGCAGGTTTTGGAACATCCATGAACAGGGAAAATAGTTACAGGTTTAAGTCAAACACCTTTCATTAGCACAGATGGTAGATCATTGGCCTGAAAAGTTAACTTTGTTTCTCTGCTGCCTGACCTGCTAAGAATTTCCAGCATTTTTTTTTTAAAACTGTTACTTCAGATTTCCAACATCTATACCACTTTACTTGTCTTCCAATCCTGAACTTCTCTTCAAGCACACAGAACAGTGCAACGCAGGATCAGGCCCTTTGGCCCACCATGTCTGTGCCGACCATGTCATTCCAAACTAATGACATCTGCCTGCATATGGTCCATATTCCTCTATTCCCTGCCGGTTCACGTGTCTAAGTGCTTTTTAAACATTGCAATCATCTCTGCTTCTATAACCTCCCCTGGCAGTGTGTTCCAGGCACTTACCACTCTGTGTAAAAAAAAAACTTGCCTTGCACATCTCCTTTAAATTTTCCCCTCTCATCTTAAACTTACATCCCCTAGTATTTGACATTTCTACCCTGTGAAAAAGACTCTGACTATCCACCCTATCCATGCCTCTCATAATTAAATATAATTCTCAGTTCACTCCTCAGACTCTGATGCTCCAGCGAAAAAATTTCCAAGTTTGTCCAGCCTCCTTACAGCTAATACATTCCAATTCAGGCAACATTTTAGTACATTGTCTTTTGCACCTGCTCCAAAGCACCCATATCCTTCCTGTCATGTGGAGACCAGACTACACACAATACTCCAAATGTGGCCCAACTAAAGTTTTAATTAGCTGCAACATGACTTCCCAACTTTTATACTCAATGCCCCAACTGATGAAAGCAAGCATGCCATACGCCTTCTTTGTCGCCTTAGTCACTTGTACGCCACTTTCAGGGAGGTATGGACTTGCATCTCAAGATACCCCTGTTTTTCAATGCTCCTAAGGATCCATCCCTTTTCTGTATACTTTCCTCTTGCATTTGACCTCCCAAAAGGCATCACCTCACTTGTCCAGATTAAACTCCATCTGACATTCCTCTGCCCAACTTTTCCAACTGGTCTATATCCTACTGTATCCATTGATAATGTTCCTCACTCTCCACAACTCCTCCAATTTTTGTGTCAGCTGCAAACTTACTAATCGGACTACTTGCATTTTCATCCAAATCATTTATACATAATTCAAACAACAGAGATCCCTGCACTGATCCTTTCAGAGCACCACTGGTCACAGACTTCCAGTCAGAAAAACATCCCTCCACAACTACCCTCAGTCTTCTATGACCAAGCCAATTTCGTATCCAACTTGCCTATGCATCACAGATGGCACACAGTAAAAGATATTTTAAAAAAAAATGAAATCAAATTTCTCAGTTTCTTGCAACAGATCTGCACAGTTTGAATTATTTTAACTTGCGTTATGGCTACGGATGGGTTATTGATAGAATCTCTAGACAGTAAAACTTCCACCCTCATTAATTATGAGTTTGTTAACAAAACTGATTTTGGTTGCATTGAATCTTAGCTATTTCACAGACTTAAGACACTTATTCCAGGCCTGGAGTTCTGCAAGTGAGCTTATTTTCAATAGCGTACTGAACCTAAAACAGTTCCTTTGGGGTCTTCTACCTAACCCTTGTTAGGCTACTCTTAATATTTTTGGGTTGTCTCTTTCAATAAGATTTTACAATTGGTCAATTAATACTACTGCACCTTAAGGAAGCCTCTCTCTGCTAGCTTTGTGTTATCAACCTCATTCTGGCTGCTTTCACAGGATTTAAACAAATCCAGTTCCTCAGCTGAACTTTCTGGAGTAGACTCTAGATCCATCACTGAATATCCATCACTGTCCAAAACCTGGATTCTGAAAAATAAATAGGGCTCGAAGTCAGTAGCAGGAAATTCTACTTCATTCCCTTAAACTGACGTGTTGTATTTATTTAGTTGTTAACTAGATAAAGCTGGCAAAGAGAGGACAAAAGTAAATTATGAATTTAAAAAAAAAAAAAAAATCAGACAGAAAAAAACAAACATATCTGTCAAAAGTTCCCTTCCCAAGAAAAACTACCTTTGTAGATCCATTTGTCTCTGTGCTGATGCTCGCTTGACATTTGTTTCTTGCTGTTTTGGTACTTTAACATTTGTTGTTTCTGGTTCTGCAGGGCCCTCCTGACTGGCTGCAACTCTTTTTCTGCCTCTTCCTGCAGCTTTGTTTGGATCTGAGTTCTTTGCAGTATTACTTTCAGATACAGCTTTGGGAGGACGACCTCGCCTGGCTTTGGGTGGAACCGGTGCTGTTGACTCTTCAGATTTTCTCTCTTCTGGTATCTGCTGAATATTCTCTGAACCAGCTGGTGCTGTCCTTTTTTTCCCACGTTCTGTGCTGGTCTGTGGTGGTAAAGACTGTTCAGAGGACATCTCCTATTATAAGGAGGACAGAACGTACACAGAGCAATGCATAATACTGCAGTAGATAATTCCATAAGCTATTGCTCATGATTTTATTTTGAAGAAGTTTTGTTTCAGGTTATAAAACCCATTAATTTAAAATAACACTTGGATGGTAAAATGCAATGTGTCAGCTGTGCATATTTAAAGGAAATCTTACCATAAGGCACAAAAGTGTTAATGCACAGCTCGTTCCTAAGATTTTAAAATAGGGTTGATGAAAGGATGAACTGTTTTCAATCTTATTAGCCCAGAGTCTCATATTTTGCAATTACATAAAGTACATTGATGTGATTTATTCGGAGGATCTGCAACCATTACACTTTATCTGAGAAGGGGTGCAAGGATATGTAAGACTTCTAACTATAGGCCTGCTAGTTTAACATCAATAGCGTGATTTTGGTGGTTGAGATTTTACAAACAATAATCCGAGAGGAAAAAGTCAAGAAAGACCTGGAAAGTGTGAACTAATTAAAGATAGGTAACACAGATTTGGAATAGGCATATCATGCCTGACTAATGTAAGTGAAGTTTTTTTTTGTGAAGTGACAAAGAAGGCTGAGAATGGAAAGCAACGGCTGTTGGCTACAGGGACAAAAGTATATTGACAAATAAAAAGCTGGTTAACAGAATTGAGGCTGCTGGAATTGTAGTCAGCTTGTATGAAAACTGGTTTAAGCACAGAAAACAGCACGTTTTGCAGACTTGAGGACAGCGACAGAGATGTACTCCAAAGTTCAGTCTTAGGACAATTGTTTCTTTGGTGCATATAAGATGATATAGATTCTGGAATACAGAATAAAATTTCAAAATTTTCCTACAATACCAAACTTGGGTGTCTGGCAAACAGAGGATGATACAGAGAAGTGTGAGGTGTTGTATTTTGATAGAAGAAACAAGGAGATGCAATACACCATTAATAGTACAGTTCTAAAGAACAGTCAGGGGCAAAGATACCTGGAGACTCACGTATATTAATCTGTGAAAATACTGAGTATTGTAAAGAAAGCATTTGGGATTGTGTTTTATAAATGTAAGTATCGAGTACAAAAGGAGGGGAGTTATGAGGAACCTTTACAAAAGTCTGATTAGAACACAAGTGGAGTATTGCATTCAGTTTTGGTCATTACATTTTAGGAAGAATGTGAAGATCCATAAGAGGGTGCACAGGTGGTTTAGCAAAAAGGATTCTACGGAATTTTAGCTACAAGATAAGATTTGAGAAGCTGGGTTGGTTCCCTATGGAGCATGAGAAGAAATTTGAAAAAGTATGCAAGATAGGAAAAGTAGATAAAGAACTGCAATTTGAGGAGCAGGGAGCACAAATTTAAGGTTTTGGGCAAGAGATGCAGGACACCTATGTGGAAGCAGCTTTATTTTTTATATATGCAAGCATCAAATACCTGTAGATTGCTGCCTATGAAGGTGATGGGAGCAAATGATAAAATAACAGATGATTTCAATCAAAAAGAAACTCAATAGGCAGTTGAGGGAAATAAACTTGCAACACTATTGCGACAGAGTAGTAGAATGGGGCTGACTGGATTCCTTTACGAAGAGTAACATGGCGTTGACAGACTGGATAGCTGTCTTCGGTGTCATAATGGCTCTACCACAATGAGTCATTCTCAAGATCATGAGCTGAAATTACCACCATACATTCTCCTTCTTGTGAATTTTTGCACATTAGAAATGAAAACCGGCCATAAATGTTCAGTGTTGCCTTCCGAAAGGAAGTCTGAAGCATATGGATTGACATGGGGGCAGATAGAGAAATGTGCATTTTGTATCAAATTTATTTCCCATCCTCCCTTCTAGGGTCAGGACAAAAGACTGCTATCGTGACTTTTAAGGTTCCAAGATCCAAATAGACTAGGCGTACTGCACCTTGTTTCTAACTGGCTCATCCTTCTTCTCCGTTTTAGCTGGTACAACTGTGAGTAATATTACTGGATTTTCCTCATTCTCACTAATTTCTGTTTCTGGAACTTCTGAATTCTGCTCCCTGCAATGAAGTAAATAAAGATATAAATGATCTTTCCAAAATCAGAAGCAGCATATTAGATTCCGTTAATTCAAATAGTCAAACAGTTAATTCAAATTCAAATGTCACTATAATCGTACTTTCAACTGGAATTAGGATGTCAAAATATTGTTTAAAATTGATTTAACTGGCAGTGCAGCTGTTTCAAATCATAGGTCAAACAAATAAGTTAACAAAAAAAGCCTCAAGACATCAGAATAATGTACAGACAACAGGATTTATGTACATGATTTGAATGAAACTGGGTTTAACTGCATGCAAATATTAGAACAGCAGGAACAGCGTCTCAGCTACTAACATAATATTCAGAGGGGGAATAGAAAGAACACCCAGATTTTAGACTGATCGTACAAAAATATCCCAACTATGAATTCAGGTATTCTAATTGATCAGCTTCTCAAAACAATTTGTTTTTCTATAAGCATTATTCATATTTCAAAAATGATCTAAAGGTGGATTTATTTTATCCATTGCAGATTTTTGCACCATTTAGTAGGATTTTACAGTATTATCTCCAATTATTTCTTATGCTATCATATTTAAGCTAAACAAAATACTATTATTCAACATTATTGTTCTACTACAGTAGAATTTTATGATGCATATTACCTATAACACCGACAGGCTACACTAATTATTTTGTAAAAGTGAAGACTCCATGGCAGTTTGAATGTCTTTTTTTGTAGAAAGCTGACAAATTTAATTTTCAATTTAGTAAAAAGTGGCAGAGGTTTGAATGTATGCAACAACAGAAGATTATATAAGGTTCAAACATACTAGAAAAGTGATTTGAATTGTGTATATGCAAGGCAGTATACGATGTAAAGGGCAATTAACACTGTGTAAAATCAACTAAGTAAAATATTAAGGATTTTCCTTACGTTTATATGACGCGCATGTGCTAGATACTGTCTTCAGGTCAAATGGAGAATTTCATATTGGTCTCTCCATTTATACAGCAATAAGCAAGCTTCACAAAGCAGTGATGCTCAATGTAAAAACATGCAGAATTGAGATCTACAGCAAACAGCTGGTTTTCCAGACAAACTCTCTCTCTATATGGTACATCTCTCCATTGGCAGAATTGCAAAATTAATGGCTTTTTACTTAAATACACATAGTATTCAGAATAAAATAACTGAATTAACAGCACAAATATAAGTTAATGAGAATGACCTTATAGCTGTTACGGAGATATGGTCACAAGGAGATCAAAGCTAGGAACTAAATATTCGGTGGTATTTGACTTTTGAAAGGACAAGCAGGAAGGGAAGGGATGGGTAGTGAGGTAACTTTAATAGTGCTAATATGATAGCAGGAAATGATCTAGGATCAAATGGTGTAGAATATATATGGGTGGAGACAATGTATAACAAGGGGAAGATGACCCTGGTCAGCATAGTTTATAGGCTCCCTAATAGTAACTGTTCTGTAGGACAGAATAAATCAGAAGGAAGTGAATATACCACAGTGAGATTTGCAGAGAATACAAAAGTAGATGGGAAGGAAAGTGATGAGAACAAACTACAGCGTGATATAGACAGGTTAAGCGAGTGGGCAAAAAGTTGGCAGATGGAACGTGCGGAGAAATGGGAGGTTATGCACTTTGGCAAGAAGCATAAAAGAGCTGAACATTATTTAAATAGGGAAAGACAGCAAGATGCAGCACAGAGGGATCCAGAGGTCCTCAAGCATGAATCAAAAGCTAACATCCAAGTTGAGCAGGAAATTGGGAAGGCAAATGGACTGCTGGCCTTTATTTCAAAAGGAATAGCAAGTCCTGCTAAACTGTACAAAGCATTTGTCAGACCACAGCTGGAATATTATGAACAATTTTGTTCCCTTACCTAAAGACAGACATAGTGGCAATGGAGGCAGTCCACAAAAGGTTCACTAGGTTATCCCAAGTATGGAGAAATTTTCTTTGAGGACTAGTTGAGTAGTTTGGTCTTATTCGCATTGTGGTTTAGGAGAGTGATAAAAAACCTAATTGAAACACAAGATTCTTAGGGACCTTGACCAAGTAGATATATAGAGAGTGTTTTACTCTGTGGGACAGTCTAGGACCAGAGGGCATAATCTCAAAATAAGGGGTCACATGTTTAAAGATGAGGAGGAATTTCTTCTCTCACAGAAGTGTGTGGAAATCTTTACCACAGAGGGCTGTCAAGTCTGTGGGTTGTTAAGTATATTCAAGGCTGGGATAGACAGATTTTTAATTAGTAAGGGGATCAAGAGTTATGAGGATTATAAAATCAGTCAATAGTTCACTGAATGGCCAAGCATAAGTTTTAAAAATATTCATCGTGAGATGCAGGCGTCGCTGACTGGATTAGCAATTTTTTCCACTTGTGGGACTTGGGTTTTGCTGACTTAGCGAGCACTCACTGCTTGTTCTAGTGGCCTTTGGTGGGGAGGTACACGGCTGCAATCCACATGGGTAGGTAGACACACAATGCAGTTAGGGACAAAATTCCAGGATATGACCCAGCAGGAGTGAAGGGACAGCAATGTATTTCCAAGCCAGGATGCTGAATGGCTTGGAGGGGAAACTTGCATTGGCGGTGCTCCCATGTATCTGCTGCCCTTGTCCTTCTAGATGCAAATGACCATGCATTTGGAAGGTGCTGTCTAAGGATTTTGGTGAATTTCTGCAGTGCATCTTGTAGATAGTAAACTGCTACTACTAAGCATCAGAGGTGGATACAGTGCCAATCAAGTGGGCTGCTTTGTCCTTGATGGCATCAAGCTTCAAGTGTTCTTGGAGCTGCACCCATCCAGTCAAGTGGGGACTTCTCCATTGGACTCCTGACTTGGGCCTTGGACACTTTCGGGAATTAGATGGTGAGTTACTTGCTGCAGTATTCCAAGCCTCTGACCTGCTCTTGTAATCAGTTGAGTTTGTGGTCAATAGGAACTCCCAGGCTGTTGATAGTGAGGGATTCATTGATAGCAACACCAATAGTATCAAGGGGCGGCGGTTAGACTGTCTCTTATTAGAGATGGTCATTGGCTGCTATTTGTGTGGCGCAAATGCTACTTGCTGCTTCTCAGCACAAGTCCTGATATTGTTCCGGTCTTGTTGCATTTCAACGTGGACTGCTTCAATATCTGAAGGAGTCGTGATTGCACAATTTTCAGCACCAATCAGCAAACATCCTCACTTCTAACCATATGATGGAGGAAAGGTCATTGATGGTTGGGCCAAGACTTGATGGGCCCGAGTGCCTACTTTGCTCTTACATCTCGTGGTCATAAATGCATGAGCATGAACATTTGCTGAGAGTCCAGGAAAACACCTACATAATTTAAAAATTCTTTCTTTAACTTGCATTTCAAAATGATAAGTATTCAATATGGCTTTGAAGCTTCCTTAGATAAGAATCCTTAATTTTAAGTCTTGTCCCCTTATACTGGATAATTCCATCACAGAAAGTAGTTTCTTCCCATCTCTCTCAACCAATTATCTTGTCACCTTAAACAACTCAGTTAGATTACACCGTAATTTTCCATGTTCCAGGGAATACAAGCCTCATCAATTCAACCTGCCCTCATAATAAATGTGACATCATTTTCATGAATTTAGGTCCACTGACACCAAGGCTCATGCTGTGTCATCCATAACTGAACACAGTACTTAGAGTAGGCTAAATGCCACCTTTGGC
The DNA here is from genome assembly GCF_021869965.1 of Rhincodon typus. Taxonomy (NCBI): domain Eukaryota; kingdom Metazoa; phylum Chordata; class Chondrichthyes; order Orectolobiformes; family Rhincodontidae; genus Rhincodon; species Rhincodon typus. Next base: position 84,967,479 of record NC_063332.1, read on the forward strand.
CTTCATTCCTGGTCTCCAAGCCTCTTGCAATAAACAAGTCATGCTGTAACTGTGATAACAAGGTGTAGAGCTGGATGAACACAGCAGGCCAAGCAGCAGAGGAGCAGGAAAGCTGACATTTTGGGTCTGGGGCTTTGCTGAGACCCAATTTCGAATACTGTGTCAATGTTTGCCTCCATATTGAAAAAAAGATATACTTCCATTGGAGGCAGATCAGAGAAGGTACATAAATTGTCTCTATAGTGAGGGCATTGTCCTATGGAAGGCTGTATAAAATGTGCCTATATTCACTAGAGTTTAGAGGAATGAGATACTGCTTAATTGAAACATAGAAGCTTCTGAAGAAGCGTGATTAGGTAGATAGTGGGAGATTGTTTTCAACGGCTGGGGAATTTTAAATTCACTCATGGGATGTGAGCAGCCCTGGCTAGCCAGCATTTATCGCCCTGGAGTCACATGTAGGTCAGACCAGGTACGGACAATAGATTTCCTTCCCTAAAGGACAACAGTAAACCAGATGGGTTTTTCTGACAATCAACAATGGTTTCATGGTCATCATTAGACTCTTAAATTCCAGATGCTCTATTAAATTCAAATTCCACCATCTGCCGTGGCACGATTTGAATCCGAATCCCCAGAACATTAGCCAAGTTTCTAGATTAAATAGTCTTAGCAATAATAGCACCAAGCCGTTGGCTTCCCGGTCTAAAATATGAAATATGGGACCACAGTTTCAGGATAAGCAAGGGGTGATTATTACTCCATTGAAAGGGTTGTGAATCTTCGGAATTTCCAGAGAACAGCAGACGCTCTATCACTGACTACATTTAAGGCTGAAATAGAGGGATATCTGACGTTTCGAGGATATGGTAAATGGGCAGCAAAGTGGCAACGAAGTCCAAGATCAGCCATAATCAGTCCTGCTCCCAGTTCTTATCTTCAGATACTTTATGAACAGCATTTCTTTCAGCGATAGATCAAAACAGGGATGTTTGCTGAGGATTGCAGAATATTCAGCACCATTTGTCATTCCTTAGATACTGAAGCAGCCCGTGTTGATTTTCAGCGAAATTTGCACAAAATCCAGGCGCTAACAAGTCAGAGGCTTGTAATCATCCAGCAAATAACTCAGTACGTAGCTCCCAAAATCTATGCTCCACCTACATGGCACAACTCAAGATGGACATTCTCAGTTTGCCTGCAAAATGCAGGTCCAACAACGTTCAAGGAGCTCATCCAAGACAAAACAGCCTCCTTGATTGGCAAAGCTACTCAGCACCAGTGTCCGTTGGCATCATTGTATACCATTTACATGATGCACTGCAACAACTCACCAAGGTTCATTTGACAGCATCTTCCAAACAGGTGACCTGTACCACCTGGAAGGGCTACAGCAAAAGATGCAAGGACATATCATCATCTGCAAGTTCCCCTGCAAAAATGTACCATCTTGACTTGGAAACCATGGAATCTTGTATCTGAAGCTGTACCTAGGCACCTTTGTACTTAAACTTTTCATTGCACTCACTGGAGTACGTGTGACAATAAACTAATTTCAATTCAGTTCAAATATATCATTTTTCTTCATAGAGTTAAAAACCTGGAAGACACTTAACAGCAGTGAGTATGTACTTACACTGTATGAACTGCAGCGGTTCAGAAAGACAGCTCACCATCCTGTTTTCACAGATAATTACGGATGGCCATATTGGCTTTTACAATGATACTCACATCACATTAGATAATAAACTAGCCAATTTATTTAGCTATTAGCTAATAAACTACCTTTACTGCTCTTTACATCTTTCCAAGTCTATACAATTTTGATCATTTCCAATAAGAATGTCAAAGGTCCAGTAACTTAACACCCAATCGACTCTTCTGACATGCACATTGGAGTAATGTCTTACCTTCCCCTATTTGGGGGTGGCGAACTGGGTTCGGAATTTCCACTTATATTACTTCCCATCTCTAACCCTGGAGTTCTGTCTTGTGGTCTTCTTCCAGCAGCTGACAAAGGTTTATTTACTGCACCCAGTACAGTGGCTGGTTTGGGCTGAGAACAATAGTGTTAAAATATATGCGTCAATCACCACAAAAATTAATCTCCTTTCAAATGAACCAACCCATTTTATACATTTTGCAGAAACAAGTAGTTATTGTGTTTTGGAATTCTACAAGTCAATATGCCACAAACTGAACTATTTCCTGGAAAAAAATTAAATGCAGTATTCTTCAGCTGGTATTTTCCCAAAAAACACTAAAATTAATATTTAATAAACGGTCTACTGCAACGCTGCTCAAAATGCATGATGTAACAGATCACTTACATGCTGCGAAATGGGTACATAAGAACATAAGAACTAGGAGCAGGAGTAGGCTGTCTGGCCCTTCGAGCTTGCTCCGCCATTCAATAAGATCATGGCTGATCCTTTCGTGGACTCAGATCCACTTACCCGCGTTCTTACCGTATCCCTTAATTCCTTTATTGTTAAAAAAAAATCTACCTTTTTTTTAAAAAGCCTTTACTGGAGTAGCATCAACGACTTCACTGGGTAAGGAATTCCACAGATTAACAACCCTCTGGGTGAAGAAATTCCTTCTCAGTTCAGTCCTAAATCTGCTCCCTCTAATCTTGAGGCTATGCCCTCTTGTCCTAGCTTCACCTGCCAGTGGAAACATCCTCTCTACTTCTATCTTATCTATTCCCTTCATAATTTTATATGTTTCTATAAGATCCCCCCTCAATCTTCTGAATTCCAATGAATATCCCAATCTACTAAGTCTGTCCCCATAAGCCAACCCCCTCAACTCTGGAATCAACCTAGTGAACTTCCTTTGCACCCCCTCCAGTGCCAGTACATCCAGTAATCGAAGTACAGTTCATGTGACAACCTGCACTGCGATGGATCAAGGTTTGATAAAATCTGTCATATTTTGGCAGTACAGAATTGTATTTCAGAGCACTGGGTAATGATTTTGTGACTAATGACAGCAACAATTTTTATGATCTAACCACAGTTTATGGTGAAAAACAAGATCATTATATTGACTCTTAACAGATGAACATACTACCACAATGTTGTTTTTAGAAGTATACATTACAGTTGTTTTACTTGAAGCTTTTTTTCAAAAAACTAAAATTATACCCAAAGGATCACAGTAAGCCAAGCATCAAGTAAAAACAAAGATCTTGCATATAGATCTACATAAACTTCTTGTACTGTAACCCATCAGTTAATTTTATCATGAACGATATTACAGTGCAATAGTTCAAAATTACACTGCACGCTTAACAAAATCTTGAATTCCAGGAAATTTATTATGGTTTCAAACATTAGCGACAATATACACCTGAATAATGGAAATCATATTCTCAATTGAATCAAGCTTTGCTTATTTGAACATCTCAACAGCATTGGTCTCATCTCAGCCTTGATATCGATTATTCTATTTGTAAAATTAAACCTTAAACTCATTGTAAGCTGATATAAAAAGTTGGAATGAAAATGTCACATCTTCAACAGTTTTTACGATTAATAGGCTAAAACTCCTGTTAATTACCACTTAAGTACATTTGCCAAAAGTTAAAATCAACTTCATTTCATAAGCCATTATAAAATTCAGCCTAGTTTCAAAATACAGCAACTGTAAGGATAAATTCCTACCATTAAGTTGGACAGGAGGGAAAGGTGAATGTAGTGAATTGGGGAAAGACAAGCATAGAGGGGCAGGAAAAGGACAGGGAGTCTAACAGTAGTAGTAACTCCATGCTACGAAAAGTGGAAAAATAATAAAATTAATGAAAGCACACCACCATTTATAGTAACAACTGTAACTAGTGACACAAATGGATAGAAATCGTTTAACTGTGTCATTACTTTGACGCAGTTACAAGGTCAGATTCTTTCTTGGGAATTGGGCATCACTGAAAAGACCATTATTTTTGCAAATCCTTAACTTCCTTTGAACTGAGTAGCTTGCTAGGACTTTTCAGAGGGCTGTCAACCACATTGCTGTCGATCTGGTGTAATATCTGGCCAGACCGGGTAAGGCCGGCATCATTTCTTTCCCTAAAGTACATTAGAGAAACAAACGGTTTCATGGTCATCATTACTGAGACTAGCATGTTTATTAATTGAATTTCAAGCCACAAGATGAGATGTGAACTGATATCCACAAAGCATGAGCCCAAGACCTCTGATTTACTAGTCTAAGGAGATTACTGCCAAACCACCATCTCCCTCAACAGAGTACACATCTCAAGAAAAGGAGGAGCTACCCTGATACTAAATGAAAGCAAATGGAAAAAAGAACTAACAGATTCTGACCCATCATTAGAATCAGTACTGATAGAAATATGGGACTGGATATCACAATTACAGAGACATGGCTCGAGGGATGGACGGGACTGACAGCTTAATGTTCCAGGGTACAGATGCTATAGGAAGGATTACAAAGAGGGCAAGAGAGGAGGACGAGTGGAGTTTTTGATTAGGGCTAATATTATGGCTGTATATAGGACGAATATTCTTGGGAATGCATCCAGGGAAGTTATTTGGGTGGAACTGAGAAAATAAAGAGATGATCACCAGATTGGGATTGTACTATAGACTCCAGAATAGTCAGTGGGAAACTGAGAAATAAATTTGTAAGGAGATTTCAGTTATCTGTAAGAATAATACAGTGGTTCTCTGAGGGGATTTTAATTTTCCAAACATAGACTGGGACTGCCAGTATGAAGAGCTTGGCTGGAAAGGAATTTGTTAAGTGTCTGCAAGAAAATTTTCTGATTCAGTATGTGGATGTATCTACTAGAGAAGATGCAAAATGTGACCTACTGTTGGGAAATAAGGCAGGGCAGGTGACTGAGGTATCAGTGGGGGAGCACTTTGGGCCAATGACCATATTTCTATTAGTTTTAAAATAGTGATGGAAAAGGATAGACTTGATCTAAAAGTTAAAGTTTAAATTGGATCAAGGCCAATTTTGATGGCATCAGGAAAGAACCTTCAAAAGTTGATTGGGGGCAGATGTTCGCAGGTAAAGGGACAGCTGGAAAACGGAAAGCCTTCAAAAATGAGATAACGAGAGTTCAGAGGCAGTTATGTTCCTGTTAGGGTGAAGGGCAAGGCTGGTAGGTGTAGGGAATGCTGGATGACTAGAAAAATTGAGGTTTTGATCAAGAAAAAAAAAGGAAGCATATGTCAAGTTTAGACAGCAGAAATTGATTGAGTCGAGGAGTATAAAGGCAATAGGAATAAACTTAAGAGGGAAATCAGGGAGGCAAAAACGGCACAGGAGATAGCCTTGGCAAATAGAGCTAAGGAGAATCCAAAGGGATTCTACAAATACATGAAGGACAAAAGGGTAATTAGAGAGAGAAGAGGGCTCCTTAAAGATCAGCAAGGCTGCCTATGAGTGGAACTGGAGGAGATACTAAATGAATATTCTGCATCAATGTTTACTGTGGAGAAGGATATGGAAGACAGAGGAGGTGGGGAAATAAATAAGGACATCTTGAAAAATGTCCATATTACACAGGAGGTGGTGCTCAATGTCTTAAAAATGGGAGTATCCAAAAACCCTGTGGGAAGCTAGGGAAGTGATTGCTGGGCTCCTTGCTGAGATATTTGTATCATGGATAGCCACAGGTGAGATGCCAGAAGACTGGAGATTGGCTAATGTCAT
>NC_063332.1:84973669-84982388 GCF_021869965.1 Rhincodon typus
GTGCTTGCTTTCACCACCTCCACTGACTGCGTTCCAGGCATCCACCATCCCTGTGTGAAAAATTTTCCCTGCACTTCTCCTCTAAACTCCGCCACCCCCTCACCTTGAACCTGTGCCCTCATGTAGTTGACTTTTCCATCCTGGGAAACAGACTCCAACTATCCACCTTATCGATGCCTGTCATAATTTTGTAGACCTCTATCAAGTCATCCTTCAGCCTTTGTCTTTCCAGTGAAAACAATCCAAGTTTATCCAACCTCTCCTCCTAACTAAAACTCTTCAGATCAGGCAACAAACATCCTGGTAAACCTTCTCAGCACCATCTCCAAAACATCCACATCCTTCTAGTAGTGTGGCAACCAGAACTGCATGCAATATTCCAAACGTGGTGTAATTAAAGTTTTGTACGGCTGTAACATAATTTGGTCTAGTGGTATTATTGCTGGACTGTTAATCCAGAGACCCAGATAATGTTCATGGGACTTGGGTTTGAATCCCACCACAGCAAATGATGGAATTTGAATTCAATAAAATATCTGGAATTAAGAGACCATGAATCCATTGTCGATTGTCAGGAAAAACCCATCTGGTTCATTAATGTCCTTTAGGGAAGGAAACTGCCATCCTTACCTGGCCTGGCCTACATGTGACTTCAGACCCACAGCAATGTGGTTGACTGTCAACTTCCCTCTGGCCAATTAGGGATGGGCAATAAATGCTGCCTAGCCAGCGACGCCCCTTATCCCATGAATGAATAAAAATAAAAAAAAGCCAACTTTTATATTCAATGACTTGGTGGATGAAGGCAAGTATGCTATATATCTTCTTGACCACCTTATCCACCTATGTTGCCACTATCAGGGATCTGTGGACCTGTATGCCTAGAACCCTATCTGTCAATGCTCCTAGGGTTCTGCCATTCACTGTATAATTCGCGCCTGAATTTGATCTTCCAAAATGCATCACATTGCATTTGTCCAAATTAAACTCCATCTGCCATTTCACTACAATATATCTATATCCCACTGTATCCTTTGACAATACTCCTCACTATCTGTAACTCTCCCAATTTTGGTGTCTTCTGCAAACTTACTACTCAGACCACCTACATTTTCCTCCAGATCATTATATACATATATACTACAAACAACAATGGTCCCAGTGCTGATTCCTGTGGAACACCATTAATTACTGATCTCCAGTCTGAAAAGCACCCTTCCACCGCTACGCTCTGTCATCTATGACCAAGCCAGTTTTGTATCCATCTAGCCATCTCACCCTGGAACTCATGAGACACTACCTTCTGTACCAGCCTGCCATGAGGTACCGTATCAAATGTCTTACTAAAGTCCATACAGACAACATCTACTGCCCTTTTTTTCGTCAATCGTTCTTGTCACCTCCTCAAAAAACTCAATTAAATTTGCGAGACATGACCTTGCCCACACAAACCCATGCTGCCTATCATTAACAAGTCAATTTGCTTCCAAATGTGAATAAATTCTGTCTCTCATTAACTTCTCCAACAGCTTCCCCATCATTGATGTCAGGCTCACCAGCCTATAACTACTTGGATTATCTCTGTTTTCTCCTTTTTAAAAAAAAAGCAACATTGGCCATTCTCTAGTCCTCTGGAACTTCACCAGTTTTGCAGTGCTTGTATTTAAGGTGCTGTATAAATAGATGTCTAGTTGGCACCACCTCATCTGTGTTTTAAATGTGCAAACCCATCTGAGATAATGCCCTTTGGCCCTACACACTCTCACAAGGGTAAACAGTCTATCAGCATCTACTCTGTCAAGTCTCCAAAGAATTAACAGTCCAGCGATAATACCATTAGGCCATCGCCTCCCCTGCAAATATAAATAGTAGGGGATGGTTTTGACCTCTTAGTTATGGGCACAGCACGCTCCTGCTGCGCCATTCTGCTGTCATCTATTCTTGTATGTTTCAAGGATGTTACCCTCATTCTTCTATATTCCAATGTGTATAAGCCCAACCTACTCATCCTCTCCCCATTAAATATTCCCTCCATACCTGGGATCAGCCTCGTGTACCTTCTCTGGACTGCATCCAATGCCAGTATATCTTTCCTTAGACACATGAGCTCAAAACTGTTTACAGTCTTCCAGCTGTGATCTGACGAGTGCCTGCTATGGTTTTAGAAATACCTCCTACTTTTATACGCCATTTCCTTTGAAATAAAAGTCAACATTTTATTTGCTTTCCCTCTTTGCTGCTGAACATGAATGCTAGCTTTTTGTGATTCGTGGACAAGGACTGCTAAATCGCTTTATCTAGCTTTCTGCAGCCTTTCTCCATTTAAATAATATTCAGCTCCTCTATTCTTTGTCAAATTGCATATTTTACATTTTCCCACATTATGTTCCACCTGCCAAGTTTTTACTCTCTCACTTACCCTATCTATATTCCTCTGCACCCTTTGTTATCTTCACCACTTATCTTCCTACTTATTTTTGTGAAATCTGTCGTTATTCAACTTGACCTCTCCTATACTTAAGACCCATAGCAATGTGGTTTTCTCTTAACAGTCCTCTGAAATGGCTTAGTAGGTCACTTGGTTATAGCCAAGAAAGCTAAGTTGCCACCACTTTCTCAAACGCTATAATTGGGCAAGAAATACTGACTTTTCCACTGATGTCACATCCTGTAAACATTCAGAAAAATTCTAGAAAAGTTTTGTTTCATTTCACAAAAAGTAAAAACTTCAACAGATTTTTAGTCTTTCATCAAGTTGGAATGTCTCGTTCCAATGAATTTAGTTAGAACATCTCCAAAGCACGGAAGACAATCTGTAATTCCAAATTGCTACAAGATTCTTAATACCAGTACGTTTTACAAAGATACAAGATGTATAGTAACAGCTATACCTTCTCTTCCTCACTTGACAGCTATGGATATCCTGACTAGTTCATATCTGTGAGATTTATTTCAGTTGTCCACAATCCCATCAGAGAATATAGCTGTTTTCAATGATGCTGCATTAAAAATGCTTTGCTCACTTTCTGATGTCATCCAGCTCCTTCTTTTGTTTTGGATTGTTTCCTCTGTGCTGCAACGGCTGGTCCCCAAATGCTTTGCACAACCTTTAGACACAGTGACTATATATGTGTGTCCCTCACTCTCCCCTACATGCACAACCTTGCAGGATGCATCAGCTGCTTTTAAACTGTTCAGCTTCTGCTTTACTGCTTTAGAGTTGTTGTGGGTCACCTTTGGGTGGAGGAACACCCAAGATATTTTGAGAATAAATGACATGGTGTGAAAATTCACGTGAGAAAGTTCTAGCTTATTTTTAAATTATAGTGTTCATTGTTTTACAACTGATTCCCAATTTGAACTCCTGTTCTGCAGATTGTGTAATAAAACATTTGAATGTGGGGTACTGGACTACTTTTTTGCATGATATTTTTCCTTAGCAGACATGGGAATTATGGCTTTGTTTTGTGATGGAGCGTAGAGAGTAACACGAGTACAAGGTCAAAGAAAGGGAAGTCCCTTCTCGATCCCACTGCTCCTCCAAACGTTGCTGAATAAGTACAACCAGTTTACATAATTAATTTTTTGAACCTGTCTACCATGTATAGTCAGATGTAGCGGAATGCTAATCAGAAAATTGGTGCCTTCCAGCTGTTCTTTTCCATCAATGGACATAAATAGAAAATTGTGGCCAAAGCACCTGCATTTTCTGAATTCTGTGCTGTGTCTAGGTTGCTACTGGAACAGTAAAGTTTTTGAACTGTTTGTTCACTGTCATAGAGAAGTCAAAGTAAACATTATTGTCATGGCAAATAACTCTTCTGGTGTTGATTGTAAAACACTCATGAATGTGAGTAGATGAGCCAAATTTATTTCGAAAAGTACTGATGTAACTGGCCAAGAAATATTTGCATGTGTAGATTGGTCATGGGCAGCAATTTTGCAATATCAGCACCGTCAGTTCTTGTTAATTCAAAGCTACTTGAATTACTGAACAGTGTGAACTTATTATTGCAAAGGATTATTCTGGCTTACTGTATTATACTTTTAACTGCGTTGTCACTCTGTTCTCCAGGAGTTGCATAGTCCAGTTAGTTTGGAAACAGCTGAAACGTCTGTCCTTTTATTTGTGCTTTAATCTGAACTGTTTAATTGGATTGTTATCTTCTAAGCATAAAGTGCAAGTCAGAAAAGGTAAAGGTAATATATTTTTGATCTGTGGAAGACTTCAACAGTAGCAACTACATTATTGTTTTCCACAAGTTGACTAATTACACATTCCAGTCAGGAAATTGACACAAAAAGGGACTAGATAAAATATGATGAATAAAGAAGTCTCTGTTACCCAGTTGTTGACTTGTCAGTCAATGAAATTTATTTTTCCCATGTAAAACCCAGGTTTGGCTAGATACCATGAGCTAAAGCCTGTGATCTGTGATAACAGCTTGACTTTCTGCACTTTCTTTTTCTTTTTCTTGTGATAGTCTTTTTATGTAGCACAAACAAAGGAGGAAGCTATATTCTAATTGTGGCATAATCAATTATTTGTATATATTTAGTATTTGTGTTTTGCATTCCTAATAAATGTGCAGTCTGAACTGGTTTTGTACAGATTTGTTTTCTCACTTTTGCATACATGATCCTCAGATTTTCTCTGTTTTACAGTTTTCCCATTTAAAGTATTTCCTTGAGGGCACCAAAGTTTGTCAGGCAACTTTATCCTTAATTTTAAGTACTCGCTCTCCTTAATGGCTGAGTTTCTTATGAACACCATCTGTAGGTTACACCGAGCAGAAAGGAAACTGATGTCATTCTGAAGCAGTGAAAGTAGCTGTCTGCCTAAAGATGGCGCTCCAGATACAAGATAAAGTAGCTTGCACAGCAGCATAAGATGAGTTTATCTTATCTCAGCAACCTTTCTCTCCCACTACCCTGCGGCCTCCCAATCCTCCTTTTTGCCTGGGAATAAAAAGGAGAACATGCTCTTGGTGCAGGCCTTTGACCCTGCTCCTGCCAGGGTCCCAGCCTCTGCCTCGTCCCTGATTCCTTGACTACTGTGTATACCCTGATGATGAGGACACGGCACATGGAATAAGGTGTCAAGGCACATGTGTGGACACTTTCTATGGGCCACCTTGCCGTGTTTGACCAGGTGTGGCAAATGTATTGAGTTATTGATCACTCTCTTCATTAACACATCTCTGAAAAGTATGAGATTTTCAAACTTAGTTCTGAAGTTACATTGATGGTTTGATAGTTATCTAATTTTATCCTTTTCACTCTTCTTACTCTGGTACAATTCCCAATTCAAAGTACCTTTTATTCGATTGTGTTTGGAAACACTATTTCCACTGGCTTTCCTGAACATTTTGATGTTTCGTGGTATTGGGTTCACTATGAACTCTACTGATTTAATCAGTGGCGTCTCCTGTAGTTATCCTGTCTAGGATTAGGACCCCTCTAATCCTGTAGCCTTTTAGATCTAAGAACCACAATCTTCAGTTAACCCTGTGACAAAATGTTGCTTGGAGGGAATTCCAGGTTTTTGACCCAGTGACAGTGAAGGAATAGCGCTATATTTCCAAGTCAGGATGGTGAGTGGCTTGGAGGGGAACTTACAAGTGATGGTATTCCCATGTATCTGCTGCCATTGTCCTTTGAAATGGAAAAGGATTTGGAAGGTGTTGCTTCAGGATTTTTGGTGAAATTCTGCAGTAGACAGTCTCCGGTATGATTCCATAAGAATTACTGTCAGGCAGGTGCCTGTCCAGTCGAGAGACAGCTCTCCCAGTTTTGGCACTAGCCCTCAGCTGTTAGTGAGGAGAACTTTGAAGGGTCGACAGGGCTGTTCTGCTGTTGTGTATTCCAGTGCCTAAGTTAATGCCAGTGGTCCATCTGGTTTTGTTTCTTTTTGAGACTTTTTAAGCGATTGATGCAACCAAGTGGCTTGCTAGGCCATTTCAGAGGGAAGTTGAGAGTCCACTACATTGCTGTGCGTCTGAACACATGTAGGCCAGACCAGGTGAGGATGGTAGATTTCCTTCCCTGAAGGATATTAGTGAGCCACGTGGGCTTTTCTGACAATCAGCAATGGTTTTATGGTCTTCGGTAGATTCTTAATTCTACATTTTTTTAATTGAATTCCGAATTCCAAATTCCATGTCTGTGGCGGGATTCAAACCTGGTTCCCTAGAATATTAACGGAGTTCCTGGATTAACAGTTGAGCAATAATTCAACTATGCCATCACCTCCTCTTTAACCCCTCTGTCACACTATATATACTCTATATTTTTAGGCTGTAGGAATTGACATGTTTTCATCATTTTCATTAAACCAATCCTGATGCAGTTACTAATTTGGTCCAAGAATGGTATTTACGGTTTTATGACACAACCGCCATGTAAGGGTATTCTGGCTTTGAACTTTTGATCAACTATTCTGAAGCTGATTTGATTATAGCAAGTGATGTCAGTCAGTTTAGCTGTATTTATAAGAGCTCTGATGGCTTTTCTTCATTTGTGCTGAGTCAGACCAATTCGCAAGTTGAGAATTGCTTTGATTTACTCTGATATTTTCTTCGACATTCTGCACCTTGCATTGCGTGGGTGATTCATATATCCTGAGATCCCTTTGATGCAGTAGTTTCTTATGTGCCATTATTTTGACCTTGAATGCACCCAAGAACTCGTGTATTTAGCAGATTGTCTGAACGTTGTATTGGTAATACAAAGATTGTGCTCAGTACGTTTGTTTGAGTAATGAGCCATTGCTGTTAAGTTCACTCTCAACTCCTTCCCAGTTGGTGGCTCTGTGCTGCCTCACAGTGCCAGGAGCTTGGGTTCGATTTCGCCCGCGGGCGACTGTCTGTGTGGAGTTTGCACATTCTCCCCGTGTCTGCGTGGGTTTCCTCTGGGTGCTCTGGTTTCCACCCACGGTCCAAAGATGTGCAGGCTAGGTCGATTGGCCATGCAAAATTGCCCATAGTGTCCAGGATTGTGTGGATTAGATGGGTTATGTGGGGATGGGACTGGGTCGGAGGCTCTGAGGTCACTGTGGACTTGTTGGGCTGAAGGGCCTGTTTTCACACTGCAGTGATTCTATGAACACTAGCTTCGCTTATATTATCTTCCAGGGCCATGTGCTCATCACTGACAGATGTGGATTTAATGAGTTGATCCAGATCCTTGTAGAATTGTTGTTTCATGCTGTCTAGGCTGAAGGTGGTAACGTGATGTGTTTGGTACATGGGAAAGCACAGGTTCACGAATAAGAGAGTATTAATTTCTTTCATTGGAGATGATCTAATCACAAATCCAGTAATATCTAGCGTCAATAAACGTGGAGCTGGACAAACGTGGCTGGTCAGACAGCTTCATGTAGTAAGATGGTCAACGTTTCAGGCCAAAATGCTTCATCAGGTCTGGGGATGGGGAGGGGAGCCTAGAAATGGAAATAGATGGAAGGGGGTGGGGCAGGGGAAAGGTAGGAGGGATGGTGACAGGTGAATGCAGGTAAGGAGTTATAGTGATTGATCAGTGGGAATGGTGGAATAGCTAGGTGAGTAGGAGGATGGACAGATTAGGGAAGTGGGACATGGGATAAGGCTGAGGGTGAAGGGATTTTGTAGCTGGTGAAGTCAATATTCAGGCACTTGGGCTGTAAGTTCTCAAGGTGAAATATCAGGTGGTGTTCCTCTAGTTTAGTTTATGTTTGGGCTTACTCTGATAGTGGAAGAGGCCAAGGGTGGACATGTTGCCAGGGGAGTGGGAAGGGGAATTAAAATGGATGGCAGATAACAAGGTGTAGAGCTGGATGAACACAGCAGGCCAAGCAGCATCAGAGGAGCAGGAAGGCTGACATTTCGGGCCTAGACCCTCCTTCAGAAATGGGGGAGGGGAAGGAGGTTCTGAAATAAATAGGGAGAGAGAGGGAGATGGATAGAGGAGAAGATAGGTGGAGAGGAGACAGACAGGTCAAAGAAACAGGGATGGAGCCAGTAAAGGTGAGTGTAGGTAGAGAGTTAGGGAGGGGATAGGTCAGTCGAGGGAGGACGGACAGGTCAAGGGGGCAGGATGAGGTTAGTAGGTAAGAGATGGGGGTGGGGCTTGAGGTGGGAGGAGGGGATAGGTGGGAGGAAGGACAGGTTAGGGAGGCGGGGACGAGCTGGGCTGTTTTTGGGATGCGGTAGAGGGGAGGGGAGATTTTGAAGCTTGTGAAGTCTACATTGATACCATTGGGCTGCAGGGTTCCTAAGCGGAATATTCCCATAATTACCTCGACTACACCTCCTCTTACCCACCCTCCTGAAAAAAAAATGGTATCCCATACTCAATTCCTCTGCCGCATCTGCTCCCAGGATGAGGCGTTCTACTCCTGGACATCTCAGATATCCTCCTACGTTAGACACCATAGTTTCCCCTCCTCTGTAATTAAGGATACCCTGAAACACATCTCCCCCATTTCCCGCACTTCTGCCCTCAAACCCTCTACCCCAACAAGGATAGAGTGCCCCGAGCCCTCACGTACCACCCCAACAACCTCCGAATCCAATGCATCATCCTCAGACATATTATGGGAATATTCTGCTTGGGAACCCTGCAGCCCAAGGGTATCAATGTGGACTTCACAAGCTTCAAAATCTCCCCTCCCCCTACCGCATCCCAAAACCAGCCCAGCTCGCCCCCGTCTCCCTAACCTGTCCTTCCTCCCACCTATCCC
>NC_063332.1:84982488-85023669 GCF_021869965.1 Rhincodon typus
TCCCTGGACTGACCTATCTCCTCCCTAACTCCCTACCTACACTCACCTTTACTGGCTCCATCCCTGCCTCTTTGACCTGTCTGTCTCCTCTCCACCTATCTTCTCCTCTATCCATCTCCCCCTCTCTCCCTATTTATTTCAGAACCCCTTTCCCCTCCCCCATTTCTGAAGGAGGGTCTCGGCCCGAAATGTCAGCTTTCCTGCTCCTCTGATGCTGCTTGGCCTGTTGTGTTCATCCAGCTCTACACCTTGTTGTCACAGATTCTTCAGCATCTGCAGTTCCTACTATCTCTAAAATGGATGGCAGTTGTTTTGTGCGTGCAAGATGCAGACGCTCTGCGAACCGGCCCCCGAGTCTGCATTTGGTCTCCTGGATGTAGAGGAGACCACATTGGGAGCAATGGATGCAATAAATCAGGTTGAATGAGGTGTAGGTGAATCTCTGCCGAATCTGGGAGGATTGTTTGGGGCTTTGGACGGAGGAGAGGGGGAGGTGTGGGGGCAGGTGTTGCACCTCTTGCGGTTGCAAGGAAAGGTACCGGTTGTAGCGGAGAGTTTGGGGAGTGTAGAACTGACGAGGGAGTCACGAAGTGAACAGACCCCGCGGAAAGTGGACGGGGTGGGGAAGGAAATATCTTTTTGGTGATGGGGTCTGGTTGTAGGTGGCGGAAATGTCTGAGGATGATGCATTGGATTTGGAGGTTGTTGGGGTGGTACATAAGGACTAGGGGCACTCTATCCTTGTTGGGTTAGAGGGTTTAAGGGCAGAAGTGCGCGAAAACGGGGGAGAGGTGTTTCAGGGTATCCTTAATTACAGAGGAGGGGAAACTATGGTGTCTAAAGTAAGAGGATATCTGAGATGTCCAGGAGTAGAATGCCTCATCCTGGGAGCAAATGCGGCGGAGGAATTATGAGTATGGAATATCATTTTTTTTCAGGAGGGTGGGTAAGAGGAGGTGTAGTCGAGGTAGTTATGGGAATCAGTGGGTTTGAATTGGAAGTCAGCAGTGAGTTGATTTCCGGAGATAGAGATGGAGAGGCCCAGGAAAGGGAGAGAGATGTCAGAAATGGTCCAGATAAATTTCAGGGCAGGGTGGAAGGTGATAGCAGTGGAAAATATCAAAGAATTTTAAGGAAATTTACATCCAGCACAAGTCCAGCCTTCGTGAATTTTTTAGGGTTTGTTTATAGAAGATCACGCTCGAAGTCAGCCCAGTTCAGAAATTGTTGTCCTCCCCAGATTAAATTAATCACAGTGGTGACTTCCTGAGAATTGTATCCAAGTATGGCTTTTTGGAGGGTCTCATAACGTTAAGGTGTTTACATAGGAGCTGGGGCAATAGTAGGCACTTTATAAAAAAAATGTTTTGTACATATTAAATTTTACTAAACATCTGAGTACTTTATGCCATACCATTATCAGGTAATTCAGTTTACTTTACCAGAGTCATGTTTGGTTATTTAGAATCAGATTACTGAGGTGGTGGACCTCTCATTGATTAAAAAATGCTTATTTTTTTGTGACAAACCAATTTTCATTTGGTTTTAATAAAACCACATCAGGTTATCAATCTGAAACACGTCAAGGAATGTCTTTTAGCTTAAAATCATTTAAAACATATTGCACTCAACATGTTGCCCAATTGTTCTGCTGCATGGCCTATTCTACAGTTTCTAAATTGATCCTTTCATGGGATGAAGATGTCATTGGCAAGGCACCACTCATCCCTAATAGACTATCAGCTGATTGGCTTGCTAGGGCCGTTTCAGAGGACAGTGTGGATCTGGAGCTGCGTGGAGGTCAGGCTGGGTAAGGATGGCAGATTTCCATTCTCATTTTAGTGAATCAGATGGGTCATTTCAACAATGATGCTTCCATTATCACCATTTTTAAGACTAATTTAAGCTGTGCTAGTTCTCATTGGTGGGAATCTGGATTAATAATCTAGTGAAATTACCAACATGCCACCTTCTGCTGGGGTGTTTGAGCAGAATACTGAGCAAAAGTATAAGTTCTGAGAACTAGTTGGAGCTGAACTGTAACTTTCAGGTAAGTATTTGATTATACCCATAGCAGAAATTCATACATTGAGTGCAAATTGCTGGGAGAAAACAAGAGACTTTGGTGCTATGGTTGCCACAGCTCTCAATCACTGGGGGATTTTTTTGTTTCATGGCTAGGAGTATTCAGGATAAATAGTTTGACATTCGATTTGGTGATTAGTCAATAATTCCCTTCAAGTATTGCTGTAAAAAGATGCATTTCATTGAAACTTTTCATCTTGCGCCTCATTGGGACAATTTTCAAGGAATACCAAAGTAAAGGGAAAACAACATTTATACTGTGAGGTAAAAAGTACTGGTTTGTTGGTGAATAAATATTGCCATGGAAAGTGCACATGTTAGATAATGATTGGCAGATAACTGCCAAGATTTTTTAAAATCAGGACATTGACTCTGGTTAAGGCATTGTCTTCAGAAATGAACCAGTGAATGACTCACCTGTTGAGTTGGAACAGACACAATGTATGTACATGGTCCTTCTGTCTGCCAAATAAAAGGCTCTGTGTTAATATACGTTACTTCCACATGAAAGTGCACACTGTAAGCTTAACTGTTCATCTCGGGCGACTGTCTGTGTGGAGTTTGCACGTTCTCCCTGTGTCTGCATGGGTTTCCTCCGGGTGCTCCGGTTTCCTCCCACAGGTCAAAGATGTACAGGGTAGGTGAATTGGCTGTGCAAAATTGCCCCATAGTGTTCAGGGATGTTTAGGTTAGCTGGGTTAGACATGGGAAATGCAGGGGTAGGGGAATGGGTCTGGGTAGGATGCTCTTTGGAGGGGCGGTGTGGACTTGTTGGGCTGAATGGTCTTTTTCCATACTGTAGGGTTTCTATGATTCTATGATCTAGGGATGCAGATACATGGTTCCTTGAAAATGGAGTCACAGGTTGACAGCGTGGTAAAGAAGGTGTATGGCACACTTTGTTGGTCAGAGCATTGAGTATAGGAGTTGGGATGTCATGTTTTGGCTGTACAAGACATTGCTGAGACCACTTGTGGAGTATTGCGTACAGTTCTGGTCACCCTGCTATGGGAAGTATGTTATTAAGCTGGAAAGGGTACAGAAAAGATTTATAAGGATGTTGCTGGGACTGGAGGATTGAGTTAGAGGGAGAGGCTGGATAGGCTGTGTCTTTTTTCCCTGGAGTGTAGGAGACTGAGGTGTGACCTTAGAGTCGTGAGAGGCCTGGATAAGATGAATAATCAAGGTCTTTTCTCCTAGGCTAGTCGAGTCCAAAAGTAGAGGGCATAGGTTTAAGGTGAGAGGGGAAAGATTTAAAAGGGATATGAGGGGCACCTTTTTCACACAGAGGCATTTGAACAGCTGCATGAATAGGAAAGGTTTAGAGGGATATGGGACAAACGCAGGCAATGGGGCTAGTTCACTTTAGGAAACCTGGTCGACATGGACGAGTTGGACCAAAGGGTCTTTTTACCTGCTGTATGACTCGTACTCTGACCCCGAGTCGTGAGCGGTGGTGGGCAATTGAACAACTCGCTGGAGGAGGAAGCTCCATAAATATCCCCATCGTCAATGATAGAAGAGCCCAAAACATCAGTGGAAAAGATAAGGCTGAAACATTCGGAGTAAGCTTCATCCAGAAGTGTCAAATGGATGATCCATCTTGGCCACCTCTTGTGGTCCGCAGCGCTTCAGATAACAGTCCTCAGCAAATTTGAATCACTCCATGTGATATCAAGAAATGATTGGAGACTGCAAAGGCTAAGGGTTGTGACAACATTTCTGACAACAAATAGTATTGTCTGTAAAAATCGTACGGCAATTATTGTGGAACCGACATGGGAGGAAGCTATCCTAGATCTGGTCCAATGTAATGAGACAGGGATAATTAATGATCTCATAGTTAGGGATCCTGTTGGCCTACTCCTGGTTCTTATGTTCTAATGAAGACTTGTGCTCCAGAACTTGCTGCTGTCCTAGCCAAGCTGTTCCAGTACAGTCACAACACTGGCATCTACCTGACATTGTGGAAAATTGCCCAGGTATGTCTTATACATAAAAAGCAGGACAAATCCAACCTGGCCAATTACCACCCATCAGTCTATTTTCAATCATCAGTAAAGTGATGGAAGGTGTCATCAATAGCGCTATCAAGCAGCATACGCTCAGTGACGCATAGTTTGGGTTCCACCAGGGCCACTCAGCTCCTGACTTCATTACGACCTTGGTTCAAACATGGAGAGAAGAGCTAAATTCCAGAGGTTAGATGAAAGTGACAACCCTTGACATCAAGGATCCCTAGCAAAACTGGAATCAATGGGGCGCAAACTCTCTGGTGGTTGGAGTCATACCTGGCACTTCAGAAGATGAGCATGGTTGTTGGAAGCCAGTCGCCTGAGCTCCAGGACAATTGCTGCAGAAGTTCCTCAGGGTAGTGTCCTAGGCCCAACTATCTTCAGCTGCTTTAGCAATGACTGTACCTATCCCTCCCACTATCAACATCCTGGTGGTGACTGTTGACGAGAAACTTAGCTGGACTCACCACGTAAACACAGCAGCTAGACTGTAGCAGATGCCCACATCCCACAAATGAATTTTAAGAAAAGTTAATAAAAGATGTTTAAACAGCGAGAGTTACAAGGAGCCAGTGCAGGAAGAAAGGGAGACTTTCACACATCTTTATGACGCGTGCAGCTGATACTTTGGGGGGTGTCTGTCCGGAATGGAAAATGAACTTATGGTGGAATTCAAATTGGAAATCAGGCTTTGGACCTGTTCAGAGATGTTATTACACACCTCTGGAGCAAGTGGGATTGGAAACCCTAGCGAATATTAATAGGATTCCAATAAATCAGACCAGCTATGCTCACAAGGAAGTGGCAGACCAGTTCACAAGCTTAATTGGGCATCTGAGCAGGTTATAATCGCAAATTAGACCAGGTGCATGCTGTGATGTATTAGAATTAAGCACCACATTGAAAGACGCTACTGCTGGAAGAAATGCTGAAGGTAAATAGGTTTTAAAGAAATTACAGGTAGAACACGTAGATATTTTATAGTCAACCCACTTAGAAATGTTGGATAACAAGGTGCAGAGCTGGATGAACACAGCAGGCCAAGCAGCATCAGAGGAGCAGGAAGGCTGGCGTTTCGGGCCTAGACCCTTCTTCAGATTCTCCAGCATCTGCAGTTCCTGCTATCTCTGAAACACTTAGAAATGTTGTTGCACACCTCTGGAGTAGGTGGAATGTGAACCTGGGCTTTCTAGCTGAGAGTGGGGACACGACTATTGTGCCACAAGAGCTCCAGTTAGAATAAAGTATCCTCACATTTCTAGCCCTGGGTAACCTAAAAAGAATGGAAATCGTTCTTGGTGGTGATGACACACATGCTGATCTTCGTGATGGTTTATCTGGTACGGCAGAATTTCATCATTTCCGTGGGAGGAAATGACAAATGATGCACGTTAGCATGGGAATTGAAAAATAAAAATAGTTAAAATCGCCTTAGATGCAGAGACGTTTGTGCTAGAAGAAGTGACAGATATATTTATGTACTTATCTAGTATTACAAAGGAGCTTTTATATCCGGGCCAATGCTATGTTGAGAAACATTCACTCTGGGACAATGTCCACTTGACAAAGTGTTGCAGAAAAGTGATTGAGAATTGATTCCTGAATATGAAAGAAATGTTAGAAATAATGGAAATTTAAAAAATAAAATGGGTTAATGTGAATAATCATTTGTTGAATTGATTTACAAAAAGAAACACTTACTTATTTAAAATAAAGTTTTTTAATTTTTAATAAAGTTTTCTGAAGAAGGGTCTAGGCCCGAAACGTCAGCTTTCCTGCTCCTCTGATGCTGCTTGGCCTGCTGTGTTCATCCAGCTCTACCACTTGTTATCACTTATTTAAAATAATTGAATATCCTCGCCAAAGGACGACTCAGTGTTTAATTTTGAGAACAAAGAAATATGAAATCGTGTTGAATTAATTTTCAAGATGGGGTGGCGTATAAGGTTCTTCAGTAGTTTGCTAAAGATTAGATAATGCATTATCATTTTTTTTGGTAAAATAGAGCTAATTCTTTGTATCTCATTTTGTTAATAGGATGCTATATACCTAATATTTAAACGTAATGAGGCAAACAGGTGTTGTGAACTAATTAGTTACTTCAGATGTATTGTGGTCATCGCTGTCTGTGTGGAGTTTGCAAATTCTCCCTGTGTTTGTGTGGGTTTCCTCCAGGTGCACAATTTCTCCCACAGTCCAGAGATATGCACGTTAAGTGGGTTGGCCATGCTAAATTGCCCATAATGTTCAGGGATGTGGATTAGCCAAGGGAAATGCAGGTTTACAGGGATAGGGTAGGGTGGATGAGTGGGTCTGGGTGGGCTGCTCTTCGTAGGATCTGTGTGGACCTGATGGGCCGAATGGCCTGCTTCAACGTTGTAGGGATTCAGTGAACAGTGTAGAAGAATCTGTTTGTATGTGCATGCAAACTTTTGTAACTTCTGCCTGATGGAAGAGTGTGAAAGAGAGTATAGCAAGGGTGGGAGGGGTCTTTATTGTTGGTTGCTTTCTTGACGGACCAGGACAGAATGTTGACGATCGTGATACTCGACCATCTCCATCCCAGCACCGTTGATGCAGACAGGGGTGTGCCTTCCACTCCACTTGCTGAAGTCAATGACCAGCTCCTTCGTTTTGCTGGCAGAATGTAGAGCAGTACAGCACAGGCACGGGCCTTTTGGCCCACGATGTTGTGCCGAACATGATGCCAAATTAAACTGATCCCTTCTGCCCATCCTTGGTCCATATCCTTCCATTCTTTGCATATTCATGTGCTTATCTAAGAGTCATTTAAGTGCCCTATTGTACCTGCCTCCACCACCAGCCCTGGCAGTGTGTTCCAGACACTTAGTACTCTGCAGAAAAAAATTTGCCACTCACAGCTCCTTTGAACCTTTCCCCCTCTTAGCTTAAATGCATGTCCCCCCTAGTATTAGACATTTCAACTCGGTGCGGGGGGGGGGGGGGGTGGAGGGAAAAATTTTTTGAGTATTACTCTTACTTGTGCATCTCATTATTTTATAGACTTCTTTCAAGTCTCCCCTCAGCCTCTGCTGCTCCAGAGAAATCAACCCTAGTTTTTCTAGCGCCTCCGAATAGCTCATACCCTGTAATCCAGGCAGCGGTAAACCTCTTCTGCACTCTCTCCAAAGCTCCCACATTCTTCTTGTAATGAGGCAACCAGAACTGAATGCAATATTTAAGCATGGCCTATCTAAAGTCTTGTAAAGCTGCAACGTGACATCCTGACTCTTGTACTCAATTCCTCGACCAATATAGGCAAGCATGCCGTACACCGCCTTTACTACCCTATCTACTTGTGTGGCCACTTGCAGGGAGCTACAGACTTGAACTCCAAGATCCCTCTGCACATTAGTGCTGTTCAGGGTCTTGCAATTAACTGTATACTTTTCCTTAACATTTGTTTTTGCAAAGTGCAGCATCTCATACTTGTCTGCATTACACTCCATCTGCCATCTCTCTGCCCGTATCTGCAACTGATCTATATCCAGCTGTATCCGGTGACAGCCTTCTACACTATCCACACTGATCTTTGTGTTGGCTCCAAACTTACCCACCCACCATTACCCTCTGCCTTGTACGGGCAAGCCAGTTCTGAATCCAAGCAGCCAGGTCACTGCGGATCCCATACATCTTAATCTTCTGGATGAACCTACAATGAGGGACCTAGTCGAAAGCCTTACTAAAATTCAGAGATAACAAGAACTGCAGGTGCTGGATCATAAGATATGTGGAACAATCCCTTTTCTGCTGTTACACTGGCACTATCCCCACCTCTTCCTCCGCTACATTGATGGCTGTATTGGCACTTCCTCGTGCTCCCACGAGGAGCTTGAACAGTTCAGCAACTTTACTAACACCTTTTTCACCCCAACCTCAAATTCACTTGGACCATCTCCAATACCTCCCTCTCCTTCCTGGATCTCTTTGTTTCCATCTCTGGTAACCACCTCAAAACTGACATCTATTTCAAGCCCACTGGCACCCATACCTACCTGGACTACACCTCCTCTCACCACCCTCCCGCAAGAATGCGATCCTCTACTCCTAATTTCTCCACCTCCGCCGCATCCACTCCCAAGATGGAGAGTTCCACTCCCAGACATCCCAGATGTCTTCCTATTTCAAGGACTGCAGTTTCCCCCTCCAGTGATCAAAAACGCCCTCAACCACATCTCTTGCATTTCCTGCACTTATGTCCTCAAACCCCATTTCCCCCCCCCAACAAAAATAAAGACAGAATCCCCCTTGTCCTCACGTACTACCCCGCCAACCTCCGCATCCAGCGTATCATTCTCCGCCACTTCCGTCGCCTACAATCCGACCTCACGACCTAAGAGAGATTTCCCTCCTCATCCCTGAGTGACCGCTCATTCCGTGACTCCCTTGTCCGCTCCACACTCTCCTCTAACCCCACCATACCTGGCACTTTTCCCTGCAGCTGCAGGAAGTGCTATACCTGCCCCTACGCTACCCCCTGACCTCCATTCAAGGCCCAAAGCAAACCTTTCATATCAGACAAGTGTTCACCTGTACATCCGCCAACTTGGTCTACTGTATCCACTGCTCTGATGTGGCCTCCTCTGCATCAGTGAGACCAAGAGTAGACTCTGAGACCGTTCATGGAGCATTTGCACTCTGTTTGCGATAAATGACAACATCTTCTGGTCACCAACCATTTTAACTCTCCCTTCCACTCTCTGGGTGACTTGTCCATCCTGGGCCGCCTCCAGTGCCACAATGACACATACAAACTGGAGGAGCAACACCTCATATATTCCGCCTCGGGAGCCTGCAACCCAATGGCCTAAACGTGGAATTTACCAGTTTTAAAGTACCCTCCCTCTCATCCTGGCCTCCTTGACCTGACACAACCTGTCCATCATCTCTCCCATTTGTCTGCCCCACCCATCCCACTGACCAATCCCCACCACTCCCTACCTGCATTCACCTATCACCTTCCCCAGCCCCACATCTCCCCTCCCTTTATTTCTAAGCTCCCTTCCCCCTCCACATTTCTGAAGAAATGTGCCGACTCAACGTCAACTTTCCTGCTCCTCTGATGCTGCCTAGCCTTTTGTGTTCCTCCAGCTCCACACTGTTGTCTGTTACTAAAATCCACGCAGACAACATCCAGTGCTCGACCCTCGTTGATCACCTTTATCACCACCTTGAAAAATTCAATCAAATCAGTAAGATATGAACTGCCCCGTGGAGAGCCATGCTGACTGTCCCTAATTAGGCCATGCTTTTCCAAATGTGCATAAATGGTATCGCTAAGAATTCTCTCCAATAGCTTCCCAGTTATCGATGTGAGATTCGCCAGACTCTCATTTCCTGGAATGTCTCTCTTTCCCTTCTTGAACAGAGGAACAACATTAGCTACTTGCCAGTCCTTCGGGACCTCTCCAGTGGCTAGCGAGGATACCAAGATCTTGGTCAAGGCTCCAGCAGTCTCCTCCCTTGCCTCTCTCAATAGCCCAGGAATGTATCCACCGTAATGCTCTTCGAGACCCAAGAGCTTCTTTCTTGATTTCAAAATGCCTCAAAGCATATTAGCATGCTCCACACTCAAATCACTATCCTCCATGTCCTTCTCCTTGTACTCAAGATCCCAGAGCACTCATTTGGGATCTTGCCCACATCCTCTGCCTCCAAGCACAAGTTCCCTCTTATCCTTGAGTGGCCCATCCCCCTCTCTAGTTATCCTCTTGTTTTTAATGTATGTATAGAATGTCTTGGGATTTTCTTTAACCGTACTTGCCAAGGTCATTTCGTGGCCCTTCCTTACTCTCCTAATTCCCTGCTTGAGTTCTGACTTTGGAGAGATTGTTGCCTTTACACCATGCTGTTAAACATTGTATCTCCTTCCCATAGTCTGTCTTGTCATTGTTTGAGATCCGAACTACAACAGTGGTGTTGTCAACAAACTTGTAAATGGAGTTGGTATAGACTTTAGCCACGCAATCGTGTATGTATAAGGAGTATAGTCGGGGGCTGAGTACACAGTCTTGTGGGGCTCCGGTGTTGAAGATAATCATGGAGGAGGTTTTATCACCCATCCTTACTGTCTGCGGTCTGTTGGTTAGGAAGTCAAGAATCCACTTACCGCTGGGGGAGCAGACCCATGTCTCAGAATTTGGAGATCATTTTGTTATGAATTATGGTGTTGAAGGCAGAACTGTATCAATAAGTGGGAGCCTGAAGTAGGTATTCTTGTTGTCGAGATGTTATATGGATGAGTGCAGGGCCAGGGAGATAGCATCTGCCATGGACCTTTTGTGCTGTTCGGTCAATTGTAAGGAATTAAGGCAGTCTGGGAGGCTGGAGTTGATGTGAGCCATGACCAACCTTTCAAAGCACTTCATAATTATGGATGTCAGAGACACCGGGTGGATCAGGATGCATGCTGCATGATTTTTCTTTTGCAGGGATGATGGTGGCCTTTTTGAAGCAGGTGGGGACTTCAGATCATAGCAAGGAGAGGTTGAAGATGTCTGCGAATACTTCCCCCAGCTGGTCTGCACACTGAGTGCATGGCTGGGGCCTCCATTCCATGGGTTCACTCTTAAGAAACCTGATCTAAAAGCAGTCTGGTACAGATGTATCCGAGGCTGATGGGATAGGTGATATTGTTTCACTGACCTGTTCAAAGTGAGCGTATAATGCATTCTACACTCATCGGGTAGGGACGTACTGTTGCCTGCAATTCTGTTTGACTTTCCTTTGTAGCCTGTTAATGTCGTGTAAACCTTGCCACTAACGATGGGTGTCCATGTGGTTAGTCTGGGTCTCTAACTTAGTTTGGCATTGCCTTTCGGCATCCCTGATGACCTTGTAAAAGTCATACCTGGATTTCCTGTATAGGTCAGAGTTGCCTGACTTGAATGTCTCCGACGTGGACTTCAGTAGGGAATAGATCTCCTGGTTCATGCGTAGTTTCCGGTTGAATCATAGAATCATAGAATCCCTACAATGTGGAAACAGGCCCTTCGGCCCAACAAGTCCACACCGACCCTTGGAGCATCCCACACACCTCTGAACACTACGGGCAATTTAGCATGGCCAATCCACATAGCCTGCACATCTTTGGACTGTGGGAGGAAACGGTGGGGGAGTTGGCATTAACGTTTTCAGCACACCGGTTTCTACGCACTTACTAATGAAGCCTGTAACAGAAGTGGTATACCTGTTTAGGTTGGCTGCTGAGTCCTTGAATATGGGCCGGTTTTGCACCGACTCTAAGCAGTTCTGTAGAAGCTCTTCATTTTGCTTGGATCCGTACTGCACTACTTTCCATACTGGGTCCTCACTTTTCAATTCCTGCTTGTAAGCTGGGAGGAGGAGCACAGCTTTATGGTCTGATTTTCCAAAATGCGGACAGAAGGTGGAGTGGTTGGCATCTTTTATGGTTGTGTAGCAATGGTCAAGGACGTTTGGACGTCTGGTGGAATAGATGTGTTGGTGGAATTCTGGTAGCACGTTTTTGTGGTTGACCTGGTTGAAGTCATCAGCGACGATGAACAAGACTTCGGGGTGTTCCATGTCAAGATTGTTTCTAATGTTATATACTTCATCAAGTGCACTCTTCACTTCTGCACGGCGTTGACGTAGACTACTGTCAGGATAGTGGAGGTGAACGTGCAGGCAGGTAGAATGGATGGTATTTCACTGTTAAATATTCTAGGTCCGGGCAGCAGTTACTTGCCAAGGTCACTCTGTCTGAGCACCAGGAGGTATAGATTAGGATGCAGAGCCCACTGTCCTTTGTCTAGCACGAGGATGCCAAGCAGTCCATTCGGTGAATTGAGAAGCCCTCCGGTTGCAAGGCACAGTCAGGTTTAGCAGAGGTGAGCCATGTCTCTGTGAAACAGAGCCCACAGCAGTCCCTCAACTTTGGAAGGTCAATCTAGCTTTAAGTTCATCCATTTTATTTTCAGTGGCTTGGACATTTGCCAGGAGAATGCTGGGGAGGGTGTTCTTGAAACCTTGGGGTTTCAGTTTCACCTGAAGTCCAGCACGTCACCCATTTTTCCTGGGTAGATGGCTGCTCCTAGTTGATCTCTGGCATTGGTGAGGGAAGTCTGCTGGTCCGGAAGGTGTGTGAGTGCTTCTGATGGGACCCTGAGTACCAGTCGCAACCTTGAACACTGTGGGATTGGGGGGGGGTGGAATCTTGTAATCAGTATGCTCGATCTCCGGTGTTGGGATATCTGCTGCTGCAGAAGGTAAGTGGGTGCTCCTGGGCATCAGTCATGGCCTTGAGCATTCCGGAGGGCCTTATAATTGATATAGTTGGACCTCCTCGATATTAGGTCACCACGGGGTCAGGTTTTGTTCCCGCCCCGATGGTCCCCAATTCCAGTATTGATAACTGGGCTTCATCGACCAGAGGATCCCCAAACTTGCAAGTAGATTTAAGAGAACATTGTTAGTAACTTTGACAGACTTAGAATTGAGTTTTAAAAGAGCGGAACGATTATAAGATATTTAAGACAATTCACAAGGAGTCACCATGCTCCAGTGTCATCATGATCAGGCTGGGAGGATTGGGATAAAGTTTGTTTTTCGCCATGACGTCAATGAGGCGGATAGTATGATCCTCCACCTTTTAACTTTCTTCACATTTCCCTAAGCCTATGTCTCAATGTTATGCACCCATTTATTTTTACCCTCAATTTCACCTTCACTTGCTACAAGAACAGCGAAGGATGCACAGCAGAAAAAGCTATAAAAAAAAACAGCTGGCAAGGGACATCAAAATTAACGCAATTTTTACAATTATTTTGGGTAAAAGAGTAACCAACGGTAACTGATAATGGATATGCTATCAATGAAAATAAGAATTGAATACAGTTTATTTTCTTTCATGGGATGTGGGCATCACTGGCTAGGTTAGCATTTATGGCCCTTCTTCACTTGCCTGGAGAAGACGATGGCGAGCTTCCACCTTCAACCACTGGAGTTCATGGGGATAGGTAAACTCGACCCGCCCTATGTTGATAGGATGGGAATTCCAGCATTTGGACCCAGCAAATGAAGGAATAGTGATATACTTCCAAGTCAATGTGGTCAATGGCTTTGAAGGGAACTTGCAGGTTGTAGTGCTCGTATGCAACTGCTGCCCTTTTTAAGTGACAGAGGTTGCGGGTTTGCAAGGAGCTGTTGGAGGGGCCTGGGTGAGTTAGTGCAGTGAATCTTTGTTAGATGGTGCACACTGTTGCGACAGTCTGCCAGTAATGAAGAATATGTATGTTAAAATGCACTGCTATTGCAACTAAACACAATAGATGACAGCTATTCATTGATTCATTGGTCAGGGCATTGACCTGAGAAATCAACATCAAGTGCCTGGTTTTATGACTAAACAAAGTGGTTAGTTTGACAGTTAATTGTCAAAAGGCATTCACGTGTGCATTCTCTGTGGCAACACCTCTACTAATCAGGGTCCTCATGTTAACTAATCACAATCTTCCTCTCGTGCAATATAAATGTTGGTTTTCTGATCACGTTGTTTCTTGTGAATTATGCTGATATATGGGAGAAGAAATAGTTTGTTAGAATGTCTGTCTTTTTTTTAAAACCCATTTTTTTAACATGACTGCCAGTCAACAATTTCTAATTCCAGATTTTATTGATATAAAATTTCGATGTGCAAGATGCTGTTTACCTTATTTTTCTCAACAGCTTTATCCTGAATGGTATTGAGCTCCTTGATTTTTGCTGAAGGTACACCAATCCAGATGAGTGGAGTGTATTTCTTCATGTTCCTGATTCGCATCTCGTTACAGTTGAGTTACTTGCCACAGAATTCCTAGTCTCTGACCTACTGTTGTAACCACAGGACATTTAATAGCTGGTCCAGTCATTTACTGATCAATAATAACCCCCAGAGCATTAGTAGTGACTATGATGCTGTTGAATGTCGAGGGAACATAGTTAATCTTCTTTTGTTGGAGATGTTCATTGCCCGGCACTTGTGTGGTGTGAATCTTATGTGCCGCATTTCAGTCCAAGTCTAGATGCTGGAAAGGTCTTGCTGCAGATGCACACTTCTCTGTCTGTTTGAAGGCTCATGAGTGGTGCTGAAGTTTGCACAAACATTTGTAAGCACTCCTGATCTTGCAAATCAAGGAAGGTCATTGAAAAAGTTGAGAGTTACCTATGACACTTTCCTGAAGAACTCCTTGGACAGAGTTAATTTGACATCCAGCAACTACAACTAATTTGCCTTCTGCTAAGTATGAATCTATCCTGTGGAAACTTTTGCCCTAATGCCCCCAGGCTTCATGTGAATTCTTTGAGATCATCAACATGGTGGATAGGGACAAATTGATGAATGCTTTCTTAGTGTATTTTAGGCATTTACTAAAATTTTAGTTGAGATCACGGGCAAAAATGAGTATGTGGAATTCAAGGAAGTCTTGTGATCTGTTTCAGTTCTTGATCATAACATTGAAGACATTGAGTTGGGAGAAAAGATTTGTCTCCAGTTAGCAGGTATTAATTTGGGCTTCAGAGGGGTCTGCTCCTGGTCTTTGGCATTTCATATATGTTAAGCATGAAGAAATAGAGAGCTAGATAACCAATTTTTCAGAACTCTGCAGTTAGACGTCAGTGTTGGAAAATATGAGAATCTATTTTGGATCAAATAGAGACAAATTGGAATATTTTCTTAATGGTGAAAAAAAGGGAGCTGTTGAGCAGCAAAGAGGTTTAGGAATTCTAGTGCTGAGATCACCTAAAGCTTTTGTGTGGATATGGTTTGGCAAAGAACAAGCTAATGAAATTTTGAGCTTTGTCTCAAACTGATTAAAATACAGAAGTGAGGAAGTGATAATTCAATTATATAATGACCAGGTCAGATCTCATCAGGTGCACTGATCAGTTTTTGCCTTGACTTCGAGGAAGTTGTGTTGGCCTTGGAGGGTTGTTGATTCAGCCCTCCAAACTTCGTTTGTAATGCCAACAACTGAAAGTACCTTAGTTGACAGAATTCAGCATGTCTAAATTCTGATGGAGTTTGTTAAACTGACTTTTTTTTAAAAATGTTGAAGAAAGCCAGGGCTCTGACTGCAACATGGACAATCAAATGTCAAATGTAACTGTGCACATGGAAACACTTAGGCTTTGTAATCTCAATGTTCAGCTTTTCATTTCAACAAGATGACACTAGTAATCCATTCATTTCTCGAACACCATGTCCTCTGACTTAGCATTAATTAATGTGCATCACATTTTAAGTGTACACTAGTGTTCATTTTGTATGTGTTTCAACTTTTGTTTGGCATTGCATCTCTTTTGGCTTGTTAACAATATAATTTTGAGTACTTGTTTTAAAAAAAAATCTTCACTGTCACTGTGTAAAAGGCCCAGCACATGTTTCTGACAATTTATGTTGAGCCAAGTAAGCGTTGTATAAATATTACCACTGAGTGGCTTGGCAGCAGCCCTTCTAATTGAGCTAGTTGAGTCCTAAAGGACATTGCTACTAGACTGGGTCTGTGGTAGGTGGGGAGGGAAAAACGTATTTAGCCTCATCCTCGACAATCTGTCTGCTGCAGATGTATTTGTCAGTCGCAATATCGGTAAGAGTGACCACTGCACGGTTATAATGAATACGCATTCCTGCCGTCATCATTGATAAAACCTTACTTTGTACTGTGTGGCACTGCGACCGTTTTAAATGGGGCAGACTTTGAGCAGATTTAGCAACTCCAGACTGACATACATGAGCTGCTGTAGGCCATCAGCAGCATAATCATACTTCAACACAACCTGTAACTTAATGGCTCAGCATATCCTCTACTGTACGTATACCATCAAGCCAAGAGATCGATCCTTGATCAATGAAGAGTGCGGGAAACATGCCAGGTGTTGCACCAGGCATACCTGAAAATGAGGTGTCAATCTGATGTGACTACAAAACAGCACTACTTGCATGCCAAGCAGCATAAGTAGCAAGTGATGGACAAAGCTAAGCGATCCCACAACCAGTGGATCAGATCTAAGCTGTGCAATCCTGCCACATCCAATCATGAGCAGTGGGGACAATTAAACAACTTACTGGAGGAGATGACTCCACAAATATTCCCATCCTCTGATGGAAGAGTTTAGCACATCAGTGCAAAAGATAAGGTTGAAAATTTTTCTGAAGAAGGGTCTAGGCCTGAAGCGTCAGCCTTCCTGCTTCTCTGATGCTGCTTGGCCTGCTGTGTTCATCCAGCTCTACACCTTGTTATCTCTTGGATGCTTTGGAGCAGTTTTAAGAGTCGGGGGAACCTTTGCCTCAGGAGAAGAGACTGAACTACTAGGACAGTTGAAGGTTTGAGTTGGAGAGGCTTTTGAGGAACTCTGAATCCAGATCTTCAGAAATGAAATTTTTGAATTCTTTGTTCTAATGAGATTTGGTGAATGACAATATCACTAGTGTCTGGGAGAGGTCTAGTCTTGGCTGCATTAGTTATTTAAAGTGAGAGTTTGCAGTTAAATTTGCTGTTTGTCTGCTAACTCAAAATTTACCTCAATCTAAATGTTAAGAGGCTAAGTTGTGTATATGGTTTGGAATCATTACCTTGTTCAGTGTGCCAATTTAATACTTATTTTTGTTTGTTCATTTGAAGTTTTTATAGTAAAGATTTTATGCTTCAGTTTAATCCTGCAATCCTCCTGTTTATTTTATTTTCTTAGTTCCTCCATGTTTTTGAGATTATGGTCTATCAGTCCAAATCCTGACAAAGATCTGGTTTGTGCAGGATTCTTATAACTTGATCCATAACAATTTTACAATCTTATCTGATTGAACCAAAGTGAAAATATTAAAGAACATCCTGAAACTCAAAGGCAGCACTCAAAAAGCCCTTTGAGCAAGTAGATATATAAGGATAGGTACATAACGATTGAAAACTGAAAAGTTGAGTGGAATTGCATTCTGAAGAGTTCCGATCTTGTTTATTGTTAACAATCATCTGGGAAAAGAGGTGGGAATAAAATGCCAAATGCCCTTAAATTGGAAGTTAAAGTATTATTAGCTGGGTGATTCTGTCTTTCTCAAAGGTAACATTTGCTTATTTGGAGGGAAGTATTTTGCAAGTTGAATGGCCATTTTTGTAGAAGTCATTTGCTTTTCTAACATTCCTGTTAATTATTGATTTGAGGAAATTGTATTATGTACAGTGCTTGGAATCGTATGATCATAGTCAGTAGTATTTGAAAATAAGGAAAAATGTTGAAGTTTAAATTTGACGATGCCGTATAAAACCCTGTGTAATTTCCAGTATTTAATTGTAAGATACATTTCAAACACAATGGAAATTACTGTTAAATGATTTTCTAATGTATCTGCTTTGTATTTATGCAGGAGGGCGTTATCAACTAGAAATTAAAATTCCAGAAACATATCCATTTAATCCTCCAAAGGTGAGACATATCTGTACACTTGTGTTTGTGGATAAAATAACAGGCAATGACTACTAAATTTATTGGTAGTATTAAAACTAGGAATGAGGGACTTTCAGCATGATATTTGTTACCAGCTATAATTTAAAAGAAAATGTTTTGAACTATTATAGCTATCAGTTAAATATGGTCAATGTTTGAACCTTTTGTTGCATTTTCAAATAAATCTTGTGGTTTTGTAAAATTTTGAGAAGCCTTCAAATCAATACGTTTGTTTAAATTGGCTGTTGCTTTTTCTGCCTTGTAGCAGTGACTATACTTCATTGATTATAAAGTACATGTAGATATCCTGAATCAGAAAAGGTGCTAAATGTATGGTGGTCATCCTGTTTTTCATTTTTCAAATTGTATTGCACCATTTTTATTTTTGTTACTGGGGTAGCACCATTTTGTTTCGACAAACTTCTAAACTTGCTTTTGTTTTGTTCCATGTTCACTTTGTTGCTGTCCTTTGTCTTGATGGTAAAATGTTTTATGACATGCTGCAGTGTCAAAAAGGTGTAAATCATTTGAGAGGATATAATAAATTTTTGTGATGGAAAACTCCTGAGTGCATTAAAGGAGTCTGGCCGTGATCTTGTGGGTGGTTGTTCAGTCTGCATGTTATGAGGAGGTGGATTTGTACTTCGGAGGCAGTTGTAAAAGGTACGAAGTGAGATTTCTTAGTGCCAAACCAGGTATTCTGCGTATCCTAGATAGTAGGAACTGCAGATGCTGGAGAATCCGAGACAACAAGGTGCAGGGCTGGATGAACACAGCAGGTCAAGCAGCATCATAGGAGCAGAGAGGCTGACGTTTCGGGCCTAGACCCTTCATCAGAAAAGGGGGAGGGGAAGGGGGTTCTGAAATAAATAGGGAGAGAGTGGGAGGCGGAAAGAAGAGGGATAGAGGAGAGGATAGGTGGAGAGGAAACAAACAGGTCGAAGAGGCGGGGATGGAGCCAGTAAAGGTGAGTGTAGGTAGGGAGTTAGGAAGGGGATAGGTCAGTCCAGGGAGGACGGACAGGTCAAGGGGGCGGGATGAGGTTGGTCAGTAGGAGATGGAGGTGCGGCTTGAGGTGGGAGGAGGGGGGGATAGGTGGGAGGAAGAACAGGTTAGGGAGGCAGGGACGAGTTGGACTGGTTTTGGGATGCGGTGGGGGGAGGGGAGATTTTGAAACTTGTGAAATCCACATTGATACCATTGGGCTGCAGGGTTCCCAAGCGGAATATGAGTTGCTGTTCCTGCAACCTTCGGGTGGCATCGTTGTGGCACTGCAGGAGGCCCAGGATGGACATGTCGTCTGAGGAATGGGAGGGGTGTTGAAATGGTTCGCGACTGGGAGGTGCAGTTGTTTGTTGCGAACCGAGCGTAGGTGTTCTGCAAAGCGGTCCCCGAGTCTCCGCTTGGTTTCCCCGATGTAGAGGAAGCCACACCGGGTACAGCGGATGCAGTATACCACATTGGCAGATGTGCAGGTGAACATCTGCTTGATGTGGAAAGTCTTCTTGGGGCCTGGGATGGGGGTGAGGGAGGAGGTATGGGGGCAGGTGTAGCACTTCCTGCGGTTGCAGGGAAAAGTGCCGGGTGTGGTGGAGCTGGAGGGGAGTGTGGAGCGGACAAGGGAGTCACGGAGAGAGTGGTCCCTCCGGAAAGCAGATAAGGGTGGGGAGGGAAAGATGTCTTTGGTGGTGGGGTCGGATTGCAGATGGCGGAAGTGTCGGAGGATGATGCGTTGCATCCGGAGGTTGGTACACCGACCCTAAACCCCACCTCTTCCTCCGTTACATTGATGACTGTATCGGCGCCGCCTCGTGCTCCCATGAGGAGCTTGAACAGTTCATCCACTTCACTAACACCTTCCACCCCAACCTTAAGTTTACCTGGACCATCTCCAACACCTCTCTCCCCTTCCTGGACCTCTCTGTCTCCATATCGGGCAACCACCTGGAAACCGATATTCATTTCAAGCCCACCGACTCCCACAGCTACCTAGAATACTCCTCCTCCCACCCACCTTCCTGCAAAAATGCTATCCCCTATTCCCAATTCCTTCGCCTCCGCCGCATCTGCTCCCAGGATGAGGCATTCCACTCCCGTACATCTCAGTTGTCCTCGTTTTTCAAGGACCGTAACTTCCCCCCCTCGGTGGTCGAGAACGCCCTCAACCGCGTCTCCCACATCTCCCGCACCTCATCCCTCACACCCCGTCCATGCAATAAGAACCAAAAAAGAATCCCCCTCGTCTTCACGTACCACCCCACCAACCTCCGGATCCAATGCATCATCCTCCGACACTTCCGCCATCTGCAATCCGACCCCACCACCAAAGACATCTTTCCCTCCCCACCCTTATCTGCTTTCCGGAGGGACAACTCGCTCCGTGACTCCCATGTCCGCTCCACACTCCCCTCCAGCTCCACCACACCCGGCACTTTTCCCTGCAACCGCAGGAAGTGCTACACCTGCCCCCATACCTCCTCCCTCACCCCCATCCCAGGCCCCAAGAAGACTTTCCACATCAAGCAGATGTTCACCTGCACATCTGCCAATGTGGTATACTGCATCCGCTGTACCCGGTGTGGCTTCCTCTACATCGGGGAAACCAAGCGGAGACTCGGGGACCGCTTTGCAGAACACCTACGCTCGGTTCGCAACAAACAACTGCACCTCCCAGTCGCGAACCATTTCAACACCCCTCCCATTCCTCAGACGACATGTCCATCCTGGGCCTCCTGCAGTGCCACAACGATGCCACCCGAAGGTTGCAGGAACAGCAACTCATATTCCGCTTGGGAACCCTGCAGCCCAATGGTATCAATGTGGATTTCACAAGTTTCAAAATCTCCCCTCCCCCCACCGCATCCCAAAACCAGTCCAACTCGTCCCTGCCTCCCTAACCTGTTCTTCCTCCCACCTATCCCCCCCTCCTCCCACCTCAAGCCGCACCTCCATCTCCTACTGACCAACCTCATCCCGCCCCCTTGACCTGTCCGTCCTCCCTGGACTGACCTATCCCCTTCCTAACTCCCTACCTACACTCACCTTTACTGGCTCCATCCCCGCCTCTTCGACCTGTTTGTTTCCTCTCCACCTATCCTCTCCTCTATCCCTCTTCTTTCCGCCTCCCACTCTCTCCCTATTTATTTCAGAACCCCCTTCCCCTCCCCCTTTTCTGATGAAGGGTCTAGGCCCGAAACGTCAGCCTCTCTGCTCCTATGATGCTGCTTGGCCTGCTGTGTTCATTCTGCGTATCCTATGTTGTTTTCCTAGGCCTTGAGTATGACATTTGGTGACTGCATGGGAATAACCCATGATGGGTATGCAGTATAGTCTGTAAATTTTGAATTGAAGAATTAAGTTCTTGCGTAGTCAAGCCTATTTATCACCCTGTTACTGTCATGATGCTTTATTCTGACAGAAAATTACACGTGATCCTCAAGCCTAGGAGTGTGTTGAAAGGGAAATGTTGCTTTATATTTTGACATTTGAAAGGATTGCATGCATTTGCAAGTTCAAGATTCCTTACTTCAGTCATTTGGTCTTTTGTTTGGATTTTGAAATCTGAAATTTTGAAATTTGATCAAAATTGGGGTTTTGTTACAGCAGGTCTACAATCTATGTCTCAGTTTTGTGACACAGTGGTAGTCTCCTTACCTCTAGGCCCTATGCACATGTCCATCCTACTCTGGTGGAATGTCATTACAAGTCTCAACAGTTTTGTTGATTTTGTTTTTTTAAACAATCTATATTTCCAGCTAATTAGAAGATATTTTAGTCATTCTACTGATGGACAGCAGCTATCATATTTTAGAGTTGGCAAAATCATTTAATAGTGACTGTACTTATGCCAAAATGGGCATGTTAAAGTAGGGTGCCAGATTGGATTCGAATGCTGTTGAGTTGACCAGCCAAGAAGTTGATTTTCTTGCATTAATTTGTAACCAGCAAAAGTAAGTTGTTTTTTTTTCAGTATTTTTATTCTTGTTATACTAGATGGCTGGTTTGCAACACACAGTGACGCCATTGCATAAGTTCATCCCACACCGTTGGGGTTACCATGAAGGTCCTAACTTCTCACTGGTGCCCCTCTGGTTCAACTCGCCACTATTCGAGTTACACTGTAATGAGACAGCAGCCATATGGTTGTATGGAACTTAGCGTGCCTTAAACAAGCACGTTTTGTTTTCTAAAATTATTCATTTTGCACCAGTATGAAATTGAATGACCATGATAAAATATGTTCTTGGATTTCCACCACCACTTAGTACCACTTCCACCGTGATAGAGAGCCATTTTCGGACAACAACCTGATGTACTACCACCAACGGAGAGCTGGGTGTTGGGCTGGGAACAGGCTGCTCCACAAAGGCAGGCAGCTCATTAGTGTGGATTTAGGATGAATTTGCAGCGTTGCAAAGCTTTCCCACCAATGATGCAGTAGCCGGAGCCAAGGGAAATATTTCAACTCTTTGGAGATGGCTTCCATCTCCAAACCTTGGGAGTTTTGGAGGCTGAAGTAATGTGTGTCACTGACAAGACAGGGTGAAAGGCTACAATTAAGATCACATCTGATCCTTTGCAGGGGATTCCCCTCCACACCAATCACTTGCCAGCTTGAGTTGAAAGTGCACCCTCCACTAATGCAGCTGCTAAGGCAGTAGACCTGCCCCTACTGTGCCTGCAGTAGCAGGAGCCTGCTAGCTTGCAGGTGTGGAGGTGGTCAATCAAGAGATTGTCTCCTAGGGAATATTGTGCATTGGTCTTGCTGTGAATATCTGTGGGCTCGAGACTCTATTTGGTTCCACCATCAGAATTCTCACAGAATCCCTACTGTGTGGAAACAGGCCATTCAGCCAAACAAGTCCACACCGACTCTCCGAAGAACATCCCAATCAGACTCGCTGCCCTACCCTTTCCTTGTAACCTTGCATTTCCCATGAGTAATCCACCTAACCGACACATCCCTGGACACTGTGGAGAAATTTAGCATGGCCACTCCACCTGACGTGCCTGCCTTTGGACTGTGGAGGAAACTGGAGCACCCTGCGGAAACCTATGCAGACACGGGCTGAATGTGCAAACTCTACACAGACAGTCGCCTGAGGCTGGGATTGAACCCGGGCCGCTGGTGCTGTGAGGCAGCAGTGCTA
Source organism: Rhincodon typus (assembly GCF_021869965.1). Classification (NCBI taxonomy): domain Eukaryota; kingdom Metazoa; phylum Chordata; class Chondrichthyes; order Orectolobiformes; family Rhincodontidae; genus Rhincodon; species Rhincodon typus. The sequence continues at coordinate 85,005,200 of NC_063332.1, forward strand.
ACCACTGAGCCACTGTGCTGCCCCCAATTCTGAAGTTTGTGGGCAAATCAAGCATATCATCTTTGAGTTTAGGGCATGGAGTTCATTTATGTCCAAAATATCAATCACTGTCCAGTCTTTTTTAGTAATCTGAAAGCCCAGTTTATCTATCTCAAACTTTTGCCATTTTAGTTTGAGAGTCATTGAGAAGTTGACTTATCTGGAGTAGATTGTAGAGAGTTTTAGAATACTGTATGTATTTAACAGTATGAACTAACCTGTGTTAAGAGTTTTCACCCACTCTTAACAACAATTGAAGATTCAGGGACTTGATGAACTTCTTGATAACCTTATAACTTTGCAGTCTTAACTATTCAATAAAAATTACCTGACATAGTTTTTTTAAATAGTTGCAAACACTGGAGGTATCCATCTCTTTCACTGGAAAAATTAAATATTGACTTGCCAAATTTATGATTCTTGTTCATTTGTATTCAGGCAATTATTTTGTATTATTCACGATGCTTTGAGAATCTTTTGTTTTTAATTATCTATTAAAACATTAATGGAAATAATTCTATCTTTCAGGTTCGGTTTATTACAAAAATTTGGCATCCAAATATTAGTTCAGTAACAGGAGCTATTTGTTTGGATATTTTGAAAGATCAATGGTGAGTTCCTGTACCTTTTCAGTTTTGCGTTGCTTGCAATCTCTGGTTTAACAAAAAATAGCTTGAATTACAACTTTTTGATCCCTATTGTAGGGAACTGTACAATAAGTCCCTGTTTAAGTTGCTCTGTTTCAAGCTGTTAATGCGGCTGGCATTTGCATTTACTGTTGGGTGTTTTGTTTTGACATTCTATTGCACCAAGTCTGATGGATGGTCATGTGACTCAACCTGCACCATTTTGGATTTACTGCCCTGACCCTTGCTCTTGCTGGTGCTCCAGCTTGCTGCTTACCTCCCAAAAACCTGCAACTTGAAGCTGCTCATGTTCCAAATCTGGTCTTCCCATCTTTAATTGTTCATCTCATGAGCCCTTGTTTGTAGTGAGGTTTTGGAGAGGGAAGCAGTGAGTAGGATGTTGGGTGAGAGTGAAGATCAGAAAGTTAGGAGAGTGATGAGTGGGAAGTTTGGAGTTTGGCAATGACCAAAAGGGTTAGCAAGCCGGACTGTCACGAGCCAACATACAAGTAGAATGTGTTTGCATATTTCTTTTATAGCTTTAAAAGCTATTTAACTTGCAAATACAGAAATTTGCAAACTACAGAAATTCACATAATACAGAATGTGAAGTATTTCAACATGCAGGATATAATGTTTTGATGTCCCTTTTCTGCTGAAACAGATTTTATGTTTGAATCTGATTCACTTAATTTTACTAAAAGTTGCATTTTTGATAGAGGCAACTGCAGCATTAAGTAAGAACTTGGTGTAATTTTACTTTTAAGTCTTTACTGATTTAAATCAAATTGGATCAGACTTTTTGTATGATTTCTCTACATTTGAATAATATGAAGGATCCAGTCACACAAAGAGACCTAGGGTTGTTGGTTTTGGTGCGTAGTTCCTTGAAAGTAGAGTCTTGGATAGACGGGGTTGTGAAGAAGGCATTTGGCATGCTTGCCTTCATTGGTTAGAACATAGATTATAGGAGTTGGGATGTCATGTTGTGGCTGTGCAGGAATTTGGTGAGGCCACTTTTACAATACCTATACAATTCTGGTCACTCTTCTTTAGGAAGAATGTTGTTAAACCTGAAAGAATGCAGAAAAGATTTAAAAGGATGTTGCCAGGACTGGAGGGTTTGAGTTATAAGGAGAGGCTAAATGGGCTGGGGCTCTTTTCTGTGCAGCATCAGAGGCTGAGGAGTGACCTTACAAAGGTTTATAAAATCATGAGGGGTATGGATAGGGTGAATAGCCAAGGTCTTTTCCCCAGGATGGGGAGTCTGAAACTAGAGGGCATTTGTTTAAAGAGAGGGGGGAAAGATTTAAAAAGGACTTGAGGGGTAACTTTTTCACACACAGGGTGGTGTGTGTGTGGAATGTGGTGGAGACAAGTACAGTTAGAACATTTACAAGGCATCCAGATGGGTATATGAATAGGAAGGGTTCAGAGGGATATGAGCCAAATGCTAGCAAATGGGACTAGGTCAGATTAGGATGGCTGATCAGCATGGATGAGTTGGACCGAGTGGTCTTTCCATGCTATATGACTTTGACTCTATATTAATGTAAAAAGTTCTGATGCATTAAAATAAATTGAGAGAAGATGCTGTGACATGTGGTGTAGCCATTGATTTGTCTGCATAGCCTTCATTATGTTATGTGATTCTGACAGACTCATCATATCTGTATTGATCATTTGACAGAGCTTACTCAATTAGTTTCATATCTTGCTTTTTCGCTTTAGCCTTGAAAGCTATGATTGAATCTTCACCCATTACATTATGTGGCACATTTCCAATCCTAATAACTGGCTGTATTTATCAGAAGTAAATTATTTGTGCCTGACTGTATTTTAATTTTTACCATTTTGTTTTAAATTCGTTTCCTCTGGTTATCTACCTTCATGCTAGTGGAAATAGTTTCTCCCTACCCACTTTGGCAAAACCTTTCATAATTTTTAACAAATCTGTTAAGCTGCTCTTGAATCTTCTCTGCTCAATGGAGAACAATCCAAGCTTCTCTAGTGTCACATGCCTTATTGCTGTGTTTGCTGCCTCCTTTTGGCAATAAAAAGCCTCGAATTAGCAATAGCTGCAGTTCTTTAGTGATGTTGCTGCTGTAGAGTCATACAGCATGGAAACAGATCCTGCAGTCCAACCGGCCCATGTTGAACATAATCCCAAACTAAACTAGTCCCACGTGCCTGCTGCTGGCCCATATCCCTCAAAACCTTTTCCAAACCTTCCTATTCATGTATCTATCCAAATGTCTTTTTAACATTGTATTGTATCCGCATCCACCACTTCTCAGGAAGTTTATTCTACATGTGAACAACCCTCTGTGTTAAAAAAAATTGCCTTGTTTTTTATTAAATGTCTCTCTTCTCACCTTGAAAATGTGCCCCCTAATCTTGAAATCCCCATTCTAGCGAAAAGACAACTACCATTAATGCTATTTATATCTCTCATTATTTTATAAACTGCTATCAGGTTGCTTCTCAACCTCCTACATTCTAGTGAAAAAATCCCAGGCTATTCAGCCTTTCTTTATAACTCGAACCTTCTATACCCAGCAGCATCCTGGTAAATCTCTTCTGGACCCTCTCCAGCTTGATAATATCCTTCCTATAACTGGGCGATGAGAACTGGATACGGTATTCCAGAAGAGGCCTCACCAATGTCCTGTCCAACTCCTATATTCAAAGGACTGAACGATGAAGGCAAATGTGTCAAATGCCTTTTTAGCCACACTGCCTATATGTGACGGAAACGTCAAAGAATTAGGTACCTGCACCCTTAGGTCTTTCTGTTCTACAACACTACCCAAGGCCAGTTTCTACTGAGCTATTGTACTGTGACCATTGGTGTACTACTGCAGAACAAAGTGCATAACAGTTGTGCAGAATATTCTGTGCATCAATTTTGCCGTCCATAGGTTTTGTGTTCTATTGTGATGTTTGTGCTGACGTATAAACTACTAGAGATATTTGGCTTAGTGTTTCTGACTGGGTAGATTTTGTTCTATGCTGCATTTGTATTCCAGCTACCAATGCAAAACCAATAGTTGCAATATTATTTAATATCAGGTTCTCATGGGCTGGACGGAACTCATGCTCGGCAGAAAGTTCTGCTTTCATACTGTTACTTAGATACGTACACTTCCTCTCCTGGGTAATTGCAAATTTTTACGTGTTTCCAGGAATTCATAACTGCACTGTCTGAATTTGTAAATTGTTCAAATAGTTTACAAAGCACACTACTTTTTCTTTTATAACTTCTTGGCACTACACTGCACTTGCATTCTATATAAGCGATTTAAGACTAACCCTTCACAGCACCTCTTTCCACATCTTGGTTTGGGCTGCATCTGAACTTCACGTTTATGTTACAACTTAACATGGATGTGAACTACTTTGCATCAAAAGTCAAGCAGGCTTTTGTGGTTGAAGGAGTTCCACAGTTTATATGCTGATCACTCTTAGCATAATTCATATTTTAAAAATTGGTACTTTTATGATTTGCTAACCAAATGTTTATATTGTCAAAAAAATTAGGTGCTTTGGATTAGAGAAGTACTGAAGCTGTTATGAAATAATTTACAGAAATCAAGTAATTTCAGGGCACTTCTTATTAATGGTGTATTTTTACTTTCAAGTTTTTGCACCTTTGAACAGTTAGAATTGTAACATTTAAATTACAAAATAGAATGTCTCTAATAGTGAAGAAATCTTGAAAAAGGAATGCTACAATAAAGAAGCCAGTCAGCATAAACTTCTTTCTCCACACCCTTTTTAATAATTCTGTCCTTTTCAGTTCCTGAGAATCCATATGTGCTTTCATTTTGATTCTTCAAGTGAGAAGTGGACCAAACACTAAGTTGAGAGGAAATGAAGAGGAAAACAATTAGCAGAGGGTGTTTGCAAATAGAATGGCAATTAGCATTTTGGCAGAAAGATTAGGGAGAAGGCATGAGAATTAAATAGTACAGTCTTAAAGATCTGTAGGGAGAGAGGGATCTTGAAGTTCATGTGATTGGATCCTTGAAGGTGGCAGAACATTTTGAATGACTGGACAGTAAAGCATGTACTTCATCAAGAAATAGAGTTTTAAAGTAGATGTTGAATCTTTCTAGTTGTGGATCACCAATAGCTTTGCAGTATTGTGTCCAATTCTGGTCACCGTACTCTAATTAAATTCTCAGCTGATGGTAATACTGAAGAAGTCAGATCCCATAGTGAGACCTTGTTTGACAGATCCTGTTTTTTTTCTATTTACTGCAGAGATTCATCTCTGATACATTCACAAGAGATTTCAATATACCTTCATAAGCAAGACATGAACATTTCTCACCCAAAAAACCCAAAAACTGTTACACTATATAAGAACATTTGAAGCAATCTCATTACAAATATTAATGAAAGATTGTACTTTTTTTTACCTCAACAACCACCTTGCAGACGCACTAACCTTAGTCAAGAGTCATTCCTCATTACACATGAAAGCTTCATGCTTAGCTGAGATTTAATTGTTTTCTGGAGCTTTCTTCTTCGTGATATTTAATCACCTTCAGAGCAAACATATGTTTCCCCAAACTCTCAGCTTCCAGCATTTTTCTAGCCAACCATCTTATTAGCTTAGCACTCCAGACTTCCTGGATGTTTCTGCCCTTGTCTCACTGTCATTGAACACCTTAATGTTAGGCAGCAGGCCAATCTTCTTCACCTTTTTTAAAAATATATTGAATTGTTAATTCCTAGCTCTGTTCCAGTGCTGTAAACCCTCATTTAAAACATATGGATCAACAAATCTCAGCTCTCCTCACACTAAAACTCTCATTAAGAAATGAAATTGAAAATATGTTTTCATCCTCCTTAGCTTTAAGTTTGATTTATATTTTTATATTGAGTTCAATAAGAACAGAAGAAAATATAGTTTCAATGCAAATCGAACTTAAAGCGATCTATCATTCTACCACTTTAGAACCTGAGTTCCCAAATAACAACAATGTATTATGAACCTTCATCAGACTTGGAAGGATGCAAAGGGTGCAGAAGTGATTAACTAGAATTGTTCCATGGAATGGTGGATTTTAACTACAAGGTTAGGTTGGATAAACTAGGATCCTGCTTCTCTTTGGAGCAAAGGTTATCTGATAAGAGATGTCCAAAAGAATAGATACAAGAGCAAAAGAAACATATTTTTTAACTGGAGAACAACTATAGAATTGCAAGATGCAGATGGATTTAAGTGTTCTAATGCATGAATTATAGGTACTGCATGTAATCAAGAAGGCTAATGGAATGCTATCCTTTATAGTGGGAAGAAATGAATGTAAATGTAAGGATGTTTTCATTCAGTCGTACAAGACATTGGTGAAACTACATTTGAACTACTGTGTGCAGTTTATCATATTTGAGGAAAGATGTAAATGCATTGGAGGCGGTTCAGAAGAGAATAACAACATTGATATCCTGAATGATTGGGATGATTGCACAGGTTGGATCTTTTCCACTGGAGTTTAGAAGAGGGAAGAGTGACTTGGTTGAAGTGTATAAGATCCTGAATGATCTTGATAAAACCGATTGTGGCAGGGATGTTTATGCTGTGGGTGAGTACAGAATTCGGCGGCATTGTTTTAAAATTAGGAGTGTCCTGCTTAAGACAGATCAGGAGAATTTTGTTTCAGGGTTGAGAGATTTTGGAACTCTCTACCTCCAGAAGGTAGTGGAGTCAAGGACATGAAGCAGTGTTAGATGCATATTCTGACAATAGTGCTGAAGAATTATTCTACAGAACTTGTCCCACCTTAGCCAGGTTGTTTCAGTAAAGTCATGACACTTGCATCTTTCTGACAATGTGGAAAATTGCGCATTGTGACCTGTACGTGTCCAGTGTAGCCAGTTACTGGCCCCACCAGTCTACTATTGATCACCAGTAAATATTGGAAGGTGTTGTCAACATTGCTATCAGCTGGTACTTAATTAGAAATAACATTGACCTTGCCTCCAACTAGGAGGTCAGAAGTAGGGATGTTCGCTGATTGCACAATGTTGAACACCATTTGTGACTCAGACACTGAAGTGGTTCATATCCAAATGCAGCAATATCCAGGCTGTTACTATTTTGTCACTTAACATTTGCCATTACTGTATTCCCCCTCTATCAACATCTGAACTCGACTAACCATATAAATACTGTAGTTAGAAGAGCAGGTCAGAGACTAGGAATCCTGCAGTGAATAACTTGCCTTCTGACTCCCCAAAGCCTATCCACCATCTACAAGGCACAGTCAGGAGTGAGATGGAATACTCTCCACCTGCCTGGATGAATGCAGCTCCAACAACACTGAAGCTTGACACCATCCAGGACGAAGCAGCATGGTTGATTGGCACCACATCCACAAATATTCATTCCCTCCATCATCAATACAAAGTAGGAGTGGTGTACACATCTATAAATCTACTGAAGTAATCACCAATGCTATTTTCACTACACCTTATAAACCAGCAGCAACTATCTTCTAGAAGGACAAGGGCAGCAAATATGTGAGTATCACCACCTGCAAGCCACTAAATATCCTGACTTGGAAATATTTCACCATTCACTTCAGTACAGCTGGTCACAATCCTGGAACTTGTTACAGCAAACGGACTGCAGTAGTTCAAGAAGGCAGCTTGAAGACAACACCACCACCTTTGAGCGCCAGTAGGAATGGGCAATAAATGCTGGCCCAGCCAGCGATGCTTGCGTATCACATCCCATAAATGAATAAAATAATTAATTTGTACTAAAAAAAACCTGTACAAAGTTGGTAACTCCACTACAGTTTTTATAGTGGCCATACTCCTCTGTAACCCATCAGAAATAATTTAATGCAGCGTTAGGTGAGAATTGTATGTTATTAAAGATAGTCACGTGGACTGGATTGGATATATTGGGATAGTTTAATGCGAAGCGAGAAACAAAGATGACATTTCAAGCCTTGGATTTCTAGCATGCAGTGTTTTGGTTTCCCCTTCCTGCAAGCAGATACCTGTGCTTGAAGTTTACTGCAAGTTCGGATATTGTCAGAAATTAATGATGCCTTGTATGAGAGTTTAGAATCAGTTATTCCAAACAAGATTGTTTTCACCAACTTATGTTTTTCGATTTGGCCACTAGTGTCTCAACAACAATCATGTTATTGTCTGAACACCTTGTTTATTCTTGCTCACTCTAGGTCACATTAGAGTACCTTATTCCGAACACTACAGATAAAAAAATCTATTCCCAAGGTCTGGTTCTCCATTTCTGTCCACTAGGAGGAGGCCAGGAAGCAGTTTTATTTAATGTTGTTATTCTTGCTTTTCACAATTTAAAAAGAAACTGAATTATGTTGAAGGCATTTATATAAGAAGGGTGATCTGTAGAATGTGAACTTTCTGGAATTTTACTCTGTTCAGTGACTGACTTTGTTCAATTTTATTTTTAGGGCTGCTGCAATGACTTTAAGAACAGTTTTATTATCATTACAAGCCTTATTGGCAGCAGCAGAACCAGATGACCCACAGGATGCAGTCGTGGCACAACAGGTTAGAACAGGCTTGGCAGCAGCCAGCACAATGCAGAATGATCATATACTTGGGTTTATGGTCAATATTTTTTAAAAAGTGCAAATAATAGGGACAATTTATCAGAACAAGTGTGAAATTTCTTGGCAGTACTGCTCAGTGGCACATAACACAGCATGTTCTAACAAGAAAGTAAGGGGGGAACGTCTGAAGAATGGCAAATTTTTAAAAAGTCTACAGATTGCTGCTATCCATTGTACTACATTTCAGCATTGCTTTTGTAAACAATCTATTTAGGATAAATCCTGCAATTGTTTAAATTGCCATTTATTTTGCTAATATAAAATTGTATACAGACTACACCTCTAGATGGAATATGCACATTGTGTATGCTTCAGGTAAACAAAATAGAGCAATGCCTTTCATTAATCCAAGTCAACCTACCTGATTTAAATTAAAAGAAAGCTTGGCCTTCTTTAATAGGGGTGTTTTCCTATAACAGAGCCCATTTGCTAACCAGGTGACAGGCACTTGTCTGTACAAAACTCTTCCTTCCTTTTACCTTGGTATTTATGAGAATATGTCTTAATGAGCCAAGATGAAAAGCTTCAATAACCACTGTCTTCAGCAATACTCAAATTATTAATATTCTATGAGATGCTGGGTTAATATTTAATTCATTTTAAATAGTTGATATTTTAACTTGCATTGGATTTGGCCATAAAAAGTCCTTGTTTGAATGCAGAAAAGAGATTGCTGTAACAGTAATTTATTGGTTTAGATTTTAACTTTTTCACCATTAAAATAATGAAGATTAAAAGTTTTAAACTGACTTTTAAAACTGTCATGAATTTGTTTGCTTACCAGAGTAAGCATCGAGTGACTTTTTAAAAGAAAATTGTTTATAAAAGGAATATGGAAATGAATGCAGCATACAGAACTTTGTTTTTAAATAATTGTGACATTTGTTTAGGAATTTCTTAAATTTCTCCTTAAATACAGTCTTGAAGCGACATTGAGCTGTATGGATCAGGAGCCCTGATTGAGTTAAGCTGAAAATTTACAGCAGCAGTAGGCTTGTTGCAGCTGACCTTATTGTTCAGATTAGGAAATGGTGGTGGGTGAAATTGACCAATATTTCTTTTTGATTACTATCAAAGAACTCTCATTCTGTAAATTGTGAATGTGAGGCCATAATTGAGTGTAAATCTTATTTATTCCTTTTTCCCTCCTTCCCTATTGCCATCAGTTGATCATAGTCTGATTTGGAGAATGTCCAATTCAGATCTCTCGAAGACTGCATCAATTTCTGGATACTGAACATTGTCTTTTGATAGAAGAGAGTAAGAAAAAAAGACATGAAATTCTTTGTACAATGTTTGTATTCCTATTATTTGTAACAAAAGGACATGTTTAAAAAAAAAGCAAATTGATTTCATAGTCAGAAGTATATGATTAACTATCTCGTCCCAGTATAATACCATTGTAGATGCATTAAATTTGAGCTCTGAACAAATAATTGCCAAAAAGAAGAAAATGCTCACATTTATATATCACCTTTCATGATATTGGGGCATCCCAAAACACTCCTACCTCATTTTTGTTTTGACACCTCTGCAGGAATTTCTCAAAGTAATGCCCTAGGCTCAATCATTGTTATCATTTTGCAGGATATGTGGCGGCCAGTTTATGCAAACCCTATGAATATCATCAATGTGATAAATAACCAGACCATCTGTTTCATTGCTGTTTCAGAGATAAACATAGGTCAGGGCACTGCTGTTTTGCTTCATTAATAATACCTCTTGATCCTATACATTGACCTGAGAGGACAACTGGAGCCTGTTTGTGTATCTTTTGGATAAGACATTAATTTGTCACTACATCTGCAAGCTGTGCTGTGAAGTTATTTCTAGTCTTTAATCTTCAAAAAATAATAAATTTTGCTGTTTTTCTTAAAACTTCAATCCAGAGAAATTTTCATTTTTTTTTTGATTAGTGATGGAGAGTTGCTAACGCTCTAGGAATTTATAATTAATGATTGGAATGAACATTAACTATTGTTAGGTAATGATTCGGTATAGATTTGTTACAATGTGGTTAGCAGAAATGGTGTAACTGTTTCTTTGGAAACTTGATTTTTTTTTCCCCTTCCCTCACCATTATTGGCTCAAAACAGACCATGTTCTCAAAAGCTGAGGGGATGTCTGGCCCCTGATCTCTCTGAATGTTGCCCTCTCCATCTTCAATTTTATGAAACTACTTAAAGTGCATTTTTAAAGTATATTTGCATCAGTTGATTTGTCATATTAAAATTTGTTTCCTTTTTAAAATATTTACTTCATCACAAACTAATGTAATTTCTTAAAATCTCTACGTGTGTAGTGTATTTATAGAATATGTTCTGTTTGCAGTACAAGCAAAATCCAGAGATGTTTAAACAGACAGCCCGACTCTGGGCGCACGTATATGCTGGAGCGCCTGTTCCTAGCCCCGAGTACACTAGAAAGGTAGACAAACTGTGTGCTATGGGCTTTGATAAAGTGAGTACTCAAAGTAATTTTATCTAGCACATGCAGTAGGTGTTTGTTCATAAGATTTTGCACTTCTGACTTAAATTTTAACACAATCACTATTGTAGTATACTCTGAATTTTTTTAGTATGTTTGCCACATTTGGCTCCTCAACATAATGAATTTTTTCAGACTGCTTGATAGTGAATTCCATTCCAAATGCACTAGGTCTTATAGGCAAAATTGTAACCACGTTATGTCACTGGAGTCCCACAACAGTAATGAAGTAAAAGATCAATTAATCTGTTTTTGTTTTTGCAAACAGTTTGGGGAGTAATATTGGTCAAGACAATAGGGAACTCTAGGCTTCTTTGAGTAAAACCAAAGGATCAGAATACCCACCTGAATAAATGTTAGAGTGAAGCAAAATCAGTTTAACATTCCATCCAAATGTAAGGTCAGACTTCATTTCTGTATGTGCAAGGACATTGAGTCTGTTGAGCAAATACGTGGATTGCATGTTCCTGTCCTAGGAAGAGGACATACTGGAAACCAAACTTACAAACACCTGCAACTACCTCATTTATATATTAAAGCCCACCTGAGGCCTGGTTCCATTTCTACTAATGAGTATCATTGTAACTTTTCAAATGGGTACTTCTCCTCTTCCTTCACCTCCCCAGGGTTTCAGCATCGATCATCAGTATTTTGTTTCAGTTGAATGTTGGGAAGCACAAATTGTCTTAATTGTCTTGCTGCTGTTGACTGTGTCCCTGTCCCTGGCTGCTACTCTGCCTGAACCAGGTAATTCATGATCTAGATTGTTTGTTTGTCTTGAATTGAACTTCGATGCCAAATTGTAAAGATTACTAACTTTGCTTTCTTCTACCTCTTCAACATGTTCCAACTCCACTCCTGAAGTGAAATCTTGATGCATGACTCATTTGTTTGCACACCACACTACACTAGTCTAACTCACTACTTGTTGGCCTTCAGTAGGTAAATAGTTTAAAATTCTGCCACAGCAATGTTGAAGATACATGGGAGTGGCAGGCAAGCCTGTCCCTGAAATCTTAAACATGTTTAGTTTTAGGAATGGGAAATTCTATTTGAGCCTTTACTTAGTTGTCCTCAGCAACACTTTGTCTGTGTCCTACAATATGCCATACATAATATACTGTTGTTTTCGCAAATACACTTTTGGTTAAATTTATTACTAAGCCAGCCAGCTGTAATTGTTCAAACAGGTGTTCTACTTGTCTCATGTTCTCTCGGTATGTTACTATATACCTCAATGTCATCTAAATAGAGTATGCAGTTTTGAACCTCAACTACAGCTTGATTCATGAACCTGTGAAATGTAGCAGAAGTTTTTTAAAATCAAATGACATCACTCAACAATGATGTAATCCATTTGGTGTAACAAAAACTGATAATTTCTTTAGCCCTTGATGTTATTGGCACTTGCCAGTTTCCTTTCAATAAGTCAACCGTAGAAAAGACTGCTGCCAATCCTTATCAACAGAGTTTTCTAACTGTGGAATTGGGTAGAAATCTGTCTTCATGACTCTATCTGTGCAGAATCTAGTTGATCCATCAATGTCTTTCCAGCTTGTCTCTGTTTCTACTTGAGTTTGTTCTTCTGGCTTCACCCAGCTAGGCTGCTATTTTGTTAGTCCTGATTCTCCCAAGTCCACATCATACGTAGCTAATGTAGTACATCCAGGTTATCTTATACTTGCTATGTAGTTTTACAAAATCCTCCTGTTGTCCGCCATCTGAATATGAGAACACTGCCTAATTACCCTAGTATTTCTGTTAGCTGGTCAAATTGTGGGAGGTTTGCTTTGAGAACTTCTATTTCTCCTTCCACCTCACTCTTATTGTCTCTGTCAACTTCCACTACTCTGACCATCTGACACATTTGATCCTCCTTGTCATTTTCCTTATGATGATACTTCTTAATGAGTGAATGAATGAATTTATTATGTTCATTATGTTTATGTGACATTACTGATTTGTCTTCCTTCAATCAGTACTTATCAGATAAGTTGCTTTACTAACTTTCCTAACTACTTTGCATAGACCGTTAGATTTTGTTTTCAGAGGTTCACCTTGCAAAGGCAATAATACCAATTCATCTTGAAAAATTCTAGTTGCTGAATATTTATCTGCCCATTCTTTCATATTTGGTTGTGAAACTTTCAAATATTCTTGTTACCCTATATGCTCCTATGAATATTTCTAGAAACACCGTTGTGTAAATCAATGATGAGGATTCTACCTTTTATGGTTTAAGGACTTCTCCTTAATTAGTTTCATTGACCTCTAATCTTATAAATTCAAATGGAATAAACCCAGTAGATTGATTTGGGGAATCTCTGGGAGCAAATAATAAGAAATTTAATACTTTATCCCAATCTGGTGGGTATTCATGACAGAATACTTTAATCATGGTTTTGATGGTACTTCTCCAAAGCTCTCCATTGACTTCACTTGTTTAAACCCAAATTCCCCTGAAAAGTTTTGACAATGGAACCCTCATCAGGGTTTTAAGTTTCTTAATTCGAAGTTTGTAATGAGTTTAAAAAAATTAGTTAACGTGTCCATGAATACCTTAACTGTATTGGTCTTTAAAGGAGTAGCTTCTGGGAATTTGGTTGTCGAATCCATAACTATAAGGATATTCTGATGTCCTGCTTTTGTCTTCCGTGATGATCGTACGCAATCTACTAACACTAGTCTGAACAGTTCTTTAAAAACTTGTATGGCATCAAAGATGCTGGTTTAGTAACACTTTAAAGTTTTCTTGCCACCTGTCATGTATGCCATGTTTTACAGAACTGCACTATATGAAGTCTTGGCTATATATGTTTGTTTATCAGTCTCTTTGTTTTCTGTATTCTGTAAGTCTTGCCATAGGAATTTAATGTGCTACTTGAAATATTTTGTTATGATAACTGGGCGATACCACTGCTTGATGAACAACCATTCCGCCTTCATCTACAGGTCTGTGTGGATGTCCCAACTTCTTCAGAACTCCATTTCTAATGTATTTAACTCTGGATTTGCTTCTTGAGCCTCAATTATCGAAGACATGTCAAAAACGTGCTTTGAATTATCCTCATTCTTAAATAGAGTTTAAACTACACTAATATCTGTTGCTGTATCATTATAACCTCTGGTGGTGGACTTTGTTTAGCTATTGCTCTGGTCACTGCAACGATGCAAAAATACCTGGAATCTGTTCTTGCAATTGTTTGTTTCCTTTTGGTTCAGTAAGACTTTCTGTGACTTTTGTCGAAGCTTTCGTTTTCATTCCTAAATCATTTGGTCAGGAATAAATCAACTCTGTCCACAGGTAATGTCTTGACCACCCTGATTACCACTAGTCTAGATAAAAGTTAAACTCTAACTGGACTTTGTACAATGGAACCAGGATATACTCTCCACCTATCCCATCAGACAACACTTTGGCTTTCAATGAACACTCTGGAGGGAAAACTAATCCACTCCAGCAAAAGAGAGTTTGAGTAGCCTCTATGTCCTTTGGTATAGTCATGGGCTTGCATGTTTCATTTGAAGAGAAAGGGATTATCTTCCCTTCAATAAAAATCCTTTATGTCTCTCAAGTTATCTTTCCATGTACATCTGCACGCAGCTGTGTTTACCTCAAGTCTCTTGGTTGTAGTTAAAGCCATAATCTGATCAGTGGTCTTTTTTTGCTTTGAGTTTCCTTTTTTGACTCTTCTACAAACTCAAGTGAGTTCTGTGGATTTCCCTTGCAAATTCTAGCATTCTGAATGAATGTGTCCCACCTTCTTAGAATGGGGAAACCTCAGCTTCCTATTTACATCTCCACTCTCCATAATTTTGCTTCTGATACGTAGTGGAGACCTCGAGGCATTCTCAATTATCCATTCTTCATACTTCACTTCCTTTTACGCTCCTGTTTTCTATCCCTTTTGAATTTGAAGGTGATGGAAGAACAGTATAGATTTATGTATTAGCTCATAATTATTGGCCATTATCGCTGCCAGTCTAGCAGTTGCAACCCTTTGGTCCTCAACATATGTTTGTATTAGGAAAGGAGTGAGTTTTTAAATTCCTCAAAGAATTATCTCACTAAGAGTTTGTAGTTTCAGCTTCTAATGTTTGTATCTGCTTGCCAAAGTTAATTGATCATAGAATCCCTACAGTGTGGAAACAGGCCATTCAGCCCAACAAGTCCACACCACCCCTCCGAAGAGCATCCCAACCAGACCCATTCCACCTACCCCTGATTTCTCATGTCTAACCCACCTAACCTAAACATCCTTAGGCACTATGGGCAATTTAGCATGGCCAATCCACCTACCCTGCACATCTTTGGACTGTGGGAGGAAACCGGAGGAAACCCACGCAGACACAGGGAGAATGTGCAAACTCCACACAGTCGCCCAAGGCTGGAATCGAACATGGGTCCCTGGCGCTGTGAGGCAACAGCGCTAACCACTAAGCCACCGTGCCGCCTCAGGGCTTAATGTTTATGAATTCAGTGTCGGTTTGCCTGTGCTGTTATCTTAAATTCTAGAACCTTTGCTTATGTGCTTCAGGCAGTAATCATTTGCAGCCAATGTAGTCTTTTTTTTGTGTAGCGTCATAATCTTGAGAAAATAACTGCAAAGTGTAAATTTCCTGTGCTGTACCTGTCAACGTGCTCTGATTGAACAGTGTCCACTCCACTTTGCTCAATGCATTTGTCTTGGTATTTTCTCAAATTATCTAAGACTGCCTTCATATCCTTTTCCTCAAATTTGGGAAGGGCCCGTGCAAACTGAAATGTTTCCTTGATGGACTTTAAATTCTGATTAGGACCTGCATCAGTATCTGACATCTCCTGTTTCATATGCATAATTTTAACTGTGTTCATATTCCCTTTGCTTTCTCTCTCTTATGTCTATTCTTTTCATTTCCATTTCCCTGTCCTTGTTTTTCTCTGCTCTTTCTTCCCTTGGGAATGACATGTTTAGTTTCTTCTTCTTTTCTTCCTTAAGCTGAAACTGATTTAACAGTGACTGATTAGCATCTGATTCCTATGTTTCACTAACTGGAGTCCCTGGTATCTCTTCTACTTTCTGTAAAGCCAAATGCTGTGCCAATGCCTTAATTATATTTCCTTCTTATCTCTGCCAGGCAAGGCCAGTGCCAGTTTACTTCCCAATTCAATCAACCTGGATTTTGAATGTTCCCTGAAGACTCAACACTGCCACCTGCAAGAAATCCTTTTCTGTTTCCAACACCATGTCTTAAATGTATTACAGAACGTGGCATTTTCCTTTATCTGTGTTACTTCTAATATCACAGTTCCATCTGTTTCAAAATTGAACATTATTGAGTCACTGAACTCTATCAAGTCTCGGTGGGGTAATGTATTAGAAAGCGAGTCCTGCTGTCCTCTGTGTCATCATGAAAGTATGCAAAATTCTCCAATTTATCCGTGTTAGACCCAGTTTAACAGGATTGACTAAATTTCTGTACTTAAGAATTATAGTTTGTTATAAATAAATAAAGTAATTACAAGTAAACGACACTTTTGATATATCACTCTCTTAGTTAAAAAATCTAACCCCCTTACAAAGGTCCCCTTACACACATACAGATCCAGAAAAAAAAGTGATATTCTGCATGGTGGAAATACCTCGTCGTTGAGGTTCACTGAGATGATCCTTTTGGCTTGCCAGGACTCATTGCTCCTTGATCTCTGTTCTCCAGATACTTTGCCTTGTTTGCAGGAGGCACAGAATGACTGGTTCACAACTTGTAAAGTCTCTGACTTGTAGATTGAAAGCAAGAATTTACAGTAATGGGTGATAGAAAATAAACTGGCTTTGTTCAGATTTCACGTGTATTTTAGTGCATAGATGAAGACACCACCTCTTCTCCGCTTAGCAGTCTGAAGGTTTCTGGCTATCTTGTTCACACCCAGGAACTGTTCCTTACTTGGGAGCCAATCACATTGTTGTTGGCAGGCAGAAGGCCTTTGCCATTGGTCTGTGGAGTGATGACTGGCTTTCGGTCAGCAGCCTGTCAGCCAAATCTCTTTGAGAGTCCCCTCAGGCTCCAAATCATCTGCAGTAACCTCCAGCAATGGTGTAAAGAGCATTTGCAATAAGTATTAGTACCTTGTTTTCAACAAGTGCGGCAATGCCTTCCACATTCGTTAGTTTTTAAAATTTGTCCAGTTGCCATTTCAACCCGCAATCAAAAATATAGGTAAATGCAAAAGATGGTCTTTACAGAAGAAGTACCCAATTTCAATTAAATATCTGCCCGCTAAAAACCAAGATGTAGCCCTTCAGAAAATTTCAGAAGGAGCCCTCGGATGAAAAGTATTTCTTGCACCGTGTGTCACAAGTATCCTTTTCTTCACATTTCACCATCATTGCCCTTTCTTATTAATACACTGTTCCTGTCCTATAATGCATTAAATTAGAAATAGTTGTCTGTTTTCTTACCTATCCTTTCTCCACACTAACTGTACTACCTTGAACAATGCGCCTGTATCCTTGCTGTTTCGTTCTTGTTCTTTAGAATTTTCTCTTTCCATCTGCACCTTTCCTTTACTTTGGATGCTATCACTTAGACCCAGGCTACCATCATTCCTCTGAATAACTGCCTACTTAGAATAATTGGATTATACAGCACAGAGGGATGGACTTCAGCATGTTGAGTCTCTGCCACCCTTTGCTAGAAATATTGCATTAGACCTCTGCTCTTTTCTCTTTGTATTTTCATCCAGTTCTTTTTCTTGAATGTGGCTATTGTATTTGCTTCCAATATGCTTTTGCTCTAGATAATCATATTTGTTTTTCCTTGTCCTCCTGCCAAAATGTATAATTTTACACTCCACTTTATCAGGTATACCGTACCTGAAGGCAGGGCTTGGTAATCTTTCTACGCCCCTCTTCTGTGTTGGTATTTTCAATTGCTGATAACTTACTTTAATATTTAAGCGATCCAACATTAATATTCTCTTCCTTTGTTGTCATCTTCTTCTTTGAAATCCTCCCTTCATTTTGCCTCTTACAATGGAGAGGCAAGTATTATTGTTTAGATTATTAATCCAGAAACTCACCTCATGTTCTGGGTACCCGGGTTCAAATTCTGCCATGGCAGATGGTGGAATCTGAAATCAATAAAAATCTGGGAATTAAGAGTGTAATGATGACCATGAACCAATCTGGTTCACTAATGTCTTTTCCAGAAGAAAATCTGCCTTCCTTATGTGGTCTGGCCTTCATGTGACTCCAGACCCACAGCAATGTGGTTGACTCCGAGATAGCAAGAACTGCACATGCTGGAATCAGACAGCACAGTGTGGATCCGGAGGAACACAGCAGGCCAAGCAGTATCGGAGGAGCAGGAAAGTTGACGTTTTGGGTTGGACCCTTCTTCAGAAAACTCTTAACTGTCCTCTGGTCAGTTAGGGATGGGCAACACATCCTGTGAGTGAATAAAAAAGTCTATTTTCTGTTGAGATGTGTTCTACTGTGTTTGGTTCACATTAATTTGCTACTTATTTTAGCAAACTGATGCTTTCCATTTTTCTCCAAGCGCACATATTGAAGCTGTTAGCAAGTTAGTCTTTTCTGTCATTTACACACTTCTCCTTTACATTAATCCTAAAAATGTTCAGTTATCAGTTACTCCAGTTACTGGAGGTTAAAGTTCCAACCCTTTTGGAATGAGTCTTGAACCCACAGCTTCTGAAATA
>NC_063332.1:85024169-85110431 GCF_021869965.1 Rhincodon typus
CCGCATGAAGACAGTACTTTTTATATAGCTGGGCCAAACCCATCATTGCTTCTTTCCGCACTCGCCACTTCAAACACAAAAAGATAAACGAAAGTCAGTCTGATAAAATATCAAATATTTTAATTGATTTCCCCAACTTATGCCAACCTTTGTCTTGGCTCCCCTGGAAAAGTGATTCTGGATAAGTTCTGGTAGCCATTTCACTTATAGTCAGAAAATAAATGATAGCAGTCTGGTGAAGGCTCCTCTGTGAATTTCTTTACCTGTGCAGAATGACCGAGCATGGCAGAAGCAGAAAAATCATCAAACTTCTCTACAGAAATAAATCTGTGGTTCATGCTGCTGTAACCTAACCTCCATACAGATCTTTTAAAAAATTCATTCATGGGATGTGGATGTCACTGGTCAGGCCAGCGTTTATTATTCATCTCTAACTGATCTTGAGAAGGTGGTGGTGAGCCATCTTCTTCAACTATAGTGGTCTATTTTGTGCGGTTAAGGAAGAAACTCCTGGACCTTGACCCAGCAACACGAAGGAACATGAGATATATAAAATACCTATGGTGTGGAAACAGGCCCATCGGCCCAACAAGTCCACACCGACCCTCAGAGAATCCCACCCACACCCATCCCCCTATAACTCACCTAATCTACACATCCCTGAACATTACAGGCAATTTCGCATGGCCAATCTACCTAGACTGCGCATCTTTGGACTGTGGAAGGAAACTGGAGCACCCAGAGGAAACCCACGCAGACATGGGGAGAATGTACAAACTCCAAAGAGACAATCTCCCGTGGGTGGAATCTAACCCAGGTCTGTGGCGCTGTGAGGCAGCAGTGCTAACCACTGAGCCACCATGCTGTAAACTTCCAACTCCAGATGGTGTGTGAAGTTGCAGGCAGTATCCCCACGTATCTGCTGCCTTTGTCCTTCCAGATGTGGCGGCCATGGATTTGGAAGTTGCTGTCCGAGTAGCCTTAGTGATTTTCTACAGCACTCTGCTGTTACCGAGCAGCAGTGGTTGAGGGACTGAGTGCTTGGGGATGCAGTGCCAATCAAGTAGGCTGCTTTGTCCTGGATGATGACAAGCTTAAGTGTAGCTGGAAGGAAGGACACCATTCCATCACATTCTTGACTTAAGTCTTGTAGATGGTATACAGGCTTTGGGGAGTCAGGAGGCGAGTTACTCACTGCAGGAATCCTAGACTCTGACCTGCTCTTGTAACCAAAGTATTTATATGGCTAATTCTGTTGAGTTTCAGGTCTAAGGTAACCCCAAGATGTTGACAGTTGGGAATTCAATGATGGCAATGCCAAGAACGTCAAAGGGTGATGGTTACATTCTCTCGTGTTGGATATGGTTATCGCCTGGCACTTGTGAGATGCGAATACATACTGCCACTACACAGAGGAACTAGGGCTCTTGTGGTGCCCCTATCTCTTGACCAGGAGGCCCAGGTTCAAGACTCACCTGTTCCAGAGTTGAGTATTAACATCTGAAATGTAATCTGAAAATATCCACAAAATTAGTAATTTTGAGGTTGGTTGTGGAATGTTATTTCTATTTAGAGATTGCCCATTTATTTTTAATATTTGAATGAACAAGAAGGAATTAAACTTATAATGAATTGGGAATATATTTCTATCACTAAACAGAAGTAAACTGCTGATGCTTCAGGTGTTCGTTTTTTTTGCTTTTTCTGAAGAGACGGAATGTGTATGGTGTCAGAGGGATGGTACTTTTATAAAAATAGACCATGAACAGACAAAGCTTGCATGTGATCAAAGTAAAGCTTGAACAACTTGGGAACTTTTTGAACTATTGCAAATGAACATTGTCTAATATTCTTGCGTGAATTTACTTACCCGAATGTCAGTTTCCTCCAAATTTGTGCACCAAAAAGTAATGCAGTTTTCATGCCCAACATTAATCTAGTCAAATACACATGGCTTTGCATTTCCCAGTTCCAAAGTGAACATTATGAAAATTGTTAAAAATGACCAATTTTAATAGACAGAATAGAACATAAGTGTTTAATTAAACAAGCAGGACCAGCAAGGTGAAGGAAAAACATCAGCACCAAGGAAAATACATGTGAAGCATTTCTTTTTTACTTTTAGTTCTTTTAGGTTCTTCTGATCAAAATAAAGTTATCCCTGACGTTTGACTAAATATGATATTTTGATTTCAATTTTGTAGGTTACAAAGAAATAACAAAACGTGCATTGCTGTAGAAACAAAATGTTACATTTCACCTGCTTGGGGATCAAAAAGTTAAAACATTTCGAACTATATCAATTCAAATCAAGCAAATGAAAAAATTTTAACATTCTACAATGCCAAGTTTCATGAAATGATTTTGACCAATTGGTATGGATTATGGGAATATTTATTTCAAGAGTACAACAAATTGCAATTACAGGTTTATTTTCAGTGTGGCTACTGCTCTCATGAATTGTCATTTACAAAAATATTACCAATAACAGAAATAAAACCAACATTCATAAGGCCTGGACACCACAGGTAGCAATCTAACAGTTTTCATTAATTGATGATCAACATTCAAAATCTTCATTTGAATTTTTGCTTGTTTACAAAGCAAAGAAATGGAACCGAGACAAAGTATACGGAGGTAAATTACGTGCAGTAAGCACAAATTTGAGACCTTACCCTTTTATCTAGTGTTCTCTCCCTCACAAACCCAAGCAGTTGGTCATTCACTAGTGATAGATCTTTCTTCCCTGCTGTTATTATTGTAACAATGACATCATGCCGGATTGCCTCTTCTGGATCATGTGATCGAACCTTCAAATATTCTATTAAAAGAAGTCTTATTTAAAATACAATTTCTGAATCAGGATTACTGGAAAATCTTTTAGACAGACACATGCTAGAGTAAACAATTCTACTAACTCACCTAAAGATCATAACTTATTCAAAATACCTTCATGTCAACAGAACTAAGTTGGCTTATTCTTTGAAACCATTAGAAAATTCGCAATATTTAGTGGTGTAGACCCAAAATAGCAATATTCAGTGTTATAGATCCAAGTTCTATGCAAAATGTTAATTACTGTTTCATCTTGTGATTTTTGAAAGTTGAATTCAAAGACCTGGATTCTGCACTTAGTAGTGAAGTAACTGTGACATGATTTTCCCTTTCCAGCAACAGTTTAAATCTGCTGTTTAAAGGAATCTCAGGACATGGAGCAGTACTGATATCAACTACATAACTTGCAAACTACATACAAGTCTTCCCAAATAGCAACTAAGCAAGTTTTTAAAAAAAAAAAACATCTTGAGGCACAAAATAATTCTTTGATATCGTACCTTCATTTGCCAATGTGTGTATCGGAGTTCCCACAGTTTCATAGCCTATTAGAATATTTAGCAGCAAACCCAGAAAAAAGCGGCAGTGCCACTTACTTACTGTGGCTGGGCCAACACTAGACAATTTAAAGTGATAGCTCACCAACACATTCTCTCGGACAATAAGGGGCTGGGAATAAATGTTAGTCTCAACGCCAGTGAATACTTCCTGAATGATTTTTTTTTTTAAGAATGCACCTGTAGCATTGCATTTTGCAAGCCTCTTGCTCATGGTTAATTTTGTTCACAAATCTAACCCTGCTAACTGATATTTGCAGATGTGCCTTAAAAAGTATAAACTTTGATAAACATGCATGAATTTATCTGGAAGTTTGGATTTTTAAAATAGAGGAAGGTTGATTTTGGTTTTGGCTCTGGAAGCTTACCTTTTGTTGAAAGAAAGAGGTCAGCAAGTCATTTGAAATAGTGACTAAAATACATAACTTCAAAGAAAGAATGTAATTCACTGAAGAGCTTCATAGGATACCTGTGGTGTTAACAGATTAAATGCTTATAACTGAGTTTTATGACTTACAGGGACCATTCATTTAGCTTGGTCAGGGTTCTGATCAAAAAAATCAAGTTTTCATTTCAGGACAACAGTAAGAAGGGTTTTTCCTGTGATGTCTCCAACCTGCGACAGTTGCCCATAGCTTTTTCAAGTTGTCAGAATTGAAGAGGGGCTCAGGCCAGCAGAAACATAGAAGATAGCAGCAGGAGGTGGTCATTCGGCACTTCAAGCCTGCTCCGCCATTCATCACAATCACGCTGATCGTCCAACTCCATAGACTAATACTGCTTTCTCCCCATAATCTCTGATCTCATTCGCCCCAAGTGCTAAATCTAGTCGCCTCTTGAATATATTCAATGTTTTGGCATCAACTACTTCCTGTGGTAATGAATTTCACAGGCTCACTACTCTTGGAGTGAAGAAATGTCTCATCTCTGTCCTAAACTGTCTACCTTGAATCCTCATATTGTGACCCCTGGTTCTGGACACACCCATCATTAGGAACATCCTCCCTGCATCTACCCTGTCCAGTCCTGTTAGAATTTTATGAGTCTCTATGAAATCCTCCCTCATTTGTCTGAACTCTCGCGAAAACAATCCCAACTAGTCAATCTCTCCTCATACAGCAGACCTGCCATCCCCGGAATCAGCCTGGTATACCTTCACTGCACTCCCTCGAGAGCAGGAGCATCCTTCCTCAGAAAAGGATTCCAAAATTGCACACAATGTTCCAGGTGTGGTATCATCAAGGCCCTACACAATTGCAACAACACATCCCTGCTCCTGTACTCAAAACCTCTCACAATGAAAACCAACACACCATTTGCTTTCTTTACTGCCTGCTGCACCAGCATGCTTACCTTCAGCGACTGGTGCACATGGACGTCCAGGTCCCACTGCACAGTCCTTTCTCCCAATTTATTCAGGTAGTAATCTGTCTTCTTGTTCTTGCTTCCAAAGTGAATAACCTTACATTTATCCAAATTATACTGCACTTGAAACTGTCTCAGCAGTCTAAGAAGAAGAACTGGAAAGGGTCAATTAAGTTGGAAAATAAAGGCTTGGAACAGCAGTGATGCTTTTCTTGGATTGCGTGTCTGTCAAGGGTGAGGGCTGGGAAAGAGGTTGAAAATTTGTTTTGCTCTTTATGTTATTGTCTTGTATTAAAGAATATGACAGCCTCATATTAGCATGTTTACTGACTAACCACCACAATAACCAAATGCAAAAATTAAACTATTGATCCATCAAGCTAGGTTTCATTGAGATCCAACTTGCCCAGTTTTATCATCAGCTGGAATCATGACAAAACATTTTCAAATTTATTAAATTAATCTGCATTTCTGTGAACCACCTAAAAGAATCCTCTCCTGCAGACTACAGAATCCCATTCAGCAAATGCCAATTCAAAATAAATATCAATAGTAAAATTTAGGTAGATTGCACAAAATGATGTAGCCAGTTAAAAGTAATATCAATTTTGAACAAGACATTTAGGAATTTATTTGAGTGATAACCACCCAGGTCTCAAGAATCACCCATTATTATATGGGCCAAATACACAAAGGAAACATTGAGCTATGTGAACTAGACTTCAGTACTGGAGGAATTTAAAGAGAAAGGAGGGACAAGGTCAGACAGGGATTAAACATATAAAAGAATTTAAAATATGAAGCACTGAGGGACCAGAAGTTAATGCACAAGTACAACAAGGTGTTGGGCAATCACTACCAAAAACAAAAAATGCTGGAGAGCACACCAGGTCAGGCAGCATCCATGGAGACAGCGCAAGTTTTGAGTCTAGATAACTCCTACACTACATTGGGCAACCAGTGTTGTGCAATCAGTGCTGCATAGGGTATTTATGGGAGGCAGATTTTTGAATGAACATCTCCAGAAATAGAAATTGTGATAAACAGTTTATTTAAAAAAAACTCATTGAATCAATAAATAGACATTTATGCTGTTGGCCATCCACAACTTCTCAATTTAAAAATCACCAAGCAATAGGTGTTTCAATATCAATGTATATATTATTTATTACCAATTTCTCACTATATTACTTATTTTATTTTCCTCTTAACAATGCATTTCTCAACTGGGAAAAAGGATGTAATTAAATAATAGCATAAAGCAAGATATGCAAAAAGGTTCTAGTGATAGCATGTATCAAACACAGAATAACAAGACGGTTAAGAACGGTCTAATTGTTCATGGGTATAATACAGTTCAGAAACAACACAGTAACATTAAATACAGAAGTGGCACTTCTGGATGGATTTATCAATTTGGATATTTAGAGATGCAAATCGGCAAGAATTTACATACTTTAATAAAATGATGCAACAATTGTGGGGCAGTTGGCTTTATCAGCAAACTCTGAGAAAGTGCAGAGGAACCCCAACAGGTATATTAGCAAATGAAGATAGACTTGCGCTAGACTTATTAGAGTAATAACCATCTGGCCAATTTCACAACTAGGATGTCGAAGGGGCTGCACAGTGGCACAGTGGTCAGCACTGCAGCCTCACAGCACCATGGACCCGGGTTCGATTCCATCCTCAGGCGACTGTCTGTGTGGAGCTTGCACATTCTCCCCGTGTCTGTGTGGGTTTCCTCTGGGTGCTCCGGTTTCCTCCCACAGTCCAAAATTGTGCAGCCGAGGTGGATTGGCCATGCTAAATTGCCCGTAGTGTTCAAGGGTGTGTAGATTAGGTGGGTTATGCAGGATGGGTTTGGGTGGGATGCTCCGAGGTTCAGTGTGGACTTGTTGGGCCAAAGGGCCTGTTTCCACACTGTACAGATTCTATGGATTATTTTATACCCCTAGAGAAAGTATTTGCACATCACTCATTTGTTATTTGTGAATGCTTCAATGAACTGACTAGTTAAGTGCTTGTTGATAGGAGCGTTGCTTGCGCCATGTCCGGAGATCCCTTTGACTTAGCAGATTTAAATTGTTGCTGGAAAGGGAAAACCTTGATAGAGTTACTTCACTACTAACCGCAAAATCCAGGTCCTTGAATTCAACTTACAAAAATCAGATGTATGGTAATCCAAAATAATAGATTTTGAGATAACTAAGAAAATGATGGGTCACATACATCTATAAGTGATATGGGAACATGGCATATTTATCTTATTATCACCAGGTTTTATGGCAAAAATTGACATTCAGCTGGAAGAACCAGCAAAGTCCTGTGACATAAAATTAAACCATCGCTAAATCATAAAAGTTCATACAGAATTTGTTCAGACTATATGCATCTGCATCTAGCCTGCAGATGTGTTTACTTCCTTAAATCAGCTTCTGATGATTCCTTTCAACCACCAATCCAGTGTTCAATAAGGTGAATTAATACTTCAAGTATTGGTCTTGAAAGCAGATTTTACACGACTACACAGGTCAACACCTCACCTGTAAGATCTTTGGCTAAATCTGGATGATTCATCAAACAATGGCTTGCAAACTTCACGCATTCTAGTCTCACAGGAACATGTATGTCGTTAAATCTATATAAAAAATAATATTTTTGATTTTCATTGTGCATGTATGTTAACACATGCAACTTATTTCACCACATTCTCAAAATAATTTAGAGAAGACTGTTAACAAAGAAATAAAATGATTTACTCACCTATTGAACTACACAATAATAAATGTACTTAAAAACCAAGATACAAGTTGATTGTTTATTGTAGACTCTCCATTTAATGCACTGCAGGGACAACACACCAAAGACAATAACCCATTGCCAATTTGACACCACGTAACAATTTTTGATCAATGTTCTCAACCAGCAGAAAGACACTGGAGGACACCATGTGCTTTGGGTATAATTGGGAATGATTGGGAATCCTGGGGCAAATAGTGGTCAAAATTATACCTGCTTCCAGAAGTCATTTGCAACAACAATTTAAATTTATATAGCGCCTTCAATATAATGAAATGTCCCAAGGCACTTCACAGGAACATTTTAAAATAAAGTATGATACGGAGTCAACAGGAGATAGTAGGTCAAAGGATGAAAAGCTTTGTCAAGGAGGTAGTTTATGGAGTGTCTGAAAGTATGAACAAGAGTTGGATACAAAAAGAGCGTAAAAGAAGGTCTTCCAGATCTTGGGCTCTGGACAACTGAAGGCCCTGCCACCAACAGTACAGCCATTAAAATTCAGGATCTACAAGAGGCCAGACTAAGGATTGTGGAAGAGATTACACAGATAGGGAAAGGCAAAGCCATGGAGGAGTTCAAAAACAAGGATAAAATTTTCAAATCCAGATTTTGCTTGGACCCAGCATAGTTCAGCAAAGAGAAGGATGATAGTAGGATAGAAATTTCTGCCTATTAAGAAACTGTGAACAGAGTTATAGAACACCTCACATTTACTGAGGATAGAACATGGCAGACCAGATAAAAGTGTTTGAATAGTTGAGTCTAGAGGTAACAGAAGCATGAATAGGAGCCTCAGTAGATTAGCTGAGATGGACCACGTTGAAAGATGGGACTTTTCTCAATAGAGCGTATGAGGTTGAGGCGCGACTTTATAGAAGTTTATAAACTATTGAGGGATACAGAGTTACTAGTAGTTTTCCTTTCCCTTAGAAAGGGGATTTCAGGACCGGGGGCACATTTTTAAGGTGAGCGGAGAGAGATTTTAAAAAAAGACATGGGCAATTTTTTTTTTTTTTAGCAGAGGGTAGTTCGTGTGTAGAATGAACTTCCCAAGGAAGTGGCGGATGTGGGTACAATTACAACTTTTAAAAGACATTTGGATAAGTACATGAATAGGAAAGGTTTTGAGGGATATGGGCCAGGAGCAGGCAGGTTGGACTGGTTTAGTTTAGGATTACATTCAGCATGGACTGTTTAGACCGAAGAGTCTGTTTCTGTGCTGTACGACTTTGTAACTCTTATGTTATGGAGGTAGAATTATGCATTATTAGGATTGGCACAAATGAGGTTGACAAGCAAGTTTGTCACAGAATCATTCATGACACAAAGGTTGCAAATAGATGGCTACATCTCAGACCGTTACCAACAATGATTATCTCCTTTTGACATTCAATGGCAGTACAATGGCTGAATCCTCCACAATCAACGAACTTAAGGTTACCACTTAACAGAAACCAAACTGGGCCAGCCATGTGCTGAGTAATTCACCCCCTGGCTCGCTACAGCCTGCCTATCATTTACAAGGCACAAGTCATGAGTGTCAAGGAATACTGTTCACTTACCTGGACAAGTCCAGCTCCAACAACACAAACGAGACACCATGAATGAAAAAACAGCCTGCTTGATTAGCACTCCAGCAACAATCTTCAACATCCAATCTCTTCACCAGTGATGCACAATTGCAGCAGTGTGTACCAGTTGCAAGATGTACAGCAGCAAGGCTCATTTGACAGTACCCTCCAAACCCACATCCTCTGTTACCCAGTAGTACAAAGATAGTAAATACAAGGCTATGCCAACGCTTGCAAGTTCACTTCCATGTCACACATTATTCTTACTTCGAACTATTTTGCAATTTTTGCACTATTGCTGGATCAAAATCCATGGAACTTTCTTATTAGCAGTACTGTGGGAGGAACTGCACACTAAGGACTGTGTTTCGAGAAGGCAGCTCATCATCATGTTTTGAAGGGAAGTTAGGTTTGGGCACGAAATACTAGCCAAGCCTCTGACACTCATGTCTAAAGAAAGAATTAAAGAATTATAAGATTTGGGATCAAGAAGAGAGTTTTAAACAGAAGTCAAAAACCATAACTTCAGCATCTGCAATATTTAATTGGAAGAAATTTTTGATCATCCAATGCTGAGTATTAGATAAGCAGTCCAATAATTTAGCAACAATGGAGGAAGTTGCGATGTGCTGGTAGTGAGGTAGAGCTGGGCATTTTTGGGATACATGGGAAAACTACAATTGCACTTGTGAATGATCCTGCCAAATGGTAGCAGGCAGGTGAGAAATCAGAGGTTCCAAAGACTAATCCCTGTTGGGCACCAGAGATAACAGTACAGGAGCAGGAAGAGAAGCCATTGCAAGTGATTTTCCGGTTACAATTAGGTAGATAAGAATGAATCCTGGTGAGAACAGTTTGACCAAGCGAGAAAGACAGTGCTGAGACAACAATTATTCCCTTGTCATTCTCAAACTCCCTCCCTTGCAGCAATCTAGGTGCACCTACACCCCAAGTAATGCAGTTGGCAATTCACCATGACTTTTTCAAGGGCAGTTTGTGATGGCACAAAACACTGGTTTAATCATCAACATATGAATCCCATGAATGAATTAAAAAAGAACTATTAACCTACCTTCCTCTCAAAACAGTCCCCAAATTCTACCGTTCTCCTTGGCACCAGGTTCCAGGTTATCAAAAAACAGTGCTTCGAATGTTCTTCGGACCCCCGCATCTCAATCAAAATCTAAATCTGTGCCCCCTATTGTCAGTAATGGAAACAGCCCTTCTTTGCCTGTCTTACCTAAACCGGTCATAATCTCGTACACTGTATCAAATCTCTCCTCAATCTTCATTATTCCAAGAAAAACAATCCTAACTTCTGCAACTGTTCTGGGAAATCTCCCCTGCACCCTCTACATTGGGAGTTTCAATTGCTTCTGCTCATGTCTGCAAGAGCAGGCCACTCTTTTTAGCAGTCAACAGTATTCTGATAAGTTCAGCATAATTTAAATGAAAAGCATCCTGTATTTCTACAAAGTACTTTCTGTAGCCCACTGGCCTTAATATTGACTCGAATGACTTTAAGCTTTGGCAGGAAGTGCCAGCAAAGTGGGCTGAATGCACTGGCATTTTGGGTGGCGAGACAGGAAGGATCTCTTATACTTGGTATGACATCCAGAACCCTGTGCCAACAAGGCAATTTCCACCCTTGGTACCAATTAACATACTTGTCCTTTAAGCTGCTGTGCCTTGGAGCCCATTCTCTTATGTCAATTTTACACATTGTTGTTTCTCCTTGTTCACGTCATTTTACCTCCACACCTATTCTCATGCTATCAGAGATAGGAAGAACGGTCAATGCTGGAGTCAGAGAGTACACAGTGTGGAGCTGGAGGAACCCTTCTGGGTCCCGACCCGAAACATCAGCTTTCCTATTCCTCTGATGCTGCCTGGCCTGCTGTGTTCCTCCAGCTTCACACTGTGTTATCTCATGCTATCAGCGTCTTGCACTTTTTTGTTTGCAGTTCTCTCATTATTCTCTAATCTTGCCAATATCAATTCTCTCATTTAGCACTCTCATTTTCCACTTAGCATTTTACAAGTTACTATTGCACTTTCTTTTTCAAACATTTCCCTTCACTTTGTTCTGTTCCATCTTTGAATGTTACCCATCTGTAACATTGTCCAGTTGTGACAAAATGTCCACATGCTTGAAACACTAATTTGTCTATTCGTTCTACAAATGCCAGCTAGCTTGTGGAGTACTTCCAACTTTTTCTGTTGCAGATTTCCAGCACCTGCTGTTTTTGTGCAGTTTCTAAGGGTGCCCTTTAAATTGAGCAGCTTTTCATAGATTTTACAGGTCTCACATGGCAGGTGTTATGTAATCAACATTTAAGCTAATGATCCCACTGTACAATATGACCTCAACACTCCTGTTTGGAGAGAGAGGAGAGGAAAATCTTGTCAGCCTGCTCATTCATGATTGCAATCCATTAATCTGTGCTGACTAGTGACAAAGTATGAACATTGATATATAGCAAGAAAAACATCAAATATTTGGTATAAGGCCATGGGGGCTTTGAAATGTCTGGCCTATATTTATTGTCAACTTAGAATGACCATTTGGATAAGGTATAATGCTGCTATCCCTGTAAACCATACCCCAGTACTTTTCACCATATTTAGGGAAGGAACTTTCAATAGCACACGTACATTTTCATAAGAGATTATGTATAAAAAGAAAGACATGGTAGTGTACTTATCATGAAAGCCACAGCAAGTTCTTTTGAAATGTAATCACTACTGTAGTATAGGAAACTCAGTCAACTTGTGCACGACAAGCTCCCACAGCCATCTTGAGCTTCCAACAAAAGTAAACCATGCACAAGAACACCACGTTGAATCATTAACAAATAAGTATCATACCGTCCGAGGAAGCACTGCCAGAGAGGACGATTTTGCGTTGCGAGCTCTGAATCCTTTGCACCAAACAACTTAGCCAAGAGTCGAACAACAGCTAGTCGCTCTTCTCCATCATTACTCTAGGAAAACAGAATGACATCAGTAAGATATATAAGAAAGATTAATTTTCTGAGGACTAATGGAAGTTAGAGAAAACCTGAACTCTGGCTAAAATAACAAAGGTGTACAGTAATTCAATTTGACTGTACACTAACTTACCTAATGAACAAAATGATACTGTTACATGTAGATGTAAGAAAGGGAACAGAATACAATTGAGTTAAGTTCGTCTCATAGCCAGGTTGGGCCTGAGATACACAATTTCTCGTGTGCACAATTCATTGACTTAGAGTACTCAACCATAAAGTGGAGCATCATAACGTAAAATATTAAAGCCATCATTACCACATTAACCTCCAGAATTAGGAACATTCGTATAAGTGCTGTCTCGTAAAACAGCACTCTATTTCCATTATATTTAATAACCAAACATAGAATACATCTACTGTCACAGTAAAATCGAAGTCACATTTCACAGAACAGTATAAACAATGGGCTTAGAATCAGAGTCATACAGCATGGAAACAGACCCTTCGGTCCAACCAGTCCATTCCGACTATAATCGTAGAGTCATACAGCACAAAACAGGTCCTTCGGCCCAAACTAGTCCATGCTGACCATGGTGTCCACTTAGCTAGTTCCAACTTTTTCTGAAGAAGTCCCATTTCTGAAGAAGGGTCCCGACCCAAAACGTCAGCTTTCCTGCTCCTCTGATGCTGCCTGGCCTGCTGTGTTCCTCCAGCTCCACACTGTTATTTCTGACTCCAGCATCGGCAGTTCTTACTGTCTCTAGCTAGTTCCAACCGCCTGCATTTTGTCCATATCCTTCTAAACCCTTCCCATCCATGTAACTATCCAAACGTTTTTTAAATGTTGCTATTGTACCTGCCTCAACCACTTTCTCTGGCAGCCCTTTTCATATATGCACCACTATCTGCGTGAAGACTGCCACTAGGTCCTGTCTAATGGCCCCAAAATTGGCCCTGCTCCAATTCAGCAACTTAACCTGTGGACCTGTCCTATCTTCCTCCATAACTATGTTAAACCTAAGAGTATGGGCACTGGACCCAAAGTGCTCTCTGACTGACACCTCAGTCACTTGCCCAACATCATTTCCTAAGAGGAGGTCCAGTGTTGCAACCTCCGAAGTAGGGCCCTCTACATATTCATTTAGGAAACTTTCTTGGACACATTTGACAAATTCCACCCGATCCAGGCCTTTTATACTCTGGGTTGCCCAGGCAATAGAGGAAATTAAAATCTCCAACCAATACTACACTATTATTCCTACAGGTATCTACAATCTCTCTACACATCTGCTCCTCTAGGACCTACTGACTATTTGGGGGTCTATAATACAGTCCCAGAGTGACCATCTCACCATATGGCCTCATTTGATGGCACCTTAAGAATATTCTCTCTACGCAGTGTTGTTATGTCCTCCCTTGTCAAAAGGGCAACTCCCCCTCCTCGCTGACTTGCACTTCTGTCACACCTGTAGCTTCTGTATCCTGGAACATGAAGCTGCCAGTCCTACCCTTCTGTCAGCCGCCAGTCCTATCCTTCTGTCAGCCATGTTTCTGTTATGGCAATAATATGCCAGTCTCCACAGCCAATACATGCTCTGAGCTCATCTGCCTTACCTGACAGGCCTTGTGTGTTGAAATAAATGCACTTTAAACCAGAAGTCTTTTCCCTCTGATTACTGTGCCCCTGGCTATCCTGAATAGTAAACTTGCTCTCAATGGCTAATGTATTTTCCCCTGACTTCTCAATCCCAAACTAAACTAGCTGCACTTGCCTGTGCTTGGTCCTTATCCTCCAAACATTTCTTATTCATGTACTTATCTAAATGTCTTTTACATGTTGTAGCTGTACCCGCATCCACCGTTTCCCTTTGGAAGTTCATTTTACACATGAACCACACTTTGTAAAAGGTGCATCTCACGGCTTTTTTTAAATCTTTCTCCTCTCACCTTAAAAATATGACCACTAGTCTTGAAATATGATAAGATATTTCAGTGAGCATACATGTTTCCTCTTAAAACGACTTCTGTACGAATGCATCCCTGTACTCGCTCAGCGAATTCGGGCTTTCTAGTTTTAATGCACATATATTTGTATGTTTATGTCAATAATGACACAATACAAAATACACGTCTGTATAAAGTGCTCATGTTCTGACTTACCACGTGCTGTGCCTCTGGAGACTTTTAAATAAACTAACAAAATATATTGAAAGTCTTGCCAAGTTAGAACTGGAGACAAAGAATATATTAAAGCAAGCAGATAAAAATCTCCCAACGAGAAACTACCACAAACTCAGGAAACCAGCCAACTGCAGTGGGCTGTAATACCAATACATTAAAAAGTGAATCAACAGATTCACTTCAACATATTTAGGAGACATCAGTCACGTTCCTTCAGGAGCTAAACTCTATTATGCACAAATTAAGGTTTCAAACACAGTTTAAATTTTTTGAATTAAATATTCATAACAAATTCATTAAATTAGTCCTCTCAATTACATTTTATCGTTTAATGTCTAGATTTTCTCAGAAGCTCAAGCTTCAATTGTATAGTTTGCCCCAGCATAACTGCACATGTACAGCTTGCAGAATTTTTCATCATCCACAAAATATTTTTGAACTGAACTAGTGAGGCATGCATCTTACATGGTTTGGAAAATATGCTTTTGAAGGTATTCTTTTCTTAGACCTGTCCTACTAAAATATTACCAATTCCCTTCCTGTTTTAAGCTTTGATTAAAGTAACACTTGTCCTTACAGATACATAAGTTTACTTCACATTGAAACTAAAAATTGCTAAGTGCTTCTAAGGTGAAGTTGTTTCCAGTTTGTTATTTTCCAAGTAATTTATATCCCTTTTGTTTATGGAAATCAGTACAAAGCTTAATAAAAGTATATAAAATACTTTTGTTCAAAAATGCCAACAGTGAAGTTGTCTGATGATGAGTTAAGCAGTTTGTAACATAATACTAATAAGCACAAAAGGGGTTGCTGCAAACACATGACAAACAATTGACAAGTGAGAATGCAGAATAAGCACAATGCCTGCTTTTTAGAGGTGGGCATGCAGATGGTATTCATTGCATATTGACACATTACGTGCAAAACTAAAACGTGAACTGTTAACCCGGTGTAAGCAAATGCATTTGCCTTCAAAGTACATCAGTCTCTTAAATATTGATTTAATAGCTGAATAATGATAAATGCCAAAACACATCAACAGAACAGCAATAAATGGCATGAAACAGAATTATTGCCCAGTACAGGCTACTGAATTCAATACCAGTAAGTGCATAAACGTTTGCAAACACATTTGGCAAAACAAAATACTCAGCACAGTAACTTGTAATACAACAACTTTGAAAAAAAAAATACTTGTGCTCCAAGAGACTGACTGGTGTTTTGCAGTTGCATGTCTGTGCTCAGAAATAACAGCAATTTTTTGATGCTCACACACGCAATTATATATGAATATTAACATCAGGAACATGCTACTCAGCCCCTGACTCTTGCGCTGTTGTTCAATAAGACCATGGCTGCTGTGACTGTTACTTCAAATCTACAATTTCACCAATTTCAATTTCACCTACCTCCAATAACCTTCTAACCCTTGTTTAACAAGCATCTACCTACTTTTGCCTTAATTATATTCAAGCATTTTGCTTCCACCACATTTTCAGGAAGTGAGCTCCAAACACACACAACCCTTCATAAGGAAAAAAATTGTTTAACCTCCGGTTTAAACAAGTAACCTCTAATTTTTAAACAGACCTCTAGTTTTAGACTGTCCCAAGAGAGCACCATCTGCACAGAGTCACAGAGTAATACAGCATGAAAACAGGCTCTTTGGTCCCAACTGATCCATGCTGACCATTGTGCCCACTCAGCTAGTTCCAATTGCCACATTTGGTCCATATCCCTCTAAACCCTTCCCATCCATGTACCTATCCAAACGTCGTTTAAGTGTTGCGATTGTACCTGCCTCAACCACTTTCTCCGGCAGCCCATTCCATATACGCACCACTCTCTGTGTGAAGAAGTTGCACCACAGGTCCTTCTTAAATCTTTCCCCTCTTACCTTGAACCTTTGCCCTCTAGTTTTTAAATTCCCAATCCCTGGGAAAAAGACCATATGCATTCATGCTATCTATGCCCCTCACGACTTTATACATCTCAATAAGATCATCCCTCAATCTCCCACATTCCAAGGAATAAAGTTCTATCCTGGCCAACCTCTCCTAATAACTCAGGCCTACTAGTCCTGGCAACATCCTCATAAACCTTCTTTGCACAATTTCCAGTTTAACTATATCTTTCCTATAACAAGGTGACCAAAACTAAACAACGTACTCCAAGTGCGGCCTCACCACAGCTTATACAACTCCTATACTCAATGCCTCGAGCGATGACCGCCAGCATGCTAAATGCCTTCTTCACCACTCTGTGCTCCTGTGATACCACTTTCAACAAACAATGTATTTGTACTCCTCAGTCCCGCTGTTCCACAACATTCCTCAGGACCTAACCAATTCACGTACAAGTCTTATCTTGGTTTCACTTTCCAAAGTGCAACAGCTCACACTTATCTGTCTTGAACTGCATTTGCCAATCCTCAGCCCACTCCCCCATCTGATCAAGATCCCTCCGTAATTTTTGATAACCTTTTTCGCTATCAACAATACCGCCTAATTTTGTATCATCCGCAAACTTATTAATCATGCCTCATACATTCACATCCAGATCGTTTATGTAAATAACAAATAACAAAGGTCCCAACACCAATCCCTGTGGCACACCCCTAGTCACAGGCCTCCAGTCTGAGAAACAACCTTCAACCGTCACCCTCTACTTCCCAGCATCGAGCCAATTTTGAATCCAATTAACTCATTCTCCCTCAATCCCATGCAACCTAACTTTCATGACTAGCCTGCAGTGCGGGACCTTGTCAAAAGCCTTACTGAAGTCCATATAGACAACATCCACTGCCCTACCCTCATCCATCCTCTTGGTTACCTCTTCGAAAAACTCTCAAAGATTTGTCAGACATGAGTTCCCACGCACAAATCCTCACTGACTGCCCCTAATCAGACCTTGACTACACAAATGTTGGTTGATCCTGTGGCTCAGTACCCTCTCCAATCACTTGTCTACCATTGGTGTCACGCTTGCTGGCCTGTAGTTCCCTGGCTTGTCTTTGCTACCTTTCCTAAACAATGGAACAACATTAACCACCTCCCAATCTTCTGGAACTTCACCAGTGGCAAAAGTTAAAGGAAAAATCCCTGCATGGGCCTCTGCGATTTCTTCCCTTGCTTCCCACACATCCGAGGATGGACTTGATCAGGCCTTAATGCGCTTTAAGGTTGCAAACACGTCCTCTCTGGTAATATACATGCAATCCAAAACATCCCCACTTGTTTCCCTTATCTCCTTCGCATCCTTGATTCTCTCCTCAGTAAACACGGAGAAGAAATATTCATTAAAAATCTCCATCTCCTGTGGCTCAACACACAGATGGCCACGCTGATGTCAAGGGGACCTATTCTTGCCCTAGCCACCCTTTTACTCTTAATATAGCCATAGAACCTCTTGGGATTATCTTTAACCTTATCTGTCAGATCAATTTCATACCTTCTTTTTGCTCTACTGGTTTCTCTTTTGAGTGGGCTCCTATACTTTTTATAGTCATCTAGGGATTCACTTGAGCCCGATTGCTTAAACCCAATGTATGCCTTCTTCTTTTTCCTGATCAGAGCCTCGATATCAATCACCAGCCAGGGATCCCTAAACCTGACAGCTTTACCTTCCGCTAATGGGACACACTATCCCTGAAATCTTGGTATCACACTTTTAAAAGCCTCCCACTTGCCCGTCGTTCCATTTCCTTCAAACAGACTCACACAATCGGCTGCTGCTAGATCCTGCCTAATGGCCCTGCTCCAGTTTAGCACCCTAACCTGTGGACCTGTCCTATCTTTTTCCATTATTATGTTAAAACTACGACAGTTACGGGCACTGGACCCAAAGTGCTCTCCGATTGGCACTTCAGTCACGTGCCCAACATCTTTTCCTAACAGGAGGTCCAGTGTTGTACCCTCCCGAGTAGGGCCCTCTACAATTCATTTAGGAAACTTTCTTGCACGCATTTGACAAATTCCACCCTGTCCGGGCCTTTTACATTCCGGGTAGCCCTGTCAATAGAGGAAATTAACATCTTCGACCAATACTACACTATTATTCCTACTGGTATCTGCAATCTCTGTACACATCTGCTCCTCTAGCACCCGCTGGCTTTTTGGGGGTCTATAATACAGTCCCAGAGTGACCAACCCCTTCTTGTTTTGAAGTTCTAACCACATGGCCTCATTTGATGACCCTTTAAGAATATCCTCCCCCTCCTCACTTACTTGTACTTCTGTCAAGCCTGTAGCTTCTGTATCCTAGAACACGGAGCAGCCAGTACTGCCCTTCTCTCAACCATGTTTCTGTTATGGCAATAATATGCCAGTCTCCACAGTCAATCCACGCTCTGAGCTCATCTGCCTTACCTGACAGGCCTTGTATGTTGAAATAAATGCACTTTAAACCAGAAGTCTTTTCCCTCCCTTTACTGCGTCCCCAGCTATCCTGAATAGTAAACTTGCACTCGACGGCTAATGTATTTTCCCCTGACTTCTCAATGGCCCCTCTCTTATTCAGAGTCCCACCCTGCCAAGATCCCTCAGGGGTTTATATGGCTCAATCAAGTAATCTCTTACTCTTCTAACCTCCAGTAGATATAAGCCTAGTTTGCCCAACCTTTCTTCATAAGACATGTAAAATGGGCACATCATTAGTTAAGTGAACTTTCTGTGAGCTGCCTCCAATTCATTTATCTCATTTCTTAAATAAGGTAACCAATACCATGCATAGTACTCCAAATGGGGGAGGCGATGGCCTAATGGTATTACCACTGGACTGTTAATCCAGAGACCCAGATAATGTTCTGGGGACCCGGGTTCGAATCCTGCCATGACAGATAGTGGGATTTGAATTCAATAAATATCTGGAATTAAGAGTCTGATGATGACTGTGAATCCATTGTTGATTGTTGGAAAAACCCATCTGGTTCACTAATGTCCTTTAGGGAAGGAAACAGCCATCCTTATCTGGTCTGGCCTACATGTGACTTCAGATCCAAAGCAATGTGGTTGACTCTTAACTACCCTCTGAGCAATTAGGGATAGGCAATGAATGCTGTCCAGCCAGCAATACTCTCATCCCGTGAATAAATAAAAAAAGTGGCCTCAACAGTGCCCTATATAACTAATACATAACCTATTTTTGTATTTAATATTCCTCAATATATAACATTCTATTAGTTTTCCTAATTATTTGCTGTTTCTGTAATACCTGCAATACTTGCAAAAGGACTCCCAGCTCCCTCTGCGATATATTAACATTTAGACTATACGCCTTATTTTTAATTCTTCTGCAATTTCACATTATCCCACGTTACATTCTATTTGTCAGATATCTGCCCATTCACTTATCACTACCTTTTTTGCAATCACTTCTGTATCTTTAAAACTGATTTTCCTAACAATGCTCAATGAAGTGTGAGATCTCAGTGCCGAGGATATCCTTGCTGGGGCTCCTCAAGAAGTGCCTGAAGCTCAACCATCTTCGGCTATCATTAACAACCTGTCCTCCATCATAAACAGTGAAGGATGTTTTCTAAGAATACAAAAGGGTTATTGATGAAATAGGTCAATCGGCTGAAAAATGGCAGATGGGAATTCAATCTGGATAAATGTGGGGTATTGAATTTTCGTATAACACCCTAGGGTAGGGCATATACAATTAATGGTAGGGCCTTTGGTAGTGTTGTAGAAATGAGGGACCTAGGGGTGCAGGTACATAATTCTTTGAAGTTTGCATCACATACAGACAGGGTGGTTAAAAAAAGGAGTTTGACATGTTTGCCTTCATTGCTTAGTCTTTTGAATATAGGATTTGAGAAATTGTGTTGCTGCTGTACAGGACATTGGTGAGGCCTCTTCTGGAATACTGTGCCCAGTTCTGGTTGCCCAGATATAGGAAGGACATTAAGATGAAGAGGGTTCAGAAAAGACTGACCAGAATGTTGCAGGGTATGAAAGATTTCAGTTATGAAGAAAGGCTGGATAGGTTGGGACTTTTTTCACTAGAGCATAGGAGGTTGAGAGTTGACCTTATAGAAGTGTATAAAATAATGAGGGGTATGAATAGGGGGATTTTGAGACTAGGAGACACATTTTTAAGGTTAGAGAGATTTAAAGACGACATGGGGCAATTTTTTTTTTTTAAAACGCAGTGTGTGGTTCATGTACGGAACAATCTTCCTGAGCATGCAGATACAATTACAACATTTAAAAGAGATTTGGATAAGGGCCAGAAGCAGGCAGGTGGTGCTAGCTTAGTTTGGGATTATAGTTGGCGATTGGCTGGTTGGACTGAAACGTCTGTTTCCATGCTCTATGACTCTATGATGAATTGAGTAACTAATGTTGTAGAGGGGCAGAATGGGCCTTAAACTAATGGATGGGGGAGGGAGGGGGGGGTGACGTACGTTCAAAAGGCAAGATATAGCAGCACCATAAGACAGCTAATGGATAACAATACCCAGTGTGGAACAGGAAGGAACGGTAAGCATACAAACACAGGAAAACAACAGATAGGATGAAAGGGGGCAAATGGTAGAAACGTGATAGTATAAAGATTCTTTACTTCAATGTGCATTGTATTTGAAACAAAATAAATTAATTCATGGACCAAACAGAAGTTAATGGGTATGGTCTGATATCCAACACAGAGACAAGGTTAAAAGGAGATCAAAACTGGGAACTAAACATTCAGGGATTTGTGGCTTTTTGAAAGCACAGGTAGGACAGAAACAGTGTTGTGATATCTTTGTTAGTACAGGAAGAAATAAGTATGACAGCAAGAAATGATCTTGGATCAGAAGGTATAGAGTCCATATTGGTAGGGGTAAAAATAACAAGGGGAAATAACACTGGTAGGATAGTCTACAGGCACCCCAACAGTAGGGCAGAATAAATCAGGAGATCATGA
This sequence comes from Rhincodon typus, assembly GCF_021869965.1. Classification (NCBI taxonomy): domain Eukaryota; kingdom Metazoa; phylum Chordata; class Chondrichthyes; order Orectolobiformes; family Rhincodontidae; genus Rhincodon; species Rhincodon typus. The sequence continues at coordinate 85,045,386 of NC_063332.1, forward strand.
GGATTGTAGGAAGGCAGTACATTAATCATGGATAACACAATGTGGAGCTGGAGGAACACAGCAGGCCAGGCAGCAGAGGAGCAGGAAAGTTGACATTTCGGGTCGGGACGCTTCCACATTGTGTTATCTCCGACTCCAGCATCAGTTCTTACTATCTCTGAATACATTAATTATGGGTGACTTTTACCTTCATGTAGTTTGGGAGTCAGATTGGCACAGGAACCTACAAGATGACATAAGTGTGTATTTGGGAGTTTCCTGGAACATGTGTTATAGATTCAACTAGGGACCATCCTGACTTGGAAATATATCACCTTCCGGTCATCAGGTCAAAATCCCAGAAATCCTTGCCTAACAGCATTATGGGTCTACATAGAGAACAAAGGTTTTCAAGGCAATGGCTCACCACCAACTTTCTCAAGGGAAACTAGGGATGGGAATTAAATGTGGCTCATAAACAAATTTTTAAAAGAAATTAATCATGGGAAGAAAAAACAGCAGAAACTTTTAACAAATATTTTACACTCTTCTTCACAGTAGTACACATTAAAAAGCATCCTAAGAATAGCTGAAAATCAATAGGATAGAGTGAAAAACAAACTACCACTACCTATAAACAAAACTAGGAAAAAAAAATAGGATTGAATGTTGACATGTCCACTGAACCAGAGTCCACTTCCCAGCTTCTCAGTCATAGATGAATTAGGCATGTAAACAGGGCCTTTGGCCCAACTCATCCTTGCTGACCATGTTTGCTAAACCGAACTAGTCCCATTTGCCTGCATTTGGTCCGTATTCCTCTAAACTTGCCTATCCATGGACCTGCCCAAATGACTTTTAAATGTTGTCATTGTATCCACTTCTACCACTTCCTCTGGCAGCTTGTTCGATATTTGCACCACCTTATGTGAAAACATTCCCCTCAGGTCCCTTTTAAATCTTTCCCCTCTCATCTTAAACTTATGCCCTCTAGCATCCACCCATCCCCTCCCCTCCATGGGTAAAAGACCTTCATCATTCACCTTATCTATGCCCCCATGATTTTATAAATCTCTATGAAGTCACCCCGAAGCCTTCTACACTCCAGTGAACAAAGTCCCAGCCTATCCAGACTCTCCTTATAAAGTGAACCTTGCAGTCTCTATAAAAACTTTGTAAATTTTTTTTTTTTTTAACCCTTTCCACTTTAATAACTTCCTTCCTATAGCATGGCAGCCAAAATCGTCCGCAGTACTCCAAAGTGGTCTCACCAATGTCATGTATAGCTGTAACATGACATCCCAACTCCCATACTCAATGCTCTGACCAATAAAGGCAAGCGTGCCAAACAGCTTCTTCACCACCCTGTCTACAGAAGAGGCAAGGGTCAACTGGGGCCAGCAGAATAATGGAGTTATAATAATGGGCCACAGTCAGATTATCCAGAGTTTTACACTGGAGGTTTACAGACCAAATGGTGTACTCTTGGTCTTGTTTCTTACGGTCACTGACTCAAAAACAAGTTTTTTTTCATCCTTAGCAAGGTAGCAGTTTCTTTCATTCAGTCACAAGACACTAGATTGAAAACCAGTTATTCACACAATTATGCCCTCCAGTTTAATTTAATCTTACCGTCACACTGGTTTACTCAGTCATCTCAGAAACTACAGAAAGTTTGCAGGGAGCAATCAACCACAAGCAAACAAAAACATTTAGAATTTGTCCATTTAAGTAAATAACTAACTGATTCTTCTGATTTGAACAACAATTTGAACTCAGCAAACTCTACCACCTGTTTGAAGGTTGCTTAACTAGATTAAATTGTTTAAATCATTTAAGTTGGTTTCATCCTTTCAAAAGATAAGTTAGGTTAATTAGTTGCTACAGTCAGCAAGATGACAAGTACTGCATATGCAACTGTTAATACTATTATTGCAGCCTAGATATAGATTGTCATAATTTGTTTGTTTGTGCAGCTGGTTAGGGCATAATTTTTGTTCCCCTTTTGCTTCAAAATATATACTGAATTAGATTTTTAAGACTGGTCTTTTTGATGCTCTCCTGTTTTTAAGACACAGTACTGTAAAAGCAATTTATTGAAAAGGTTATAGCTAGTGAAGCTAGGATTCAAAAAGAACCAAGACTCATTTACAAGTGCATTTTAAATACAGAAGCCGAAAGAGGGGGAAAAATCTGAATATTCACAGAATTATATATGCATAGAATCCCTGCTGTGCGAAAGCAGGTCATTCGGCCCATCAAGTCCACACCCCAACCCCCCAAAATCCCCATAATCCTGCATTTCCCATGGTTAATCCAGCTGGCCTGCACATTCCTGGAAACAAGGGCAATTTAGTGTGACCAATCCACCTAACCTGGACATCTTTGGACTATGGGAGGAAACCAGAGATACAGGGAGAATGTGCAAACTCCACACAGTTGCACGAGGGTTGAAATGAACCTGGGTTCCTAGCGCTGACAGGCAGCGGTGCTAACCACTGATCTACCGTGTCACCCATTGACTTCCGGTTTTCCCATAAATCATGAACAGTTAGTTTCAAGCTTCTGTGGGTTTGGCAATTTTGAGAACTGATAGTGATGTAGGGAAAATCATAATCGAGCATGTTGAAACAGAATAGACAGAGGGGAGCCAGTAAACTTGTTGTATTTGGACTTCCAGAACGCGTTCGACAAAGTACCTCTCAAAAAGTTGTCATAAGAGAAGAGGCCACAGTGTTGGAGGTGGTATACTGGCACAGATAGAGAATTAGCTAACTGGCAGGAAACAGTGAACGGGGATAAGGGGTTCGTCTTTAGATTGGCGATCTGAGACTAGTGAGGTTTGATAGGAATCAGTACTGGGTCCACAACTGTTTACAATATATATTAATGACTTGGAGGGATCAAAGCGAACGTACTGTAGCCAAATTGCACATGAAACAAAATAGAAAGATTGCAAGGGGTGTAAACAGTTTACAGGGAGATAAATAAGTGGTCAAAAGATTGGCAAATTGAGTATAACATGTGAAAATGTAAAGTTGTTCATTTTGGAAGGCAGAACAAGTTGGAGAAAAACTGCAGACAGCTGCAAGACAAAGGGACTTGGGGGTACTTGTACATGAAACACAGAAAGCTAGCATCATAGGTGCTGCAGGAAATCAGGAAGGCTAATGGAATGTTGGCCCTTATTCCAAGGGGGTTGGAATAGAAGAGTAGGGAAGTCTTACTGCAACTGTACGAGGTGCTGGTGAGACCACATATGGAGTCCTGTGAGCAGTTCAGAGAAGGTTCACTTAGATTATCACCACCCCACCCCCCACAACGCTGCACATATGGAGGGATTGTCTTATGAGCAAAGGTTAAACAGGTTGGGCCATTACTCATTGGAATTTAGATGTATGAGAGGTGATGTCATTGAAACACATAGGGTTCTTAAGGGCTTGACAGGGTAAATTCTGAGAGGATGTTACCCCCTCATGTGTCTAGGGCCAGACAGAATAAAGTGGCATCAATTTAAGGCTGAGATGAGGAGGATTTTGTCCTCTGAGGGTTGGTAGCCTTTGGAGCTCTACTCGCACAGCTGTCTGTGGCAAAGAGTCCTGGAGTATATTTAAGGCTGGAATAGATAGATTTTTGATTAGTAGGGGATATCAAGAATTATAAAGAAAGGACAGGAAAGTGAGACATGAGAAACATCAGATCAGCCATGATCGTACTGAATGATAGAACAGGCATGAGGGGCCAAATGGCCTACTCCTGTCCTGTTTCTTATGGTCTTAAGGAAATGGTGTTTTGTATCAAATATAGGAAGGCCAATGGTAAATGTCTAAGAATGGAATTGGGGCATCAGTATGGTCCCTGAATTACCCCAATCAATTTTAATCTAGCTTGGAAAAAATATTATTTGTATAATACCCTACTTTAAAATAATTTAGGACTCCGTGCTTTAGCTATGAACCTTTCAATGGAACAATGACAAAAGCTTTTGCAAGTAGCTAAAACACAATAAAAAAACTAATTTTCACTGTTTTATTTCAATATCATCTTAATAAAGAATATTTGGGCTTTTTAAATGTATCTACCTACTGAATCCAAGTTCACAGTCTTTAAAATGTTATAGTTCCTTTGGAGCTCAAAAATGCGAAAATCGAAAGTTGTTGGAAATACTTACCCATAAGTTATTCCACTAGTCCACTATTCACAGCTATGTCTCCACTCTTTTAATGATTATGGAGTTGTGTTAGCTACTTCGCAAAGCTCAGGAACATAATCCAAAGTTTAGTCAACTTAGGTGAGCTTCACTAAGTTCAACCCTCTTTGCTGTGAGATACTTAAGTGCAAGTGACTTTGGCTTCTGTTTCTTTTAAATGTATCTAACCTCATTATAGCTGGAATATCATTTACTATTTGCCTAGCATAGATCTTCTGTGGCTCCTGTAAATCAAGTATTTCACTTCAGCAAATCGCTTATCCCTAGGTAAAGACAATGTAATTGTAATAATTTGAAGTTGTTTTTGTCCCCAAAGTATTCAAATTATTTAGAAATTCGAATTAAACAACTTGCACACTGACTCTCATGAATGCAACTGAATTATCCAGTAATTTGAATTAAGCAACTTCTAATTAACAGGAGTAGACTCTAACCTTTTAGTAATTTTCTATTTGTCCTTAGATTCTAAGCGCTTGTAATCATGTCATCTGGATTTATATTTTAACTTTTGTTGACTGCAGCAGATTTTGAAAAGTGCTTCATTGTTCATAAGAACTGAAGTGACAATGTTAAAATGAGTACTTAGTTAATTTTTCTCACCTACTTTTGCTACTTTATCCCACTTATATATGCTGTGGTTGGTTAGATAGTTCGCAGACATTTCATTATCCTGCTGGGTAACATCATCAGTACAGCCTCCGATGAAGCACTGTTGTATTTTCCCGCCTGATATTTAAACCCTGGGGTCCACTGGAATCGATTACCTCATTTCTGCTTTTTCTTTGCAGTGGTATATATATAGTGTCTAATTCTAGGTGTTTATTGATGGCCTTCTTGGTGGAGAACCAGACCTCTAGAAATTCCTGTGCTTATCTCTGTTTGCCCTGTCCACCAAGAAGGCCATCAATAAACACCTAGAATTAGACCCTATATATACACCACTGCAAAGAAAAACCGGAAATGAGGTAATCAACTCCAACAGATCCCAGGGTTTAAATGTCAGGCGGGAAAACACAACAGCGCTTCATCGGAGGCTGTACTGATGATGTTACCCAGCAGGGTAACGAAACGTCTGCGAACTAACGAACCAACTCGACGAGCAAACCAACCACAGCATCCACAACCTGAGCTACAAATCTACTCAAGAACCTTAGACCCATTTACATGCAAACATCAGATTTTTAAAAACTTTTGTATATTTTGAAAGCCCTTTTTATTACCGTTAGCAATTACTTATCTTCAAAAAAGATAAATTGCAATAAGAATTATCTCTCATCAGTCACGCATCCATCAACGAAAAGTTACCTTAAGTTTAAACTCGAGCTGTGGCATAACCGAGAGGAGGAGATGAGGATCAATAGCGAAAAGCTCCATAATGAGATCAAAAACATGTTCAGATAAATCACTGACTGAAGACTTTCCCAGAACTAGGACCTGATTGAAGAACTGATTAAACAAATTCCGTTAAGTATACAGCTGAAATCAGTGAGAGCACATAGAAAACAAAGTAATAATTTTTATAAATACTGTATTGCTATTAAGTAAAATCCAGTAATACTCATTCCAATACATAATAAATTTAACAGAACTCCATTGGCTATTTCAATGAGTGTTCTTCCAAAAGTGAAGTAAAAAATTACATCTGTGATGGGTGACGTTCCACCTCTCCTAATACACATTTTACATGAGCAAAAGCAATGTGATTTGCTGGTATCTGTTTGAAGTTCAGCTCAAAATTAGTATTAGTTTATGACTGTTTGTTTATGCCAGACTAGGTGCCTCAAATTTTAAAATTACAAACCACCCAGTATCATAGAGCCATAAAAAAAATCCGCTTCTGATTCACAACCTTTATTGAGACATAACAGAGAAAAAGAGCACCTGATCTGGGAACTGCTTTTCTGTAATTTGTGCTATTTTTGTGATGTAGCACACAAGAGCTGAACCATCCTGCTCCAAAAAGTGTTGAAAATCATAAGTTGTTAAAATAACATAATTGTCATAAAAAGTCACCTTTCCCAGCTACTTAAGCACAGAAAGTTGCTATTTTAAAATTGTACTTTGAAAGTCCGTGGTTTAGCCAATATTGTCAATAGCATCATAACTAAGCCATAGCTTGGAGCATGGCTGGAGTGGCTTCTATTATAGGCTTTTTCATAGTTTAACGGTCTGATTCTGAAAAGTCAACTGCATTTAGGAAGAAAGTTATGAACACAAACAAAAAACTGTTCAAGGGTTACGGAAAGTGGGCAGGAGAGGGGAGTTGAGGCTGAGATGAGATCAGCCACGATCCTATCAAATGGCAGAGCAGGGTTTTGGGACCAAATTGCCTACTCGTGCTCCTAGTTCTTATCACCTAACACTTTATAAACTGAATATCATGACGGTTTCTAAAAAATATTTAAGATGAACTACTTTAGAGCATTACAAATACGTAACCTACAAGAGTGGCTTATGCCTGGGGATAATGACCAAGTTTCAAGAAATCAAACATCAATCATTTACAAGTTGATCAATACCTATGCACTGTTAGAACAGTTCTATGGTTAAGAATGATTGTTTTCTATAATCCTGTGTAATATTAAAAATAACAAAATCTCAATCCATTAAAACAAAACTCTTTTGGGTGTTGGAGAAAATCCTGAAAAAAAATGAAGCTTTTCCTTTACTCTGATTTACATAATGTAAGAATTAGGAACAAGAGTTAGCCCTTTGGCATGAATCTGCTCAGCCATTCAATAGGATTGTGGCTGACGTCCCGTACACCTACCCAAATTTTCTTCCTATGTCTGATTCTATTAACATTTTAATCTCTGACATAGATACGTTCATTAACTGGGCTTAACCAAGCCCTCTGAAGTAAAGCTCATTGAATGAGCAAGTTACTTGCCTATTTATTAAATGTATTTAATGGCCAGCCCCTTAGTCAGACTCATCTAGACTCCTGGCTCCATTCTGTCACGCCCCTTAAGAATTCATGTTTCAATGAGATCAACTCTCATTTTTCTAAGCTCCAGGTAGATTGTATAATCTATGTTGACCTTTGAAGCCTTGAAAAATCCTTCCAAGAAGGGCAGTCAATGTACATCCCAAGTGCAAAATGCACAAGCTTCTGGACCTGTTGGTCTAAGTGATCACCAGTGTGAAATGTGGAAAAGACAATATGCTGGTTAATTCATGTTGTACAAATTTGATTATTTATGTGTTTTATTGAATATGTTAATTTTAAACACAGAGAAACTACCAAAAACTTTCTAAATGGTCAAGTTTGATTGCCTTCAGTACCTGATTCAGACAGTTCATCAAATTGATTCTAAGTCACTCTGTAGTTTCAAAATCATCCCTCCTCAACAATCATCTTGTCTGCTATCTATTAAGTTGGATATTCCACCTGTTTTGGAATGATTGGATGACAGTTTGGGCATTAATAGCTACTACGATTGGACACAAAACATGAAAGGGTGAGATGGTGATGGTCCCAGTCAACCAAGGAAATATTCCACTCACTATGAACATGAACCATGATTACTTTATAAGCCAGAGGATATAAACAAATCCCACACCAACAAGTTGCATTCTCAGGCCACATGTTATCGATGTGCTACTTCACTCCCACTTAGTCCAATCATTGCCATAAACATGCACAAAAATCTACAAAGAATTTGATTTTCAGCATTTTGACATCTGGAAATCACCGCAGGCTTCAATTGTGTTCCAGCTACCACACATGCAGGTTAATATCACAAAGAATCTTGATTGGTCATATCCTGTGATTTTCACTAGAATGGTTCCTGGATCTTTCAAATTCATAGATCAGCTGCTGGGCACACTGAAACTTAAAAGATATTTCAACCATGCTGTTGATGTGAGATAATCGGTGCTCATGTTTTTGATGAATCACTGGATACTGGTAATTCTGGCATGGGCCTTTTGATAGTCTGTGAGCTCTAGGTCTTTTGCTGCAACACTAGACATCTGTGTTCCAAAAAGCAGTTTTGCGAACTAGCTGCTGCTCTAAAATCTTGGCTGAATTTGGGTTTGATTTGGCTTACATGTGTGTAGATGCATTGCATTTCTGGTAATGTCGTAACCATTCAGACCATTTTCAAGGACACACCCTGATATCTGCTTCTGAAGATCAGGTCAATGGCTCCATGTTCTCAGCACATTTGGTCTTGGGCATCAACTTGAGCGTACATTCTTCCTTATTTCATTCTTGCACCATTTTTTGACTAACACCACATTTCCTTGTTGCAGCTTAGATATTTGCCAACTTTTAAGTTTGAAGCTAATCTTAAACCTTACTTTTTCCTATAAAAGACATTTTTTCCCCATCATCCACCATGTGCTGCTGACTATGTTTGGGCCTATCTTAAACTTACACACATCACTTGTTTGATCCTCTGCACTGAAATGTAGCATGCGAAAGAAAACAGGCATTGTCCAGCTACGTCCACAAAAAGCAGGGCAAAACCAACCCAGATAATTATTGTTCCAGCCGTCTACTCTCAGTATCAGCGAAGTGATGATTATTTAAATACAAACAATGCGCAGTGTTATAGGGTAAAGCAAAGAGATGGGCATTAAGTCAAAACGCTCAGAGAGCCATTTCTGAGGCAACAGGCCAATGGTCCCCTTCTGTACCAGAACAATTTTGTGAAACTGTGAAAGAAATTAAGAAGTGGAAAGGAGAAGTTATATAATTTAAGAAATACAGTCCCAATCATGAAGTGAAAAAGGTATGAACATAACTGCTGATACTTTTCATAAACAGATAAATTTGGTTCAGAATGCTCCGCTTGGAAAAAGTGGAAATTTAACTTAAATATTTCTTAGCGCAAGAGCAGAGATGACCAAATATTCCATATCCATTTGCGCCACATCTGACAGGTGGTGAAAAAAGTCAGGACTTACCATCAGTTAGAACATAGTTACTTTACCAGCAAGGACTGGAAATATCAGAAATTTAAAAGGAGCAACTAATCAATGAAAGCAAAAACAAGTCTTTAAACTATTGCGATTGGATTTATCTTTCCAAACAGGATGGGTTAGGTTACAGAGTAATCGGTCACAAGGCATTATGAAAAAAGTAAATATTTGAGCTATTTCAAACTTCAGTCTATAATTTGCGCAATCAAAACTGCACAATCCAACATGTGCTATGAACTGAGTGGACAAGAAGATGGCGAATTTTGTTCAATCAAAATACTTACACTCGCAATACATGGTTCAATTGTTTGAGCTGTTCTCTTCAGGAGTACTTTAGCTAAATCATAGGCTTGCTTATTCATGTTCTGAAACAAAAACATGTGAACACTTATATGAATGCATTCATCATACCTAATACACTATATTCAGAAAATTGCCTTTAAAACATACATAAAAGTTAGGGTCTACGCTATCTCTTTGATATATTTTGAGGGGGTTTAGTCTGGTCCATAATATTCAGCAAGCACATGGGTGATGGGTGAATGGGATTTGATACAAATTAGAACAGAGGAAAGAGTTTTGGAAGACTTCAGGTTTTGTCATTTATATTTTATACATATATACATTATATATATGGTCGGGACTGTATTAAAATAGGTCTAAAGTTAACAAGTCAGCTGAGGCTGGGAAAGAGATGGATGATGTTATGAAAGTAGAAATAACTTGTCTCAGTGATGGTGCAGATGTATAATTGAAAGCTCATCTCAGGGTGATATACCTGCATGGTTGTGACAGTCTGGTCCAGCCTCAGACGATTGCCAATGACAGCGATAAAGTCAATGGCTAGGGAGCAAAGTTTGTAGTGCAGACTAAATACAATGACTTCAGTCTTCTCAATATTCAATTAGAGAAAATTTGAAGTCATTATTTCTGGATGTCAGACAAACACTCTGGAAAATTTAGATAGTGGACAGAATCTGAGGCAAAGCTGCATGTCATGGAGAAAGGGGTGAGAGGGAGAGATAGTCATCTTAGGTGGTACAATGCACAACAGACCAGAAATGGAAGAGCAGAGAGATCTTGGAAGGTTGTTGTGCTGGAGAAGATGATCGAGATTGAGAAAATAATTTCAAAATAAGGAGTTGGGATGTTATGTTGAGGGTGTTCAGGTCGTTGGTGAGGCCTCTTCTGGAGTACTGTGTACAGTTCTGGTCGCCTTGTTAAAGGAAGAACATTATTAAATTGGAGAAGGTTCAGAAAAGATTTACCAGGAATGGAGGGTTTGAGTTATAAAAATAGGCTGGGACTTTTTCCACTGGAACATAGGACGTTGAGGGGTGACTTTATGGAGGTTTATAAAATCATGAAGGGCACAGATGAGGTGAATAGCAAAGGTCTTTTCCCAAAGGTGGGGGAGCTCAAAACTAGGGGCCATATTTTTAAGGTGAGAGGAGAAAGATTTGAAAAGGACATAAAGGGCACATTTTTGTTTTACACACAAGAGTGGTTAGTGTGTAGAATGAACTACCACAGGAAGTGGTGGATGCAGGTACAGTTTGAGAGACTTTTGGACAGGTACATGTATAGGAAAAGTTTAGAGGGATATGGGCCAAATGCAGGCAGATGGGACTAGTTTAGTTTGGAAACATGGTCAGCATGGACTAATTGGATCCATGGCCTGTTTCCATGCTGTATGACTATAATTATACACAACCAGTAGATTTCATAACATTAACCATTATAAATCTATAGATAGTTGAGCAGATAATAAAGGCAATGCAAAAGTCACATCAATATTTTCCTTTTATATGTAATGGCTTGACAAGCCCGTATATGACGATTTTTAAATACTCCATTATTTCTGGGTAAGTTTCTATCCAAACCAGATATTCCCTGCTATTCAGTGTACATATCCAGTTAGTAGTTCTGTCTCACATGCCAGTGTGATAACAGGTTCAATCTCTGGTATTTGCAGATACATGATCTCATGTTAGATTCTATCACAGTTGTGTTGACCTGTGGGTACGTTAGTGAGTGTTCTCACTTGATTTTCTTTATATTCCTGACACAAACATTCTGCAGTGAAAACAGGATTGGTCTCAATGTGAAAATATAAAGCTGAAATTCAGATCATTGCTGCTGAAAAAAAGCTGGATTTCATGTGTTCTGAAAGCTATCAGATTGTTAACTGAAGCACTCCAGTGGACTATTAAAAAGCACTAGCATGGTGGGATGGTACTTGTATAGTGGCAATGTTACAAGACTAGGACCCAGAAACGTCAGGCTAATGTTCTGAGGGCATGGTCCCAAATTCCATCATGGCAAATGGCGAACTGTGAATTCAATTTAAAAAATCTGGAATGACGACCACTTAACCAATGTTGACTGCCATAAAAACCCATCAGTTTCACTTAAGAAACATCAGGAAAGGGAATCTGCCATTCATACACAGTCCAGCCTACACGTAATTCCAGATCCTCAGCCATGTGGTTGGTGGGCTACAAAATGCTGCCCTTACCAGCGACACCCACATTCCAGGAGCAAATATTTAAAAAATGCTACGCAAAAAAATTGGAAAAGAAAGCATGTCTTTAACCTTTTACTCAAGAACGTTACTGAAGCGTTATTTAAAATGATGGACTGGATGTCAGCCATCCTTGTTGAGACAAAATAATCTTACCAAATTACACGTTAATCCTTGCACTTGTTCTGGTTAACTAATTCAAAAAGCATGACTCCTGAATACAAAGTAATTATCTTCTATTTAAGAAGGTTGAATTTAGTACAGGTGCATCTTCTGGATACTGATGCAAGGCCACAAAATACACGAAAACCAAAAAACAGACCATCATTTTAAGTACAAGACCCTTGAAGTATGCAACATGCAGCTCTCCCCTCCCCAGCTCTCCACAAATTGTTAAGATTGCACAAATAAATCAGATCTGTGGAGGAAGTAACAGATTTAACTTCCAATATGATATTTCCTTAGAAACAGAGGTTGAAACGTTCAGTGCTGCTAAAAATGGCAGGGCCGATTAGGTGGAACACAAGTCGTGGTCAGGGATAGGTTATTGGGAGAAGAAATAAATAAACAGGATGTCACGGAACAACTGGCAAAAATGAGCAGTCATGGTAATTGATGAGATTATATGTTTTACAATTTTTATTCTCTTTAAAGATTGGGAAGAAAAAATGAATAATATGGCTTATAAATATATAAAGCGACAGCTGAAGGACGGGTTACCAAGTGTATATCAGAATTTGAAAACAAATGTGATTTGTTGGCTTTTTGGGATAAGGAGGCAAGAACTGACTAAGTCAACTTAAAAAAAAACAAGATCTGTGAAAGTAAGAAAAAAAAAGAACAGAATGCAAATTGGAATAGTCAACTAAAACAGAAAATCATAACATTATCGTTACAACTGAAAATGTGGATAGAGGTGTCAGGGCTGACAATAAAACATTTCCCCAAGCACAAACTTTTAGGGGAAAATGACAAAGAAACCAGAGAATAGGTACTGTAATTATATCAAAAACAATACTCATTATGACTGTTTCAGAGATAGTAGGAACTGCAGATGCTGGAAAATCTGAGCTAACAAGGTGTAGAGCTGGATGAACACAGCAGGCCAAGCAGTATCAGAGGAGCAGGAAAGCTGACATTTCGGGTCTAGACCCTTCTTCAGAAATGCATTTTTGACCCGAAACGTCAGCTTTCCTGCTCGGCCTGCTGTGTTCATCCAGTCCTACACCTTGTTATCTCACTCATTATGACTGCTTTGAAGACAATTTGGCTTGTATTCATTTAAAAACCCACCCATGTCCTCCGGTTCCAGGCACAAATTACCATTAAGATACTTAATGGGCCCTATTCTTTCCCTCATCATTCTTTTGCCTTTAATGCACTTTTGAAATAATTTAGGATTGTCCTTTATTTTAGCTGCCATTATTCTGTGTCCCCTTTTTGCTCTCCTAATTTCCTTTCCCAATTTCCTTTTTTTAATGTTTCCACTTGGACATTCTGTACTCCTGGAGCTTCTGTTGTTTTGAGCCCTTGGTATCTGCCATAAGCCTCCCTTTTTCTCTTCAACCAGTCCTACATATCCCTTGATATCCAGGATTCGCTGGATTTTTGATCCCATGCTATATTTTTATTGGAACATGTTCCTCTTGTACTCTCCCCATTTCCTTCTTAAATGTGTCCCATTGTTCTGACATGGATTCAGATAAAAGTATCTACTTCCAGATCACTCTGGCCAAATCATATCTGATCTTATTAAAACCAGCCTTACCACAGTTTTAATATTTGATTTTAGGCCCATCCTTGCCCGTTTCCATAACAGTCTTGAAACTAATCAAGCTCAGATCGCTGTCTGCAAAATGTTCCATCACCGATGCGTTAATGCGTTAACCATATACCCAAACTCATTTCCTAAACGTAAGTCCAAGACTGCCCCTTTTCTTGAGAGGCTCTACATACTGACTTAAGCAGCTCCACTGGATGCATGTTAAGAATACTCATTCCCTCTAAACCTTTCACATCATGACTACCCCAGTTGGTGAAGGTGAAATCCCCAATCATGACCCTATTACTTCTGCCCTTCTCTGAAATCTGCCTACAGATTTGCTCTTCTATTTGTCCTCAGACTGTTAGGGGGCCTAGAGTACACACCCAGCAATGAGATTGCTCCTTTTTGGGTTTTAAGTTTTATACATGGCTTAATTTGAGGAGGCTAAGATGTCTTAGGTCATTCTTTGTTCCTGCTGTAATTGTTTCGCTGATCAATATTGCAACACCACCCTTCTCTTATCTCCTTCCCCATCTTGCCTAAAGACCCTGTATCCTGGAATATCAAGTTGCCAATCCTGTCCCCCTCTCAACCATGTCTCACTGACAACAATGAAATCATACCCGCTTATTTGAGTTTATGCCCTGGAGTCATCTGTTTTTTTCGTCAGACTCCTTGCTTTAAAACAAATATCATCCAACATTGCCAAACCTAACTTAAATGGCCTATAATTTATATGCCTTCTTGACTCACTTGCTGTCACTTCTACTTTTGGCATTCATCTGGAATGACCTCCAATTTCTATACTCACTCATACATGGCACTGGAAGTAATCCAGAGAGTACTACTTTTTGGGTGCTGTCCCCTTTAGTTTACTGCCTAGCTCCCTAAATTCTGCTTGGAAGACCTTTGTCTACCTATGTCATTAATACCAATACGTATCACAATCTGTTCACCTTCCCTCTTCAGAATATCCCGCAACCAGTGATATCCATGATCCTGGAACCAGGGAGGAAATCTATCATCCTGGAATCTCTTCTGTGGCTGCAGAAACACCCATCTGTTCCTCTCACAGTTGAATCACCAATCATTCTAGCTCTTCTGTTCTCCTTCCTCCCCTCTTGTACAGCAGACCCACCATGTTGCCATGAAGTTGGCTCCCACTCCTTTCCTCTGCGCAGTCATCTCCCCCAATTGTATCCAAAAAAGTAGATCTGTTAGAAAAGGTGATGTTCACAGGGGACTCCTACACTATCTGCCTTCCTATACTCTGCCCGGTGGTCACCCATGCGCTTTCTGCCTGTCCAGTCTGCACCAACAGTGTGACCACTTCATTGAACCTGTTATCCACAACATGCTCAGCATTGCAGACGCACCACAGCAAGTGCGCCAGAGCTCCAGCTCCAAAATGTGGTCAAGCTAGTAGCTGAAAGCCGGACACACTTACGTCTGAATACAATTAATTTACCTCCCTTACCCCATTTTTGCTTATTGTCATTACTTTATCATATTAGTCCTGGCTTTCACTTATTCTTGTTGTTCCTCAGTTAATCCCTCCTTCCAATTAAAAAATGCACTTTTGGAAATCCCAAGCCAATCAACAGACCACTTCCCTGTGACAATTTGGCATGGTTATTTTTCTCAATCAGCAGTCCCCTGAAGCAGCAGGCATTAGGGGAGGTAACGGCCTAGTGGTATTAACGCTGGACTGTTAATCCAGAGACCCAGATAACGTTCTGGGGACCCGGGTTCGAATCCTGCCATGACAGATGGTGGAATTTTAATTCAATAAAATACCTGGAATTAAGAGCCTAATGATGACCGTGAATCCACTGCCGATTGTCAGAAAAACTCATCTGGCTCACTAATGTCCTTTAGGGAAGGAAACTGCCATCCTTACCTGGTCTGGCCTATAGGTGACTCCAGACCCATGGTTGACTCTGAACAGCCCTCTGGGCAATGGAGATGGACAATAAATGCTGCCTAGCCAGCGATGCCTTCATCCCGTGAATGAATAAAGAAAAACAAATTAAACTAGGTCTCTTTTGTGGCATAGTGGTAATGTCCTTACCCTTGGACTGGGAGACCCAGGTTCCAGTCCTACCTACTCCAGAGGCGTGTAATGCTATGAAGTGCAGATTGACCCTCCCCTCTGTGAACTAAAAGCAAAACACCCCATAGTCTGTAAAAGGAGTGTGAAAAGTGGTATAACCTGCCTTTCAGCCACTTTTAGTAGTCAAATAAAATAATTCCCTGACACTCACTTTAAAATCAACAATTAACAATTTATTTATCTAACAGTGAACAAATTAATTGAACTATTAAGAAACCGAATAAACGCCTAATAACTAACTATTCCCGAATAAAAACAAGATTCTAATGGTACGCTGTTCCAATAAAAAATGTCGCACTTTTTATAAAAATAAAATGTATAGAATTTAGTTTCTCGAAATTACAGCCAGTTCACGTCTTCTGGAATGCTCTGTGCCTTCTCCATCGAATGTTCTGCCAGGAACGCCTTCTCTGTTGCTTCTTCTGTCAGGAATATTAACTAACTGTGCCATAGGTATGTTTGATTTAGATGGTGCTTTCTCTAAAACTTAGAGAAGACAGAGAGCCAGCAATTCTTCCTTGAGAACTGAGAGCTGTTAACTCTTGCAGATGGCAATTTGTTCTCCTGTCTTTGGCCAACTGCCCTCTTCTTGTATATCCTTGATGACATATCGATATCTTACAGTAGGATTGGTCCTATGTTGTCTTAAATTTGTTTCTTGGTATCTAAATGCCTGGTTCAAATCGATTGGCTAAATTCAAAACTTGTTGTCTTGGTCACAAAACAAAACTGCTGCTTGGTCTGCTAACTGTACAGTCTTTTGATACAAGTGTTTCATTTCGGGTACGGCATTTGGGGAGGCATGGTGGCTCAGTGGTTAGCACTACTGCCTTACAGCGCCAGGAACCCGGGTTCGATTCCACCCTTGGGTGACTGTCTGTGTGGAGTTTGCACATTCTCCCCATATCTGCGTGGGTTTCCTCCCACAAGTCCAAAGATGTGCAGGCTAGGTGAATTGGTCATACTGAATTGCCCATAGTGTTCAGGGATGTATAGATTAGGTGGATGGGTCTGGGTGGACTTGTTGGGTCAAAGGGACTGTTTCCACATTGTATGGATTATATGATTCTACTCTCGATGTATTTTCAACTTCCTCACAGGTATTTTGTTTAAATCTCTAAGCACAGAAAAAGCACATCATCTTTTAAAGGGACCACACAATGCTCCCCCACCTAGCATTTTACAAACACCAAATTCTAACTTCCTGCCTCCCAATCCACAAGTACTCCAACCAACTTCACAAAAGTAATAACATCTCTGAACAAGTTGATTAGAAAAAATATATTAAGCTAGGTCTCCTCACTCGTTGCTGTCCCTCACTATCCTTGGCCTCAATTTAACCTGTTACTGACTCTCCCCTCGCTGCTGTCCCTCTGATCCTGGCCCTCAAGGGGCGGCACGGTGGCTCAGTGGCTAGTACTGCTGCCTCACAGCACCAGGGATCCAGCCTCAGTTCCAGCCTCGGGTGTGTATGGAGTTTACACATTCTACCCATGTCTGCGTGGGCTTCCTCTGGATGCTCCAGTTTCCTCCCACAGTCCAAAGATGTGCAGTTTAGGACGATTGGCTGTGCTAAATTGCCCATAGTAATCAAGGATGTATCGGTTAGGTCAATTAGCCATGGGAAATGCAGGGTTACAGGGAAAAGGTAGGAGGAGGAGTCCGGGTTGGATGCTCTTCAGAGAGTTGGTGTGGACTTGTTTGGCTAAATGGCCTGTTTCCTTACTGCAGGGATTCTATGATCCTGTTGCTGTCTCCTTTCTCTCTGCTCAGTTGAATCTTTAGCCACCTAGGCAAGTTGAGAGTATTCTACCACATTTCTGACTTCATGGTTGAACAGCACTAGGAGACAGAAGCTTACTCACTACATAATTCCTAGCCTTTGATCTTTCCCGTTATCCTACATCAAGTGTTTAGCTGACTAGTCCAGTTCAACTTCTGATAACTGAAAGCCCCCAAGATGTTAACAGTGGGAGATTCAGCGATTCTCTTCTTAGATATAACTGTTTGGCACTTGGGTGATGTGAAAATTACTTGCCAGTCATCAGCCTAAGCCTGGATACTGTTCAGGTCTTGCTGCATTTGGACATGGACTGCTACAGTACCTGAGGAATTGTGTGGCCTCTTTATATTTCACAGGTCTTTTTTGTAAATTGCAGCTGTGGCCTAACTGGTCAATCCTTGAAGCCTGAAAATCCGAGCAGAAAGCAAAGTGTCTTTTACTTCAACATATTCTGTGCATTAAACAGCTCCTCTCCCCTCACTTGCCCTCCTACACCCAACCCAGCACTCCTCATTGTCACAAGGTTCGCACCTGCAGGAAAAGGAATCTATATATACAAGAAAATCTTCAAACATAAATAACAACAGAATACCTGAAAACTCTTGAAGAAACTCTCAAATTGGTGATCAAATATAAACCAAATGATGCACTCCAAATGCCTTATGGTGTATAGGATTTTTCTGGGTTCATAATAGCTCTAATCTATTATACTACATGTGAAAGTGTTTCACTGCTTTGAAAAATGTGGTAAGACCAAGTTTTGTTTCTTTAGGAGACTATAATTTCAAAAATACTGAGTCAACATTCACAACCATGCATATTGAATAACAAGGTGACTGAATTCCAACATCTAATTGTAAATCCTTGGGTAACAGCATTATGATTTGCAGCACTGAACTGATTTACCCGCTTACACATACGCATGAACAGCCACTTTGTTCCAGCTTCTTACTTGCAACTTACCTTAAGAACACAGTGTTCTGCTTCTTAGTTTCAAGAATACAGCTGTTCCACCACTGGGGACTTGCATATATGAACAAAGGTCTGCTAGAAAAAGACTCTCCTTTGTGATTTCTGATTACTGGCATCTCCAATGTCCCACTGCTTCCTTTCTTCCCCCTTCTTAGCTCCAAAAACACTGCTTTCACATCACGGATGTAGAAAGAAAGAAGACTTACAGTACGACCACATCACCATTCTTTCTCAGAACACCGCAACTGTAAAATATATTGCATTCCTCGATCTTTCCCTTCCTCCTGTAATCTATCTTTCAGGGAGCGATTAGCTCAGTTGGCTGGATGGCTGGTTTGCAAAGCAGATTGAGGCCAACAGTGCGGTTCAATTCCTGCACCAACTAAGGTTACCATGGAGGACTCCTCTTCTCAACCTCTCCCCATGCCTAAGGCATGGTGACCCTCAGATAAACCACCACTAGTTGTCTCTCTTGGATGAGACCGCAGCCCTATGATGCTCTGGGACTATGGTTACATTACCTTTTAATATCTCTTTCATATCAAGTTACCTGAATGTTATGTTATAATTTACCTTCCATGTTTGAAATTTGATGGTATCCTGCAAAATAGACATTGGATATCACCTTAGTTTCTTATGAAAAATATCTTCAAGTCACATATGGTTCTGACCGGACACAAATGATCTAATTTGACTTGGTATGTTTGAAGAAGAATTCAGTGGAATGAAGAAGTATAAGAATCCCTGAAGCATTCTAATATGACGGTACTGATAATCACAGAAAATAGGTTTCTTTTTAAAAACAAGTACTATAAGCACAATAATAACGAAGCTAAAGGTGCAGCTCAGCATGAAACTTCACACAGAGAAAAAGCAGATCAGCTCATTACATTATAAAGATGCAAGAGAAGACCACAATATGAAATTATGGTAGATGGTCAAATAGTCTTGGATCAGTGTAATTTCTTTGATTTTAAAATGATTTCACAAAAGATTTCCTGTTATTAAAAAGTTAATTAGTTTATTCTTAAAATGTGTTTTAAACCCCCCAAAAAACATCTCAAACACTTATAAAAAGTGGATTCAATGAAAAGGCAGGAGAGAGAATAGTTGTTGAGAACTATCAATCATTGGAAGACAAATCTGGTGAACAGCAGGCAACAGCAAGATGATGTCCAGGCAAGAGGTGAGAAAACTGCAGTTCAGGACAACTGCAATTTAAACACTTCTCGCATGTTTATTTCTACTTCAGATAATTTGGTTTCCCATCAAAATATTCCATTCAAAATCAAATACCTTGTGTGCAGGAATAAGGTTGATAAGAATGGAGTCCAGTAGGTCCTGTGTTACTCCATCTCCTTCCATGATGATAGAACTCATCAAATCCAACATGTGCATCTGAACCTTCTGATTGTGGCTGTTGCTAAGATAAAAATATGTTCAAATCATTACTGATCACAGAACTACCTCCTGCAGTTAAAAGTGGTATACCTCATTCTGCAAATAGGGCTACTAATGCACCCCTTGATAACAGACTCTGCGCCTCCTGAAGTTGTTGTGATTTGGGAATAATATTTGGAAAAAAAACTCAGGGTTACCATTTACAAACACGCTAATTAATTAGTCTGCTCAGCCCTTCGAGCCTACGCCACCATTTGATAAGGATATGGCTGATCTGACTGAGGCTTCTACTTTCCTGCTACTTTTTATACTCTACAAATATCCTAAACCTATGGACATTTTTATGTTCGAAGTTAAAATTGCCACTTTTGTTTTGATTGGATGGCATTTTACCATGCAACTAGAAAAAGTTGGCTTACGATTTTATTACCACTGAACATAAACATTTGACCACCTTTCCTGATCCTCTCACCACAAATCAATCTTTTGATTATATTCAACACAATGTATTTAATTCTAATTTACAATAAGCAGAAAAATGTACATTAATAACTTCAGAAATCACGTTCTGGAGAAACAGTAACAAACTAAACCTGAGACCAGAAACTGCACCAGGTTAAGTAAAGATAATTTATTTCTCCAGTTTGTAGTTTGATATCACCTCTAATTGTCAAAAAGCACATTATTCAGCAATAGTTTTTATTTTGTGACAATATTTGAACACAAGTGAAATGCATCACATAAAAAAATTAAACAGGAGGCGAACAGAATTCTTCAGTGACTAAGATTAATTTAATGATATATGAATACAAACTAAATAAATGCCATGACTATTTTACAACATACTGAGAAAGGCAACCAATTCAAATATAGCAGACATGCTGCAATATTCAAGGGGAAGTTCTATTTAAGTTCTTCTGTTAATCTACAATACCACTTCCTGAAAATTATCATGGTTACACAGAGGTAAACTGAAAAACCATGATAATGGGAGGCAGAAGGCAAGTTAAAAAACAGTGAGATAACAAGGTGTAGAGCTGGATGAACACAGCAGGCCAAGCAGCATCATAGGAGCAGGAAGGCTGACGTTTCGGGCCTAGACCCTTCAATTTCAGCCCAGTCAAACAAGCTGGAAGATGCCAACTTTGATTTTTCGTCTGTCCTCAGAGAACTTAGACTAAGCAAAAGGACAATACAAACATAAACAGCAATCTTGGAACAAAACACCCAATCAAATAATTGTCTGGGAGGACTCCTGTCTATCAGATTTATATACTGAATGTAAGGCATATAGGGTTCATCGTTAAGTACGGCTAGAAAAAAAGAGGAAGTAAATAATTTCCTCCTGTTTTAACTTTTGGAAGGAAATATGATGTAACAAAATATATTGGGAGTTTAAAAAATACTTACTTAATGACTGAGAACAGAGTCCTGAAGAGCTGTATAAAAATCTCATTACAATCTTCAAGCTCAAAACAGATGTTATATGACTTGACCCACGCCAAATTCTGTGGAGCGAAATTATGTACTAAGTTTACTGTTATCAAGAAAAGAATTAAAAGTGCATAAGATTTAAGAGCAGGAATACGCCATTCACACCATCAAGTCTGCTCCACCAATGAAATTATGGTTGATCTGATTATCCTCAACTCTACTTTCCTGCTTTTCCCCTTTTACCCTTGATTTCCTTACTTTTTAATTCAGTATCTGCAGTAAACATAGCTTCAAAATAATCAGCATGAAGAAAACAAATTATAAATATTTGGGCTCCCAAATATTTTTAAGCAAGTAAACAAAGCAAATGTTGAAATATAAAATCAATCACAATTTTAAAAATGAGACTCACACAGAATGGCTCAGTTCTGAAACTCAGGGCTATAATGGCCAAGTGTATTTAATCGTTTTGTACGATTGTTTTGAATTAAGTACTGACTCTTAGACAAAAACAATGTGAATGAAGAACTCACACATGAATGGGCCTTAGAGACAGCAATTGCTCAATAGTGTCTCCAAACTACAGATAATGGGAGCTGTGATTACAATTCAGCAAACTTTACGTAAACAAAAGCAAAAAATAGTATTCACTGTTACTTGAACTAATATTTTAAAATATTTAATAATGTTGAAAATTTATGAAAAACATCAAAACCCAAAGATTTTTTTCTAAATATATAAAAAAATGGAGGATAACAACACATATAGCCTGAAAAAAGGCTCTTAGGAGCCATAAGGGTAAGCTGTTTTCTGACAGACATTGGAACAGTTCTTATTTAATACTTTGCATCAGTTTTCACAAATGAGAGACACTACTTGGAGGTGATTCTGAAAGGTAGAACTATGAGAGGATTTTGTGTGAGGGAAATTGTGTCTCATAAACTTGATTGAGTTGAGGAAGTAACCAAAATGATTGACGAAGGCAGAGCAGTAGACATTGTTACTTGGATTTTAGTAAAGCCTTTGATAAGATTCCACATGGTAGAGTAATTAGTACAGTTAAATCACATGGGATTCACGGTGAGCTTACCAATTGTATACAAAATTGACTTGATGGTAGGAGACAAAGGATGGTGATAGAGGGTTGTTTTTCAGACTGGGAGCCTGTGACAAGTGGTGTTCCATGGGAATCGGTACTGGGTCCACTTTTGTTTGTCATTTATATAAATGACTTGGGTGAGGATATAGGAGGCATCGTTAGTAACTTTCCAGATGACACCAAAATTAGTGGTAGAGTGGACAGTAAACAAGGTTGTCTAAGATTACAGAGATCTTGAGCGATTGGGTCAATGGGCTGAGGAGCAGCAAATGGAGTTTAATTTGGATAAATGAGAGGTATTTCATTTTGGGAAAACAAAGAAAGGCAGGGCTTATACAATTAAAAGTAGAGCCTTGGGTAGTGTTGTAGAACAGAGGCACTTAGGGGGTCAGGTACATAATTCTTTGAAATTTGCATCACAGGTAGGCACAGAATGGTTAAGGCGGCACTTAACACGCTTGCCTTCATTGCTCAGAGCTTTGACTAAAGGAGTTGGGACATCAGGTTGAGATTGTACAGTGCACAGGTGAGGCCACTTCTGGAGTATTGTGTGCAGTTCTGGTCGCCCTGTTATAGGAAGGATATTATTAAATTGGAGAGGGTTCAGAAAAGAATTACCAGAATGTTGCCAGAAATGGAGGGTTTGAGTTATAAAAATAGGCTGGATAGAATGGAACTGTTTTCACTAGAGTATAGGAGTTGAGGGGTAACCTTATAGAGTTTCATAAAATTATGAAGGACATAGATAAAGGTGAATAGCAGTGGTCTTTTTCCTAAGGTGGGGGCAGTTCAAAACTAGGGGCCATATTTTTAAGGTGAGAGGAGAAAAATTTAAAAAGGAGGAGGGGGCTCTTTGTAAACAGAGAGTGTATGGAATGAATTGCAAGTGGAAGTGGTAGATGCAGGTACAGTTACAATGTTTAAAAGACATTTGGATAAGAATATGAATAGGAATGGCTTGGAGGGATATGGGAGAAACGCAGACAAGTGAGACTAGTTTAGTTTGGGGACATGAACTAGTTTGCGTCGAAGGGTCTGTTTTCACGCTGTATAACTCTCAGACTGCAATCAGGGAGGAGTGTGATATTATTAAATAAAATTGAGAGAGAGGAGGCATTAAACAGTTTAACATCTTTGAAAGTGGATAAAACCCCACACTGCATGAAATATATCTAGGGCTAAGGCTGTAAAGGCTTCTTTTACATTTCCCTATTTTTAATTGTGGACTAAAATGAGAAAACAAATGCTTTAAAAAACAAGTATTGCTGGAGAATTGTCGCATGTTTAAAAGTAAATAATCTGACACCCACTCATTGCAAACATCATTTACACAACTTCTTGTTCAAACATTGGTTAAAGAGTGGCAAATAAGCTGCAGCCAAGGGATTGTGTAGAAATAGAGCTTTGGGTGGAACAAATAGATGATTGGTCTGCAGACCTATGGCTAGTTATCGATAACAAAGGCCTTCTTGATTGGTTCTCAGGTAGGTGAACAGCATTAGGCTGTGAAAAGGACACAATGAAGTCTTCAGACCACCACCAGAAGAAATAGCAAATATATAGAAGCTATATCTCATCATCTTTTTCCAATCCTGTCTGGTTACAGGCATGGGGTTGGGAGGACTGAAAGAGAGAAAAAAAACCAGGGAGACTGCGAAATTAGAGGTATGCCAGTCTAACTTCGACACAGGCAAAGCAACTGGAAAAGTTTTGAGGACAGGATAAATCTGTATTCAGAATACATTGATATATCAGACAGTTAGCATAGATTTGTTTAAGAGAAAACACAGTGTAGAGCTGGATGAACACAGCAGGCCAAGCAGCATCAGAGGAGCAGGAAGGCTGACGTTTCGGGCCTAGACCCTTCTTCAGAAAATGAAAACAGCATCCGCAGTTCCTACTATCTCTGTTTAAGAGAAGTCTTCTTTCTGATTAACTTGATGGAATTCTTTCAGGGGATAACAAAGTGGGCAATGTATTTGATGTAGTCTATGGATTTCTGCAAGGCTTTTGATAAACGCCCAAGATAACAGATTAGCTGTGAAACGAAACAGCCATGGACTTAAGGCAAATTGACAACTTAGATCTAAAAGCGACTCTGAGGCAAGAAGCAATGAGCAATGGGTAATAATCGATGGATGACAGGAATGCTGTCCAGTTGGGTTCCACAGAGCTCATTATTATAGGTACCCTGCATTCTATAATATTTAAATATATCAATCGTTTGATCATAAATAAAGGGCATATGATTAAGAACTTGGCAGACAATGTAAAAATTGGCATGTGCTTGACAATGAAGAGGAGCTGCAAACTTCAGTGTGTTGTGGCTCGTTTGAACAATGTCCTGATGCAGCTCCGTTAGGTATAGGTGTTGGCGTGGTTGCCACAACACACTGCAACAACCCGGAATTGTGCAGAGCATTTATACACAGTTTTTAAATGTAATGGATACCCAAAAGCACAATCCACTGTTACCTCCATGACAGACCACAGCAAGACACAACACAACTAGACACACAAATCACCCTACTGTAACGAGAGATATATCAGAAATTACCACAAGACTACTCAGACCCTAGGTATCAGGTAGCCCACAAACCAACAACAACCCTGTGACAGCTACTGACGAACGTAAAGGATCCCATACCCACAACCAATAAAAATAACGTAATATACAAAAATACCATGCAAGGACTGTGAGAAACACTACATAGGCCAAACTGGAAGAAAACTGACAATAGGGATACATGAACTCCAACTAGCCACCAAGAGACACGACCAATTCTCACTGGTCTCAATACACAGGATCAAAAGAGGACACAAGTTCGACTGGGACAACACATCCATAATAGCACATGCCAAACAGAGACATGCTAGGGAATTCCTGGAGGCCTGGCATTCCAACTGGAACTCCATCAACAAACACATTGAACTGAACCCAATAATACAAACCACTGAAAAAGAGAACCGGAAGTGATGCCAACCGCCCCAGCAAACCTAGCCATATAAACAAGCAGGACAGGACACTAACGCTTCACTGGAGATGTACTGACGATGACGCAGGGTGACGAAACGTTTGCATTCAAATACACTGGCTCAGCAAGCAAATCTACAACCTCATAGGTCCCTCAGGGAACGAGCTTCGCAAAATATTAACGGGGAACCAGGAAATGGCAAAGGAGTTGAATAAATACTTTGCATCAGTCTTCAAGTAGCATTTCAAGTGACTAAATAAGCAAGAAGCAAAGGAGAAGAAATAAATAAAATAATCCTCAGTAGAGAAAAAGTACGAGGAGATCTAATGGTGCCAAAGATTGACAAATCCCCTGAACCTGATGGGATACATCCAAGGATACTGGAGGAAGTTGCTACGGATTTAGTGATACACTGGTAGTAATCTTCCAAGAATCCTTAGAGTATGGAAAAGTCCCAGAGGACTGAAACTGCCAATATAACATCTTTATTTAAGAAGGGAAAGGGACAAAACAGTTACCCAGTTAGCCCAACATCTGTCACTGGAAAAATGTTGAGAGTCTATTATAAATGACATAATAGCTCAGCATTTAGAAATACATAGTATGATCAAGCAAAGTCAACATAGCTTCATGAAGGGGAAATCATGCTCGACAAATGTACTTAAATTCAGTGAGTAGTTATCAAGCAGGATAGAGTCACAAAGGTCTACAGCATAGAGAAAAGTCCCTTCAGCCCATTGAGTCTGTGCTGATCAAAACAATCGCCTAACTACTCTAATCCCATGTTCCAGCACTTGGACAGTTGCCTTGTATGTCTTGGCATCATAACTGTACATCTAAATACTTATTAAATATTAAAAGGGTTTCTGCCTCTACCTACCTTACAGGTACTGAGTTCCAGGTTCCTACCACCTTCTGGGTGAAAGGATGTTTCCTCATCCCATGTAAACCTCCTGCACTTTACCTTCTATCTATGCCCCGGTCATTGATCTTCCATCAAAGGAAAAAGATTATTTCTGTGTACCTTGACTATGCCCTTAAAATTTTGCACATTTCAATCATGTTCTCTCTCTCAATCTCAAACCTGATCAACATTCCCACATTGACGTCCAAATCACTTACATATACCACAAAAGGGCCCCAACATTGATGCTGGGGAACCTCAATGGACACAGGCTTCCAGTCAAAAAAAAATTCCTTGACCATCACCTCCGTTTCCTGCTACTCAGCCAATTCTGGATCCAATTAGTCAAATTTCCTTGGATCCCATGGGCCCTTACCTTCACTATCGGTCCCCTGTGCAGGACTTTATCAAGTGTCTTGCTGAATTCTAAGTAGACTATGTTGAATGCATTGCTCTCATCTACACACCTGATTGAAACTTTCGAAGGGAAAAAATCAAGCTGATCAGACATGGTCTCTCCTTAACAAATCCATTGTTCAACTGTTCTTAATAAACCCCTGCCTCTCCAAGTGAAGATTAATCTGTAAAGGGAAAGCAGTGGATACAAGATATTTTGATTTCAGAGGGCATTTGATAAGGCACCACATACAAGGCTACATAAAGTAAGAGCCCATGGTGTCGAAAGTAGTATATTAGAATGAAAAAAAAATTGGCTAATTAATAAAAGTTAGGTTAAGGGGGGCACTTTCAGGATGGCAAGTTGTAACTAGTTGAGTACCACAGGGACCAGTGCTGGGGTCATAATTATTTACAGTAGATATTACTGACTTGAATGAGGGAGGTGAATGTACTATAGCCAAGTTTGTAGATGACACAAAAATAGGTGGGAAGGCAAGTGGTGAGGATATCACAAAGAGTGTGCAAACGGATACAGACAGGTGAAGTGACAGGCAAAAACTTGGCAGGTAGAATAATAATGTAAGGAAATGTGAGGTTATGCACTTTGGCAGGAAGAACAGGAGCTGAATATTATTTCAATGAAGAAAGACTACAGAAAGCTACAGAAAAGAGGGATTTGGGAGTCGTTGTGCATGAATCACAAACTAGCATTCAAGTGGGGGAAAAGGGAAGGCAAATGCAATGTTGACTTTTATTTCAAAAGGAATCAAGTATAAAAACAGGAAACTATACAAAGCACTAACCAGATCACAGCTCGAAAAGTGAACAGTTTTCTGCCTCCTCTCTAAGGAAACATAAATTGAAGGCAGTCGGGGAAAAGCAAGATCAAAGCAGCAGCACATTAATAAGGAAGAAGAGAGAAAAAGGCAGAGACCACATGGGAAGCGATTCAAATGAAGAAACCTACACTGATGTCTGCCCCAGCAGTGAATCTGCACAGCTACTGCCTCTGCTGTTTGAGTTCAAGTATCTCTGGACATCGGAGTGCATCTAAGAAAAATTAACAAATGGTGAAATTCACAGCTGACCTTAGAGAAACCCATGTGGGAGAGCTTGCAGCAGGGGAGCAGCTAAGTAGATAGTTTTTAAGTATAACCTTACTGCTCTTTTTTTGTAAATCTACAATAGTGAGTAGAGTGGGTTATTTTTTGATTATATGTTTAATTGAGACAGATCTCAATAAAATTTTAAAAATATAAAACACAGGTACTAAGTTAGCCTGGAGCATTGTTTTTTTAGAGCAGTAGGACTATGTTATTTTGTGGGTCTGTAGATTATTAAGGTACAAAGATGGCCTTTAGTATAGTGAAGTGCTCTTCCTGTCAGATGTGGGAGATGAGGGAGAGTTTCCATGTTACTGATGATTATGTCTGCAGGAAGTGTTTGGTTGCGAATCCTATCAAATTGCATGGATCAGCTGGAGCGGCAGTTAAAGGCAATAAGGAATTTACAGAAGCTAGGGGGTGTGACGTTATAGGAATGGAGAAAAACCGCAGAATCAGTCAGGTAATCACCTCCAGGAAAGGTGGGAGGGGGAGGCAGGTCGTGCAGGAGTATCCTGTGGCTATCCCCATCTCAAACAAGTATGCTACTTTGGAAAATGTAGTGGGTAATGGACTCTCAGGGCAACGTAGCATGGACATCCAGATTTCTGGTACCGAGACTGGCTCAAATGTTATGAGGGGTACATCAGGTTCCAAGTGATCGATTGAGGTAGGAGACTCTCTACTCAGAGGCACAGGCAGATGCTTCTGCGGCCAACAGCGAGAAATCAGAATGGAATGTTGCCTCCCTGGTGCCAGGATTGAGGAAATCTTAGACAGGGTGCAGCATATTCTCAAAGGGGAGGGGGACTAGCAGGAGGTTGTTGTGCACATTGGAACTAACGACACAAGAAGAGAAAAGGATGAGATTCTGAGGGGACAACATAGGAAGTTAGGCGGGAATTTAAAAAGGAGGTCCTCAAGGGTAGTAATATCTGGATTACACCCGGTGCCATGAGCAATTGAGTAGGAATAGAAGGATAGAACAGATGAATGCGTGGCCGAGGAGTTGGTGCAGGGAAGAAGGATTCACGTTTTTGGATCATTGGAATCTCTGCTGGGGTAGACGTGACATGCATGAGGAGGACAGATTGCATCTGAATGGGATGGGGACTAATATACTGGTGGGGAGATTTGCTAGGGCTGCTCGGGAGGTTGGGGTGGGACCCACGGCGATCGTGAGGAAAGAGATCAGTCTGTGACTGGTACACCTGGGAAAAGTAGCAAGTCAAACAGTCAGGGCAGGCAGGAACAAAGCAAAGAACGACGTAGGACTGATAAATTAAACTGTATTTATTTCAATGCAAAAGGCAGATGAATTCAGGGCATGGTTGGGAACATAGGACTGGGATATCACAGCAATTTCAAAAGACATGGTTCCGGGCTGGACAGGACTGCAGCTCAATATTCCAGGTACAGTTGCTGTAGGAAGGATTTGGGGTGGTAGGTGGTGATGGTGGTGGTGGATATTTACGGATAACATTACGGCTGCATTTAGGGAGGATGTTCTTCAGAATACATCCGGGGAAGTTATTTGGGTCGAACAGAGAAATAATACAGGGATGATCACCTTTCTGGGATTGTACTATATACCCACTAACAGTCAGCAGAAAGAAATTTGTAAAGAGACCTCAGTTATCCGTAAGAATAATAGGGTGGTTACGGTGGGGGATTTTAACTTTCCAAACATAGACTGGGGCTGCCATTGCGTTAAGGGCGCAGACGGGGAGGAATTTGTTAAGTGTGTACAAGAAAATTATCTGACTTAACATGTGGATGAACCGACTTGAGAATGTGCAAAACAGGACATATCCTTGGGAAATAAGGCAGGGCAGGAGACTAAGGTGTCATTGGGGAGCATTTTGGGGCCAGCGATCATAATTCTATTCATTTTAAAATAGTGATGGAAAAGGATAGAGCGGATCTAAAAGTTCTAAATAGGGACGACAGCCAATTTTGATGGTATTCAGCAAGAACTTTCAAAAGTTGGTTGGGGACGATATTCAAAGATAAAGGGACAGCTAGAAAATGTGAAGCCTTCAAAAAATGAGATAATAAGAATCCAGAGACAGTATGTTCCTGTTAGGGTGAAAGGCAAGGCTAGTTGGTGTAGGGAAAGCTGGATCACTAGAGAAATTCAGGTTTTGGTCAAAACAAAGGAAGCATACATCAGGTATAGACAGCAAGGATCCAGTGAATCCTTACAACAGAGGCAGTAGAAGTATACTTAAGAAGGAAATTAGGAGGGCAAAAAGAGGATATCAGACAGCTTTGGCAAACAGGGTTAAGGAAAATCTGAAGGGATTTTATAAATACATTAAGGACAGAACAGTGACTAGGGAGAGAATAAGGCCCCTTAAAGATCATTCGGCCATCCGTGTGGGGAACCGCAGGAGATGGGAGAGATGTTAAACGAGTATTGTGCATCAGTTTTACTGTGGAGAAGAATATGGAAGATACATAATGTAGGGAAATAAATAGCGGCATCAAAAAATGTCCATGTCACCGACGAGGTGGCACTAGACATCTTAAATTGCATAAAGGTGGATAAATCCCCAGGCCCTGATCAGGTGTACCCTAGAACCCCATGGGAAGCTAGGGAAGTGATTGCTGGGCCCCTTGCTGAGATATCTGTATCATCGATAGCTACAGGTGAGATGTCAGAAGACTGGAGGTTGGTTAACGTGGTGCTACTATTTAACAAAGTTGCTAAGGAAAAGCCAGGGAACGACAGACCAGTGAACCTGACATCAGTGGTGGGCAAGTTGTTGGAGGGAATACTGAGGGACAGGATTTACATGTATTTAGAAAGGCAAGGACTGATTAGGGATAATCAACATGGCTTTGTGCGTGGGAAATCGTGTCTCACTAACTTGATTGAGTTTCCTGAAGTAATGAAAAGGATTGATGAGGGCAGAGCACTGGACATGATCTTTACGGACTTCAGTAAGGCATTCAACAAAGTTCCTCATGGTCGACTGTTTAGCAAGATTAAATCACATGGAATACAGGGAGAACTAGCCATTTGGGAACAGAACTGGCTCAAAGGTAGAAGACAGAGGGTGGTGGTGGAAGGCTGCTTTTCAGACTGGAGGCCTCTGACCAGTGTGTGCCACAAGGATTGGTGCTGGGCCCACTGCTTTTCATCATTTATATAAACGATTTGGATGTGAACATAGGAGGTATGGTTAGTAAGTTTGCAGATTATACCAAAATTGGAGGAGTAGTGGACAGTGAAGAAGGCTACCTCAGAGTCCAATGGGATCTTGATCAGATGGGCCGATGGGCCGATGGGCCAAGGAGTGGCAGACAGAGTTTGATTTAGATAAATGGGGAAGTGCTGCATTTAGGAAAGGCAAATCAGGGCAGTACTTGTTCACTTAATGGTAAGGTGCTGGGGATTGTTGCTGAACAAAGAGACCCTGGAGTGCAGGTTTATAGTCCCTTGAAATTGGAGTGGTAGGTAGATAGGACAGCGAAAGCGATGTTTGATATACTTTCCTTTATTGGTCAGTGCATTGAGTATCGGAGTTGGGAGGTCATGTTGCAGCTGTACAGGACACTAGCTAGGCCACTTTTGGAATACTGTGTGCAATTCTGGTCTCTCTGTTATATGAAGGATGTTGTGAAACTTGGAAGGGCTCAGAAAAGATTTACAAGGATGTTGCCAGGGTTGGAGGATTTGAGCTATGGGGCTATATGCTGGGGCTATTTTCCTTGGAGCATTGGAGGCTGAGGAATGACTTTGTAGACATTTATAAAATCATGAGGGGCATGGATCAGGGTAAATAGACAAGGTATTTTCACTGAGGGAGTCCAAAACTAGAGGGCATAGCTTTAAGGTGAGGGGGGAAAGATTTAAAGGGACCTAAGGGGCAACGTTTTTCTGCATAGAGTGGTGCATGTATGGAATGAGCTGCCAGAGGAAGTGGAGGAGGCTGGTATAATTACAACATTTAAAAGGTATCTGGATGGGTATATGAACAGGAAGGATTGAGAGGGATATGGGCCAAATGCTGGCAAACGGGACTAGATTAATTCAGGATATCTGGTTGGCATGGACGAATTGGACCGAAGGGTCTGTTTCTGTGCTGTACATCTCAATGACTCTATGAGAGAAGATCCATTGGGCTGATAAAGGGTATGAGACTGGCTTACGCAGACAGTTTGAGCAGGTTGGCCTGTACTTAGCAGAATTTAGAAGAACGAGAGGTGACCTTATTGAAATATCCAAGAGTCTTAGGGGATTTGGCACAGTAGATCTGGAAAGGTGGTTTTTCCTTGTGGAACAGTCTCAGACCAGAGGACATAATTACTGCGTAAGAGTTCACTCATTTATGACAGAGATGAGAAGGAATTTCTTTCTTAAAGGGTAGTGGAATCCATCGAACTTTTTACTTCAGAAGGTTGTCAAGGCTCTGACATTAAGTATAATCAAGGCCGAGACAGATCGATTTTTAATTGGTAAGGAAATCAATGGCTATAGGAAAATGCAAGAAAGAGATGAAGATTATTAGGTCAGCTGTGATCTCATTGAATGTGGAGATGGACTGGGGTGGGCAAGGTCTGAAATCACTTGACACCAGGTTATAGTCCAACAGGTTTATTTGGAAACACAAGTTTTCGGAGTCTTACTCCTCCTTCAGGTGTTAGCTTGTTTTTCAAATAAACCTGTTAGAATATAATCTCATTGAATGGCAGAGCAGGCATAAAGGGCTGAATAGCCCATTTCTACACCATGTCTTATGATCTTATAGCAGTAAACTGCATTGTCTGTTCATTAAAATTTAATTTCCCTCTGACCATGGAGAAGTGCCAGAGGACTCGAGGACGGCTAATGTGGTTCCACACCTTGCATTTACCTTTAAAATAAGAAACAGTTAGGATCTAAACTATCTCCTGAATATATTTTGAGGGGTTGGTCTAGTCTATAACAATGTAAAACATGTCATGAGCCGATGGGACCTAAAATATTAAAACAGTTTTTTGAAATTCAGTCATGGGGCGTGGACATCACTGGCCGGGCCAGTACTTATTGCCCATCCCAAATTGCACAAAGGGCAGTTGAGAGTCAACCACATTGCTGTAGGTTGCAAGTCACATTTAGGGCGAACTGGGAAAGGGCGGCTGATTTCCTTCCCAAAGAACGTTAGCAAACGAGATGGATTTTTCCAACAACAAACAAGGGTTTCACGGTCATCATTAGACTCTTAATTCCAGAATTTTATTGAATTCAAATTCCACCACCTGCCATGGGTCTCCAGAACACTACCTGGGTCTCTGGAGTAATGGTCTAATGATAATATCAGTAGGCCATCACATCCCCTCATTGGACTGCAGTGAAGGTTTAACGTATGATAACCTATATTTCTACAGGAGGTGGAATATGCAACTATCAAGAAAAATTCAACAGATTAAATAATTGACCCGAGCAGACGTGTCTGTTTTAACAATCATTATTGATCACCGATAAAAAGAAGCAGCACTCCTCATTTTCTCAGATGGTCAGAAAGATATTTTTAAATTGAGAGCCTTTTTTCTGAATCTGCATGTGTTTGAGTGAAATACACCAAAATACAAATGCATCCATAAAACTTTCTCATGCACATTTTCTATATACTATGAAACAGCATTACTTTCTATTACACTAAAATGAGATATACCAAAGAAGAAACAATCTGAAACATTAACTCTGCTTTTCTCTCAATTATTACCTGTTTCCAAAAGTTATTTAATATTGACAGCAGCCAAGACGAGGACACATTTTAACCCGAAAAATTAATATCTCAAGATTCCCCATCTCAGCAACTGAACTGCATTTTGAAACTCCAAATATTTTTTCTTCACAAACAACAACTAGATCATTTCAAACTTTTATAATATTCCCACCTCTCCTCTTCTTAATATCACCTTTGCATAAATCTTAAGGGTCTAAGTTTGTGTTCTCTGATTATATTTTCCAGACTTACTTGAAAGTGATATTAGTATTTTCTTTAACGAGTTTCTTTCTGAAACACTTGTTTTCTAGGCTGGAGACATAAGCTACTCCAATACAACGAAGGGATTCCAGAAGAGAGTTATGTTAACACCACTAACTATGCCTGAATATGAGGAGCCTTGTAACATTTTCAGTGATTTGTCATAGAGCTAGCTTTTAATTGAGGAACAGCTACAACCTTTAAGTAAGATGGTGAATCTATATTCAGAATAAAATTCTTGGTATAGACTATAGATAGTTTTTAAATATTGCATATAGACTTAATTTCTGTAATCTTGAAACAGGTTTAAATGGCTTACCTCTAACAAATAAAAGTATCTGTTGAACTGTGGACTTTTGGTATCCTCCAATCCTTTCAGCTGCCGTGTAATGAACATGAATATGTCCTGCCCACACAGAAGAACAAGCACTATTTAGCAAATATTTGCCATTAATTAAAAATACTTCTGATCGATTCATGATCAAACAAAATGTTATATCCAAATTTACAGAACTTTGCAAAGTTGCATTTGGTAAAATATCGGCATAACGTTAAACCCCATTAATTTGACTCTGTCTTCCATCTGTTAACTGACCCTGAAACCATCTAATACATTATACCAATACCACGAGCTCTTATCGTAGGCAATAAGCTTTATATAGTACCTTCTGGACGTCTTCTGAAAATTCAAATACCCCACATCTACAGGTTTTCCTTTATCAACTCTGTTGGTTATGTCCTCAAAGATCTCTAGCAAATTTATCTAACATGATTTTGTTCTCTTATGGTGCAGTGGTTGCATCACTACCCCTGGACCGGGAGGCCTGGGCTCAAGTCCCACCTGCTCCGGAGGTGTGTAATAACATCTCTGAACAGGTCGATTAGAAGAAAAGTTTCCCTTTCACAAAACCATGTTGACTGTTTGTTTGTGTTAAGGTTTTCTGGATGTCCTGCTTTTTCTTCCTTAATTATGGTCAGAGCATTTTCCCAATAACAGATGTTAGACTGGCTTAGTTTCCTGCTTTCTGTTTTCCTACATTCTTGAACAGCAGTGTCAAATTAGTGATTTTCCAATCCGCTGGAAATCTCCTGGAATATTTTGACCAATGCTTCAACTATCCCTGTAACGACTATGAAAACCCTTGAATGCAAGCCATTAGATCCTGGTGACTTGCCTGTCTTTAATCCTTTCAATTTGTCAAATACTTTGTCCCTTGTGACACAGACTGTTATTGTTTAATTTACTGTAGTCAGATGTACCTAAACACAGTTAAAAGTTTTGTTTTGCATGTAGTACAGGCAGATCATAACATACAAGGTTATACAGATCATAGGGTATTTAGACAGAGTGAGGCATACAGTTACAGTTGCATAAGAGGTGCACAAAAGCAAGATCAACATTAGATTTGAGAGATTACAAAGTTTTTCCTCCCAATGGAATCTTATCTGATTTCTTAGGGAGGTTTCCAGTATCCTCCACTACAAAGGTCCATGCAAAATACTGGATTAAATTATTGGTCTTTTCCCCTGTTCTCCATTAATTGATTTCAGAGTTGCATCCTCCATGGGCTCTACACTTACTTTAATTACTCTCTCCATATTTCATATACATAATCATCTTCCATATATCCTTGCCCATCTGATTTGTCCACTCAACATATAGATTAAAATCACGCATGACAAGTGTAAAAACTTTTTCTGTTTGTTTTAATATTTCCTACCAATTTACTTTCAAAATCAATTTCCTCCCTCTTTGTTGCTTTTTAGTCATCCGCTGCTAGTTCCTTAAAACCCAATCCTCTGGCATACCACTAACTTTTGCCACCTTGTATGGCTTTGTTTTTGATCATATACCTCCTTCAACCGCCTTTGTTAACCACCAATGGCTCATCCTTCTCATTGAGACATTCATTTTGACCAGAATAAACTTATGCTGAGCATTATAAAATATCTGCTTAAATGCCTGTCACTGCTCATCCATGGACTTTTCCCTTAGTCTACTTTCCCAACCCACTTTAGAAAATTCATTCTTCATTCCACTGTAATTGCCCTCATTTAAGTTGAGGACATTGCTGTGAGTTGCTGTCCCTAAAAGAGAATGCAGAATTTTATTATGTAATGAACTACACATGAACTAATGAGATATAATGTGGTAGGATTAATGAGAGATCTTGTAAACAATATAGCCACAGTATTGTGTAGTAGACCTTCAAATGAATCCTTCTCCCCCCAAATTTTTTAAAGCCCTGTCGATATCCCTAGTTAAATGATTCATTAGGGGAGTGGAGCCTGTGACCGGCAGAACAGCTCTCTCTTTAACCAGTAATGATGCCAATGGCCCAGCAATGGGAACTCATTTCTTACATACCAATATTTGAGCCACGCATTTACTTCTCTAATCTTACTTAGTCTATGCCAATTTGCACATGGGTCAGGTAATAATCTGAAGACTGCCACCTCTGTGGGTCTGCTTCTTAATTTAGCCCCAGGCTGTTCGTAAAGCCTCAGAACTCACTCCCAACACTCCCACAGTCAACACTTGCTGCACATGGCCATTGTGGATCTCACAATGTACAAGAGCTCCCATGTATTAGAGCTGTAACACATCGCCTGTCCAGCCATCTCTATTCTATTTGATTTATCCATTTGAAGTTAACTATTTTAAAGGTTAATTTTTTAAATGTATTCTTCAACTCTGATAACAGCTCCTGATTCAAACCAATTAGTCAAGAGATATGGAAGATATACCCACCAATCACCTACCCATTGCCCTTTAACGTCATACTTTAGCTCTAACAGAAAGAAACAATCTGAAGAGGCTCTCTCCTCCCAGTTTTTAATTGCATTAGTAGCTGCTCTTATCATGGTCTTAAGATCTAAGAGTGGTCCTACTTAAGATATAGAAGCAGATTTAGGCCATTGGGCTCATCGTGTCTGCTCCACCATGGCTAATATGTTTCTCAATCCCATTCTCCTGTCTCCTCCCTGTAACTCTTGATCCCTTTACCAATCAAATACACTCTTAAATACACTCAATGACTTGACCTTCTGCAGCAAGGAGTTCCATAGATTCACCACACTCTGACTGAAGCACTTCCTCCTCATCTCAATTCTAAAGGGTTGCACCTTCACTCTGAGGCTGTGCCCTCGGGTCCTCGTCTCTCCAATTAGTGGAAACGTCTTTTTCACATCCACTCAAAGCAGACTTCTCAGTATTCTGTATTCTTCTCTTTGTTAAGCTGCTGACCTGCTTCCTCAATTGTTTGAGAAGCTGCTAACTCTCCTGTCCTTATCCAGGGTAGCTACAGTAAGTCTCCAAAACTACAATGTCTCTCAAAACACCTCAAAACTTACCTAACAGGTCTCAAGATGAATGATGAGCAAGGTGAATGGCTTTGCCAGAGATGGGCCCATCCTATTAATAAAATGTCAATTAAACATTCACTCTTGCCACCAGCAACAATTACAATAGTGTGAATCAGTTACAAGAAGTACAGGAGCAATTCACCAAGCTTTTTTTTTCCTCACAGCACTCCCGAAATTGTTAACTCCACTACCTGGAAGCACAAGCACAACAGGAACAGAGCCACTAACTGCAAACTTCATTCCAAGTCTCACACAATTCTAAACTTGTCCTTTCTTGCCATTCCTTAACTGTGGCTAAGCAAGAGACCTAAAACTGCCCACTTAATAGCACCGTGGGTGTACCAAAAGTGCATCTCACTGGTACAGAGGTTCAAAGTAGCTCCTCTCCATTACCCTTTCAAGGGCAATTAGAGTTGTGCAATAAACACTGGTCTTGCTGACAACACCATATCCTTAGACCAATGAAACCTCTGCTGCTCATCTACTGACACAAATCAATTCCAACTCACCCCTGAAGCAGTCCTTATGTTTGTGAATACATTAGTGTCATGGATATATTTTGAGACTATTACTCCAGACTATTTGAGTTCTAATCCCATCCCGCAGATCGAGAACCTGAATAAAGTTTCTGAAAAAATTTCAATTAAGATAGTGGAGGTTCTGTAAAATTGTTTTGAAAACTTAACTAATGACCTTTTGAGAAGAAAATATGCCTTTCTTATCCAGTCTGGCTTATAGGCGGCTCCAGTCTCATATCAGTATGGTTGATTTTTAACTGCTCCTTTCCCTAAAGTACATGAAACCACAATAAAGGCAGCAACGCAAACTGCAGTGGGACAACTCTGGATGGACAATCAGTCTCAACAGCAATGCCTACATAAAACGTGAACAAAACCTAGGTTATGTTAGAGATCATGTAATGTGCAAACTTTTCTCAATGTCGAAGGGCTGGAGAATGTCCAGATAATACGATAAATTTGATCCCAATTTGAATCAAATTAAAAATAATAAATTCAACAACTTGGAGATATTTTCTCCAGAAGAGGGAGGCTAATGGTACACCTGAGAGACCTCTAAAGTTGTCACATCTCAATATGGTACACATGCAGATATAATGTTTCCACTGATCAATGAATAAAGAACATAGAGGCATAAATGTAAGGTATTCAAAACAATCAAATCAAGAATTCTTAGAACTGCATTGTTTACTGCGTGCTGGATGTGAGTGCGTACTTTTAGCAATCACAGTTTGGCTAGTGCTCTGTTTGCAAGCCACAGTTCGGCCATTGCTCTCTTTGCGTCACCATCCCTGGGTAGGTCCTCCATGTTGAACACCACTTGAACAATGCACCAACCGCCAGAACCTATGCTGTATTAGATGTTTCAATGTCCACCAGCAATAGTGGTTTGGTGGCAGCACTACAGAGTTATCTGGTGTGTCATAAAGCACGTCATTGCTAAACTAGGTTTGTGCAAAGTGGTAACGGAACTAATAAGAATGAAAAATAAACTTGGCATCACTTTCACCAGGCTGTTTGTTGCAGATGCATTGGTCTGGGTGAGCACTGGAAGGAATGACTACTGTATAGTCCTCACATTATCTTGTGCGGCAGTGCCACAGAGCTAAATGGGACAGACTTCTGACAGATTTACTCTGCATGAAATCAACAAGTGGCTGAAGGCACAGGCCATGGGTCCTGACAGCATTCTGACAACAGCACTGAACATCTGTGCTCCAGAACTAGCTATGCACCTCACCAAGTTGCTCAAGCCACAATAAGTTGCTGGAAAAGCTCAGCATGTCTGGCAGCATGTGCAGAGAGAAATCAGAGTTAACGTTTCGGGTCCAGTGACCCTTCCTCAGAATGCTACAACACTGGTATCCATAGACAACATGGAAAATTGCCCAGCTATGTCATGTGTATAAAAAGCAGATCAAATCCAACCTGGCAAGTTACTGATCCACCAGTCTACATTCAAACATCAGCAAATTGTCAACAGTACTGTCAAGCACTAATGCTCAGTATGGGTTCTACCAGGGTTAATTAGCGCCTGTTGTCATTATAGCCTTTGTCCAAACATGGACAAATGAGCTCAATTCCAGAGGTGAGAGTGACGGCACTTGACATCTAGATTATATTGACTTACTAGACCTTCAAGGAGCCTTAGTAAAATTGTAAAATGGTTGTGATTGTTGGAGGTCAAGCATCTCAGCCCCAGTCCATTAGGAGTTCCTCAGGGTAGTGCCTTAGGCCTAACCAGTTTGACCAATTATCAGCACAATCTGTGACTCCATAAGAAACAAGTGCACAAGTACGCCACTCGTGCCTGCTTCACCATTCAATAGGATTATGGCTGATGCAATACTCAAGTGCACCTTCCCGCCCTTTACTCATAACCCTTCATTCCCCCACTGATTAGGAATCTATCTCAACCTTAAATATACACAAGCACTCTGCCCCACAGCTCTTTGTAGCAAGGTGTTCCAAAGGAAGAAATTCCTTCTCATCTCAGCCTTAAATTGGCACCCTTTTATTCTGAGACAATGCCCTCTGGTCTTAGACTTTCCCAATAGGGGAAACATCCTCTCAGCATTTACTGTGTCAAGCCCCTTAAAGAATCTTGTGTTTCAATGAGATCAAAGAATCATACAGTAGAGAAGAAAGCCTTCAGCCTATTGAGTATGTATTGCCAAAACTGTACTATTACCTACACTAGTCCCACTTTTTCACACTAGGCCTGATATGTTAATGACACGTCAAGTGCTC
Organism: Rhincodon typus; assembly: GCF_021869965.1. Lineage (NCBI taxonomy): Eukaryota > Metazoa > Chordata > Chondrichthyes > Orectolobiformes > Rhincodontidae > Rhincodon > Rhincodon typus. Next base: position 85,085,088 of record NC_063332.1, read on the forward strand.
ATCCAAGTACTCTCTGAGGTTACCTGCCACAAGTATCCTCCCAGGCAAGGCATTCCAGACCCTCAGCATCCTCTGGGTCAAAACACCTGCCCTCAAAACCACTCTAAACCCCCCACCTATCACTTTAAAAAAGTGTACCCCTTGATTTTGACCCTTGGACTAAGGGGATGAGCTGCTTTCCATTCACGCTGTCCATGCCCCTCATATACTTCTATCAGGTCTCCCCTCAAACTTCTCAGCTCAAAAGAAAACAACCTATGATTATCCAGCTCTCTTTAAAGCTGAAATGCTCCATCCTCGGCAACATCCTGGTCAATCTCCTCTGCACCCGATTTCACTGCAAACACATCCTTACTGTAGTGTGCTGACCAGAACTGCACAGCGTATTCTAAATGCAGCCTAACCAAAGTTCTGCACAGCTCTATGCTCTCATAATCCATGCCTTGACTGATAAAGACAAGTGTCCCATTTGCCTTCTTCCATACCCTATGAACCTGTCCAGGGATCTGTGGGCACACACCCCAAGATTCCTCTGCTCGTCTGAGCTTCCTAATGTTCTGCCATTCATGCAGTACTTGCTTCTCTTGTTAATTCTTCCAAACTGCAGCATCTCACATTTATAAGGGTTAAATTCCACCTGCCTCTGATCTGCCCATCTAACTAATCCATCCCTATCTTTCTGTAACCAAAGACCTCCGTCCTCACTATCAACCACCCGGCCAATCTTTGTGTCAACCACAAACTTATCACAACCCCATCTACATCATTATGAATACCAAAAATAATAACAGATCTAGGACCAACTCCTGTGGAATATCACTGGACTCTGGCCTCCCGTCACACAGTTAACCTTTTACGATCACTCTGTCTCTGGCCACTAAGCCAATTTTGGATCCTACTTGCCAATTTACCCTGGATCTCATGAGCTTGTACTTTCTTTATCAGAGTCTCATATGACGACTTAGTCATAGGCCTCGCCAAAATCCATACGTAAACTACATCAACTGCCCTACCCCTATCTATACATTTGGTTACTTGCTCAAAAAATTGAAATTTGTTAGGCATGACCTCCCTCTGGCAAAGACATGCTGACTATCCCTGATCAAACCTTGCTTCTCTATATGGAGATTCATTTTCTCCTTCACTAATTACTCCAATAGTTTCCCTACCATTGGTGTGAGACCTGCTAGCCTCCCTAGTTTCTCTCTACCACCCTTCTTGAAAAGTTGAACAACATTAGCTGTCCTCTGGCACCTCCCCTGTGGTCAGAGACAGTTTAAAAATTTTGGTCAGAGCAACTGTTATTTCCCCTTTCGTCCCCCACGCAGCCCGAGATACAACTCATCCAGACCTGCGGATCTGTCCCTTTTAAACCAGCCGAAACTTCCAATGCTTCCTTGCTTCTGATGTTAATTTCAAGAACTGTGCAGTCCATCTTCTCAAATTCCATATGTTGCGTCTGCCTTCTCTTAAGTAAAGACAGATTGAAGTACTTTTTTAACACTCTACCAATGTCCTCCAGCTTCATGCACAGATTGCCTCCTTGATACCTAACAGGCCCCCACTCTTTCTATCGTTATGATTTCCCTTGATAAACTTGTAGAATATCTTGGGATTCTCCCTAACCTTGCCCACCAGTGTTTTTCATGCCCATCTTTGTTCTCTTAATTGCTTTCTGGAGAACCCCCTAATACTTTCCATACTCTTTCAGGGCCTCCGTTGCTTTGCTCCCTTTATACATGTTATATGACTCTCTTCTCTTTTTATTCAATCCAGAATATTGCAAGACTTCCAGGGTTCTCTGAGCTTGTTAGACCTACATGTCACCTTAAAGGGACATGCTGGGCCTGGACTCTCTACAGTACCTTTCTGAATGCCTCTCACTGTTCTGCTGCAGTTTTACCCTCAAGTGGCTGCTCCCAGTCTACTTTAGCCAGATCCTGCTGTACTTTAATAAAATCTGCCTTACCCCATCCAACAACCCTTTTTTTTAATTTATTCACTTATAAGACATGGACGTTGATGGCCAGCATTTATTGAATGTCCTAAATTGCCCTTGAGAAAATAGGGGTGAGCTGCCACACTCCATATGGTGTGGACAGAGCCACAATGCCATGAGGGAGGGAATTCCAGGATTTTGACCCAGAACAGTAAAGGGTGATATATTTGCAAATGGTGGTGTTCCCAAGTATCTGCTGACCTTGTCCTTCTAGATGGAAGTGGTTGTGGGTTTGGAAGCTGCTGTCTAAGGGTTTTTGGTGGATTTCTGCAGTGCATCTTGTTGATAGCACACATTCATGATACTAAGCTTAGGTTGGAGGGGGTGCAGGGGAGAGTGGATGCTTGTCTGTGTGGTGCCAATCAAACAGACTGCTTTGTCCTGGATAGTGTCAAGCTTCGAGTGTTGTTGGAGCTGCACCATCCAGGTAAGTGGGAAGTATTCTATCACACTCCTGACTTTTGCCTCATACATGGTGGATGGGCTTTAGGGAATCAGGTGGTGAGTTACCCACTGCAAAATTCCTAGCCTCTGACCTTCTCTTGTAGCCACTGTTTTTATATGGCGGGTCCAGTTGAGTTTCTGGTCAATGATAACCCCAAGTACGTTAACAGTGGGGGATTCAGTTATGGTGACACCACTGACTATCAATGGGTTATGGTTAGATTGTCTCTTACTGGGGATGGTCATTGCCTAGCACAGGTAGCACAAACGTTTCTTGTCACTTGTCAGCCCAAGTCTGGATATATTCCAGATCTTGTTGCATTTGAATATGGATTGCTTCAGTATGTGAAGAGTCATAAATGGTGTTAAACATTGTGCTATCAGCAAATGTCCCCACTTCTGATCTTTTGATGGAGGGATGGTCATTGAAGAAGCAACTGACGATGTTTCAGCCTTGGACATTACCCTGAGGAACTTTGGCTCTTGTACCACAGTGGTAGTGTCCCTGCCTCTGAAATAGGAAGCCCAGGTTCCATTGTCATCTACAGAGGTGTCAATGGCTGTTACTTTTACCTCACCTCTGGAATTCAGCTCTCTTGTCCAGGCTTGAACCAAGGACGTAATAATTTGGCCAGGGGCTGAAAGACCCTGCAGAACCCAAACTGGATGTCAGTGAGCAGGTTGCTGTTAAGCAGGTGCTGGTTTGATAGCACTGTTGATGACACCTTCCATCACTTCACTGAAAATTGACAGTAGACCCATGGGGTGGTAAGTGGCTAGGTTAGATTTGTCCTGTTTTTTGTGCACAGGACATACCTGAGGAATTTGCGACATTGTCGGGTAGATGCCAGCGTCACAGCTGTACTGTAAAGGTTGGCTTAGGGGAGTGCCAAGTTTTGAAGCACAAGTCTTCAGTACTATTGCTGAAATGTTGTCATAGCCCATTGTCTCTGCAGTGGCCAACAGTTTATTGATGTCACGTACAGTGAATCAAATTGGCTGAAGACTGGCATTGGTGATGCTGGAGACCACTGGAGGAGACCGAGAAGGATCTTCCATTCAGCACTTCTGGCAGAAGATTGCTGTGAATGCTTCTCCCTCAACTTTTGCACTGATGTGCTGGCCTCTTCCATCAGTGAGGAGGGGGATATTTGTTGAGCCCCCTTCTCCAGTAGGCTGTTTCAATTATCCACCACCATTAACGACTGGATGTGGCAAGACTCCAGAGCTTAGATCTGATCTGTTGGTTGTGGGACTGCTTAACTCTGTATATCACTTGCTGCTTATGCTGCTTGGCACACACATAGTCCTGTTTAGTAGCTTCACAGGTTAACACCTAATTTTTAGGTACACCTGGTGTTGCTCCTGGCACGCCCTCCTGCACTCGTCACTGAACCAGGATTGATTGGTGGGTTATAGCTCAAAGGAATCATCTCAACTACAGAACATCACTATAGGCGTTTCATCAAGGTTTTGTCTCAGACACAGCTTTCTTCAACTGCTTAGTCAGTGAATTTCCCTCTCTTATATGGTCAGAGGTGCTGAGTTTTGCTGATGATTGTGATATTCATTATCATCCAGAACATTCCAGATAGTGAAGCAATGGCTATTTGAAACAATAACGCGATAATGTTCCGTCTAGGACTGATGAAAGCTTAGAAGCGTCCTGCTGCACGAGTGTCATGGATTGCTGATCTAACCAGTTCCCCATAACACTCATTAGCATGACCATCACTAAATTTCCCCATCTTCCTGGGGTTACTATTGATTAGAAACTTAACTGGGCTAAACAGATATAAATTGATACCATAACTATTGTTCAAGGCAAATAGATTACTGTCGTTATGAGTTTTCTACCCCTTGCTATTTTTAGTTCCACCAAATTGATTAGCTTAGAAAATCATGATGTGCCAGAGTCCTGTGGTTTTTTTGTCACTGTTGTTCTTTCTAACCAGGATTACAGCCCTTTCAATTTCCATTTTGTCTATTTCTTCTAAAAGTCAAAAAGCCTGGAATTTTAGTTTTTAACCTTGGTTTCACTGCAATAACAAATAAATCAAACCCATTCTTTTCCACCCGTTATTAATTTATTGCCTTTGCTGAGGCGCTTCACGCATTCAGATTTTGTGCTTTAGTTTTAATTTATTTTTATTTTCTCCCCGACATCATTGGAGTTCCCACTGTCCTATTTAACTACACTGTGTCCCTTCCTGATCCACCCTGCTTGTTTCTACTTATATCTCTGTTCTATAACCTCGACATTTCTCTTACTGTTTGAAATTATTTTTTACTGAATCCTCTCACTCCAAGTCCACTTCATGAGTTTAAAGCCATATCTGCTTGCCTTTGTGTTCTAATGACCTGAACAGTGGTGCATTCCAGCTTAAATAGAGATCATTCAAATCAAACAGTTTTCTCTTTCCCCGTACTAGTGCCACTGCCAGATGAAACGAAACCCCTGGCAGTTACAACATTTTATCAACTACTCATTTATTTTCTTTTTCTAACTTTGTCAATTACTTATCCCAATGCTAACTTGCACTTGGCTCAACCAAAAATTACAAGATTATTGCTGGTGAGATTCTGCATTTTACTTCTCAAACTCTCTCAGATTAGCATCAGTCTGGACGATTACAAATTGATCCTCCACCTCCAAAGTCCTCCTCGTAGCCACAAGGAGTAAATCTAACAGCTGGCAGGCAAGGCAACCTTGAGAATTCTTGGTCTCACCGGAGACACCGGTGTCTTAACTCCCACACGCCCCTTGAACGGCCTTTTATACCACAGTACCACGGTCAGTTCGCTCATTAAGCCTGCAAACTCTGCCTTTATCTTTCAGGCAGCTAAAATCTCGAAATACAAGCGAAAGCCCCAATAAATGACTTCTGTGATGGAGAACACAGAAATCAAATTGTCAAACAAACATAACTGTCAAAGAAAATAACACATTCTACGAATAAACACTAAATTCTGACTTTAGTCTACGAGATTTTCAGTTTCAACAATCACTATTTACCTTAAGTTTGTCATGAGATGTATACGGAGCTTCTGGAGCATAGATTCTGAAGATATCAGCCAGACAGCATGCCACAAGCAAACGAACATCTTTATTGGGATTCCTGAGAAAGAATTCCGAAGCCAAATGCAAAGCCAATGGAAGATATTGTTGCTTTTCATCTTCAGAGTCCTGGTCCATATCCATGAAAGTTTTAACCACCATCTGTACAGCAACAAACACATTGTCAAGTGCAAATTCCCAAATTAAATTCAAACTATTTTCTGCAAGGGATGGTAAAATGAAAAGAAAAACAAAAAATCCTGATATGTTAAATGCACGCAACTTAACTCTTAGTATTTAAATTTAATTCTTTATGATAAAGATGTGCAGGAAAAAGAAGAAATGAAATTATTCCTACTTATGAAACAACTTAGATCCAAAACTTTCTAGGACTGTTAGGGCATGTATTCTTTAAATAAACAACATTCCAGTACATGCCTTATTTTGTATCAAGAACAGCTTGTATTTTTATCACATCTCTAACAAAATATCCCAAATCACTTCTGAGGCACTATAAAACATGACACAGAGCCACATTAGGAGATATCGAAGCAAATTACTAAAAGCCTAGATAGTCAGGTATTTTAAAGTTGAAGCATAAAGGGGAAAGCAAATATAGAGAGGTAGCGAGATTGAGGGAGGAAATTCCAGAGCAAATAGCCTAAACAGCTTAAGGCAGGACCACGATGAACCAATAATTTTAAAAGTCAAGATACTGCTCGGCCAGAATTCAATGTGGACCAAGAAGCATGGAGGAGGATGAGTGAACAGCATTTGCTGCAAAATAGGACACAGGCCTAAATGACCTCACATTTACAGAGGATTCAAATGTACAAGATTGGCCAGAGGTTTGGAGGAGTTCAGTCGTAGGAACAGCATTTGTAAATGATGGAGAACGTGGCAAGGGTAGTGAAAATATTGTCACAAGGGAGGGGACTGACTGGTTATTTTTATTCTAACTTTTTAGGCCCTTGTACAGTCCCAATTTATTTTCATTAAGTTTGGCTAACCAAACAAATAAAGGAATTTGAGGGAACCTCAGTGATGTGAAGCTCACATCCAGAAACATATGGGAATTTCAAAGCAATGTGCACAGGGATTGCCATCAGCTAGAGCAGTTAAAGCTCAAGGTATCAAACTTTAAGGAAGTTGGTGCTAACACAAGGGTGAATGTTTCATGGCTCGCATGTCTCTGGAGATGGTCATTTCATAGCTTAATGTTCAGGCAGAAGTGGAAATGCGTGATCATTAAGAAGTCAAGGATGATCAGGCATTCATCTGAGTGCAGGTCATACTTCAGAATACTGGTGACAGAGATGGTTCCTCTCCAAAGTGCAGTCAAATCCTCAAGTCTGCAGTACCATAGTTGATTGAGACGTATGGAGGGAAGGAGGAAATCTGGGGAGAGAATGGTAGGGAATTCCATAGTTGGTGGAATGGCTAAGCCTTTCTATGGCTGCAGACATGAATTCACAATGGCATATTGCCCTACTGGTGTCAAATGGACATTTTGGGATGCAGAGTAGAAAGACCGAGTAATCAGCAGACATGACTCGCATTGCTACCAATGATGCAGGTACAAAAAGCAATGAGATCCTACAGGTAGATTTTAGGGAGCTAAAGAATCTAGCAATCAGGATCTTAAAACTAATCAAAGCAAAATAGTACAGATGCAGGAAGTCTAAAATAGAACAGAAAATGCTGGAGAAACTCAGCAGGTCTGAACACATCAAATGGAAAAAGAAAAACAGAAACCAAAGCTCTGAAGAGGCTCTGGACTCAAGCTGTTAACTGTTTTTTCCTTTCTCAACAGTTGCTGTCATACCCGCTGAGTTTCTCCTGAAAATAACAACCTCTGGTTCATTTCAAGGGCTACCCACCTTGCTTGTGGGTATAAAATTGGAAAAGAGAGAAGATGATGCATGGTGAGAGGGGTAGTGCAGATGGAGGGCTTTCAATTCCTGGGATAATAAAATCAATGCTGCAGGAAATGCAACCTGCGTAGACAGGTTGATTGATTCTGACTCTTTCAGATGTAATTTGTTGATAACTTGCTCATACAATTGGGGAGGATTTATACTAACATGACAAGGACTTAGCACAAAGAATTAAACATGTAAGAGGGAAAGCAAGGTACCCAAATAATTGGGAGAGACAGACAGCATTCAAGAACAAAACAGTAAGGCATTGGGTGGAATCAGATTAGATGGGAGAGCAATAAAGTCCAACTTAGGTTTTCTGTGCGATGGGATCTGTCATTTGCAGAGTCTGATTGCAGCAATGTTGTCCAAATGGGATATAGGTCAGATTTGGGGCTGAGAAGAAAGCACAGCCTCCACACCACATACACAAGCATACCACAGGAAACACTTCTGATTTTTTGCATGGCGACCTCCACAGCAACGAAGGGAGACTGTCTGTTTCTGGGCTTCACAGCAATAAGACTTTGATCTTTCCTTCCAAAGGGTGTGAAATGGTTCAACCTGTTGCACTATGAAAACTGATCTCAGATGATTTGATTAGAAAAGAAGGTGGAAAGTAGTAAATGTAAAGACTTATCCTGGAGCCGAGATGAAGAAAATAAATTTACAGTCATTGCTATACTTATTTGAAAAGAACCAATTCACCAAAAGTGGCCTTAAGTTGGATGAAGCTGATTCTGGTGTATACACGCCATCAAGACCGTCATGAGTGAAGACTAGGCGCTGTGCCTCATTTATATTGAGCCTCATCAGAAAGCACAGGACAGAAATATCAGCCTAACAGCCAGGTGGACAATTAAAATGATAAACCACATGAATTACAAGATTATGCCATAGAGTGTTCCACAAAGCAGTTATTTAAATTCAATGGATGCAGGCATTGCTGGCCAGCATTTATTTGCCATCCCTAGATGCCCCTGAGAAGGTGCTGAGCTGCCTTTTTGAACTGCTGCAGTCCATGTGTTGAGGGTACAACCATAACACCATGAAGGAGGGAATTTCAGGATTTTGACCCAATAACATTGAAGGAATGGTGATACATTGCCAAATCAGAATGGTAAGTGACTTGGAGGGAAACTGCAAGTAGTGGTGTTCCCGTGTACCCGTTGCCCTTGTCCTTCTTGATGGAATTATCATTGGTTTGGAAGGTTTAGTCGAAGGAACCAATGCGAATTTCTTTAGTGCATCTTGTAGATAGTACACACTGCTGCTACCGAGCATCGGTGATGGTAGAGGGAGTGGATGTGGCACCATTCAAGTGGCTGCTTTGCCCAGTTGGTGTCTACCATCTTGAGTGGTGCTGGAGAGACACTGTTCCAAGCAAGTCAGGAGTATTCCATCGCACTCCCAATTTGTGCCTTGATGGTGGACAGGAAGTGAATTACTCACTGCAGCATTCCTAGCCTCTAACCTGCTCTTGTAGCCACTGTATTGAAATGGCAAGCCCAGTTCACTTTCTAGTCAATGATAACCTCCAGGATGCTGACAGTGGAGGAATCAATGATGATAACACCATTGAATATCAAGGTATGATGGTCAGATTCTCTCCTGTTAGACATGGTCATTGCCTGGCTTTTGTGTGATGCGTGTGTCACTTTTCACCTTTCAGCCCAAGCCTGGATACTGTCCAGGTCTTGCTGCATTTGGGCACGGACTACTTCAATATTGGAGTCATCGCAAATGGTACTAAACATTACGCAATCATCAGTGAATGTCCCAACTTCTGACCTTATGATGGAGGGAAGGTCATTGATGAAGCAGCTCAAGATGGTTGGGCCTAGAACACTACCGAGGAACCTTGGCTCTTCCATTTCAGTGGTAGTGCCCCTATCTCTGAACTAGGAAGGAAATGTGCGTCATAACATGACTGAACATGTTGATTGAAAAATATTGACAGAGGACTGGAACTGAGATGACTGATGTCCAAAACAACCACCTTCCTTTTAGCCAAGCATAACTCCAACCAGCAGAGTTTTCCCTCCGATTCCCCTGGACTCCAGTTTCGTTAGGGCTCCTCGATGCCACACTCGGTCAAATGTGGCTCTGATTTCAGCTCCTTTGACCACGCTTGAAACAAACCTGTAAAGACGTCAGGAGCTGAGTGGTCCTGCCAGAAGCCAAACTGGGTATGACATGAACAGGTTACTGCTAAGCAAGTGCTGCTTGATAGTACTGTTGATGATAGCTTTCATCACTTAGTCAGTTAAACAATCCGTTTGGTTTCCCCAACATATAGATGATAAGTTGTGAGCCATGAATATTTTAGATTAAATTTAAAGTAGTACATGAAAAACTGTGGTTCACCTGTAAGGAATGCATGGGGCCTGGCATCAGAAGGTGGTGATAAAAGTACAGGTATTGTGTCTCCTATTGTTGCATGGAAGAGAGTTGGAGAGCTGAAGTGATTGAGGAGATCAGGTGTCCCGCAGCAAACAGTTCATTGACATGGTGAAAAGCAAGGGGAAGAGAAGACATATTTGGTGGTGGTATCACACTGAATATGCCAGAAATTGTGGTTAGTAATCTACTGAATAAAGGCGACTGGAATAGAAGGTGAGGAACCTAGCAACTCAATGATAGCTTATGGGAATGAACAAGGGGGAGGGGATCAGGAAGGGGGAAATTTTGTTGGAGGGGGTGGAAGTCATCTTTCAGAACAATGTGGAAGACTACATCATCAGAACAATGGAATAGAATTCTTACAGGGTACAGGGTGCAGAATGCAAGAAGAATGGTAATGTCACTGCGACCAAGTAGATACCTAACAGATACGACGATAGCATTACTCCAGAAATAGAGACAGAAGTCAAGCAAGGGAAGGGAAGAATCAGAGATGGGCCATAAAAGAAGGGTGGAAAATTGTTGAAGAAGTTTTGCAATTCAGGGCAAGAGCAGGAACATCAACACAATGTATCAGAAGAGCGAGGGCAAACCAGAGTAGAAGAAGAACTGAAATATTGAACATATCCAATAAAAAGGTCAGCACAGCAAGCTCTCATGGTAGTAACAGGAGCAACACTTTTTGGAGGAAGTGAGATAAGTTAAAGAATAAATTCTTCACGGAGGGAAATGTTCAAGGTTAGTGATTAATGGAAGCTGGTCAAGCCTCCACTCAAATATCTAGTAGAGAACCCACTGAACATTCTGGAAGGAAATGAATATGTAGAGAATTGGGAAGTTACAAAACCATGAAACATAGGAACAGAAGTTTCAAAAACATTGCCACTCATTCTAAACCCTTGAGTATACCTATATCAAATTAGAATATAACAGTTCAAGAAGGTAGCTCACCATCACCTTTTTGCACAATAGCATGCAAGGTCAGCATTACCTTGAAGGACATAGGCAACAAAATACTGGCCCAGCCAGTGAAGTCTACACTATCTGAATGAATTAAAGAAAACACATCAACCACACTAACCCTCCCAGTTATCTCATTAAAAAAAGACTCCAGCATGTAGTTAAACATAAGCTGCCTTCCCAATCTGTGTTGGCCTTCCTTAATTAAGCCATACTTGAGCAAGGGACCATGAAGTTTCTTCTAAATTGTCACTTTTAAATGCATTTTTCACTACTGAGATTGAACTGATTTGACCTGCTGACATCAGGCTTATAGTTCCAATCTTTGTTTCAACGAGGGTTTCACTTACATATTCCAACCAGTTATGTTGCAACATATGCATCCCAACTAGTACAGTGACACCTCTAAGAACACTAACTTCAATTGCAAGTTGCCAAGGGAAGCAAAAGCAGATGTATTTATTTACTACCTCAGCCATTCCACCAGCCTTCAGATATAAATCTCTTTTTAGGTCCAGAATCAGTCCACCCCTTTCATCAACCTTTCCTATTTATAAGCTTAAGGCAGATTTATGGAAGGGCTCATGTAGCACAATGGTAGTTACTCTACATCCAAGTCAAAGGGCCAGGTTCAAGTTCCACCTGCTCGAGAGGAATGTCACAAAATCTCTGAACAGGTTCACAAAAAAAAAGCAGACTTCCAGAATTCCTTTTGCGTTAGTGGGCACACATCTGTGCCTTTCATACTATCTCTTTGAGCATGATTTTCACTTTGATTGTCTATTTGAGATGCGTCGTACCCACACATTTTCTGCTTCATCTTGCTGTCTACTTCTTTCAACATCCAGGCACCTCTGGATAGGTTTGTCCTACCTTTTATCCCCTACAGTCATGTATCCTGACTGTACCCAAACTAAAACCCTCTTTAAAGGCAGGGAATTGTTTAGTTACAATTTTGTTCACCAATCTCCGATTCCACTTTATGTGAGTCAGATCCATTCTTAACAAAAATTAGTCCTCCTCCAATTAACGTTTTTGCTCTGGATTGCTCCTTGTCCTTTGCCTGCGGCAACCTAAACTTAATGATACAATGATCAGCATGCTCTACGTTTTCTCCTGCTGGCACTTGATTCACCAAGTCCACCAACACCCTCTTTCTCTTTGTAAACTCTAGAGAATACAGGCCCAATCAAACCAATCTCATACGCTAATCCTGTCACTCCTGCTATTAGCTGAGTGAACTTCCACTACACTCCTACCAAATTAAGCCTTTCTTAGGTAAGGAAAACAAAACTGCGTGCAATACTCCGGGTGTGGTCTTACCAAGGCCCTATGTGACTGCAATAAGAAATCCCTACTTCTGAACTCAATGCCTCTTGCAAAGAAGGCCAACATACAACTTGTCTTCCTAATTGCTTGCTGCACCTGCCTGTCTACTTTCACTGACTAGTGTCAAAGACACCAGATCACTTTCTGAGGAAGGGTCACTGGACCTGAAATGTTAACTCTGTTTTCTCCTCCACAGATGCTGCCAGACCTGCTGAGCTTTTCCAGCAACTTTGTTTTTGTACCAGATCACTTTGCACATTCACATTTCTCAATATGACCATTTATTACTTCACCTTTATGTTTTTCACACCAAATTGTAGAACTTCACATTTAGCCACATTGTACTGCATCTACCAAGCATTTGCCCTAACACATTAACTTGGAGTCCCAAATGCCCTTTTCACTAGGTCTAGTTGCTGTATTGGCAATACATATTGCAACTGAATTCTTCAACCTCTATTATTTAAACGGATAAAATCAAATCTTCTTTCAACTGTTTCAGAGATAGTAGGAACTGCAGATGCTGGAGAATCTGAGACAAGGTGTAGAGCTGGATGAACACAGCAGGCCAAGCAGCATCAGAGGAGCAGGAAAGCTAGACCTTTCTTTCAACTACCTTTTTTGATCCAAAAGAGACTGAAGGACTTCCAAGATTTAACAATTGCAATTAACTCTTTCTACTTGCAAGTAGAAATAAGCACTGAAATAACTTTCACATATCCAAGCTACCCATAAAAGATATTGCAAAACTCACACAGCACCCTAACAAGACTTGTCTGCAGTAAAAATAAAGCATAGGAAATGGATTAAGTAGAGTTCTCATTGCATTAAGGGGATCAGTTAGCTCAGTTGGCTAATTTGCAATGTACAGCAAGACCAACAGCACTGGTTCAATTCCTGTACCAGCTGAGGTCGGCATGATGATCCCACCTTCTCGACCTTGTTGCTTGCCCTGAGACAAAGTGACCCTCAGGTGAAACCACCAGTTGTCTCTTATTAGAGTGCAGCCCTTTGGTCCTCTGTGACTATGGTTTCATATTGCATTAATTCAAATTTTGGGAAGGACTTTCTGCTTTAATAGTCCTGCCACACACTTGAAATGCCACATATTCAGCCTGTGTTACTTTGGTTTTAATTCAGATGTTGAAAGTGTGTGGAATTGCTGAATTTCCCAACATTTGCTTTCAGCTGCTGACACAGAAAATTAATATCTCCCAAAGAAATGAGCCATTTAATGAAATAAACACTTCTGTGTCCCTCTTTGGTTCCTTCAACAGATTCTTGATGCATTCATTGAAAATCTTGCTGCTGAGGAATACTAGGACAACATCAACTACAACACCACACAATCCTGCTCGGGCAACCTCTGCAAAGCAGGCAGGATCATCAACAAGGATACTAAGATCACACGTGGGAACACCACCCACCACGGACACGGCAGATACTCATGTGACTCAGCCAATGTTGTCTACCTCATAGGCTGCAGGCAAGAGGGCCTCGAGGCATTGTATATTGGCGAGACCATGCAGAGCCTAAGACAGCAGATGAATGGGCACCATGCAACAATCACCTGACAGGCATGTTCCCTCCCAGTCGGGAAACACTTCAGCAGTTAAGGACATTCAGCCGCCGGGCCAAGTGTTAGACCTGTTGGTAGGACAGCATTTTGGCGGTAGCGATCATAACTTTGTTACTTTTACAATAGTCATGGAAAAGGATAGGTACATACAGCAGGGTAAGGTTTATAATTGGGGGAAGGGCAATTACAATTCTGTTAGGCAAGAACTGGGTAACATAAATTGGGAACAGATGCTGTCAGGGAAGAGCACTATTGAAATGTGGAGATTGTTTAAGGAATGCATACTCTGTGTGCTCGATATGTTTACCCCTAGCAGGCAGGGAAGATGCAGTCAAGTGAGGCAGCCTTGGTTCTCAAGAGAGGTCGAACGACTGGTTAAGAGGAAGAAGAATGCTTATACAAGGTTTACGAAACAAGGAACGGAAAAGGCTCTAGAGGGATACAAGTTATCCAGGAAGGAGCTGAAGAAAGAGCTTAGGAGAGCTATAAGGGGGCATGAGGAAACCTTGGCAGATAGGATCAAGGAAAACTCCAAGCCTTTTTACACGTACGTGAGGAATAAGAGAATGACCACAGAAAGGGTTGGGCCGATCAAGGACTGTAAATGGAATTTGTGCACGGAGCCTAAAGAGATAGGAGAGGTCCTTAATGAATACTTTTCTTCGGTATTCACAACTCAGAGGGACCTAGTTGTAGAGGAGGACAGTGTGAAACAGGCTGGTCGGCTAGAGGAGGTCAATGTTAGTAAGGAAGATGTACTAGCAATTTTGAGGAAGTTGAAGATAGATAAGTCCCCCGGGCCTGATGGGATTTATCCAAGGATTCTATGGGAAGCGAGGGAAGAGATCGCAGGGCCTTTGGCAATGATCTTTTCGTCCTCACTGTCCACGGATATAGTGCCGGAAGATTGGAGAGAGGCAAATGTCATTCCTTTGTTCAAAAAAGGGAATAGGGATAACCCTGGAAATTACAGGCCAGTTAGTCTTTTGTCAGTGGTGGGCAAATTGTTGGAAAGGGCTCTGAGAGATAGGATTTATGATCACTTGGAAAGGCACAGTTTGATTCGTGACAATCAGCATAGATTTGTGAGGGGTAGATCATGCCTCACAAACCTTACTGAATTCTTTGAAGAGGTGACCAAACACGTGGATGAAGGTAGAGCAGTGGATGTGGTATACATGGATTTAAGTAAGGCGTTTGATAAGGTTCCCCGTGGTAGGCTCTTGCAGAAAGTAAGGAGGCATGGGATAGGGGGAAATGTGGCAGATTGGATTCAGAATTGGCTGACCCTTAGAAGACAAAGAGTGGTAGTGGACGGAAAATATTCAACATGGCGCTCAGTTACGAGTGGTGTACTACAAGGATCTGTTCTGGGTCCTCTTCTATTCGTGATTTTTGTGAATGATTTGGATGAAGGAGTGGAAGGGTGGATTAGCAAGTTCGCGGACGATACGAAGGTGGGTCGCGTTGTGGACTGCGCGGAGGGCTGTTCTAGGTTACAAAGGAACATTGATAGGATGTAGAGCTGGGCTGAGAAGTGGCAGATGGAGGTTAACCCTGAAAAGTGTGAGGTGATTCATTTTGGTAGGACAAACTTGAAAGCAGAATACAGGGTTAATGGAAAGATTCTTGGCAGTGCAGAGGAGCACAGGGATCTTGGGGTTCGTGTTCACAGTTCCCTGAAAGCTGCCACCCAGGTGGATAGAGTTGTTAAGAAGGCGTATGGTGTTAGCTTTCATTAATAGAAGGATTGAGTTCAAGAGCCGTGAAGTTATGCTCCAGCTATACAAAACCCTGGATCAGCCACATCTGGAGTATTGTGTCCAGTTCTGGTCACCTCATTACAGGAAATATGTGGAGGTGTTGGAAAAGGTGCAGAGGAGATTTACCAGAATGTTGCCTGGAATGGAGGGAAGGTCTTATGAGGAAAGGTGGAGAGAGCTAGGGCTTTTCTCTTTAGAACGACGAAGGATGAGGGGTGACTTGATAGAGGTGTACAAAATGATGAGAGGTACAGATAGAGTGGGCAGCCAGAGACTTTTTCGTAGGGTGGAGGTAGCTACTACGAGGGGGCATAGTGGAGGTATGACGTCAGAGATAGGTTCTTTACTCAGAGAGTGGTCAGGACGTGGAATGCATCGCCAGAGAAGGTAGTGGAGTTGGCCTCATTAGGGGTATTTAAGCGACTATTAGATAGGCCTATGGATGATAGTATCAGGTAGGGGTGGAGGGTTAGATAGACCTTAGGATTAGGGTAAAAGTTCAGCCCAACATCGTGGGCCGAAGGGCCTGTACTGTGCTGTACTGTTCTATGTTCTATATGTAGCTTCCAGAATGCACAAGCGGACACAAATGACGACCTTAAACTGGTCACCAGCGTAATTCTTCAAACATTCAGTATTATTGAACAAATGTTGTCCAATTGCAAAATCAGATGAAATGTTGGACACCATGCAGTGAGCTCTGCATACACTAGCCGACTGAGCATGGTCAGTACTTTGCATGGCATACACAGTCAAAAGCATATTCTGTTTCATCCAATCCACATGCATTTGGGCCATACAACCTACACACTAAACATCATACCAGCAATGAAACTCATATGCCACATTATTTATGCGCGTGACAGGTAGACTGTGTACTCAGTTTTAATAGGAGCATACTGTTCGTGGCGAGCACCATTCATGTTGCTACTGTACTGTAGCAGTATGAAACAATTAGCTTCAACTGCTTGAGATATCATTTCTGTTCTCGGGTAACCGGAGGTGGACTGGGGTCTCTCAAGGCCAATGGCCAGAATGATTGCATTCTGCCCATTTGTGACTATGCAAAATATATGGCGAGAAATCTAATCAGGATAGCTATTATCCACAGCATGGCTTTGAATCACCTATCAAGCTTGCATAGTAAACCAATGATTCTGATGAGTGCAAGAGAAAAAGTTCCAACAAAATCACTCTTCTTTTATTGGTACTCAAGTTCTGTACTAGCAAATTACTATTTCCTATAAAAAGTAGGTTTTTCCTGTTCCATGTTCGACTCGAGGTAACAGTGAGGCTAATTATGACGGCTGTTATTTATGCACAAATAAAGCAGCAGACTCAGGGAACACATCTCATTTAAATGCTGATATCCAACATTGCTGTGTTAGTTACTCCCCTCTACTGTCACCTATGTAAGAATTGCATTTCATTGTCTACTTCACGAGTGAAATGTTTTGAGTTGTTGCGGTAGGTACAAACTGAACTAGCTAAAGGGCAATCACAAAGGTAAGGGGGTAGTGCTAGCTGAAGTGGACTCAAAGGACTAGACAGCAAAAGATGGTTGAGGAAAAATTAAGAAAATCATTCATGGCTCACAGCAAAAATATATCCCAGTGAGAAAGGATTCTAGAAAGAGGAAAGAGGAAAGAGGAGCAAATGGAACAGATGAACATGGTTCATGCTCTGAAGTTGTTGAACTCAATGTCAAGTCCTGAAAGCTGTAAAATGTCATAGCAGCCAATGAGGCGCTATTCTTCCAGTTCATGTTGAGCTTCACTAGAACCTTGCAAAAGGTCTGCAGCAGAAAAATTAGCTTGGGAGCAGCCTACCATTTCAATAAACCATCTTGCTCCCATACCGATACTTCTGTCCTAGCCCTAATGCAGAGTTCCATCAAAGCTCAATGCAACCAGCTAATTTTCCACTTGGCATTTTAAAGTCTTCAGGAGTTCTACAACTTCAGAGCATGAACACTGTCCATTGATTCCATTCATTCCTCTTTCCCCTTTGTCAACAGCATAAAAACACAAACCCAGCATCATTTTGCAGGTCCTTGCAGTTCTGAAAGTCATTGAACTTGAGTTCAAATAGTTGTATGTCACAGTTGGAGAAGAGTGGAATTGGAGGAAGAATCATGTTGTCTGGTCCACAAAGCAGCCAACAAGGTAGGTACAGCTAGGAATCAATTTGCAGCTGAATTAGTGAAGCTGCTTGGAATGTTTGAGAAACGGGATACAAAATCAACCTCAGCAAGTAATAAACTGTGGATTGCTAACTGAGCCACATGCAAATTCTCATTGAGACAAACAGATGAAAAGATCAAGTCCCTGTTTGAAACAATGGTAAGAGATGGAAGGGTTTCAATTCATGGACATTTGCCACAAGTATAGATTGATATGTACAATTTAGCTGAAGACATGAGATCACAAGGAAAGGAAGTATCTGTTAGGTGTTGTACTAAGGCCCCTAAGAATTAGCACAAATGTAGGACAAAGCAAAAATCAAAAGAAAAAAGGCTTCTAAGATACTAAATAATTGTGGATGGCTTTAACTTTCACACAAAATAGACAAATCAAATTGGTAAAGGTAGCCTTGAGGATAAGTTCATACAGTGTATTCAGAATAGTTTCTTGAAACAATAGATTGTGGAACCAGTTAGAAAGCAGGCTATTTTATATTTGGTATGTGGTCAATTACAGGCAGAGACAGGAAAATTTAAATTAGAAAATACTGAAATGGCAGACAACCTAAACAATTACTTTGTTTCTGTCTTCATGGAGGAAAATACAGAAAATTCCCCCAAAATGCACGGTACTAAGTGATTCATCAAAATGAGGAAATGAAAGCAATTAACATTAATAAAGTAGTACTAGAAAAATTAACTGAATTGAAGGATAATAAATATCCTGGACCAGACAAACTACATTCCATGGTGTCGAAAGAGGTGGCCCAGGAGATAGTGGATTCATTGAAGATTATCTTTCAATATTCTTTGGATTCTGAAATGTTTTCTGCTATGGGGAACCTGTGGATGTGGTGTATTTGGATTTTCAGAAGGCACTTGACAAGGTGCCACACCAAAGGCTGCTACATAAGATAAAGTTGCACGGTATTACAGGTAATGTATTGGCATGGATAGAGGATTGGTTGACCAGTAGAAAGCAAAGAGTAGGGGTAAATGGGTGTTTTTCTGGTTGGCGGTCAGTGGCTAGTGGTGTGCCTCAGGGATCAGTGTTGGGACCGCAATTGTTTACAATTTACATAGATGATTTGGAGTTGGGGACTAAGTGTGGTGTGTCAAAATTTGCAGATGACACTAAGGTGAGTGGTAGAGCAAAGTGTGCAGAAGACACTGAAAGTCTGCAGAGGGATATAGATAGTCTAAATGAGTGGGCAAAGGTCTGGCAGATGGAGTACAATGTTGATAAGTGTGAGGTCATCCATTTTGGTAGGAATACCAGCAAAATGGACTATGTTTTAAACGGTAAAAAATTGTAGCACGCTGCTGTGCAGAGGGACTTGGGTGTCCTTGTGCATGAATCGCTAAAAGTAGGATTGCAGGTGCAGCAGGTAATTAAAAAGGCAAATGGAATTTTGTCTGCCATTGCTCGAGGGATGGAGTTTAAAAACAGGGAGGCTATGCTGCAGCTGTACAGGGTCCTGGTGAGGCCACACCTGGAGTACTGTGTGCAGTTTTGGTCTCCTTACTTGAGAAGAGATATACTAGCACTGGAGGGGGCGCAGAGGAGATTCACTCGGTTGATTCCAGAGTTGAGAGGGTTGGATTATGAGGAGAGACTGAGTAGACTGGGATTATACTCATTGGAATTCAGAAGAATGAGGGGAGATCTTATAGAAACATATAAGATTATGAAGGGAATAGATAAGGTGGAGGCAGGGAGGTTGTTTCCGCTAGCAGGTGAAACTAGGACTAGAGGGCATCGCCTCAAAATAAAGGGAAGCAGATGTAGGACTGAGGTCAGGAGGAACTTCTTCACCCAAAGGGCTGTGAATCTGTGGAATTCCCTGCCCAGTGAAGCGGTTGAAGCTACCTCACTGAATGTTTTTAAGGCAAGGCTCGATAAATTTTTGAACAGTAAAGGAATTAAGGGTTATGGTGAGTGGGCGGGTAAGTGGAGCTGAGTCTCAAAAAGATCAGCCATGATCTTATTAAATGGCGGGGCAGGCTCAAGGGGCCAGACAGCCTACTCCTGCTCCTAGTTCTTATGTTCTTATATTGGGAGTTAGTAAATGTAATCCCACTCTTCAAGATGTCTGATATCAGTGGTGGGGAAATGTTAAGGTCTGTTATTAAAAAATATGAAAATGAGACACTAGTTGACATAGGTTCATGAAAAGGAAATCTTGTTTGACAGCCTGTTGAAGTCTTGTGAAGACGTTACTGTACAATTATAAACATACAAATTAAGGGCAGGAGAATGCACTTCCAGCCCTTACAATGTTTATAGGGCATGTCGGAGTGGATCTAGTTAGGATGTAGCCACTGGTTGGTGAGTCTAGAATTGGGAGACAGTCTCAGAATAAGGGCTAAGTCATTTAACACTGGAATGGAGGGATTTCTTCATTCAGTGGTGAATCTTTGGAATCCTCTGTGCCTATATCTGTAGAGCCTCTTTGTGCCCTCTTTACAGCTTGGTTTCTTCCTGATCATCTTTGTATTCTCAACATACTTAGATATATCATCTGTCTCTTCAGTCAAGTCATGAACAATGATTGCAAATAATTTAGATCTAAGCACTAACCCTTGTGGCACTCCACTAGTCGCAGCTCATCAACTGGAAAATACATCCCATATAATAATTTTTTTTAAAAAAAAGTTGGGGGCAGGTACAGGGGAACTTAAAACAAATCACTTGAGAAAAGGTACCCTGAAACTTAAAGGACTAAAGTTTAACAAATTACATAGACACTGGAGTAGGCCATTCAGTCCCTCGAGTCTGTTCCACTATTCAATGAGATCATGGCCGATGTGTGACCTAATTCCACATAGCTGCCTTTGGCACATATCCCTTAATACTTTTGCTTAACAAAAAAATTATCTATCTCAGATGTAAAATTAGTAACTTATCCATTGCCATTAATGGAAGAGAGTTCCAAACATCTTCCACATGTTGTGTATAGAAGTGCTTTCCAACACCTCACCTAAACATCTGGCCCCAATTTTCAGACTATGCCCCCTTGTTTTAGAATTCCCAACCAGTGGAAATGGTTTATGTTTATCTACCCTGTCTTTTTAACATCTTGAGGTTTTCCATCAGATCACTCTTAACTTTCTAAACTCTAGAGAAAACAGACCTAACTTGTATACTCTCTCCTCATAATTTAACCCCTGAAGTCCAGGCATCATTCCTGTAAACCTGATTTGTACTCCTCCAAGACCGATTTATTCCTCCACAGTACTCTGAGTAGGGTTTAACCAGGTATTTGTATAACTGCAGCATTAACTTCTACATTCTTGTAATCCAGTCCTCTAGATATAAAGGCTAGCATTCCACTAGCTTTCTTGATTATTTTCTGCACTTGTTAAAGATCAATGCACCTGAACTCCCAAGTTTCTTTGGACATGCACTGTTTTAACTTCATACCATCTACAAATATACATACATGCGACTCCATCTGCCACAGTCTTGCCCATTCATTTAGTCTATCAATTTCCTTTTGTAATTTTATGCTGTCATCTGCAATGTCTACAACGTTGCCTAACTCTCCAAGTCGTTATAATGTAAATAATTGAGGCCCCGAAATATAGATCCTGGTGGGACACCACTGGTTACATCCTGCCAATTTGAGTTCCTATCCATAATCCCTACTTTCTGTTCCCTGCCACTCAACCATTTTCTCAACCATGTCAGTAATCTGCCCTCAGTTCTGTGAACTTCTAGTGGAGTCAACAGTTTCTCATGTGGGACTTTATCAAGTTGTCTGGAAGTCCATGTAAAGAAACATCTAAAGACATCTCCCTGTCCAATACCTTAGTCACCTCTTCAAAAAATTCACTGCAGTTTATCAGCCATCACCTACCTGTCATGTCTCCCTGATTAACTGAAAATTTTCAAGGTGCTCAGTTATCCTGTCCTTGATTTATTGTCTCCAACAATTTCCCCGCCACAGATGTTAGGCTAACTGGGCTGCTATTCCAGGGTTTTCTTCTTTTGCCCTTCTTAAAAAAAAAAATTGAGCGACATATGCAATTTTCCAATCCAAAGGGATGACTCTTCTATCTAGAGAACTCTGAAAAATTACTGTTAGGGCATCTACAATATACTCCCCTACTTCCTTTACCACCCTCAGATGGACAGCGCCAGGTGCCAGGAATTTGTCACTCTAATTCAATTATGTACAACATCGGTAATGAAGAAGTTGTTAATTTTATTCAGCGCCTGCCCTGAATCCATTATTAACTTCCTCAGGACTTCCAACAAGCTATTCCCTTTTCTATTGTAAATGTTGAAGCAAATTACTCAACATATCTACCATTTCCCTGTGGTCATTGACAATATCCCTATTTTCAGTCTTTAGCAGGCCAACATTGCTATGTAACAAAAAATTTCTTATTGATCTTGATGTCCCTTACAAGTTTACTTTCATAATCCCTGTTAGTAGATCTTTTAAGCTGCATTGTGGCCATTTGCTGATTTTTGTATCTTTCCTATTCAGTAGAATCTGTGCATTTTAAAAATTTTTCTAAGCCTTTTCTTCTAGTTTTATGCTGTCCCTCATCTTTTCGGCTGTCCATGGCTTTTTTTTCTGTGAAGTGGACTGTTTCCCTCTCGGGTAGAAACCAGTTTTATATTGTGTTAAGTGTTTCTTCATACATCCTCCACTGTTCTTCAGTTGTTTCCCCCATTAGCAGATCTTCTCAGTTTATGGTGGACTGTCTGTCTCATTAAAGTCAGCGTTCATGATTCATGCTTCTTGCTTTCAAATGCTATGTTGAATTCAATCATGTCTTGATCACTATGTAGTAAGTGTTCAAACATAATTAGATTGCTAATTAAATCCAGCTCATTATGAAATCCAATATTCTTTGTCCCTTTCTTGCAACCAGGACATATTGCTGTAAGAACCTATCCCAGACACACTCCAGAAATTCACTACTTTCTTGAAGGTGCTTGTCTGCCTCTCCCAATCTATGCTCAAGTTAAAATCCCCCATTAATACTACTCTGCTACACACCTAACTTCTGCATTAACACAATCTCACACTTCAGAGCTGCTACAAGGAGTCTGTAAAAACACCTATTAGTTTTAGATACAAAAACAGAAGTTTCTGGAAAACCTCAGATCTGGCAGCATCTGTCGAGAGAAATCAGAGTTAACATTTCACTTCCAGAGACCCTTCTTCAGAACTTCAAAAAGGATCACAACCTGAAATTTTAACTGATTTCTCTGGACAGGTGCTGCCAGACTGGTTGGATTCTTCCAACAATTTCTGTTTTTGTTTCTGATTTCCAGCATCCGCAATTCTTTTAGTTTATTTTATATTGGTTTTAGATCTTTTGCTGTTCCTCAGTCCACCCACATGGTCTTCACCGAATACTTTCCCCCTCAATGTATCCTCCCTCACCATCGAAATAATTTTGTTTCTAATGAGTAATGCTACTATACTTCCTCTGCCATTTTCCCCATCCATTTTATAAACCTTATAATTGGGCATATTTAGTTCCCAATCCCTACCAGCATGTAGCCACATTACATTGATGGCTACAATGTCATAATGTCCAATTTGAATTTATGCCTGCAGCTCATTTAATTTATTCCTTACAGTCTGTGCATTCGTAGATAGAATTTTTAGTTGGGCCATACACTGCAACCTGACCCTCAGCACTGATGTTTTATTCACCTCATTATTTCTCTCTTCCAGTTTAATCAAAATATGTATAGGTTTGCCATTCACTTCCATGCCCGAAGTAGGATTCCTGACTGTTTGTTTTCTCTCTATCACGTTACTTGATTTTGAAACTGTATTGACTTCCCCTAGCCCTTCACCCCATTTACTAGTTTACCATTTGCCTGGAAGCAAAGGATTACATCCCACAATGATAAATGAACTAACTGTAGAAATAGCAGACATATTGGTTATGATCTTCCAAAGTTTGCCAGGTTCTGGAAAGATCCTGGAGAACTGGAAAACTACAAATCTAATGCCCCTATCCAAGAAAGAACACAGAAACAAGGAAAGTAGATTCCTTGGCCCAATAAACTTGTTCTACCTTTTAGTAAGATATGGGTTCTCTTCTCCCCACCTCACTCAACTCTACTGTCAAATATCTACTTAATTCAACCTTGAATATACTCCATGATCCAATCTCCACTGCTCTGTGGGTAGAGAATTCCAAAGATGAATGACTATCTGAGAGAAGACTCAGTCTTAAATGGGAAACTCCACATTTTGAAACTTTACTCCCTAGTTCTAAATGCTTCCACAAGGAGAAACATTCTCTCAAAATCTACCTGGTTACGCAACCTCTGAATTTTACACTCTTTCAGTCCAAAAGGAATAGACCTAACCGGCTCAAACGTTCCTTGTAAAAGAGAGACCTCTTCCCAGAAATTAGTCCAGTGAACATTCCCTGACTTGTTTCCAATGCAAGCACATCTCTCCTTACACAAGGTGGCCAAACAACACATACCATATTCTAGGTGTAGTCTCACTGATGCACAGTATGGAGTAGCAGGACTTCCCTACATTTATGCTCTAGTTCCCTTGGAAAAAAAAAAGGGCCAACATTCCAGTTGATTTCTAAGGAGGAGCTGCACTACTTCTGTGCTTCGTGTTTGAGGACACCCAAATCCCTCTGAACTGCAGCATTCTGCGGTCTCTCTGGATTTGAAAATATTCTGCCTTAGGCAGATAACCATACATTTTCCCACTGCGAAATTCTTGTCCGCTCGGATCTGCATTCTGACATGTACACGCTGCCTGTTTCACAACATACTTTTCCCACTTACCTTTGCACCTTCAGGAAATATGACTACTGTACACTCAATTCTTGCGTACAACATGACACTTGAATTTGTGCAAACTCAGAACCTGAGTTCCAAATCATCTTCCCCTCACTCATGGAGACACAAGCGGAAAGGGCCTTCGGCTAAAAACACAGAAGACAAAACTTGCCTTTTTCTGTCGCATAACACGGTCCCTAACTGTCATGATCCATAGCGATCCATAGGACACCGTGGATCAATTCTCATATACCAGGCTTTCTTTCAGCAAAGCAGACATCAACAATGAAACTCAACAAAACTTCCAGTGCGTCAGCTCAGCATTCTACCAACCGAGGAAAAGCATGTTTGATGACAAAGACTTCAAACTTGGGGTTTACAGGGCTGCAATGTCACCTGCAGCTCTCCTGTATGCAAATACACAGACATCTCAAACACCTGTACAAATATCAACAGTGACACCTACAGAAGTGCTCTGGCAGGATAGGTGCTCCAATATCAGTGTTCTCTCTTAGGCCTACAGACCAGCATCAAAGCACTAGTTCAGGTTGAGCAGCTGTATTGGTTAGGCCACATTACCAATACAAAAACCAAAAGAACTGCGGATGCTGTAAATCAGGAACAAAAACAAAGTTGCTGGAAAAGCTCAGCAGGTCTGGCAGCATCTGTGAAGGAGAAAACAGAGTTAACGTTTCGGATCCGGTGACCCTTCCTCAGAACTGATGGTGGCTGGGAAAACGTCAGTTTATATGCAGAAAATAGGGAAGTGGGTGGGATAGGGAGTAAACGATAGGATAGAGCCCAAAGAGAGAGAAAGACAGTTGGACAGACAAAGGGGTTGCTAACGAGCAGGCTGGGAGGGTGAATAGTTGTTAATGGGGACTGTTAGTGACTAACAACAGGGGGTGTGTAATGGCAGGCTAT
>NC_063332.1:85110531-85124169 GCF_021869965.1 Rhincodon typus
CACTTGGGGACCCTACAGCCCTCTGGACTCAATACTGAGTTCAATAATTTTAGGGCCTAAACTCTCCCATGTCTCAGCTCCCCACGCCACACACCAGGCCTTGTTACCACATAGCCTGCCATTACACACCCACTGTTGTTAGTCACTAACAGTCCCCATTAACAACCATTCACCCTCCCAGCCTGATCGTTAGCAACCCCTTTGTCTGTCCAACTGTCTTTCTCTCTCTGTGGGCTCTATCCTATCGTTTACTCCCTACCCCACCCACTTCCCTATTTTCTGCATATAAACTGACGTTTTCCCAGCCACCATCAGTTCTGAGGAAGGGTCACCATACCCGAAACGTTAACTCTGTTTTCTCCTTCACAGATGCTGCCAGACTTGCTGAGCTTTTCCAGCAACTTTGTTTTTGTTCCACATTACCCATATGCCTGATACAAATTCCTTAAGTAAGCAATTAACAAGAGGCCAGCAGAAGCGTAGCATTCTCACCAATTTATGGGAATCTCTTATCAAAAACTGATCAAACTGGAGAAGCATCCACAAAGGTGCAACCAAAGAGCATTTCTGACAGATCCAGATGTGGCCAAGCACAAACAGTGGAAGAAGAACGCAAAAAACCAAACATCCCACCCACTGCTTCATCAAACACTACCTACCGTGGCAGTGACAGAGTGTGCAGGTCTTGCATTGGACTGTTTCAGTCATTTCAAGACCCACAACACTGGATGGAAGAATGTCATCCTCGAACCCAAGTAGCTACCAAAGAAAAACGGTAGATTACGGCATAACCATTATCAAATGTAAATAGTTTAAACTACAGCTCTGATCCCTGTACTACACTACCAAACACCATTTTCCAATCTGAAACTGGCCCTTTTATCCCAAACCATTGCTTCCTGTTAGTTAGTCTGCCCTCTATCCATTCAAATACAATAATCCCCAGGACCAAGGGGCACTATCTTATGAAGTACCTTTTTACTTTTGAAAATGCAAAATCACTACAACTACTAGTTCCCCTTTTTCCACCCTACTTGCTTCATCCTCAAAAGACTAGTTATTAAACACTACTTAACATACACAAAACCATGCTGACGTGACATAGGTATATTATAAGTTTCTAAATGTCCTGGTGCCAATTCTTTTATATTGGATTCTAGCATTTTCCCAAAACAGGTGTTAGACTAACTAGCCTATAGTTGCCTGCTTTCTGTCTGTTATGTCATATTTGCAGGTTTCCACACCACTGAAATACTTCCAAGATCTTGGGAAGTTTCAAAGGTTACGACCAGCAGCCTATTCCTCCAAGACCCGAGAATATAGGCCATCTGGTCCAGAGTGCTTGTCAGTCTTTAGCCCCATTAGTTTACCAAGTACAATTTCTCTAGTGACCATGATTGCTTTACATTTCTCCTCCCTACAATGTTTTGATTTTCTACTCTTCAAAGGTTGCAAATTTGAGTGACAAGTGGAAACCAGTGGATGCAGTGACTTTGGATCTTGAACAAACATTTGACATGATGGCACAACACAATATTGCAAAAAATTAGGAGCCATGCTTCTGGGGATAGTGAACTATCAAATACATTGACAGAAAACAGAAAAAACAATCTGTCTTAAATAGTGAAAAACTAATAAATGCTGGGATTCAGAAGGATTCTATGCTCTTATATACAAATCACGAAGCTCAGCAAGAATTAGGAAAGCAAACGGTATACTGGCCTTTATTATAAAAACAGTTAACTCATTTTAATGTAATAACATAGGGCTTAGGTGAGACTACACGTGAAATACTGTGTACATTTCTGTCCCCTGGTCGGAGAGATATTCACTCTAGTGATAATGTAACAAAGGTTGGCTGACTGACTCATGGGGTGAGGATATTGCTCTTTGAGGGAGAGTACAAATAAGGCTCGGCACATATTTCATGGAATTTTACAAGATAAGTGGAAATGCTAAAACTTATTAAATCATCGCAGGGTTTGACTGGGTCAACACCGAGAGACTGTTTACCCTGACTCAGGAGGTTAGAACTACGGTTGGTCTCAGAGTAAGGATTGGCCATTTAGGACTGAAATAAGGAGGAAATTTTCATTCTTTGGGTCATATTCCTTTAGCATACTCTACGACAGAAAAACATAGGATGCTCAGTGAGCGAGTAAACTCAGTCAGATTGAAAGAATTTTGATATGAGGAATGTGGGAAGATGTTGTCAATGCAGACCATCAGGAACACTCCCACTGAGTAGGGGACAAGCTCAACGGACTGCAAGGCCAATTTCTATTCCTGCTTCCTCTATTCTTCTAAATGCTTTTTTAATCGCTATCTTCTACTGTGAGCATCTAGTTGCCTCAACCACTCCAAACAACAGCAAGTTCTATATTATAACCACTCTCTGGATAATGGCATATTTCCTGAATTAAATATGCCAAATCCTCATTATTTGCAAAGGCAAGGGGCAGAGATTTCCCATGGATAACAGCAAATAGAGATACTGCTACCATGTAACTTTACCAGGAGGACTGCATAATCAGACTGGACAGGTCTATCAGAAAAGGAATCTGGGGTCAACTTCACAAGTACACAGATCCACGGGAGAGAATCCACAGATAAACACCGAATTCTGCATTTACAAGCCATAGCGGGAACCATCTCCACTTCTACCCAATCAAACTTTTTCATAAAATTAAAATATTTAAAACAATAAATGTAGAGCCTGAGATTTCTTATTTTGAAATACTGCATTCAGTTTCAAAATGTTGACTCCAGTTTTATTCATATGCTTAATTACGTAGACTATATCCCATTTTTCTATTGAGCTCAACAGAATCTCACAAATAGATATAATCTCAAGAAAATCAGAACAATTTCAACAACTGGAACGGCATTTGTTAGTCACGACGTACTGATCACAAAATATTCTTACTAACAAGGTTCTCAGCAAATAAAAGCCAAGATACAGAATAAAACATTTCAGACATCCTACAGAAAATTATAACGAACTACTTTGTAGAACTATGAAATATCACAAAATTTTACATGATTCTTTGTTAGACCATTTACAATCATATTCAGTTGTGATCAAATTTTCATTTCATTTGAAATTTATATCAATTATAAATGGCATCAGAAAGAACTTGTATTGATGAGGCAGAACTACAAATGTGCAAAATAGTTCTAAAGGAAATTAACGTGAGGCTATCAGAGTCTTAGAAATACCGAAATGTTTATTTTTCAAAAAAGTAAACACCCTGTGTTCAATTGTTATTACTTTTCTATTTTCATTTTCCCTAAGAATTAATAGGTCATCCTATCATCATCTTCCTTTGGAATTTTAAAATGAAGTACTTGCTATTACACCCGCTCTCCATTTGAAAGTGGTAGTAATTCTGAATAAAATTTTAGTTAATTAGTGAAAACAGATTTTTTTTTCAGCCAAAAGACAAGGATCTAAAGACCAATAGTTATAATGGTAATTTTTTGATGTGTTGCCCAGATAGTATGTAACTTCTGATTGATGGACGTGCTTTTGGCTTTTCTTACAGCCAACCTGATCTGTCATATGCTGTTCATAGAATATTTAAGTTGCAAGATTCTTAGCTTTCTGATATCTTCTCAGTCAACAGCAAGAAAAGACCAGATGACAAGCTTCTTCATCTTTTTCCAATTCAACGAGCCATATGACATGCAAAACACCTTTGAAACAATTTTCATCAGTATAATAAATCAATATTGTATACTGTCACATTGCATGTCACAGATTTGTGGATAAGCATAACACTGGATATAACTCAGTGCACATGTAAAAACTGGAGTAAATTAATTGAGCATTATGAGAAATAAAAATTCAAACCGAGTGAAAAACAAAATATCACTCTCTCGAAATGGGTAAATGGCTAGGTAGATTTCAACACTGTAAAACATCCACTATCAAAAATCAGTTAGGTAAAGCAATTTCAATTTTTTTAAGCATTCCAAATAAAAATTCCACAGTCCTGCACATTTTAGAAAAATAAGTTAGCATTCTAGAACTGCAGCAATCTACAAAATATAACACAAAACTTTCCCTGAAGTGTGTTGATAATATCAAAATCTATTGGACAAAGTTCTTCAAAGCAATATTATTAAACTTTATTTGGAGTAATGGAGTTGGAGAAGGGAAGGAAGAGGAGCCACTGACTAATTCTCTCATAACCTATGGCAATCCATCAAGAACTAAATTCTCAACTGCAGATCATTGTTTCAAGATAGACTAATATAAAAGATAGCACAAAGACAAAATGATCAATTTGTAATGCTGATAAACTATTCATGCTTAACTAACTTGAAATAATTTCTTAATTTTCAATGAAACTGCAAAACAAAGTCAAACTGTGAAACAATGCCAGACATTGCCATGTTGCAACTTGTTAAATTATCAAAAATATTGCAATTAAGTGATCTGTGCAAAGTAGAATTAATTTATTGGTAATCTTAAGCATAAAATGAAAGAAAATCCAAGTCATGTTTTCATGTAAGGTCATGCACCTGAAACGTTAACTCTTTCACCAAAGATGCCAACCGACCAGCTGAGAGTTGCCCTGCGCTGTGGTCTCAAATTGATGGATCTTTCAGAAAACAAAGCATCTTGGAAAATTATTTCAACAAGTCACGTCTAAAAGTACCTTTAGCCTTTTGACCAATTCATCGTTGGAAATTTTGTCGGTAATTTCCTTAACACCAGGAGGGTAGATTATGATTTTTCCATCTGCAGGTTTCGGTTGTGGGAAAGCCATCTCCTTCGAGTTTTCCCTTTCTGTAGATCACTACTGGCCTCTGCTGGTCAGAAACAAGTTTAAAATGTTACACTCAGTTTTTTCCTTTCCAATCCTTCCTCAATTAAAAAAATGTCAAGGCATAAAACAGCAGATCCATGCTGACCGATCTTGTTGATAACGTTGAGGAATGGAAGGAGCCAAGAGACTCGGAAAAGGTGTCTTTAAGGTCTTGCAGCCAAAAATGTTTTCCCGTCACTTTCTGGACGGGGTCAGGGGTATGCAGAGTGGGAGAAGAAGCGGTCACAAACTCCGCTCAATCGGCCTGCGTTTTGGCTGAACCCGGAGCAGGGTCCGAATTAGAGTGAATGCGTGCCCGTCCTCGGTATGGTGCAGGAGCTATCCGGCCGCCCACCAACCTCACATCACCACAAAAAGTTGTCGCGCACGGGCTCCT
This sequence comes from Rhincodon typus, assembly GCF_021869965.1. NCBI lineage: Eukaryota > Metazoa > Chordata > Chondrichthyes > Orectolobiformes > Rhincodontidae > Rhincodon > Rhincodon typus. The sequence goes on from NC_063332.1 coordinate 85,115,743, forward strand.
CGGGCCTGCAATCTCAGGCCTCGACACCAGGACAGCAGTGGCGGTATGATGGAGTGCAGTCACACACCTCGGGCCGGTTATTTACAACTTCATGGCAGACAGTGGGGAGGAGAAGGGGGGCGGGCGCGTATCCGGGAAATACTCAGTTCTATCCCGCCATAAATTACAAAGACTCGGGGAACAGGCCGCGGCCCCGAGTTCAGACTCGCCGCCGCTTCATTCAGCGACTCGTTGAATTTCTGCAACTTCGCGTCCGGGACCGGGGATTTTGTTTTCTTCGTTTTTTTTTGTTTTCTAAGGAGGGCCCCGACATATAGCCAGGCCCTGGCCTTCCCTCCCCCTCCTCCGCGCACCGTCCCGCTCGAGTTCTGAAATACTGTTTCTCAGCCAGCGAGCAGGCGGGAGGGAGGGAGGCTGAGCGCGGCCTGCAGCTAGCCTCCCGCCCGAGCTGCCGCGGGCTCCATTCCCGGCTCCAGCAGCGGCGCTCACCTCATGAATCCCGGCGGTTCGCTCTCAGGTGTCCAGCAAAGCAGGAGTTTCACAGAGTCGCACCGAGCAGCGGCGGCGGCAGCAGGACAGCGCCGGGGAACAACGGACAGAGCGGCCACAACACGCCACAGCGAACGGAGAGAGACAGCGCCCTCTGGCCAGGAGGAGCACCAACACACCATGGGCGGGCAAAGTGGCGCCAGCGCCACCTTACCCTGGAGGAGTGGATGCGCTCGGACTGACAGTAACCACGTCGCCACCTACACAGGAGGAGGATCATTTTGTGACTTTGATGTCTCGCCAGTGTAAAATGTGCAACGGTGTTTGACAAATTTGGGACTAAGTTATACCAAGTCGATAGAGCGATTGTCTCAAGAGCAACTTACTTCGGTTGATAGAAATCTAAATTGAAAATTTAAAACTATGCTCGAAATCTTCAGCAGGTCCAGCAGCATTTTTGGAGAAAGAAACAAAGTTAATTTGGTCTTTCTCAGAACTCTGACCAAAGGTCATTCAACCTAAGTGTTTTGTTGTCTCCACAAAATCTGACAGCCCTTTTCACATGCCCAGTTTCTGTTTGATCTTGGCCATTTTCTTATTCAAGTGTTCCCACCCTGTCTGCAGCACTAAAAGAGTTACGTTTGACTCATTTCTTCATAGAGGCCTGCTCACTATTGGAGCACTTTATGATTTTAGATTTACAGCGTCCATAATATTTTCCTTTTATTCATAGAACTATTGTTAACTTAACGTGAATGGACACTCTCCAGTTAAGCAATAGAGACTAGGATTCTGAACAAGTTGAGAATAAGCATTATTGATATGCAACAATTGATATGCAGCAACAGGAAGGGCATATTCTTTGAGAATTGAGCTAACCAATCCTCTGACAACAAAGTGCAGTGCTGGATGAACACAGCAGGCCAAGCAGCGTCATAGGAGCAGGAAGGCTGACGTTTCGGGCCTAGACCCTTCATCAGAAATGAGGGAGGGGAAGGGGGTTCTGAAATAAATAGGGAGAGAGGGGGAGGCGGATAGAAGATGGATAGAGGAGAAGACAGGCGGAGAGGAGACAGACAGGTTGAAGAGGCGGATCTGGAGCCAGCAATGGTGAGTGTAGGTGGGGAGTTAGGGAGGGGATAGGTCAGTCCAGGGAGGACGGACAGGTCAAGGGGGCGGGATGAGGTTAGTAGGTAGGAGATGGGGGTGCGGCTTGAGGTGGGAGGAGGGGATAGGTGGGAGGAAGAACAGATTAGGGAGGCGGGGATGAGCTGGGCTGGTTTTGGGATGCGGTAGGGTTAGGAGAGATTTTGAAGCTTGTGAAATCCACATTGATACCATTGGGCTGCAGGGTTCCCAAGCGGAATATGAGTTGCTGTTCCTGCAACCTTCGGGTGGCATCGTTGTGGCACTGCAGGAGGCCCAGGATGGACATGTCGTCTGAGGAATGGGAGGGGGAGTTGAAATGGTTCGCGACTGGGAGGTGCAGTTGTTTATTGCGAACTGAGCGTAGGTGTTCTGCAAAGCGGTCCCCGAGCCTCCGCTTGGTTTCCCCGATGTAGAGGAGGCCACAACGGGTACAGCGGATGCAGTATTGCACGTTCGCAGATGTGCAGGTGAACATCTGCTTGATGTGGAAAGTCTTCTTGGGGCTTGGGATGGGGGTGAGGGAGGAGGTATGGGGGCAGGTGTAGCACTTCCTGCGGTTGCAGGGAAAAGTGCCGGGTGTGGTGGGGCTGGAGGGGAGTGTGGAGCGGACAAGGAAGTCACAGAGAGAGTGGTCCCTCCGGAAAGCAGATAAGGGTGGGGAGGGAAAGATGTCTTTGGTGGTGGGGTCGGATTGCAGATGGCGGAAGTGTCGGAGGATGATGCCTTGGATTGAAGTGTCGGAGGATGATGCGTTGTATTCTCCAGCATCTGCAGTTCCTACTATCTCTAACCAATCCTCTGTTCCTCTTATCACGAAAGCAGACTATCTGAAGGTGCCAGAGCTATTGTTTAAATGGGCGGAGGCATACACCAAAACTGGAAGGAGTATATTGCCAAGGTCAAACAGAAACTGGGCATGTGTGATTGATGTTGCCTCTCCATTGTGGTTAAGAATCTGGTCATCTTAGAATCAGAGAATTGTTACAGCACAGAAGGAGACCATTGGATAATTATGTTGGCACCAGCTCTTCAACTTAGCAATTTACCTGAGGCCATTCCTTTGCCTTTATACTGCTTGCACATTCTTCCTTTTCAAATAATAGTCTAATCTACTTTAAAATGTCTCCAATTTAAACAGCCTTTACTAATGCCTTGGGCATTAGATTCTAGATGATAACCACGCATTGAATGAAAAACTTTTCTTCATGTCTCCATTGTTTATTTGGTCCATTGCCTTAAATCTGAATCTGCTTGTTCTTGATCCTTCTATAAATAGGAACAGTTTTTCTCTATCCAGGCCCCTTATAGTTTAAAATAGCTCCCGAGCACTTGAACTCCATGCCCCTAATTAAAAGTTTGGGATTCTTTATTAACCACTCTCTCAACCTATCCTACCACCTTCAGTAACTTAGGCGCAGAAGCACCGAATTCCTGTAGTCCTGTAGCCCCTTTAGAATTTTATTATTTTAATGTCTCCTTGTGTTCTTCTTACTGAATGAATTACTTCACAGTTCTCTCCATTGAACTTAACTTTCCTTTTGTCTGTCCATTCTACAATCTTTCCTTTTGAAATTCGACATTACCCTCCTCAGAATGCACAACTCTTCCAAGTGTTATATCATTTTGCACCCAATATTCCGGTAAGATATATTATGAAGACAGTAATAGTTACAGTCTATGAGTACAGGTAAGCTATTTAGGATTGAAATGTGGGTAAATTTCTTCACCCAGAGTGATGTGCCTGTGGAATTCTCTGTCCCAGAAAGTGGTTGATGTCAAAACATTGAATGTTTTCAAGCAGAAGTTAGTTGTAGTTCTTGGGACTTAAAGGGATGAAAGGGTATGGGGAAAAGCGAGAACAGGAACATTAAAATGATCAAACTGTAAAACCTGCATGTAACTATATTGGACCTATGGTAAAGTAGAATGTGAATAAAATTGTAGCTCTTCCATGATCATATTGAATGATGGAGCAGGCTCGAAGAACTGAATAGCCTGCTCCTATTTTCTGTGTTAAGAGCAAGGGTTCCAACACTCATCGCTGGGGAACTCCATTACAAATCATCCTCTAAGCTGAAAAAAATCCATCAAAATCTACACTTGCTTCTTACCACTCAGCCAAGTTTGTATCCGCGTTGATACTGTCCCTTTTACTCTATGAAAAATGACTTTGCACACACATCTGTTTTACAACACTGTACCAAATGCCCCTTGGAAGCCAATGAAACCATATCAACATCACTACCTTCATGAAACATTTCTATTACCTATGCAAAAGTCCACAAAAACTTTGTAAGCACAATTTGCCCTTAATTATTCTGGACTGTTTTCCTTGAAGAACCTACATTTGCCCAAGTGACTATTTTATCCTGAATTATTGTTTCCTCACCATCAAAGTTAAACTGACTGTCCTCAGATGATCATCAGATGCAAGGTGCTCTTTGTTGCTATATGCAAAGTAGGTATGGCCCATATCACACTCCTGTATTGCAGTGGTCACCTGGGACATCTTCCACTTCATTTGGAGATCAAAATAAACTGTATCCACAGAGGTATGAGATAAAAGGGACAAAACTTAATCAACTTTACCCTCAGTCTGATGTTCACCTTTGTGTGCAAGTGCATCAAGCTGTGCATAGACACCCAGTAAGCAAAATCCACACGTTATTATTTGCTGATGTTTTATTGACTGTCCTTTACACCTTTAACCCACCATCAGGGCAGATTAGCAGATGGTGCTGGATATTTGGTTCAGAAAGGCTGGAGCGTGTGCCAAAACTTGGGAGGAATGTGTTGCGAAGGTGAGGCAGAAACTGGGTGAATGGGAGCACTGCTCCCTCTCCATTCTAGGAAAACACGTGGTTATCAGATGTGGGGTACTCTCGGTGTTGTACGTGGCACAGGTCTGGCCCATCCCCTGTGCCTGCGCCACTGCAGTCACCGAAGCCATCTTCCACTTCATCTGGAGGTCAAAGATGGACCAGGTTCGAAGGGACACGATGTACAAAGCCATAGATAAGGGTACCCCGTCATCTTGATGAACACCTTCATGTGTGGCTGCATCAAGCATGCCAAACATTAAGTGTCACTGCGTACTGAGGTTCTATCTGTCCCCAGAGATATGAAGGATATTCCCAGCATTATTGCCATGGAACGCTCCAATTAGTTGGACTGTTCCGCATCATCTGTCCCTCATGGAAAAATTTGTGAAAGAAAACAACCTTGACCACAAGTCCCTCGGGCAGCGGTCAGCACATAGACCCTCCAGGAAAAGGAGAGGGTTATTCTGTTGGGTAGTTCCCTAAGCAACTGTCAAAGTCATTTGGCAGAACACCTCATCACCAGAACTCTGCAATAAGCACCAAGATGTCGCTTGTCTGGTGGTGAAAAGGGCACTACCTGTGACATCCTTCATGTACGCCTGGACTCTCTGTGCCACTGCACGCTGCCCTCACTAACAAAGACTGTCACACATCTCCTGGAATGTGTCTTTGCAAAGGAAGTCTGGAGAGAGATACAGTGGTTCTTGTTGAGATTTGTCCCAAGCAGCTCTATAATACTGAACTGTGCTCTAGGGACTGTTCCGCGGGACACACACTGAAACAAACATTGATTACACTTTAAGGACCATCAACTCGGTGAAAAATGCTCTTTGGTCTGGAAGCTCACAGATATTCCTGTGATCCAGAGCAAACCTATCTGCAGTGAGTGTTTGAGCAGCTTCAGGTCAGAGTTTCTGAGCTGGAGGCTGAACTAAGACACAGTGATGCATCAGGGAAGGGGAAAGATACTTGGATTCTTTGTACAAGGAGACGGTCACCCCTCTTAGGATAGGGCTTTCTGATATAGTCAGTGGTCAGGGACAGGGGGTGTAACAGAAAGTGAGGCAGGTAAAGGGATCAGAGAACAGGAGTGCTGCCATGTCAGCTTCTGCAATTATCCAATGGGTCTGAGGTTCTCTCAGCTTGTCTGGATGAGAGTGGAGGCTGTGGAATAGACAAGCCAAATGACCATGGTATCATGTTACAGGAAGACATCCAGTTGGGGTGGGGCCAAAAGGAATGCAATGGTATTTCGGGGACAGCGTAGTCAGGGGCTTTGACTCTATTCGTTGTAACGAAGAGCAAAAGTTCAGACAGTTGTTTTATCTGGCATTGCTGGGCTTCAGGATATCTGCTCTGGACTGGAGAAGGACTTGCAGTGGAACAGAAGGGATCCAATTATCATTGTCCACTTAGGCACCAATGACATGGATGGAACTAGGAAAAAGGTTAAGCATTGCTAGTATGAGGAGATAAGCAACAATTTAAGAAGTAGAACCTCAAAGATGATAATTTCTTTACGCCACTTGTAAATTGGCATAGGATAAACAGGCTTAGTGAGATGAATATGTGTCTGAAAGACAGGAATGGTAAATGTGGGTTCCAGTTCATTGGCAATGGCACCAGTACTATTTGGTCAGTCTGCAACTGAACTGTACTGAGACTGGAGATCAAAGATAGTTGAGAAAGTGAGTTGTGAAGACATAAGGAGCTTACAAAGGGATATTGATAAGTTATGTGAGTTGACAAAGATCTGGCAAATGGAGTACAATGTAGGAAAGTGTGAAATTGTCCATTTTGGCAGAAACAATTTTTAAAAAGCATGTTATTTAAATGGTAAGAGGTTGCTGAGCTCTGAGGTGCAGAGTAATCTGGGTGTTCTAGTGCATGAATCACAGAAGGTTAGAATACAGGTATAGCTAGTAATCAGGAAACCTGATGGAATGTTAGTTTCATTGCAAGAGGAATTGAAGTAGGGAGGTTATTACTTTTGTTATACAGGGCATTGGTGAGACTACATCTCTATACTATGTACAGTCCTGGTGACTGTACCTAACAGAAGGATGTAATGCATTGGAAGCAGTTCAAAGAAGATTTACTAGATGAATACAAGCAGCTTGCTTGAGAGGAAAGGCTAGACAGGCTAGAACTGTGTCCTCCGGAGTTCAGAAGTGTTGGAGGTGATTTAATTGAAACATATAAGATCCTGAGGGGACTTCACCAGATGGATATATCTCTATATAAAAACTGTTTCTTTGTGAAGGAGAATCAAGAAATAGGGTCATAGTTTAAAAATAAGGAGTTATCCTTTTAAGACAGAGATAAATAAAAACATTTACTCTCAGTGGGTTGAGAATCTTTGGAATTCCCTTCATCAAAAGACAGTGGATGCAGAATCTTTAAATGATTTTAAGGCAGCAGTAAATAGATTCTTGATTATGAAGATGATGAAAGGTATTATTAGAGATATCCAGGGAGGTAGAGTTGAGTCCATACTTAGGTCAGCTATGATCTTATTGAATGGCGGAGTGGGCTATGTTATATTCCATCTGCCATGTTTTTGCCCACTTGCTTAACCTATCTATAGGGACAGCAATGGTCTACTGGTAATATCCAGGTTTGAATCCCACTGTAGCAAATGGTGGAATTTGAATTTGACGAAAAAGTCTAGAATTAAGAGTCTAATGATGATTGTGAAACCGTTGTCAATTGTTGGGATAAACCCATTTGGTTTACTAAGGTTCTTTAGGGAAAGAAACTGCCATCCTTACCTGGTCTGGCCTACATGTGACTCCAGACTCACAGCAATGTGGATGAGCTGTTTAAAATGATCTGGCATGCCACTCAGCTCAAGAGCAATTAGCATAGACAGCAAATCTTGATCTTGTCAGTAATGGTCAGTATGTTGCCTCCCTGGTGCCAGGGTCAAGGACGTCTCACAGCTGTTGTAGCATATTGTCAAAGGGGAGAATGAGAAGCCAGAGGTTGTTGTACACATTGGCAAGAACAACACAGTTAGAGAAAGGTTGAGGCTTTGCAGAGTGAATAAAGGAAGTTAGGCAGCAGGTTAAAAAGTAAAACCTCAAAGTTAGTAATCTCTGAATTACTCCCAGCCCCACATACTAGTGAGAGTAGGAAATAAGAAGATAGGGCAGATAAATCAGTGGCTGAGGAATTGGTGCAGTGGGCAAGGCTTCAGATTTTTGGATTATTGGAATATCTTCTGGGACAGAAGAGACATGTTCAAAAGGGACGGGTTTCACCTAAACTGGAGGGGGACCAAATTCCTGGCGGGGAGATTTGCCAGTGCTATTCGGGACCCTTTAAACTAGTACAAGGTGGGGCTGGGGGGATCCTAAGTAGTAGATCTAAGTAGAAAGATAGATGAGGATTGTTCTAAAGTTAAAGAGAGCAAGTAAAATTAGAAAAGGCAGACAAGAGCAAGTCAGAGAACAGGGTAACTCTGAAGAATTAAACTGCATTCATTTCAATGCAAGGCGTCTGATAGGTAAGATGGATGAACTCAAGGCATATATGGCATCATGGGATTGGGACATCATATCTATTACAGAAACATGGCTGAGGGAAGAACAGGCTTGGCAGCTCAATGTTATGGGGTTTAGAAACTATAGGAAGGATAGAAAGGGAGGCAAGAGAGGAGGGGGGACTAGTATTTTATATTAGGGAAAACATTACTGCTGTACTTACAAAGAATATTCCTACATGATCGTCCAGTGAAGCTATAAGGGTGGAACTCATAAAAAGGGGTTGATCACCTTGATGAGATTGTACTATTGGTATTCCAATAGTCAGCAAGAAACTGAGGAGCAAATATGTTGAGAGATCTCAAATATATGTAAGAATAACATGGTTGTAATAGTAGGTGATTTTACCTTTCCAAACATAGACTAGGACTGCCATAGTGTTATGGGTTTGGGTGGTAAGGAATTTATTAAATGTGTCAAAA
>NC_063332.1:85124669-85142726 GCF_021869965.1 Rhincodon typus
CACCTTGTTGTCTCGGATTCTCCAGCATCTGCAGTTCCTACTATCTCTCATAGAATATGAATTCCCTGATTGGGTATATTAATCTGGATGAATCAGGGATCCCTGGCTGCAGATAAAAAGAGGAGTGTCAGAGATTCTGGCACACTGACAGTTGACCCTGAAGACACAGTACTGAAGTCAAGGACTCTTCATGTGCAAATAAAGGGTGACCTGGTGACAGGATTCCAGCCCCTGTGGAGTTATTTCATTTCCCTTGGCACAAGCTGGAAGACTAAACACTAGTAATGATGTGTATGTTCACATGGCATTCATTTTTCAACAAATTTCAACCTAATATCCTAATCTGTTTATTTTTCATTTCTGTCCAGTTTGCAGCCAATTTGTGCTCCCAATATGAACCATGCAGTTTTTAAAAAAGCTTCCATTACCCCTAGTTTAATTCCAATACTTTACATGTTGCAATGTATGCATTTTAACTTTTTTTTTATAACTGCCATTTTACCTATTTGGATCTTTCTTTCAATACAACATAACAACATTTTTTTCACTAATTTTTTTTTGCTTTTTAAGACTCATTAACTTTTGATTTGAAGGCCTTGGCTTTGACCAAAATTATGGGCTTGGAATGATATTTTACTGAGAACTGTGCTTCTTTGGCTATAATTTGAATGGTTTCAAGCATGTACTGTTAAATTTTCCAGGACACATCAGTATCATTTAGTATATTGATGGAACTTTCTTCTTTACATTCCATTGATATAAGTGAGTTTTTTACCTGACAGCTCTGAAACACTAGTCTCTTACAAAAAAATGTTTATATTTTGGAAATCTAGATTAAAATATCTGATATTTCTCTGCCCCATTCCACAAATACCTAGAAGCAATAAACAGACTAGCAACATGTATTATTTATTATTTCTTTAGCACATGCATGACATTTCAGTGGTAACGTGCGATGCATTATGGGAGAGAGTATCTTATGCTCAGCAGAAGCAGTATTAACAAAAACCAGGAATACTACTGCAATACAAACTTTAGATGCATAGCAACTTTGATAATATCAAATCAAAATGTTACATCAATATAAGGACAGAATAAAAGAAATGAGAACTGAATTACAACCTTGCACATTGGTTCAAGCTGTTAAACACCACTTCACCACATCATTTCATTTGATCTAGCTTTTCTGTGTGCAATTTATCCCATATATCTGTGTCAATAATGTGACCAAGTGTATGACAGTAATTTTAAGAATCAACATTCAATGGAGTGTTCAGCCTTTTCCTCAAAAGAATAATGTAAAAGAATAAGAAAGAATGTGGAGTCTGTTAGGAAGAAGGTTTTAAAGTACAATTAATGAAACTAAAGAAATTGATAATGGGCTGGATTTCTGAAGAGAGGCAATCTCTCTCAGATTTACATTTTAAGAAAGAATGGAGCTCTGTATTTCTGAGAGGAAGCCTTGGGGCTTCCTTAATAATGCAGAGTGGTACTTCTTGTTTCTTCCATAGAGCAGAACTGTTGGAGAAAGGCAAACCATGCCCCTTTTTCTTAGCAATCAGGTGATGTGTTTTGAAACTTAAATGTGTTGACAGCCACTTTGACAGCTACTGTTATACCATAATTACATCAGGTAAGTGTGATGTTAGGGTGCTGGGAGGATACAGGTGGGTGGAGGGAATAACATATCAGGTATGCACAAGTGCCAGCTTGGATGGGTAATAGCTGTGGAGAGGTTTGGGTGGCAATGTTAGGAGCCAAAAGTAGAAGATTTTGTGCCAAATGAGTTAGGGTTAAGGTGCCAGGTAAGTAGATTGTCAGCGGGAAATGGCTAGATCACCAAGTGGGGTAGGATGCCAAGTGGGAAGGGAGTAGTAAGTTAATTGGTTAGGGTGCCAGGCTGGAAGGTGGCAAGGTAAGTGATGCAGATTTTAGGGTGGGTGGGAGAAACTGGATCTGGCAGGGAAGGTCTCTGATGGGTCTGAAGGGGTTCAGTTCTGGTGGCAATGGTGGGCTGGTCATGTCTGGCTTAGGGTGCATAGTATCAGGTTGGGTCCAGCAGTGGTAGGTGTTTGGGCTGGATCTAGTCTGGTCCAGGGCTTGTCTGGTTAGGTTCCATGAGGAAGGGGAGTATTAGGTAGATTGAGTCTGGCAGCAGAGGATTGGGGTCAAGTGGGCTCCGGCAGTGCATGGTGAGGGGTCGGGTGTGGAGCAGATGGAGGGGGAATGTGGAGTATCCCGGGAGGTTGGGTTAGATATCTGACGGAGGTGTCATTGGGAATGTTTGGAGTGAATGATTTATTATCACTTGCATTTTAAAGTGAATAATATGCTAAAATACAGTGAAAAGCTTCAACTGTCGCCACAATGCAGTGCCATCATGAAATGTATAGGCCTAAATGTTGTGTCTGTTAGACCCTTACTCAGGAGTGGATGGTCAATAGTAGTCCTGTAAATTTATAGAAAAAAATTGAAACTACTGGGGTACACACACATTGTTCTGGAAACAGCTGTTGTTCACATCTTTTTGTTGGATAATCTTTGTTTTCAAGTAGGATTGTTCAAAAGACAACTGAAATAACTTGGCCTCTGTCTTCCTGTAATTGTGTTCCTGCTGGCACACTGAAATTCTTTCTCTCTTTTTATCTTAAATCTTTCTGTTGGTTTTCAACTCTTTCATATTACACTTTTATTGACTATGTGCCTTTTGCATATTTTCTCTTATTATCTCTGCATTTCATTATTTGTGCCGAACTCCTTATTCTTTCAGGTTGTTCTTTATTATTCACATATCCCATATTCCCTGGTTCTTTGATCCATGCTGCTTCATTAATTTATTTGGACCAATTTTCCTCATATGGTGCAAGATGTATCCACAAAGGTAAGAACAAGCACTGAATCTGCCTGCACAGTATTACATTAATAGCACTTGAATCCCCCTTGAGCAGTTCAGAATGATTTACTCATCTCACATTTTGCTATAGACATGAGCAAATTTTCATTTTAAATTGGTTAGATCTGTATTGAAATTGAAGACTAAGAGTGTGTCAAATGAATGTGTTAATACATGTTCTGCTGATATTGCTGGTAGTTGTTTCAACAGTAAAATGGTATATATTTGAATTTTAAAGTCATGCACTATATTTGCTCTAGTGTTTATACTTTAATTTATTGTATTGGATTTGTATTATAGTTTCATTTGTTGCACAGCTTTTTTTATTTCAACGTGATGTGCTGCATTTGTACTTTAAATTATTGTTTTATATTTGTTGTTTTAAATGCCTTCTGTTTGCATTATAATTATCCTGTGACAATCTGTTAGTTTTAAAATTCACACTTCATACAGGATCTAATCCAAGGATGATGGTGTCTGCTACAACCTTGGGCAGCTATGAATGGATCTGGATATTGTATTTCTATGATGTGGTTTCTCCATTTTCCTTAATTTGCAGTCACAGCTTGGGTCCAGAGCTGCAATCTTCGACTGAAATTAAATTAGCGTGACTGTGCAGAAATCTTGGGCTGAATTTCACCAAAAATTGACAATTTTGGGAAGTTTTATACAAGGTTTCTCCATGAGCCCTTTCAGATTTTCTCACATAATGATATGCAGCTCACCTCATTTTGTAGGCTCAGTGCTCTGTGACATTGCCACTGGCAAAAGTACTTGTGACTGCCAAGACCTTCTGGATCTCTCACTGGTGGCACCATATTTAAACTCCAGATGAGGACCAGGTCAATTTCTGCCAGCTAGGAACTCATTCACAGTTGCAGTGTCAGAGGTGTTACCTTGGAGATGGCTGACAAGCAACTTGGCACCTCACTTTGCTGATTGGGACCTGGAGGTTCTGGTGGACAGTGTGGTGAAGAGGAGGATTATCTAATTTCCTCAGGAGCTTCAGAGGAGATCATGGCAACAGACCCTGCCATTGGGCCTGAAGTTGCCTGCCAGGTCAGTGTGATATCCGTGGCATGGAGAATTGCTCAGCAGCACAGGATGAAGGTTAATGGTCTTCTGTGCTCCACAAAGGTAAGTGCCACCATCTTCTCTTTGCTAGCTCACCTTCACTGTATGCTTCCGTATCCAAGTCCCACCAAGGCTGAACGTCCATCATTCTCATTAATTCATTCATCATCTTCCATCATTCTCTGCCACCTACCACAATCCCCCAGATTTCTAACCCTGCGTGCCCTCTGTGATGCCTACTTACTCACTTAGCACATCTCACCACCTTTCCTCGATCTGTACCAGCAACCTTCATCTCACTAAATCCTCCCTTTGTCTTATTCCAGGAGAAAAGATCACACATAGAACAGAGAGAGCAAAGATGGATGGTGGAGACCCAAAATTCATCCATGATCCCTTATGAGGAGAGAATCTTTGCCCAAAATGGAGAGGACCACAACTGCTCATGTGATGATGCCAAGACCTCCATATCCTAGCAGCTAGGCAAAATTAATTTTCAAGAGCTGTTTTGCTCCCCCATTACTGTCTCTCTCTCCCTCTCATCTCCTACAGGCATCTGTGGCATCCACACAGTCACTGCCTTGAAGACACCAGCTCTGCAGAACATCAGCCCCTCCTTCACACCTGAGGAAAAAGACACACACTGGTACTTCATCTGAGGGATGTGTGTCACAGGCTGTCTCCCATGTCGTTCAGCAGTTCAGATACTGACACCTTGGTTGGTACTTTAACTAGCGTATAGCCAGGATCACATTCAGGTGATCCTGAATGTTACTGCCACTCCTCCGTAGCTGGCTGAGGGATACACACCCCAGGTTGCTGGCATATGAGGACTATGCACCTGCTCCCAGGTAGAGAGAGCCTCATGGTGTCATTCACTAAGAATTTCATTCAAGTGCACAAACAGACACAGGAAGAGCAGGCAGGTTTGTCAAAGGCAGTCAGGAAACTGATTCAAAGGTTGTAGGAGTTCACGAATGTCATCTGTTTCACACTGCCTCTAGCATGCCCATGGCTACCTCCATGGGCAGACTGGCAGCTGCCATGGAGATCTAGGTCAAGCACACTCACTGTGTGCCAGATATATGCACAGACCTGTGCTTCTTTGCTCCAGTCATTGGTGTTTAGTACCCGCGGCGCGGTGACAGATATGAGAGATCGTGATGTCACTCCAGGTGCTCCTTTCTGTCAAGGAGAAAGATTGGTGCAAGTTGGCATTCAGCAGGGTGAGGAACCATGCGCTGGCATCCCAGAATTGTCCTTTCAGGTCTCTCCAGAAATGCCTCTCCACTCTACCTGCAGTCCGTAATCCCATGGGAGCCAAAATTCCAAGGACAGCAGATTTGGGAATTGAATATCCAAGCGTACTCAGTATTTTGGAAAGACAGGCAGGAAGGAAAAGGAGGTGGTGTAGTTTTGTTAGTAAAATGCTGTAGTGAGTAATAATATCAAGGCTGGTGATCAAAATGTAGAATCAGTCTGAGTAGAGATAAGAAATAGCAAGGGAAAGAAATTCCTGGTGGGAATAATCCGTGGGTCCCCAAATGAGAGTCCTGCAGTGGGGTACAGTAAAACCAAGAAATACTGGAGGCTTGTAAGAAAGGTACAAAAAGAATCATGGGTGATTATAATATGCATATAGCCTGGATTAATCAAATTGGTAAGGGTAGCCTTGCAGGAGAATTCATTGAATGCATTAGAGATTGTTTCTTGGAGCAATATGTTCTGGAACCAACCAGGGAGTAGGCTATTATTGATTTGATATTTGTGTAATGAGGTATGATTAATTGCTGATCTCATAGTAAAGGATTCTCCAATAATCAATGATCATAGTAAGATAGAATTTCAGTCGGAGGGCGAGAAACTGGAGTCTAGTGTTCTGGAGTTAAACAAAGGTTAAAGATAGGCATGAGGACAAATCCGGCCCTCGTGGACTGGGCAGGAAGGCTAAAAGGTAGGACAGTTGATGAGCAGTGGCTGATGTTTAAGGAGGTTCTCAATTGCTTCTAACTGAAGCATATGCAGGAAGGAAGAAAGATTGGAAGAGGTGGATAAAACATGCATGGCTAAGCAAGGAACTTAAGGATATTATAAAGACAAAACCTAAGGCATACCATAATTCAAAGGTGAGTGGCAGCTGGAAGATCAGAAAAATTTTAAAGATCAACAAAGGGTTACTAAAACCATAATAAAAAGAGGAAGGTAAATTACGAAAGAAAACTCATGCAAAACATAAAAATAGATAGCAAAAGCTTCTCTAAGTACATGAAAGAGAAGAGAATACCTAAAGTGAATGTTGGTCATTTGGAGGATGAGACTATGGAGTTAACACTAGAGAAAACAAAAATGGCAGAGACACCAAATAAATATGTTGCTTCAGTTTTAATGGTGGAGGACAGTAGTACCATCCCAATAGTAACGAATAATGTAGGGCTTATAGAAAGGAAAGAGCTTTGAACAATTGTCATCACTAGGGAAAAAGTACTGATCAGACTATTGGGATTAAAGGAAAACAAGTCTCCAAGGCCAGATGGCCTACATCCTATGGTCTTAAAGGTAATGGCAGCAGTGACAGTGGATCTTTTGGTTATAGTAGTGTTAAATTCCCTGGCTAGGGGAAAGGTTTCAGAGGATTGGAAAAATGCTAATATAATGCGTGTTAGTATAACATGTGTTGTTTGTTACAGTCCATTACTAAGGAAGTAATAACAAGACATTTGGAAAGTCAAAACTCAATCTATCAGAGTCAGCATGGTTTTATGAAGGGTAAATCATGTTTGACTAATTTGCTAGAATTCTTTGAAGATGTTACAAGAAAGATGAATAATCAGGATCCTGTTGATGTACTATATTTGGACTTCCAGAAAGCATTTGATAAGGTGCCACACAAAAGTTTTAAGACACAAGGTAAGATCATGGATGCACATATAGAAATAGCCAAATTTGCAGATGGCACTAAAATAGGTGGTAAAATAAGTTTCAATGAAGAAGTAGAAGTTTGCAAATGTATCAAAATTTGGCAGAAGTTTAAAGTGGATAAGTGTGAGGTTATCTATTTTGGTTGGAAGAATAGAAAGGCAACTTAATATCTAAAAGAAGAGAAACTTCAGATTGCTTTGGTGCGGAGGGATCTGAGTGTCATTTTGCACAAATCTCAGAAAACTGGTATGCAGACACAGCAGGTAATGAGGAAAGCATACGGAATTTTGGCATTTATTGTGAAAAGGAAAGAGTAGAAAAGTGGGGAAGTTTTGCTGCAACTGTACAAGTCACTAAGTGCGACTGCACCTGGAATACATTTTTGGTCCCCTACTTGAGGAGGACTGTAATTGCATTGGAGGCAGTTCAGAGGAGTTTCATTAAATTGGTTCAAGAAATAAGGGGTTTGGCTTATGAAGAGAGATTGAGCAGTTTAGGCCTTTACTATCTGAAGTTTAGAAGAACGTGAGGAGATCTAACTGGGATATATAAGACATTGGAGGGGATTGACAAAGTAGTCATAGAGAGGATATTTCCTTATGTGGGGCAATCTAGAAGGAGAAGTCATAGTTTTGGGATTACGGGTAGCAGATTTAAAAGAGCAATGTGGAGAAATTATTTCTCTCACAGAGTCACGAATCTGTGTAATTCACTACCCCAGATTGCAGTGGATGTTGGGAAATTGAGTAAATTTATAGAGGCGATAGACAGATTTATAATTAGTAAGGGGTTGAAGGGTCATGGAGACCAGGCAGGAAAGTGGAGCTGAGGCTCAGATGAGATCATCCATGGTCATATTAAATGGTAGAGCAGGCTCAAAGGGCTGAATTACCTACTCCTGCTCCAAGTTCTTATATTCTTATGTAATTGAATAGGCATGTAATTTGACTTGCATATGGTATGAATATCTGGTTCAGGTCACAAAAAGTTATCTTTGTTTCACAATAAGGAAATATCATACAAGAAATTATACAGCAGTGTGACTCAACTCCCATGAATTCAGATACTGAGACTCAAATAACAAAATTAACAGAATTGAGTTTGGAACATACACTTTAAACACAAGGAGCAGGAACAGGAGCAGACCACATGGGCTACCATAGAATTTCTTCACAGAATTCTTACAGTGTGGAAGCAGGCCATTCAGCCCATCAAGTTCACACCAACCTTTCAAAAAGCATCCCACCCAGACCCATCCCCCTATCCTATCCCTGTACTCCTGAATTCCTCATGGCTAATCCACCTAGCCTGCACATCCATGGACACTATGGGGCAATTTAGCATGGCCAAGCCACCTAACCTGCATATCTTTGGACTGTGGGAAGAAACTGAAGCACCCAGAGGAAGCCCACACAGACATGGGGAGAATGCACAAACTCCACACAGTCTCCTGAGGGTGGAATCGGGGTTGTTGCTGCTGTGAGGCAGCAGTGTTAATCATTGAACCACCATGCCACCCTACATTCTTTGTCATTCAATATGATCACAACTGATCTTGGTTTCAGCTCCCCAGATCCCTTGATTCTGTGATACTAAGCATATGTTTTTATTTGTTCACTCATAGGACATGGGCCTAACTAGCTGGGCCAGCTATTGCCCATCCCTAGTTGCCCTTAGAAAGTGGTGCTGAGCTGCTTTCTTGTACCACTGCAGGTCGTGTGCTGTAAATAGACCCATAATGCCATTAGGAAGGCAATTCTGGGTTTTTGACCCAGCAACACTGAAGGAAAAGTGACATATTTCCAGGTCAGGATAGTGACTGGCTTAACGGGGAACTTGTAGGTGGTGATGTTCCCATGTATCTGTTGCCTTTGTCCCTCTAGATGGCAGTGAGTTTGGAAGGTGCTGTCTCAGGATTGTTGACACATTTCTGCAGTGCATCTTGCAGATCGTATACATTGCCGATATGGAGCATTGCTCATGCAGGGCATAGATATTTGTTGATGTGGTGCCAATCAAGTGGGTTGCTTTATCTTCAGTGGTGTCAAGCTTCATGAGTATTGCTGGACCTGCACTTATCCAGTTAGGTAGCGTGTCTCACTCCTAACTTGTGCCTTGTAGATGGAGGACAGATTTTTGGGAGTCAAGATGCAAGTTATTGGCTGCAATATTCTTAGGATTTGGCTTGCTTTTGTAGCCACTGTATTTATATGGCTAGTCAAGTTCAGTTTCTGATCAATGGTTACCCCCAGAATGTTGATAGTGGGGGGTTCAGTGAGGGTAGTGCCATTGAACGTCAAGGGGCGGTGGTTAGATTGTCTCTTATTGGAGATGGTCTGTGCCTGTCATTTGTGTGGCATGAATATTACTTCCACTTTTCAATCCAAGCCTGGATATTGTTCAGATCTTGTTGTATTTGAACATGGTCTGCCTCAGTATCAGCGGTGAACATCTCAATTTCTAACTTTATGACGGAAGAGAGGTTACTGATGAAGCAGCTGGAGACGGGTCTGGACACTACCCTCAGGAACTCCTGCAGAGATGTCCTGAAGCTGAGATAACTGATCTCCAACAACTGTGACCATCTTCCTAAGTCCCGGGTATGACTCCAAACAGCTGAGAACTTTCCCTCTGATTCCCATTAACTCCAGTTTTGGGCTCGTTAATCCCACACTCATTCAAATGCAGCCTCGATGTCAAGGGCTATCGATCTCACCTCACTTCTGGAATTCAGCTGTTTGTCCATGTTTGAACCAAGGCTGTAATGAGGCCAGGACCTGAGTGGCCCCAGTGGATCCCAAATCGGGAGTCACTGAGCAGGTGCTGCTTGATAGCACTGTTCATGACACTTTCCATCACTTTACTAATGGGATGGACAGTAATTGACTGGTTTGGATTCTCCTGCTTTTTGTATAGAGGACATGACTGGGCAATTTTCCACATTGTCGGTTAGATGACCAGTGCTGTAGCAGTGCTGGAACAGCTTGACTAGGGTGTGACAAGTTCTGGAGCACAAGTGTTCAGTAATATTATTAGAATGTTGTCAGGGTCCGTTCAGTCCCTCCAACCATTTGTTGCTATCATGTAGAGTGAGTTGTATTGGCTGAAGACTGGCATCTGTAGTGTTGGCGACCTCTGAAAGTGGCTGAGATGGATCATCCACTCAGCACTTCTGGCTGAAAGTTTTTGCAACTGCTTCAGCCTTATCTCTTACACTGTTGTGATGGGCCACCCCATTATTGATGATGGCAATATTAATAGAGTAGAATCCAGACAGTGTGGAAACAGGCTATTCGGCCCAACAAGCTCACAGCGACTCCCCAAAGAACATCCCACCCAAACCTACCCCCCTACCCTATCCCTATAACCCTGCATTTCCCATAGCTAATCCACCTAACCTAATCCACATCCCTGGACACAATGGGCAATTTAGCATGGCCAATCCACCTAACCTGCACATCTTTGGACTGTGGGTAGAAACCGGAGCATCCAGCAGAAACCCATGCAGACATGGGAGAATGTACAAACTCCACACAGGCAATTGCCTGAAGCTGGAATTGAACCCAGGTGCCTGGTGTTGTAAAGCAGCAGTGCTTACCACTGAGCCATCACGCCACCCCATGGTTTCTCCTCCAGTGAGTTGTTTAATTGTCCATTGCCATTCATTATTGGATGTGGCAAGATGCCATAGCTTAGATCTGATCCATTGGTTGTGTGATTACTTAGCTCTATCATGTGCTGCTTGTGCTGTTTGGCATGGAAATAGTCCTGTTTAGCAGCTTTACCAGGTTAACAACTCATTTTAGTTATGCCTGGTGCTGTTCCTGGCATGTCCTCCTGCACTCTTCATTGAACCAGGGTTAATCCCCTAGATTGATTGTTATGGTAGAGTCAGGGATATGCCATGAGATTACAGATTGAGTTGGAGTACAGTTCTGCTGCTACTAATGGCCCATAATGCCCTATGGATGCCCAGCTTGAGTTGCTAGATTTGATTGAAAACTGTCCCATTTAACACGCTGATAATGCCTTACAACATTATTTATCTCAGTCTTAAATTTAGTCAATGATGAAGCATTAACTATACTTTTGGCTACTTTTGGAGTAGACAATTAGAAAGATTCACGATCGTTTTACTGAAGTAATTTATCCTTATTTCAATCCTAAGTGATTGGCTCCTTACCCTGAGACAGTACCACTGCAACTACTCGACTCATAACCTTGTATGTTTCATTGAGATAGCTTCTCATTTTTCTAAACTTCAGAAATGGGAGATTCAGTTTGCTTGGCCTTTCATCAGAGGACAACCCTCTCATTCCAGGCACCAAGTTAGCAAATCTTTGTTCTGACATCTTCAATACAAGTATATCCTTCATTAAAAGTGGAGAGTAAAATTGCACGTGGTACAGCATTCCAGATGTGGTTGCACCAAAGCTTTATACAATTGTAGCAAGACTTATTTATTTCTGCACTCCAAACCCCTTGCAATAAAGACCAATATGCCATTGGCCTTCCTAACTGCTTGATGCATAGCTGTGCTAACTTTCTGCATTCCTTGTAAGAATACGCCCAAGATTTTTTGAAAATCAACAGTGACATGCTTCATACTTTCTTAGTTTGAAGCTAGGGTCCAGGAAAGATCTACCAGGATGTTGTCGGGACTGGAGGATTTGAACTATAAGGCTGGATAGGCTTGGACTCTTTGGAGCATAGGAACTTTATAAAATCATGAGGGGCATAGATAAGGTGAACAGCAAAGGTCTTTTCCTTATGGTCCGTGAGTTCAAAACTAGGGGCATATTTTTAAGGCAAGAGGAGAAAGAATTAAAAGGGACCTGAGGGGCAATTTTTTACACAGAAGGAGGTGTGTGTGTGTGGAATGAACTGCCAGGGGAAGTGATAGACACAGGTACGATTACAACGTTTAAAAGACTATATATAGGTACACGAATAGGAAAGGTTTAGAGAATCATGGGCAAATGCAGGCAAGTACAACCCTATGACTCTAAGTGGAACTAGTCTAGTTTGGCAAATTTGGTTGGCATGGATGAGTTGGACTGAAGGGTCTGCTTCCATGCTCTATGGCTCTATGACAATTGACAGTAAGTACCAAATTAAAGGGAAAACAAAATCTATGCTGCATGAGAGGAAAAATCTGAATTGTTGACATGTGGTCTTTGATTGATATTCGGATTGACATGGAGAATTCACTTGTTTATTATGACTGATGGTTAACTGTCAAGTTTTGTTTACATTTTAAACAAGAAAGGTTACTCTATTTCATCAGTTATCTCCAAACAAATGCTGCTAGACCTGCTGTGTTTCTCCAGCATTTTCACTTTTATAAAAGTAAGAATGTTATGCTCCATTTATATGGGACTTTGGTAAGATCACATCTTGAATAATGTGTGCTGTTCTTGGTCTTTTTAGTTCAGGAAGGATTTAAATGTGTTCGAGGCAGTTCAGACAAGGTTTGCTAGATTGATTCTAGATTAGTTCCAAAGAAGAGTCTTTGGACTTGGAACTTAACGCTGTTTCCCTTTCCGCACCTGTTGAGTTCCTCCAGAATTTTCAGTTTTTATTTCAGATTTCCAGCAAATGCTGTATTTTGCTTTTATTTGCCAGATTGATAGCTGGAATGAGTGGGTCATCTTATGAGGAAAGATTGGACAGATTGGGCTTGTATCCACTGGAGTTTAGAAAGGTCTTAACAAGGTAAATGTGGAAAGGATGTTTCCTTTTGGGGATGAGTCCAGAAACAGGGCCACTCTTTTAAATTAGAAGGCATCTTTCAGGACAGAGATAAAGATAATTTTTTTAATATATCAGAGGGTTGTGTTACTTTGTAACTCTCTGCCTCAGAAGACAGTGGATGTGGGTCATTGAGTTTAGGTGGATTTTAGACTCTTGTTAGGCAAGGGAATCTATGGTTATCAGGGCAGATGGGGATGTGGTTTTCAAAGCACAAACTGACCAACTGTGATCTTATCGCATATTGGAGCAGGCTTGAAATGCTGAATGATCTACTTCAGCTCCTAAGTTGTATGTAAATTTGTTAATATTAAGCCTGTGTCTGCTGACACGTGGTGTTGTTTACAACTGCACATGCACACTGATTAGGAAATACGCACATGCACAATTTCAGAAAGGCTATCCCAATACGTAGAGTTCTGATGATGTCATGTGCTCAAAAAGCACACTATTCAAATGGAGTTCTGCAGGAGAAAGTATGGGGGGGTTAGTGAGGAAGAGATTGAGGACTGGGGTGGGGGAAGGAGAAGAGGACCCAGTTTGCAGGTTGGGAGAATGGGGAGGTGGAGAGAGAGAGAGAGAGAGAGAGAAAGGACAGTGATGGGAGTGGGGGTGTGAGGCGTTACCATATGGAATGTTGTACACAACTGCCTGTGCACCCTGCTATTTCTGGCCCCAAGTATGTTCTGCCTCCCAACCACCACCAGCCAATGAACTGGGGTTAATTAGGCACCAGAAACCAATTTCTAGTGGCAGCTGATCTGTCAGGTTATTGAGACCATTGAGAAGAAGCAAGAGTGCAACTGTTCTAGAGGCCATGTTAATGATGAAGAAGGCATGAAAGATAGTAACGGAAGCCCTAATTGTCAATTGCTTTTACCACGCAAATAGGGTTCAAATAGGCTACGCTTGTGCAAGAAACTGAGAAAAAGGAAAAACAAGATTAGGCCAACCAGCCCAATGACACGGTTGTTTTCACTGAGATATGAAAGGCACGCATGAAAATTCCAGCAGAAACAACATGGAAATTTATATCAAGATGGACAATGCTCTGTGCCATAAAATGGAACTGACTGACCTGAGGAGGCCAATGATCCTGAAGAGTCCAATAAATTCTCGCCTGCTTGCCCACCTGTTTTCTTAGCTTAGGACACAAAGGCCATAGAGATGTTCCAGTATTTTGCATTGCAGCACAAAAACATGGAAAATATTTGACTGCACTGACAACAGAATAGATTGGATCATTCTTGTTTTTTTTAATTCACAAATGAGATGTAGGCTTTGCTGGCTGGACCAACCTTTATTGCCGATTCCTAATTGCCCTTGAAGAGTTAGGGGTGAACTGCTTTCTTGAACAGCTGCATGTGGTGTAGGTGGACCCAGAGTGCGGTGAGGAAGTTCTAGGATTTTGACCCAACAACACTGAAGGAATGACAATATATTTCCTAGTCAAGAAGGTGAGTGGCTTGGAGAGGAACTTGCTGGTGAAGGTGTTCTCATATATCTGCTGCCCTTGTTCTTCTAGATGGCAGTGGTCATGGGTTTTGAAGGTACTGTCTAAGTAGCTTTCTTGAATTTCTGCAGTGCGTCTTGTAGATGGTACACACTGCTGCTGCTGAGCAGTCATGCAGGAGGGAATGCATGTTTCTGGATAAGGTGCCAGACAAGAGGACTGCTTTGTCCAGGTATATGTAGAATATTCCATTACACTCCTAATTTGTGCCTTCTAGACAGTGGATAGACTTTGCTGCAGAATTCCTAGCCTCAGTCCAGCTTTTATAGCCATTGTATTCATATGGGCTAGTGCAGTTCAGTTTCTGGTCAATGGTAACTCCAGTTGTTGGATGTTGCTGGTGGGAGATTCAGCTATTGTAGTGCCATTGAATATTAAGGGGCACGGTGAGATTGTCTTTTATTGGATATGGTCAATATCTTGCATTTGCATGGAGGGAATGTTACTTGCCACTTTCCTGCCCAAGCATGAATGTTGTCCAAGTCTCGCTGTGTTGGGATATGTACTGCTTCAGTATCTGAGGGCTCGTGAATGTTCTGAACATTATGCAATCATCAGCGAACCTCTCCACTTTTTACCTTATGATGGAAAGAAGGTCATTGATAAAGCAGCTGAAGGTGTTTCGGTCCTGAATAGTATTGTAAGGAACTTCTGCAGAAATGTCCTGAAGCTGAGATAACTGACTTCCAACAACCACAGCCATCTTCCCTAGTGCCATGTATGACTCCAACTAATGCACAGCACTTACTAAAAACAGCACATTAAACAGTAAAAAAAGATTTCTGTGTTTCTGTAACACTAACTCCCAAAGATTTTCAATGCCTTTAACTGCACAAGGTCAGGCTATTATAAAGTGTGAACAAATCAAAAACTGAAGGCTTTTTTCTTTAAGTTACTGTGTTACTGCATTTTCATTTACTTTTTAACAGAGTGCATTTGTGGGCAGGTTGGGTTGCATGGAGCATTCCTTAGCTTTCCAGAGCTCCACTTAACAGAAATATGTGGTCAAACCCCCTATGATTTGACTAAGTGTGATTTTACTGTATGTTACAATTGGATGCCAAACCAACATAGGCATAGGAACATTCTTTCAGCTTCTTATGCCTGTACAACATTCAGTTAGATTATGGCTAATATATACCTCAACTCCATTTATCTTCCTTTGATCCTTAATTCTTGATACACTTACATCTGAGTAATCTGATGATCTCATTCCTGAAGATTAACATTCATAGAGGATCCACAACCTTTTGGAGCTTCAGGTCCTGATTTACCACTTCCCCTTATTTGAGAAATGCTTCCTGATTTCACTTTTATGAGGCCTAGGTCTAATTATGGTTATGCACTCTTGTTCTGGATTTCCCCATGAGACGAAATTACTTCTCTTTATTCATGATGTGAAATCCCTTAATAATTTTAACAGTTTTGAACACTTGATTTAATCATACTCCAAACGTATAAACTCATGGGACTACAAACCAACTTTATGCAACTTGTTCTTATTATCTAACTTTTAAGTTCTCTTTTCATCCTAGTGAATTGGTGAAGTATCGCTTCCAAGGCCAATATGTCTTTTTCTGAGATTCAGTACCCAAACTGAATGCAGTACTCCAGATCAGGTCTGACCAAGATTCTTTGCAGCAGAAGTATCACTAGCTCACTTCTGTATTCCATGCTTCCATTCCCAAAATGAATTTAGGGCCAAGTTCCATTCACCTTTTGATTCCTCTTTGTACCTGTGCACCATCTTTTAGTCACTTACATACAAGAATGCAAAAAATCCCTTTGAAGAAAATATTCATCTTCTTCAGATTTTTGATTTGTTTTCTGAAGACTAAAGTCATAGAGTCATACAGCACAGACACAGACCCTTCAGTCCAACCAGCCTATGCTGACCATAATCCCAAACTAAACTCATCCCATCAGGCTGCACTTGGCACATATTGCTCCAAACATTTCTTATTAATGTACATATCTAAATGTCTTTTAAATGTTGTAACTGTATCCACATCCACCGCTGTAGCCTCCTTACGATTCCACATAAGAATCATTCAGTGTAAAGAAAAATTGCCCCCATGTCTTTTCTAAATATTCCTCCACTTACCTTAAAAAATATGCCCCATGGTCTTGAAATCTCCCATCCTGCTGAAAAGACACTTGCTATTCACCTTATTTATTCCTCTCATAATTTTAGGAACCTCTAGAAGGTCACTTCTCAACCTAATACACTCCAGTGAAGAAAATTCCAGCCGATCCAACCTTTCTTTATGACTCAAACCTCCCATACTTAACAACAAAGTTGTTAAATCTCTGCTGAACACTCTCCAGCTTAATAATATCCTTCCTATAATAGGGAGACCAGAACTGGTCTCACAGTACTCCAGAATAGGCCTCACCAATGTCCTGTACAACCTCTACATAATGTCCAACTTCTATACCCAAAGGTCTCAGCAATGAAGACAGCATGCTAAACACCTTCTTAATTACCCTATCTGTATGCGATACAAACATCAAAGAATTATGTACCTGAACCCCTCGGTCTCTCTGTTCTATAACACCAGCCAAGGCCCTACTTTTAATTGTACAAGTCTTGCCTTTGTTGTTTTACCAAAATGCAATACCTCACATTTATCGAAATTAAACTCCATCTGCCACTCATCAGCCCACTGACCCAATTTATCAAGACCTCTCTAATCTTAGATAACCTTCTTCACTGTCCACTATACCACCAACTATATTTGCATTTACACCCTTGTCATTAATATATATTCTGAGGCCACATTACAAATACTGAAAACATCACTTTTCATAACCCACCATTCAGAGAACAAATCTTCTGTGTCCAATCTCCCAGCCAGGTAGCAATGCATGTCACATGATTACCTCCAATCCAATGTGCTTTCTATTTATAACATTTGTAATAATCTCATGAGCGGAACTTTATCAAATGTCTTTTGGAAATCCACATAGACACTGCCTTACACTATGCTAAATTTGACTGGATGTTTCTATTCAGGAACTAATTGAAGAGAAAAATTGAAATGTTGATCAAAATATTTTAATCATTTTTTTCTAATAAATCATCAGATCTCTCATGTTGCTGATGGGTAGTTGGATGAAACATTGTTTTATAATAATAGGAATGTTCTGCTTTATAACGGAAAATATTTTGTTTTCCTGCAATGGAGCTGAATTAAACTGACCTTAACTTCTAAGGTCAAAAATATAATTATTCCAACTAGGCATGTCAATTTAAAATTAAATGTTGGCAATAGAAATATCAGATTGACCATTGTTTCTAAATTTAGAACAAACCAATATGCAATGAATTAATTTCTTTCTTTTGTCTTATTCTTCCAATATTCTGAAATAAAATGTCTGAATTCTGACGGGCAAACACAAGATTCAAGAGTTTGATATATACATTGAGAAATGGTTCAAATCTCTGCAACAATTACGGTGATTTGTGTTTTATTTATATAATAAAACATTGTCTCACTTCACAAACATTTTTTTCCCTAAAGCCACTAGATAGTAAGGACTATATTCGAAAATCTATATATAGAAACTAGAGGTAATGACTCAGATTGTTCCAAAAATGTATGAGAATGCAGGATGTTCTTAGGAAGGAGATTAAGTTCAAGGACATTGACAGAAACATATCAAATGGACAGAATAAACATTGATGGCATTGAATAAAAAGTTGTACTAAAAATACAAAATATGAATGCAAAGTGAACAACATATTATTAAAAAAATACTGATTTTAATTTTGAGT
This sequence comes from Rhincodon typus, assembly GCF_021869965.1. Classification (NCBI taxonomy): domain Eukaryota; kingdom Metazoa; phylum Chordata; class Chondrichthyes; order Orectolobiformes; family Rhincodontidae; genus Rhincodon; species Rhincodon typus. The sequence continues at coordinate 85,142,598 of NC_063332.1, forward strand.
ATTTGGGGAACAAAATTATGTTACAAAAAAGTCACAGTATTTGTTATGTATTCACTCTGAGGTGGTTTGCATCCCAGTTATCATCTTACTTCCAGTTTGGAAACTTTAGTATATTCAATTACTGAATCT
>NC_063332.1:85143226-85163662 GCF_021869965.1 Rhincodon typus
GTGAAAAAATGCCACCAGTGATTTGGTCATGGGAAAATAAAACTTTTGGTTGTAAGAACACTTCTGGATATAAGTAGAAATACCTAATGGCCCTAGGGGCTGTTATAGCACAGTGGTCATGCCCCTACCTCTAATCCAGGATACCGGGTTCAAGTCCCACCTGCTTCTGAGGTGTTTAAGGACATATCTGAGCAGGCTGATTAGAAATATTACTTTATTGTCCAAAGGTCTTTTATGTCAGTGTGATAGTCTCCCTCTCTCTGAGCCAGGAGACTTTGTTTCGAGATCCACCTGCTCCAGAGGTGTGTTGTAACATCTCTGATCTAGTTGATTAGAAAATATCTATCCCATGGCCTAGCATATTTTTCATAAGACTATCAAACCAAGGATCAAGTTCTGATGAAAGACCATTGACCTGACACTTCATCTGTTTCTCTTCCCACAGACGCTGCCAGATTTATTACTTCCAGCATTTTCTGTTCTTATATGATATAAACCAAAGAACCAAATTTAGTTCACTGAAGAATGGAGCACAGTGTGACAGGAGCAGCACCTGTCATCTAATCCAAATCTAACCCTATATAAAAATGAGGTACTGACCTGGTGAAGCTATAGAACAGGATTAAAGGTAAAGTCCCAGATGACCATAGGGCTGTTCTCTCATTAGAGATAGGCGGCTGATGGTGAATTTAACCTGAGGGTCACCACACAAGGTTGAGAAGGCAGGACCTTCATGTTGACCTCTGTCGTTACTGTAATTAAGACAGTGCTGTTGACCTCACTCTGCATTACATACCAGCCAACTGAGTTAACCAACCCCCTAGCATGGGATTACAAACATGTTAAACATTGAATGCAGAGTACTATAGAAAAAGCTAAGTGATACCAGAATAAAGGGATCAGATCAGAGCTCTACAATCCTACCAAATGCAATTGTGAATAATAGTGGTAGGTAAAGAACAAATGAAGGACAAGGTTCCATCAATATCTTCATTCTGAATAATTATGGAACCCAACTTGGGTTATCTACTCTGCATCTTGCTATAACATTACTAATTAATCCTCCTTCATTACACAATACTAGATCTGACATATCTTCATCCCTGGTTTCTCCAAGAAACTCACATTTAACAAACTCATACACATTTGTTCGCTATAACTTTTCCTGCCACTGCGTGATCCTCCAAGATCCATGTTTGGCACTGGCCTCTTCAGAAATAGAAAGGGGCCAAGGATAGATACTTGGACAACACCAACAGTTACCACGGGTGTGGGAAGAGAAGCCATTGCAGTTGATTCACTGGTTATGATGAATGAATAAGGATGAAACCAGGTAAGTGTAGTTCCACTCTACTGGTTGACCCCAGAGAGGTGCTGCTAGAGAACGTTGTGATCAACTTTGTGAGCTACAAACAGGTTGTGAGGGACAAGGAGAAATAGCTTATCTTTTCCATTTGTAACTTCGGTAAATATTTTTGATTTTTAAAAAATCCCGCAGCTTCCTATTTGGGGCTTTGGGTTATCTGTAAAAACAGCTCAGGCTGTTTCCATAGTGACATATTGTCTTGGCCATTTCACCACCAGATCACCAACATAATGACAGTGAAAGTAAATCCCTCACCCCAACCAACCTTAACAATAACTTTCTTTTAATGATTTTGATGCACATGAAGGTATGATTTGAAAACAAAACCTTAATCTCATTGCATATTTCATGTCAATTGTGGTTCTGTGGTAGTGCTCTTGCCACTGAGTCAGAAGAATATGAGTTTAATTACCATGTCTAGGAACTTGATCACAAAATCTAGCCATTAACATGTTGCTGTTTTGTGGGATCATGTGTGTAAATCAGCAACTGCAATTCCTACAGAGATAGTAAGAACTGCTGATGCTGGAGTCAGAGATAACAGTGTGGAGCTCGAGGAGGACAGCAGGCCAGGCAGCAGAGGAGCAGGAACGTTGAAAGGCAATGTGGCTGTAGGACTTGGTTTGCTTCAGTACATGGTCGAGCAATTTCAGAGCGGAAGAGATTAACAGAGGGTTGCAGTGGGAGAGAGATCCACTGAGGTCTTCCCGGAGGGAAGAGGATTACTTCTTCAAGGTGGCATCCCGAGAGATGCTTCGCAGTGGGGTTATAACTCACTCAAAAATAGTAAGAACTGCAATTTCTACATGACTACTGTGACTAGTCTTAAAAAATGTATCTCTTTAGTCATATAATATGTTTTGGGACATCTGGAGGCTCTGAAATGCTTATATTAATGCAACATTTTCCCATAATTTTAATTGGTTTCACAGTACAGTAACACCAAAGCTAGAAGGGTTAAACTATGAAAATCATTTATGTAGATGAAGCTTGCTTTTCCTTGAGCGTAGAAGATGAGGGGCTCAAGTTTACACATTTCATAAATAAGATATAAGAGCAGAATTAGGCCATTTGGCCATCAAGTCTGCTCACCCATTCAATCATGGCTGATATGTTTCTCAACACCATGCTCCTGCCTCCTCTGCATAACCCATGATCAAGAACCTATCTATCTTTGTTTTAAAGACACTCAATGACGTGGCCTCCTTAGCCTTCTGTAGCAACGGATTCCACAGATGCACCACCCTCTGGCTGTTTTGAAGGCGATAGGCGTGTAAAATTCAGTAGGTGGTCATACTTCCAATTTAAATTTTATAGGGATGTGGGGGAGCAGTTAAGTGGCACATCTGCCCTTGGGTCAATTGGCCAGCAACGCCCTAAGGCAAAACATGTCACCAAGTTAGAGTCAGATGATTTACCTTAAATCAATCAGTGACGTTGCCAGCAGTAAATTGCTGCTACGCAACTATTAGGTTCATATGCAAGCTCTCCTTCCTTTGACATTTTAACTGGGAAGGGGAGGAACTAGACTGCTCCATAAAATCCACACCAGATGCATAAGATGGCAGGTAAAAATGAATTATCTCACCAAATGAAAGACTTCAGAAGAAGGAAGCATTAAATTGTATCACCTGTTACCATGCTGTATACATTATTTGCCGCAATTTAACCACGCTGGTGTTATTTACTCCAATTGAGTCTTTGTATATACTTTATCTCAGTGGCGTTGCAAAAATACTTACTAGCTGTAAAGTACTTGGAACGTCCTGAGATTGTGAAAGACACAAATAAATCCAAGTCTTTTAATCTTACAGCACATCTTTCTACCTCTTTCTCTTTCATGCATTTATGTGGTTTCCTCTTGAGTTACTTACCTTAACTCACTTCTAAGTAGTGACACAGTAATAATTTGACATAGTAATAATTTGTATTTATATTCCACTTTTAACGTAGTAAAAGCATTTCATAGGAGCATTATCAAAAGAAATTTAAAACCAAAATCATAATCCTTATTTAAAGGGTTAGGGCATATTAAAGGAGAAAAGAGAGGCAAAGAGATTTAGTGAAGAAATTCTAGAACTCAACCTTGGTTACTGAATAATTGGTCACCATAGTGCAGAGAATGCTTAAAGGCTGTTGAAATCTTGGATTGTGTTAGGCAAGTGTTTCCAAACTGTGCGTCATGATGCAGGAATCCAAGTTTTCGGGCTATAATGGTGGTCGTGCAGTGGAAACTTTGTTGGGAAACTCCTGAAATTGAATCCAACACCCCACAATAAGCATACTGAACATTATAGCTGGCTTACAGTGTGCTGGAAGGCAAAGGGAATGAACAAGCTTTGCAAACGCAGGGACTGAGCAAGTTTTGAACAGGCATTTTCCGTGTCTTGCACTATCATGTCTCATTTTTATTCTGGCTCAAGTTCATTGGAAGGAGAATGAAGTGGACCTCTAAGTGACTAGGTCACAACAATCAACAGGCATTCCAATTGGGAATAAGTGGGACAGAGAGATCATGTTTCATTTGGGCGTTTGGGATGAGGTGGTTGGGCCAAGAAACATTCTCTGTGCATAAAATTCCTGAACTCCTCATGCACAAGGTGTGTGTCTCATCCCATTTAGGCTAAGTGAGTACAATAATAGTTCCACAAAAATACTTTAAAATTTTTGTACAGTACATTTTCATTCGAAGTTGCTGTTGTGTTCCAGAAATTTGTGACTTTAAGTGAACCAAGTTCACATAGAAATCAATGTCAAAACTGAAGTTTCTTCAGACTCCTTCAGACATTTGTTTATGTGAAAAGACAATGTACAAGTCGAAATATGGAGCATTAGCTTGCAGTACTGTGCATTTGTAGCTGAAATAACTTGCAGATTAAATAAATGACTAAATATAAAAGCAACTTTAAAACATGAAATTGAAATGTATCATTATGATCCCAGCTGATGATAATACTGGACAAGTCGGATTCCAGAGTGAACAAATTCATAAAAGGTTAGCAATGTACTTTTAAAGAAAATCAAATTTTATTCCACGCAAAAAAGGAAAAAACAACACTATTTTGCACTATTCAACAACAAATGGAAAATCTTATTACAAAAATCAGAAGAAAAGATTTAACACTTATACACTAACAAACAGTCTTATGGATACTCAGATCTCATAAAGGGTCATCCTGTTTTCACTTTAATGGCATAACTGTGCACGTTTCTTTCCAGTGAACCTTTGCATTCACTCACTGCTAGACTTTACAATGTTTCTTCGTGTCACCCTTAAGCTGTTAACAGTTTACTTATTTCTTTAAAGAATGCAGATGCTGGAGACCTGAAACAAGAAAAATGTTGGCAAAACTCAGCAGGTCTGGAAGCATATGTGTGAAGAAAGCAGAGTTAACATTTTGAGTCCAGTGACTCTTCTTCAGAGTTGCTGTCCGTACAGATACTGCCAGATCTGCTGAGTTTCACCAGCAATTTCTGTTTTTGTTTCACTTATTTCTTAAAGTTCATTCCTTAAATTCTGTTCTACAGCGTTCTGATTCTGGAGCTTTTCTCTTACTGACTTTTAAGCCGTTCTGGATTTCTTCACAGCCCAGGGCTGATTTACTAAGCTATTGTTCAAATTCATTCATGGGATGAGAGTGTCGCAGGCTAGGCCAGCATTTATTGCAGAGAGTCAACCACATTGCTGTGGGTCCAGAATCACATACGATCCAGGCCAGGTAAGGATGGCAGTTTCCTTCCCTAATGACATTCACGTACCTCATGTGTTTTTCCCCAACAATATTAATCATCATCATTCAAATCTTAATTCCAGATTTTTGTTGAATTCAAATGTTACCACCTGCTAGGGCAGGATTTGAACCTGAGTCCCAGAACATTACCTAGGTCTCTGAATTAACAGTCCAGCAAAAATACCATTGGGCCATCGCCATCCCTACTCAAAGCTCAATGCTGATCATCAGCTGCTGATGGTATAGGACTTCTCTCCTTTCTGAATGAATTGTTCTGAAAGAAACCTGCATACTTATTGATATTCTGGATAGTTCTCTCTTTCTTAAAGAAAATTTGTTTCTGTTTGTCTACCTGTGTTGTAACCTCCTGTTGCAAGGCTGCTGCCTAATATTTTTCCCTCTCCTCTACCCTTATTTTCTAAAGCACTGAACTATTCACCTCAAGGATTTTTTAAAAGACCTCATTTGAAGGCATACAATCTAATATCCAGACAACCTTCAGAGCCAATTTAAAATGAAAATAAAACCGTATCGCCGCTTCTTAATCCACAGAATATAGAAAAACATATAAAACTTAAAGGTCCGTATGGTTGTGTCTACATTAAAAACCAAGTTTTCAATTAATAATACATATTATGAATCCTAATCAGTGTCCATTCTTAAATGCCTACACTCATAAATAACACAATCTTTAAAAATAAATTTAAATACTTTCTCAGTCCATTAACCAATGTCACACCATGTAAGATATTATTCCAAACATAATGAATTGGACTTTTGTAATAATCAATTGTGTGACACCTTATCAGAGTTTCTCAAAAATCTAAATACACTACGTCCTTTTATTTTATCCTTCATGATTCCACTAGCTACAAACTCCAAAAACTCCAATACGTTTGCCAAAGATAATTTCCTTTCATAAATCCTTGTTGACTCTGTCCAACTATATAATGATTTTCTCACCGCTTTTTATCACCTTCTTAAAAAGACGCCTATGCCCCTTCACCACCCAATAGCCTTTCATGTCCCCTATAACCTCTGTGCCTATTCACCTGCCGAACACTCCATAGAAGAAATGTATCCCATATTGACAGTTATATGCGACAAAAAAGCTTTAAACAAAAGACAACCATTAATAACTTTCCACCTTAAAAAAATTCCATTCACTGCAGACCAAATAAAGAGTCAATCATCCAGAACCTTTACACTTCAATGCCCTGAAATGCCAGTGCACTTGAATCACTTAAACTGTGTAAATAATAATTATGAAACTGACAACAAAGTTCAAACAGGCAGAGTTGTCAATCAAACAGGTGGTTATATTTTTCACCACTCTAATGGTTGTCTGGTAGTGATGATGAGGTAGTGTCACTAATATTCATGTGAAAACAAAAACTATTGTTATGACCATGTGAGAAAGAATGGGGACAGTAAGAGATCTTGTGGTGCAGTAGTAATGTCCCTACCTCTGGGACAGAGGTTCTCAGTTCAAGCCCCACCTGCAATGGAGGTGCATCATAACATGTCTGAACAAGTTGAATAAAAATTCTTCAGGTAAGAAGAGGTGAAATGGCTGTCCTCTTTTGACCACAGCAGACTTTTTAAAGCACAGTGAATGTTTAACTATTTGCATCTTGTGACTGGAAAAGATGTAGGCAGCGTTTTTAAGAAGAGTTTTGATTCTATTGTACTTGACTCAGTCTAAGTAAAATGACAAAAATGCTTCAGCTTACATGCACACACATACCTGGGTTTATACAGACACCAAAAGGTTACCAAGTAGAAGTATAGATTAAAGAATCATTTTTGAAATCTAGTATAAGGTCAAGTGGTGCATTTCTGGTATATTGATGGCCTGGGTCAATCCAGGCATGGCTCAGTAGACCTTCTGGTTTCAGTATCAAGGTAGTTTAAAGATGAAGATGGACCAACGTATTTGTTTTTCTGGAGATATTCTGGAGAACTGTGAGTTCAATATCCTTTCCAAAAAAGCATGTGATTTGAGTTAAATTACTAGCTAGCTACCTGGGAAGTAAAATGAATAGGTGTTTATAAGTTGTGTCTCATGACCTACAGAACAGAAGAACTAAGAGCAGGAGTAGGCGATTCAACCTCTTAAGCCTGCTCCGTTATTCATTACAATCATGGCTGATCTCATCTCAGCTTCAACTTCATTTTCCTGCCTGCTCTCCATAATCCTTCAACCCATTACTAATTAAAAATATATGTCCTCTTTAAATTTAAAATGTCCCAGCATCCACCGCACTCGAGGGCAATGAATTCCACAGATTCACAACCCTTTGAGAAAAGTAATTTGTCCTCATCTCTGTTTTTAATCTGCTATCTCTTATTCTCATTCTAAAACAATGACCTCTTGTTCCAGAAAGAACTGTCTTTTCTACAACTACTTTGTCAATCCTTTTGGCAACTTATATATCTCAATTAGATCTCATCTCATTCTTTTAAACTCTTGAGAGCGTAACCTGCTCCATCTCTCTTCATAAGACAAACCCCTCACCTCTAGAATCAATCCAGTGAATCTCCTCTGAACTGCCTCCAATGCAACTACATCCCTCCTCAAGCAATAGCATTCCAATTTCACTGCATCTTGGTATTTGTGGCATTTTTTTGGATACTGTAACCCGGGGTAATCATGTAGGTGTGAAATTGGAAAGGGCCAAACATAGAACATAGAACATAGAACATTACAGCGCAGTACAGGACCTTCGGCCCTTGATGTTGCGCGACCCGTGAAACCAATCTGAAGCCCATCTAACCTACACTATTCCATTATCATCCATATGTTTATCCAATGACCATTTAAATGCCCTTAAAGTTGGCAAGTCTACTACTTTTGCTGGCAGGGCATTCCACGCCCTTACTACTCTCTGAGTAAAGAACCTATCTCTGACATCTGTCCTATATCTATCACCTCTCAATTTAAAGCTATGTCCCCTCGTGCTAGTCATCACCATCCGAGGAAAAAGGCACCCACTGTCCACCCTATCTAATCCTCTGATCATCTTGTATGTCTCTATTAAGTCACCTCTTAACCTTCTTCTCTCTAACGAAAACAGCCTCAAGTCCCTCAGCCTTTCCTCATAAGACCTTCCCTCCATACCAGGCAACATCCTGGTAAAACTCCTCTGCACCCTTTCCAATGCTTCCACATCCTTCCTATAATGCGGCGACCAGAACTGTACGCAATACTCCAAGTGCGGCCGCACCAGAGTTTTGTACAGCTGCAACATGACCTCATGGCTCCGAAACTCAATCCCTCTACCAATAAAACCTTAATAACCCTATCAACCTGGGTGGCAACTTTCAGGGATCTATGCACATGGACACCAAGATCTCTGTGCTCATCCACACTACCAAGAATCTTACCATTAGCCCAGTACTCTGTATTCCTGTTACTCCTTCCAAAGTGAATCACCTCACACTTTTCCGCATTAAACTCCATTTGCCACCTCTCAGCCCAGCTCTGCAGCTTATCTATGTCCCTCTGTAACCTGCAACATCCTTCCGCACTATCCACAACTCCACCGACTTTAGTGTCATCCGCAAATTTACTAACCCATCCTTCTACGCCCTCATCCAGGTCATTTATAAAAATGACAAACAGCAGTGGCCCCAAAACAGATCCTTGCGGTACACCACTAGTAACTGAATTCCAGGATGAACATTTCCCATCAACCACCACTCTCTATCTTCTTACAGCTAGCCAATTTCTGATCCAAACCGCTAAATCACCCTCAATCCCATGCCTCCGTATTTTCTGCAATAGCCTACCGTGGGGAACCTTATCAAATGCTTTACTGAAATCCATATACACTACATCAACCGCTTTACCCTCATCCACCTGTTTGGTCACCTTCTCAAAGAACTCAATAAGGTTTGTGAGGCACGACCTACCCTTCACAAAACCATGCTGACTATCGCTAATCAAATTATTCCCTTCTAGATGATTATAAATCCTCTCTTATAATCCTTTCCAACACTTTGCCCACAACCGAAGTAAGGCTCACTGGTCTATAATTACCAGGGTTGTCTCTACTCCCCTTCTTGAACAAGGGGACAACATTTGCTGTCCTCCAGTCTTCTGGCACTATTCCTGTAGACAATGACGACATAAAGATCAAAGCCAAAGGCTCTGCAATCTCCTCTCTAGCTTCCCAGAGAATCCTAGGATAAATCCCATCTGGCCCAGGGGACATATCTATTTTCACACTTTCCAGAATTGCTAACACCTCCTCCTTATGAACCTCAATCCCTTCTAGTCTAATAGCCTGTATCTCAGTATTCTCCTCGACAACATTGTCTTTTTCCTGTGTGAATACTGACGAAAAATATTCATTTAGCGCCTTTCCTATCTCTTCGGACTCCACGCACAACTTCCCACTACTGTTCTTGACTGGTCCTAATCTTACTCTAGTCATTCTTTTTTTCCTGACATACCTATAGAAAGCTTTAGGGTTTTCCTTGATCCTACCTGCTAAAGACTTCTCATGTCCCCTCCTGGCTCTTCTTAGCTCTCTCTTTAGGTCCTTCCTGGCTAACTTGTAACTCTCAAGCGCCCTAACTGAGCCTTCACGCCTCATCTTTACATAAGCCTCCTTCTTCCTCATGACAACAGATTCAACATCTTTAGTAAACCACGGTTCCTCGCTCGACACTTCCTCCCTGCCTGACAGGTACATACTTATCAAGGACACGCAGGTTCACGGATGTCCTTCAGGGAAGGACGTCTGCTATCCTCACTTAGTCTGGTTGCCTCTCAACTGCCCTCTGGAATGGTCGAGCAAGCCACTCAGTTCAAGGGCAGCTAGGGATAGGCAATAAATACTGGCCAACCAGCGACATCCACATCCCAAGAGTGGATTTAAAAAGAACTTTTATCAATGGAGTTTGAGCGTGAAGTTGAGGTCGTTACTACTTAGACGGGAAGAAAAATATGCTTTGTTCTCTTCAGTGCACCAAGATATTAAAAAAAAGAAACACGTTGGAAAAACAGCCCTGGGATCAGTCTGACAATCCACAAGGTCAGCATGTGTGCACCAAGGCTAACTTAGAGTCATACAGCTTGGAACAGATCCTTTGGACCAATCAGTCCATGATGACCATAATCCCAAACTAAATTTGGCCCATATCCTTCCAAACATTTCTTATTCATGTACTTATCTAAGTGTCTTTTAAACATTGTAACTGTACCCGCATCCACCACTTCCTCTGGAACCACTCTGGGTAAAAAAACAATTGACCCTCATGTCTTTTTAAAACTTTCTCCTCTCACTTTCAAATGTGCCCCCACTCTAGGGAAACAACACCTGCCATTCACCTTTATTATGCTCCACAGGATTTCACAAATCTCTATAAGGTCACCCCTCAACCTCGTATGCTCCAGTGAAACAAGTTCCAACCTGTCTAGTCTCTCCCCGTAACTCAAACCCTCCATTCCTGGCAACATCCTGGTAAATGTCTTCTGAACCCTCTCCAGATTAACAATATCCTTCCTATAACAGGGCAACCAGAACTGGACACAGTATGTCAGGAGAGACCTCACCAACACCCTGTACAACCTTAACTTGTTGACTAATCCACCACCCCACGAACATGTTTTTCTCTTTGGATGATGACATGGAGCAGCCTTATAAAAGGGGACTTAAAGAATGAGCTTACCTAAATTAAATTTTTGAATCCAACAAACTTCACAAGGTGCATTTCAAAGTGAAAAATGGAAGAAAGCCACTCATCATGCGGACATTCATATTCTGGCTTCTCCATAGGGCAGAAACAATAGATTTACAAATCCTTCTTAAACACTTTATTTATTGTTTGCTTAGGACGTACCTGTTATGATTACTCCTCCACAGGGGAGGCTTGGTAAATGGCCTAGACTGTGGACAGACCATAATTACATAGACTCTTCAGTTAAACATCACAGTTATGTTCAGATACCAGAGCAATGATGAACAAAACTATGGAAAATCAGCTGGTATAGATAAAATAAAACTGGGAGAGTAGTCTAAACAAAATATCTTTTTCTTTCATTCAACTGGGACTTCATAATTACTGGAATCTACCATTTGTTGATGTCCGTAGCTGGTCAGAGAAAGTTCCTTGCATATAAAGGACTTTGGGCCTTTAGTTGCAATTTGTATTCCAAACACCATAAAATAGGACAAGGCGGATTGGTTGAGCACACTGCTGTTCCACACTTTGGGACATGGTACTGATTAAAAATCTGCCTCCTTGTTGATAAAAGTCATGAAAAAAGTTGCACTTTTAGGGAGAAATCCCATCCGATGGGAATACATTTAGAAGACTTATGGATTAATTTTAGAGGGATGGAAAATCATCAAAACCATTAAGGTAATCTTGGCACATGAGGCTGCCTGGCCTGAATGCACTACACACAATTTATTGTCAAATGTTAAATAATTTGGGATTGTCATATCAGGTAATGGAAATATGTGTCCACGTACAAAACTGCACATTTCTCAGCAAAAATCGGAAAAGTCACCCAAAGTTATCAGGGCTATTCCAAACCAGGTCACAGCAATCCTTAAGTAATCAGTGAGACATAGCTTGCATCTTCTTTCTAAACAAAATGAAACTAGATATAACCTTCAACCTTGTCAAAATCCCCATTTCAACCAATGCTTCTTTATCCATAGAACATAGAACAAGGAACAGTACAGCACAGGTACAGGCCCTTCAGCCCACAATGTTGTGCCAAACATGACACCAAATTGAACTAATCCCTTCTGTCTGGTCATGGTCCATATCCCTTCATTCCTTGCTTATTCATGTGCTTACCTAAAAGCCCCTTAAATGCCCTTATCTTATCTAGCTCCACCACTACTCCTAGCAGTGTGTTCTAGATTCCTACCACTGAACGTAAAAAACTTGCCCCTCACATCTCCTTTGAACTTTCCCCTGTCACCTCAAATGCATGCATTCTAGTATTAGACATTTCAACTCTGGGGAGAAAGATTCTGACTATCAACCCTATCTATGCCTCATAATTTTATAAACTTCTATCATGATTTGAATATTTAATTTATCAGCTGTAATTTGAAACACAAATAAGTTAATTGGGAACTTCTGTGCTATTATATTAAATAAAACAAGTTTTAGTGGTGCACTGCTTAGTAAATATAAATTGCATTTTGATAATTTTTCATTCTAAATAGTAACCAAATGTTGGAACTTTTCCATTTGTTACTGAGACCGGGCATTATTCTAAAAATATTCTTTCTTTTGTGAAATTCTTCGTCTAATTTACAACTGCATTAATTTACAGTGTAATCTTGGGTTAAATATGAAACCTTTGTTGTAAAAGCTACAGGATTTTAATTAATCTGATCAATCAGTACTTTTCTTCTGTCTCTGCTTGAGAGACTTTGACTTCTTTCTGGGATCCAGTTCTATAGATTTTAGTCACTTCTAATGCCTTGTTTAAATTTTGAGTTCCATGAATTAACTCACTGAGCCAACAATGTTTAATCAATATTTATGAGATAACTTAATACTGAAAAAAGATGAAACAGACTAATTATTGGTTATGTCAATTAAGGCCACCAACAGTCGTTCATGTCAGGGTCACAATACAGCTTATCTGCAGCTAGCTCATCCTAAAACGTTAAATATCCTAATATAATGAGAATACAGCAGTCTATAACTTATGATCTTATCATTAGGGGAAACTATTGATTTTACTGTTGTTGAACAAATACAAAACAATTTAATTTTGAATCAAAATACTACGAATGCTGGCTTTTTTTTTATTTATTCACAGGATGAGTAATTCTGGTAAGACCAACAATTATAAATTATGCCTAACTGCCCTTGAGAAGGTGGTAGTGGATCACTTACTTGAATACAACTTGTTTCACAAGAGCTATTAAGATTCGGCCGCATTACTGTGGGTGTGGAGACACATACAGGCCAGACCAGGTGACGATGGGAAATTTCCTTTTCTGGCAATCATGTGACTCTAATCCCACAGCAATGTGATGACTCTTAACCACCCTTTGAAAGGGCCTAGCAGCCACTCAGTTGTGTTAATTGCTAGAAGGTCTCAAAAAAGGAATGAAATCAAAGGGGTAGTAGGAACTGCCAATGCTGGAGAATCTGAGATAACAAGGTGTAGAGCTGGATGAACACAGCAGGCCAGGCAGCATCAGAGGAGCAGGAAAGCTGAGTTTCAGGTAGGTGTTCCACAATGTGGTCTCCAAGCCTCCGTTTGGTTTCCCCGATGTAGAGGAGGCCAAGAGGAGGCTTGGAAACCGCTTCGTGGAACACCAACGCTCGGTTCGTGACAAACGACTGCACCTCCCATTCACGAATCACTTCAACTCCCCCTCCCACTCCTTGGATGACATGTCCATCCTGGGCCTCCTCCAGTGCCACAACGATGCCACTTGAAGGCTGCAGGAACAGTACCTCATATTCCGCTTGGGATCCCTGCAGGCCAATGGTCTCAATGTGGACTTCTCAAGCTTCAAAATCTCCCCACCCCCGACCTCATCCCAAACCAACCCAGCTTGTCCCCGCCCCCTTGACCTGTCCGTCTTTTCTCCCACCTATCTGCTCCTCCCACTTCACTGACCAACCCCCACCTCCTACCTACCAGCCTCATCCCCACCTCCTTGACCTATCTGTCTTCTCTCCACCTATCTGCTCCTTTGTCCACCTTCCATCATCACTTCCCCCCCCCGTCTATTTATTCCAGAGTCCCCTTCCCCTCCCCCATTTCTGAAAAAGGTTCCAGACCCAAAACGTCAGCTTTCCTGCTCCTCTGTTGCTGCCTGGCCTGCTGTGTTCATCCAGCTCTACACCTTGTTATCTCATGAAATCAAAGGGACCACCTGGCATTGATGAAGGTACTGGAAATGACAACAGCAAACTCAGCCCTATTGACCCTGCAAAGTCATTCTTACTAACATTTGGGGGATAGTGTCAAAAGTGGGAGAGCTGTTGGATAGACTCATTAAATAACAGCTGGAATCATAGCTTGCAGACAATGTCCCAGATAGCACCGTCACCATTCCTGGATATATCCTGTCGCACCGGCAGGACAGGCCCAGCAAAAATGGTGGCACAGTGGGATTCAGTCAGGAGGGAGTTGCCCTGGGAGTGATGTTTCATGGCATCAAGTTGAATGTGGGTAAAGAAACCTCTTGCTGGTTCCCATGTAATGCCCTCCCTTGGCTGATGAAGCATAGTTCCTCCCTGTTGAACAACACTTGGAGGAAGCACTGAAATTAGCAAGGGTACAGATTGTACTCTGTGCAGGGATTTCAATGTCCATCACCAAAATTGGCTCACCTGCAGCATGCTGATAAAGTACACGGCTGCTAGCTTGGGTTTGCACCAGTGGGTGAGGGAACCAACAAGAGGGAAAAACATGCTTCACCTCATCCTCACCAATCTGCCGGCTGCAGCTGTTGCTGTCTATGATAGCATTGGTAAGAGTGACCACCACACAGTCCTTGTGGAGGTGAAGTCCAGTCATGACACTGAGAATGCCCTCCATTGTGTTGTTTGGCACTATCACTGTATAAATAAGACAGACTTCAAACAGATCTAGCAACTGAAGACTGGACATCCAGGTGGTGGTTTGGGCCATCAACGGCAGCTGAATGGACTCCCAACACAATCTGCAACCTCATGGTCCGGCACATTCCCCACTCTACAATTTAGAGGATGTAGCCTCAGATTAAACGGGTGCCAATTTTAGACTGAGATGAGGACAAATTTCTTCTCACACAGGGTTGTGAGTCCTTGCCGAGAGTTGAGGGGGCAGAGTCTTCATGTGTATTAAAGGCTGAGATAAATAGATTTGGGTGGAGTAAAAGGTTACAGGGAAAGGGCAGGAAGTGCATGAGGAATGTCAGATCAGCTATGATCCTTTCAAATAATGCAGTAGGCATGAGGGGCTGAATGGCCTACTCCTGATCCTATTTCTTACAGTCTTATGGTCTACCATTACCATCAAGCCAGGGTTTCAACTCTGATTCAATGGAGAGTGCAGGAGGGCATGCCAGGAGCAGCAACACCTATAAATGAGGTGTCAACCTGGTGAAGCTACCAAATAGGATCACTTGCATAACAAACAGCATAAGCAACATGTAACAGACAGAGCTAAGTGATCCCACAACCAATAAATCTGATCTAAGCTCTACAAATCTGTTCCACCCAGTTAAGAATGATGGTGGACAATTAAATAATTTGCTGGAGGTGAAGGCTCCATGAAATATCCCCAACCTCAATGATTGAAGAGCCCGGCACATCGGTGCAAAAGATAAGGCTGAACCATTCACAGAAATCTTCAGCCAGAAGTACCAAGTGGATCATCGATCTCAATCTTCCCAAAAATGGCCCCAGCATCACAGATGACAGGCGGCAGTTAACTTAGGCTTTTGTAACATTCCAGTGATAGTACTGAAGGCTGACACTCCAGAATTTTCTGCACCCCTAGACAGATGTTCTAGTATGTCCTGTGCACAAAGAAGTAGGATGAATCCATCCCGACCAATTACCACCCTACCAGTCTACTCTCAAGCATCAGTCAAGTGGTGGAAGGTATCATCAACAATGGTATCAGGCAACATACCAGGTCAACGACTTGTTCAGTGATGCCCAGCTTGTGTTCTGCCAGGGCCGTTCAACTCCTGACTTCATTACTGCCCTGTTTCAAACATGGAAGCAGGGAATTGGAATATATGAGTCCTTTTCAACTGGCAGGCAGTGACGAGTGTGGTACCACAGGGTACAGTGCTGGGACCCTAGCTGTTCACAATATACATTAACAATTTGGATGAAGGAATTGAATGCCATATCTCCAAACTTGCAGGTGACACTAAGCTGGGTGGCAGTGTGTGCTGTGAGGAGGATGCTAAGAGGTGGTAGGGTGACTTGGACAGACTAGCTGAGTGGGCAAATACTTGGCAAATTCAATATAATGTGGAGAAATGTGAGGTTATCCACAGTGGTAGCAAAAACAGGAAGGCAGATTATTATCTGAATGGTGGCACTTTAGAAAAAGGTGAGGCACAACAAGACCTGGGTGTCATGGTGGAACAGTTACTGAAGGTTGGCATACAGGAGCAGCAGGCACTGAGGAAAGCTAATGGCATACTCTCCTTCGTAGCAAGAGGATTTGAGTATAGGAGCAGGGATGTCTTGCTGCAGTTACACAGGAGCTTGTGAGGCCACACCTTGGAGTATTGGGTGCAGATTTGGTCTTCTACTCTGAGGAAGGACATTGGTGCTATTGAGGGAGTCCAGTGAAGGTTCGCCAGATTGATTCCTGGGATGCAGGACTGACATATGAAGAAAGACTAGATCGATTGGGTTTGTATTCGCTGGAATTTAGAAGAATGAGGGGGGAGAATCTCATAGAAACATACAAGTCCCATCAGGATTTTGAGATATTGTATTATAGATCTCTTTACTAACTCACTCACTTGCTGTAATCATTAATATTGCATTGTCATTCGTTCGTAACCCTTCACTAACTCGCTGTTTACTATAATGTGTTTTCATTCATTCATAAAACCGGTGATTTTTGTAGTGCATTTCACTATTGCAAGATAGACTAAATTAAAACATTCCTTCCAAACCCATTACTACTTCTTCACAACTTCAACCTTTATCAGACCTATTTACATGAAAAGCTACCTCTGAATAAATATCAAAGCTTACAAATGTATTCAGAAACAATGCCCTCATCACCATAGTGTCTCCATGACCCGCCCAAAACTACGCAACGATTATAACATTAATCAGCCGCTTAGCAACTGTTTTTCAGGACAATAGGTTGCAGAACATCAAACAAGTTTCCTCATTAGAGACAAAAAAACTGCAGATGCTGCAATCCAAGGTAGACAAACAGGACACTGGAAGAACACAGCAGGCCAGGCAGCATCTGGAAGAAAGGAGCAGTCAACACTTTGGGTATTACCCTTCTCCAGTCCAGTGCTGAAGAGGGGTAATACCCGAAATGTTGACAGCTCCTTTCCTCCTGCGTTCTTCCAGCCTCCGGTTTTTCTAAACAAGTTTCCTCCACTAGCATGTAGCTGGTAAAATGCATTTTAATAGAGTCTCTGTCCCCTTTTAGAAAGTTGCTATCAAGACAGCGCTTCTGTGAAATTGCATGAATGAATGAATGAAACTCTCACCAAATAGTAAACAAAATCACGACCCAGCTGTGGTCATCAGTGTAATAACCTTTATTCTTTTATTTAGTGCATGTATAATTTCTAACTTTAGATCATATAGGTCTAGTATTTTTACTAACATTTACTTACTTAAAAGATAAAAGGACTAACACCTCTTAATTATGCAAACGGACCGGACAGATACTCCAATCCGAGTAGCAGCCAGCACTTAGAAAATGTTTAAACATCCTGTTTCCCCAGGATAGATGTCACACAAATTTCTGTGTACAATAGGTAAAACTGTGTAACACCATAGTGATAGAATTTTAATATATTTAAGAACTGTAATTCGGGATTCCATCACCGCCCCAAACTGTGCTACTGCAGATGCTCAATAAAGGGGCTATTTTGCCACTCACAATTTCATTCATTTGAAACATGATCCCACAGACTGGACTGGCTAGGTGCAGGAAGAATGTTCCCAATGTTGGGGAAGTCCAGAGCTAGGAGTCATAGTTTAAGAATAAGGGGTAAGCCATTCAGGACAGAGATGAGGAAAACTTTCTTCAGTCAGAGAGTTGTGAAGCCATGGAATTCTCTACCATAGAAAGCTGTTTGTTAGATATATTCAAGATGCAGCTGGACATGGCCCTTGTGGCTAAAGGGATCAAGGGGTGTGGAGAGAAAGTGTGAGTGACTGAAATTGAGTGATCAGCTATGATCATATTGAAGGTGTTGCAGGATCAAAGGGCCGAAATACCTGTTTCTATGGACAAAAGAGCTGAATTTCAGAAGTGAGCCGAGAGTGACAACATGGCAGCATGAGTGTGGCTGTGGCTTCTAGGATCCCTAGCGAAACTGGAATAAATGGGTATCAGGGAGAAAAACTCCAGACATCAACTTTAGGACATCACAACAGCAGTTCCTCAGGGTAGTGTGCCAGGCTCAACCATCTTCAGCTGCTTCACCAATGACCTTCTGTCCATTATAAGATCAGAAGTGGGGATGTTTGCTGACGATTGCACAATGTTCAGCACCATTCGCAACCGATACCAAAGCAGTCCATGTTCAACTGCAGCAAGACCTGGATAATATCAAGATTTGGGCTGGCAAATGGCAAGTAACATTTAATAAACCAAGGTCAGAATCTTGAGTTTCAAATGTTTGACAACGAAACAGAGATCCCAGGGTTTGAAACTACAGAAAATGCTTAACATAAGAAAAAAATTCAATATTTTACTCTAATGAATTTCAACTATAACCCAAAAAAAAAATCACTGAAAACTCACGAGTGTTTCTTCAGTATCTTATACAGAGTATAATCAACTGGTAGATGACAGCATGTTAGAAAGATCTCTTCAAAGCACCAAGGTATTGAACAGAACTTAATAAGGCAAAACCATGATATTGGAATTGGAAGGAGGAACATAGAGTGTCCAGGTTATTGCACACCAGTACTAGCTATTCTCAAAATGCAAACCCACCACAGTTAAAGACAGGCCTGGACGCAATCATTAACAAATACCCAAGGCTGGAGTCAGGGCCTAGTTGTTTCCTTTGCAGAGTATGCAAGGAAAGGTGTTAAAAAGCCTCTTTCAACTCTATGGAGTGTGCTAGTGGGATCTGAGCTCTGTAGTTCTGCTACATCCAGTGATGAATGGAGGTGGACAAATAATAGAAACAAGTAACATCACAAATATCCCCATTCTCAACAATGGGGAACCTAGGACATCAGTGCAAAACCCAAGGCTCAAGTATTTGCAATAATCTTCAGGCAAACGTGTGGAGTAGATAATCATTGTGGCCTCTTCCTGAAGTCCCCAGCATGAAAGATGCCAGTCTCAACCAATTCAACTTACGTCTCCGTGATATGAAGAAACAGCTGGAGAGACAGGATATTACAGAGACCCCAACAGCATCCAACAATAGCACAGAAGACTCGTGCTCCAGAACTACCATACCCCTATCCATGTTGTTAGAGTGCAACAACACTGGCATCGGATTGTGGAAAATTGCCCAGGTATGTCTCATACACAAAACCAAATCTAACCCAGACAATTCCCAACCAATAATCTATGCTGTATTGTCATTGAAGCGATGGAAGGGACCATTAACAGTACTTTCATTCAGCACTTGCAAAGGAATATTCTGCTCAGTGATGCTCAGTTTGGGCTTTGCCAGGGCTGCTCAGCTTTTGAGCTGAATTCCAGAGGGGAGGGTAGAATGACTACCCTTGACATTAAGGCTACATTTGACTGAGTGTGTGATATCAAAAATTAGAGTCAATGACAATCAAATAGAGAAATTTGTTCTTTAGAGCCACGCATGGCAGAAAGAAAGACAGTTATGGTTGTTGGAGTTCAATTATCTCTAAGGCTATCACTGCAGGTGTTCCTCAGGACAGTGTCCTATGTCCTATCATCTTTAGCTGCTTCAATGATCTCCTGTCCATCACAAGGATAGAAGAAGTCGGGACGGTTGGTGATAATTGCAGAGTGTTGAAGCAGTATGTGTTCAAACTGATCATGACTCGGAAAACACTCAGGTTTAGGCTAATGTGTGGCAAGTAACGTCTGTGCCATATAAATGCCAGGCTATATGCTCTCCAACAAGAAAGTCTAACCATTGCCACTTGACATTCAGTAGCATTATCACTGATTCCCCTACTCTCATCATCCTGGGTGCTATTATTCACCAGAAACCAAACACTGCTGTCGCAAGAGTAAGTCAGAGGCTAGGAATTCTGCACCAAATAACTCATCTCCATAACGCCCATCCACTATCTACAAAACACAAGTCAAGAATGTGATAGAAGAATCACCATTTGTCTGGATGGATGAGGCTCCAAAAACATTTTAGAAGCTCGACACTACTGAGACCAAAGACGATCACTTTACTGGCACTCTATCCACCACCTTCAACAATCAACTCTCAGTGGCAACAGTGTACATATCTACAGGATACACTGCAGTAACTGACCAAGGTCCCTTCAGACAGCACCTAAAGCCATATCTTCTACCCACTCAGAAGGGCAAGATGTTAGAACACTACTATATGCAGGTACCCCTCCATGCAACACACTATCCTGACTTTAATTTCCATTTCTGCATGGTCCCTGGGTCAAAATCCTAGAACTCCATTCTTAGCTGTTGTGCAGCTCACCAACACCTTC
>NC_063332.1:85164162-85199652 GCF_021869965.1 Rhincodon typus
GAGGATGATTATATCGGGCTGTTTTCTGACCAGACTGGACCCACTGCCCTAACCTCAACTATGAGAAACTAACTGTCCATTAGCTGATTATCTCAACCCCAATCACCTTTATTAGTTAGTGAAGGCAGGAAGAAAGTAAGAAAACAGCACAGTGCAAAAAGAGCGGCAACCAAGGCTTGTTGCTGATTTGTGAGCATTCATTGGTGGCTTAGAGTGGATATGCTGTTGGCTACTGGCAAAATTAGTGGATGATTTACAGATGACTTATAACGATGTTTCAATACCAGAATTGACATGAGATAAATGGAAATTCTTTTTTTAATTTAAAGAAAGTACTAATTTAAAACTACAAATAAATCATGCCTGATGAGGGGAAAAGATCTGTTCTTGGGCAGCTGGTACATTTTACTTGTGTTGAAACATCAAATCTCTGAGCCTGTGCTTCAGTTATAGGTTTGTACAACTGAAGCATTCAGAACTTTTTCCAATTAGTATAAGACATGAGGTGACAACTCATAAACGCTTACTTAATCATAAAAAATAATTTTGTCATGCCATTCTGGGGCATGAAGGAAAGTGTAATACCCAAGTAAAGAGTATAGGCCATAAGTAATGATTTTAATACGTGATTGGATGATTATATTTATATTTTGGATATTGATTAAAGCTAAATTTGTATTGAATTCATGTTTACTCGCTAGTTAAGTTTCATGTGCAGTATTTTTGATGTTTTAATATCAAATTTTCAGGTCTGGATCGGCTATCTTGGACAGATGATGGACAGTTGCTTGCTGTATCTACACTGCGTGGAACTTTGCACGTTTTCCTTACAAAACTTCCAGTTCTTGGAAACACGTGTGGAACTCGCATAGCTTTCCTAACTTCTCTGCTGGAGGTCACCGTGACTAATCATGTTGAGGAAGTATGTGTGCAATTATAAAAAATTTAAATTGTTTGACTAGTTATGAAACTGAATATTTATTGTTTACACCTATACCATTTTGCAATGTCATGATTTTGAAGTTGGAATTGATTGTTCCCTACTGTCCCATTCTATCATTTCAAAGTAAGTGACACACAAACTTTAGTGAGGAGTGAATTTTGTTGGATAGCAAATATTATGTCCTTTACCTGGAATTTTATTGTGCAATCAAACAAGTCTTTAATAGTGATTTGTATGCTGTTTTATATATCAATTCAATTAGTTGGCAGTTCTGCCTAATGTATTTTTGAAAAGTTGAATGAATTGTCAGCTTTATTCCATATGCAGACCAGAAATATTTGTTCAAACCATCGTGTTCAAAAAACTTTACAAAATAATTGAACTAAGCAAGATGCTCATAATATAAAAAAAACACAATTGTTGGCAATATGCAGAATGTCTGTCAGTAAAGAGAAAAGATCTAGTATTTGTCAGAACTAGTTTATAAAATGTTAAGCAAAATGTATCAGTCAAACCATCAATAATTAGATTCTCGCTGCTGCTAAATATAAGCATATAAATATTGAAGTTTAGAGAATTGATGAGATCCCTGAACTCGTAAGGAGAGCAGCTATTACCAATGGAAGATAACATATTAATGGGTTTCTGAGTCTAGTTCTGACCATTACCTGCAGTGTCCCATTTGTATTGCCTGCTTTGGGTTTTTTACCAGAAATGTTCCACTGAATTATTTCTTAAGAGACAGAGAGGATGAAAAATTTTGGTCACTTGGTGCATACAGAAGTAAGTTCCATTAAATAATACTATATTGAATGGACATTTGTAATTCTTCATTGTGAATTATTTGTCATACTGGACAGCCAAAAACAAAAGAACTATTGCTATGTTCTGTCCTTGCTGAATGAATGAACTAGGTGTAGTTTTATCAGAGAAAATATAGATAATGGCAAGCCTATTAAACTTACACCACACTGCATTCTTATTTATCTCTCCCACAGGAACCACAAATCACAGTTTCTGTTGAAGTAGAACCTAACTTTATCGCTGTTGGCCCGTATCATGTAGCTGTTGGAATGAATAATCGAGCCTGGTTTTATGCCCTTGGAGAAAATCGTAGGTTCCGATGAATGCTTGGTGCACACATCAAAAATTAATGAAATGTTTCAAAGGATTTACTTCACTGCATTTAACAGCAATGAAGATAATCCTGACACTGTTTCTATTGGGCATTATTGGTGGGGGAACTAATATTTAATGTAGTAGATGTGCTGAATTGATGTTGTCAGACATGCACTCATCAAGGCAAGTGGCAAATATTCCATCACACTTCTGACTTGTGCTTTTTAGATGTTGGACAGACAATAGGAAGCAGGTACAAAAACAAAGTTACTGGAAAAGCTCAGCAAGTCTAGCAGCATCTGTGAAGGAAAAAACAGAGTTAATGTTTCGGGTCTGGTGACCCTTCCTCAGAATTCTGAGGAAGGGTCACCGGACCCGAAATGCTAACTCTGTGTTTTGCTAGCAACTTTGTTTTTGTTCCTGATTTACAGCATCCACAGTTCTTTCGTTCTTTTTTTAATAGGAAGCAGGTGTTACTTTAGCTGCAACAGAATTTCCAAAACACTGACCTGATGTTGTAATCATAATATTAATGTTGCTGATCCAGTTCAGCTTCTGGTCAATGGCAGACCCCCAGAATTATTGTTGATACCATTGAATATCAATGGGCAATGATTTGATTGTCTTGTTGGATAAAGTCAATGCCTCTCACTTGTGTTATTTGCTACGTATCAGTCCACTCCTGAATCCAAGTCTTGCTGCATATAGATACAAACTGCTTTAGTGTCCAAGAAATTATGGACAATACTGAATGCTGTGCCTTCATTAGTGAATACTTCAACTTCTGACTAAATGATGGAGGGAACGTCATTGATGATGCTGCTGAAGATGTTTGGGTCTAGGACACTAACCTGAGGAACTTCTGCAATGATGTTCTGGGTCTGAGAATTTTTATATTCTTTAATGGGAAGTGGGTGTCACAGGTAATGCCAGATTGTTGCCCATCCCTAAACAATCTACAACTGAATGGCTTGTTAAGCTATTACAGAGGGTAGTTAAAAGTCAGTCACTTCGTACAGCCACAATCACTGTCCTTTGTACTAGGTGCTCCGCTGATTCACATTGAATTCGGTTTTGCTTGGGCTCCTTGATATCACACTTGGCCACATGTTGCCTTGATGTCAAGGGCAATCATTCACTGTACTGCTTTAGTTCACCTCATTTGTCCTTGTTTGTAAGGCTATATTGCATCAGGAGCCAAGTGATGTTGATGTAGAATGTATTTTTCAATCCCAAAGCATATTGACTGGTTTACTACTTGAATTTTTAGGAGTGGAGAAGCTAAAAGACGTGGAGTATCTGGGCACGGTGACTAGTATGTGCTTAAATTCTGATTATGCAGCAGTGCTTTTTGAGGGAAGAGTTCAGCTACACATGGTAAATATCTACACGTTCAAATTTTACATTGATCTTTTCAACCACTAGTACATGGTCATTTGACTCTGATTTTCTAGCAAATGCAGAAATAAATTTTAATACTTTCCTGTGAAAAAGAAATAATTCCTTGACACTAGATGTTTACATTTTTTTCAGTTTGATGAAACTATTTGTGTTCAATTGTTTGTTACGTATATGCAAAACAATATTTTCAGTTAAGTTTCATTAGCCTAAGAAGTTCAGGTCAGATCAGTTTCTGTTTGCCTAGTATGGAGTGTACACACAATTTTTGTGAAAAGAATAGGACCCTACATTTCTAGATCCAGGGAGCTTTAATGCAAACAGTGATGAACCAGTATTTACAAGGAAACTGCAGAGTTAAAACAGCAAGAAGTATGCACTTTACTAAAATAAAAGATCAAAAGGTAAAGTGACCACAATCCCAGAGGGCCATATGGCTTTGCTGTCATTAGAGCTATGGTGGTCTAACCTGAAGGTCACAATGCCTTAGGTTAGGGGAGAGATTAAAAAGGAAGGACTTTCGTGATAAACTCATCCTGCGCTGTTGGCATCATTCTGCATCACAGGACAACCCTCCAGCAACTGAGCTAACCAGCTCCTAAATAATTTACTAAAATAGGTAGGTAACGAGTACTGTTATGTTTCCCATATAACTTGTCCACTCAGGATAAGCCTACTTATCACAGTCTTGGCTTGCACTATGTGGAAGCATTGCAGTTTCCAGTGTCAGATTGAACCCTCCCTGCCTTATGAACGAGCCATCCTTTCTTGCTCATACTTCAAAAGTATTTTTATGTATACAACTTCTATCATCATCAGATTTATTATCCATCATAGATTTTACAGTTTATCCATTGCATTTAGCACAACCAATATGAGCATTAAGAAAAGTTCTGTTTTTAAAAAAAACATGAATAAAGCAATTTGTAGAACTTAGAATAAAAAATAAAACTGGCAGGGATTTTAATTGAATCTTATGTTGATGTAAGTGTTCATAAATCATTCATACATTCACACTTCTCATCAAATATATGAACTGCCTTGAGTTACTACCTAGTAACTTCATGATACCTAAGTATTAGAATACATATGATGAAATATACAACGCGACAGATAGTCTTGAGATGGAATGTCCGAAGCCTTGTTCATCGTAGCCAGTGATTTTAACCAAGCCAACCTCAAGAACTACCAAAATACCTTCAACACATCTCCTGTCCCACCAGAGGTCCGAACATGCTTGATCATTGCTGTACAACCATCAAAGATGCCTGCTGCTCCATCCCCATCCATATTTTGGAAGATCAGATCATAACGCTGTGATCCTCCTCCAGGCTTACAAGCAGAACTTGAAGCGTTAGAACCTAGTACAGAAATCCAAGTCCCCAGTGTTGGTCTGAAACAACAGAAGGGCTTCTGCGGGACTATTTAGAGTCAATGGACTAGTCCATATTCAAGAACTTAGCAGCCAATATAAATGAGTATGCTACTACCATTACAGACTTTATTAGTAAGTATGTAGAAGACTGTGTGTTGAAGAAGTTAATCCACATATTCCCCAACCAGAAACCATGGATGAACCAGGAGTTCCACTCTTTACTGAAGTCTGGGTTTGAGGCGTTCAAGTAGGGCAATCCTGACCTATACAGGAGATCCAAGTACAACCTTCGCAAGACCACATAGATGCCAAAAGGTAATACCAAACTGAGGTTGAGACCCAGAATAATCATATGGACACCCATTATTTGTGGCAAGGCTTACACTATGTAATGGCTACAAAGTGAAGTCAAATATAAACATGGGCAGTGATACATCCCTACACGACAAGTTCAGTGCATTCTATGCTCGCTTTGAACAGAAGGTCAGTGTCCCAACAGCCTCTGATTCATTTGTACCCATGGTCACTGCAGCAGATCAGCCATCTAGAGAGTGAACGTATGTAAAGTGACTGGCCTGGAAGGAGTCCCCAACCATGTGCAGAACAGCTGTTGGGAGTATTTGCTGACATCTTTAACCTCTTCTTATTTCGATCTGAAGTCCCCACCTGCTTCAAGAAGACGACAATGCCAAAGAAAAATCATGCAGCATGCCTCAATGACTACCATCCGGTGGCTCTGACCTCCATAATTATGAAGTGCTTCAAGAGGTTAGTCATAGCTCACATCAACTCCAGCCTATCAGATTGCCTTGAGCCTTTGCAATTTGCCTACCTGCGCAACAGGCAGATGCCTTCTTCCTGCCCCTACTCATCCCTACGTATTGACTATAGTCAAGCTCCGATGTATTGACTATAGTTATGCCTTCAACGCCATAATTCCAAACAAACTCATCTCCAAACTCCGAGACCTAGGTCTTGGCTTTCTCCTCTCTAACTGGATCCTCGACTTCCTGATCCATAGACTGCAATCAGTAATGAGGTGACAATGCCTCCACTACAATAATCCTCAACACCAGTGACCCGCCAGGTTGCATACTCAGCTCCCTACTTTACTCCTTAAACATGCATGACTATGTGACCACATTCTGCCCTAACTCTATTTACAAGTTTGCTCACAGCACCACCATTGTGGGTTGGATCTCTAACAATGACGAGACAGAGTACAGGAAACAAACAGCTTAGTGGTATGGTGTCAGCAAAATGAAAGAGCTGGTCATTGACTTCAGGAAGTGGAGTGGATAGCACACCCCTGTCTGCATCAATAGTGCTGAGGTGGAGATGGCCCAGAGTGTCAAGTTCCTGGAAGCGATGATCACTAAAAGTCTGTCCTGGTCCACCCATATTAGTGAAGAAAACACAACAATGCCTCTACTTGCTCAGGAGGCTAAGAAAATTCAGCATGTCTGCAAAGATTCTTAACAATTTTTATAGATGCACCATAGAAAGCATCCTATCTGGATGCACCACAGCATGGTATAGCAACTGCTCTTCCCAAGACTGCAAGAAACTACAGAGAGTTGCGGACACAGCCCTGAGAGACATGCATTGGTAGTAGTTTAGAAGAGATTTACGAGATTGATATCAGGAGAGACCAGATTGTGTTTTGAGAAAGGGTTAGCAGACTGGTCTTGTTATCACTGGATTTTAGAACAGTGAGGGCTGATGTGATTGAAGTGTATAAAATTCTGGTCAGTCTTGACAAAGTGGATATGGAGATGATGTTTCTACTCATGGGTGAATCTGGAACTCGGGGTCTCTATTTTGAAATTAAAGGATGTCCTTTTCGAACAGCGATGAGGTGAAATGTTTTCTCTGAAGGTTGCTTGGAATTTGGAACATGCTACCTCAAGATGATGGAGGCAAGGTCATTGAATATTTTCAAGGCAGATTTAGGTGGATTCTTGTTAAATGAGGGAATCATAGGTTATTAGGACTAGGTGGGAATGAGCAATGCTAAATGCAAATAGATCAGCTATGATCTTATTGAAAGACAGTTCAGGCTCAAGGGGCCAAATGACCAACTTTTGCTCCAATATGCTACCAAAGGTTTTCATCTTGCAATAGTCAGGCAAAAGCAAGAATGTCAAATTCCAAACAATCAGAACATTTAAATTGAAAAGCTTTGGTAGCATGCCACTTTTTTTACCAATATAAAAATTCAATAATTTTGTTTCTTTATTTGATTAGTTTTATTTTTGATTATAGTAATGTTTTACATTCACCTGTGATTTTCAAGCCAGCTTGCAGTAACTTTCTGGTGTGATAAAGAAAAGACCCTTGCTTTGCTGCCTAGTAGTAAACCAGATAAATAAGAAATAATACTTAGTGAAAGCTCAAAAATCCTATGTATATGCCTAAACAATCCACAAATGGCTTTTTTATCTTAAAAGCATAGGTGTAAATTTGCATCAGTCTTTAATTGAATCTTTTCTTGAACTTAGGACTTTTTCACACATAAAAAACATACATTTTAATGTACATTTTGATCTCAACAATTAATTAATGCACAAGACATTAAACACAAAATAGTGAGAATTTAGTGTTCATTTGGGTACTACATTCAAGTGAATTTTAATTTTAACAAAACAATACCTCCAACCCAGTAATGTCCACAAGAAAAGTGGAACTGGCTATCTCTTGGGCAGACAAAATTATTCACTGTTATCTTATTAGTAAATTGTTTGAAATCAGAGGGACACGACGTTCAGCACTATGTTATTCTGTATCCATTTTTACGTACCCAACCAGTCTTTAGGTGCAGAAAGACTGCAGTGGCAACAATGATCCTACTACACCATCAGTTAATGGTGCATGAGGCTAATTTAAAATTGAAAAAGCTTTACATTTGTGATTTATATATAATGCTATAGTTCTTAGGTTTAGCCTCACCAATGATTTTAGTCCATCTTCTCTGTAGTAATACATTCTGACTAACTCTAAAGCCTAATAATTTTGTTTACTCATTTGTAGATCAATTCTAACATCGATTTTATGCTCCCAGTTACTCAGCAGGTATAATGCAGGTTGCTCAGAAAGAGCAGTTAATTGGAATCAGCAAGTCAATAAGTATTATTTTAGTTTAAAGGTGACATTTATCCAACTGAGTTATTGCATATTTTTAATTAATGCATTTGAGATAAAATTTGTAAGGAAAAATAATACAACAATGATTATTCTAATCATTGCACAATGGAAGCATAGCAAACAAATGATTTAATTTGTCTAAAATATTTTTGTCGACTATTTTAGACCAGATATTAATCAATTTATTTTAAATTAATTAATTCTTCTATGAAATAACAAAAAAAAAGGAATTTCAGATGAGTGCATTAAACAAAAGTATGCTGTTAGTATACTGTATAATTTCAGGGCCATTTTCTTGGGCTTTCCTCCACTACCTCACTATTTAATATGTTTACATTAAATTCCTTTGTCTGTCATTTTAATGCAGTTGTTGAATCTGTTTTTTAAATAACAAAGAAATTTTATGCAAGTATTAACCAGAAGTAGAGGAACTCCTTTGAGAAGGCTTATCTGTGCCCTTCTGAAAACCAACCTGAGAAAACATTTTCTTATTGAATTAACTATATATTGTATATATTTTTAAAAATGTATAATAATCCCTGTGTATTTCATATTTCTCCACAATTTCGTATCATGATTTATCTTCACAAAAGATTCTGTCAAAATTATTCTGTCCCAGTTTCCTAATAATTTTAATACAGCACTCCTTCATTCCTTCTCGTGGAATCTCCAAGCCAGATGATGTGACGACCATAGCATATTAATCATACATACCTCTGGCTATGGTGAATCACATGACATTTTCCTCTGATCTATGGCATATTGGATTCTCTACTTGGACACTGAACATTAACTGTGAAACAAATAAAGTCTTCAGAATTAGGAAATGTTTATAAGATGGTAAGTATATAAGATTAGTTCCAGTAGATGGAGATTTAGCTAGGTGATTTTTTTTCATACAAGTTTAGTGAATGCTTCACAAAAGTCAACTGCCATGACAGAGATTATAACATCATATTAAATGAAACTGATTAAGTTTTTAAAAGGAGATATTTGAAAAGGCATGCGAATGGTGCAGTGAAGTGGAATTAGAGAATTTCCTTCAGTTGAAGACCTAGCACTGGTATAGGCCATAGGTTGAATAGTCTCCTGTGTTCCAGTTTCTGTAATAGAGCGGTAAAGGAGTTAATTACAACTTTGTTAAGCACTAGATTCTAAAATGTGTTTACTAATTCTCATTATGGACACATCGATTTCAAAGTGAAATTTACTACTCTGAACGTTTCAGTATCTAAATTCTGTATTCTCTAAATTCTGCATTCTCTAAATTCTACATTGTATGCTCCTACATGAATATCAAAATAACAAAACTGAGAATGGCTTTCATTACCATGTACTCACAGTGGAGTGATGTACTGAAGCTGAACTTGGGCTAGTTGAGAGAGAATACAGATGGATGACTTGGAGAATTGAATGTAATAGATAAGAGCAATATAAATGTTAAGAAGACTAATTTCTGATCTCCATAGCAGTGCATTGGCTACCAAATTGAATACAGGCATTTTTTTAAGTGTCTGAAGTGTCCACCTGATATAAGTGTCAGGGTTCTTGCATCCTAACATCAGTTATAGGACCCTGATTGAATTGTTTAATAATAGTACAGATCCTTAAAGGAACTGTTGGATAGCACTAAAGTAGTGGTAAGAAGAATATGTAATTTTTTTTACCTGTGGAAGCCACATTTCGCCTTTGTTCAGAGACAGTGGGCCTAACTGCATTTCATCAAACCCCAACTTGTGAACTATCATTGGATGCCCAATTAATGTTGGAAGCTCATCTGTTCCGTCAAATGAAGTCCTATCCTGTAATTCAGTTTGTCTTCTTGTCATCAGGCACATATTAAAAATGCATTGCCTACTTTGCACCAGAAGCATGTGCCTATTCGATTTTATAGCCATTATTGATTACACTACATTTTATATATTTTCTGTTTTGAACATATGTACTTTATTCTTAATGATTTGTTCAGTAGGCATGTATTCTCATATTGAGATAGACAAATTTGTCTATCATTAAGGAAATCAAGTGTTAGGGAATAAGGCAGGAAAGTGGAACTGAGGTTTATCAGATCAGTCACGTTTTTGTTGAACAGCAGAGTTGACTTTATGGGCTGAATGGCCTACTGTTGCTCTTAATTCTTATGGTTTGATTCAAGCCAGCAGTTGATGAACGGATCAGGACTTACTGTTATTTTTATGCCCGTAGCAAACGTTCAAATGTTGGTTTGGAATTAGATGTACGAACTTTGAATTTTGAACTTTAAAGAATTATATTTCAGAATCTACTAATCAAAACTATCATAGTCATAGAGTCATACAGCACAGAAATAGATCCTTTGGTCCAACCAGCTGAACATAATCCCAAACTAAACTAGTCCCACCTGCCTGCTCCCAGCCCTTATCCCTCCAAACCTTTCCTATTTGTGTACTTATCCAAATGTCTTTTAAATGCTGTAATTGTACCCACATCTACCACCTCCTCTGGAAGTTCATTCCACAGATGCCTTCTTCTGTGTAAAAAAAAAGCCTGATTTTTTTTAAAAATCTGTCTCCTCTCACCTTAAAGATGTGTCCCCTAGTCTTGAAATCCCCCATCCTAGGGAAAAGATAACTACCACTAACTCTATGTATACCCCTCATTATTTTATAAACTTCAATAAGGCTGCCTGTAAACCTCCTACACTCCAATGAAAATAGGCCCAGCCTATCCAGGCTTTCTTTATAATTCAAGCCTTCTGTACCCAGCAACATACTGGTAAATCTCTTCTGATCCATCTCCAGCTTAATAATATCCTTTCTATAACTGGGCAACCAGAACTGGACACGATATTCTAGAAAAGGCCTCACCAATATCCTGCATAACCTCAACATGACTTCCTGTACTCAAAAGACTGAGCAATGAAGGCAAGCATGCCAAATGTCTTTTTAACTACCCTGTCTACGTGTGACGCAAACGTCAAAGAATTATGTAGTTAAACCCCTAGGTCCTTCTGGTATACAACACTACCCCAAGGCCTTATCATTAATTTTATAAGCCCTAACCTTGTTGTACCAAAATGCAAACCTCGCATTTTGGCCAGATTGAACTCCATCTGTCATTTTTCAGCTCATCGACCCATTTGATCAAGATCCCTTTGTAATCTTAGAAAACCTTCTTCAATGTCATCTGTGCCACCAATTTTGATGTCATCTGCAACTTTACTAACCATGCCTTCTATATGCGCATCCAAATTATTAATATGAATGACAAACAGAAGAGGACCTATTGTCCTGGGCATAAGGAGAAAACAATTCAAAACTAATAACCTGGAAAATGTCTAAAATGCTGCATGTTAAATAAGGATTGTTTACTTGCTATTATCAGCTTGACATTTTGAAAACTAACACCTGGTTATCCTCTATTGGTAAAAAATCTGTTAACAATCAATAAATTTAAGGGGTTTGTACTTGAGGGACATTATGTATCTGTGGTGTAAAACCTTCCAAATCCATTACATTATTTATAACTGGAGCAGGCAAAAACATTCACTTCCTGTACAAGCAAAGTTTGAATGTTGCACTCATTTTCTGTATGATAAATGAATCCTTTTTGGAGAAGTGCAGAGAAGAAGTACATCTGTGCATCAAAGCGAAGATTCTGAAAGATAATGTTTGTGCCAAAGTCCTTTTGGTTGCTCTTTTTATACTGGTCAGAAGATCCCAGAACCAAAAGCCATTACTGTGATTGAAGATCTTTCAGGTTTATAGTGGATTCTTGGTCCGTTTCCAGGCAGAAATTTCTGTCAAAGGGTAATGACATGAGACCACAAATGTTGACCACCTCAGGTTAGGTGGAACAAAAAGAAAGTTACTGGAAAAGCTCAGTGGGTCTGGCAGTATCTGTGAAGGAAAAATCAGAATTAACATTTTGGGTCCAGTGACCGTTCCTCAGACCTGATGGTGGCTGGGAAAATGTCAGTTTATACACAGAAAAAAGGGAGGGGAATGAGATAGAGTGTAAACGATAGGATAGAGCCTAAAGAGAGAAAAGGGCAGTTGGACAGAGAGAGTTGATAACGATCAGGCTGGGAAGGTGAATAGTTGTTACTGGGGACTATTAGTGACAAACAACAGGTGGTGTGTAATGGCAGGCTATGTGGTAACAAGGCCTGGTGTGTGAGGTAGGGGGCTGGGACATGGGAGAGTTTAGGCCCTAAAATTATTGAATTCGATATTGAGTCCGGAGGGCTGCAGAGTCCCCAAGCGGAAAATGAGGTGTTCTTCTTCCAGCTTGCATTGAGCTTCACTGGAACACTGCAGCAAGCCAGAGACAGAGATTTTGGCCAGGGAACAGTGTGCTGTGTTAAAGTGGCAGGCAACAGGTAGCTCAGGGTCTTTTTTGTGAGCAGAATTTAGATGTTCTGCAAAGTGGTCACCCAGTCTGAGCTTTGTTTCCCCAGTATAGAGGAGACCACATTGTGAGCCGCAAATACAGTAGACTAGATTCTGGGAAGTGCAAGTGAAGTGTTGCTTCACCTGGAAGGTATGTTTGGGCCCTTGGATACTGGGGAGGGAGGAGGTAAATGGACAGGCGTTGCACCTTCGCCGGTCACAGGGGAAGGTGCCGTTGGGCTCTGGGGGGGGTGTTGGGGTGAAGGAAGTGTGGACCAGGGTGCCCCAGAGGGAACGGTCCCTGTGGAAGGTGGAGGGGAGGGGAGGGGAATATGTGTCTTGCTGGAGGTGGTGGAAATGGCACCTGATGATCTTCTGGATGTGGATGATGGGAGGATGGTAGGTACGGACAAGAGGAACCCTATCGCTGTTGCAGGACAGAAGAGAAGGAGTTAGGGTGGAAATGCAGGAGATGGGTCGGACCTGGTTGAGGGCCCTGTCGACAACGAAGCTGGGGAATCCTTGGTTGAGGAAGAAGGTGGACATTTCAGAGGTTCCCTTGTCAAAGTTGGCCTCATTTCTGAGGAACGGTCTCCGGACCTGAAACGTTAACTGTTTTCTCCTTCACAGATGCTGCCAGACCCGCTGAGCTTTTCCAGCAACGTTGTTTTTGTTCCTGATTTACAGCATCCGCAGTTCTTTTCGTTTTTATCAGGTTAGGAGGAGTAAAGTTTGGCATGTTCCCAGGTAGAGTTTTTTTTTAAGTATCCTTGTTATCTCAGGATGTGAACGCTCAGTAATTGGTGTATTTTAGAATGTCAAAAAAATTATTTCAGGTGTGTTGACACCTTTATTGGGGTGCTACATCAATATTTATTGAAGAGTAATATGGGCTACAGTGATTAATAGAATTGTTCAATTTTCTTTCCTCAATGAAGGTATGAGAAGGAACTTAGTCTTTCTGAAAGTAGAGAATTAACCAGTGGGACAGGAGGAGAGAAAAGTCAGAATAGAATAATCATGCATGGGCTGTGGATGCAGTAGCCTTTGTGACAGAAAAACTTCAATCACTCTATGCTATTTTAAACTATGTTGTTCTAAACTCCTATTATTATCCAATAAATTTGTGACTTATAGTATATACCTCATGTCCTACCTTTGTTCATTTTAAGGCTGATGGAGGGTGGTTTCAATTTATTGAAATTGAAATGTTGCATTCTTATAGTAAATGTGGTTTATTTGGCATTGAGAAGGTCGTGACCCTTCCTGTCTTGGTTGCAGATTGAAATGGAAGGCATTGAAGCTCAGGAGGAAAGGGAAACTCGTCTTTTTCCAGGACATGATGACAAATATCGAGTTATGTGCCACGCACTTACTGCTGATTTCTTAGTCTATGGAACAGATGTAAGTACCATATTAAACAGTAGAGGAGCTGATTTGTTATTTCATGAATTTGTAGGTCACCAAAACGTGGGGGAGAAAATAATTTGCCTGCTCTTCTTAGTGTCAGAGGAGAGGTTGATTTAATGTCTCATCCATGAGTGACAACTCTGACAGTGCAGCATTCCTTAAGTACTGCACGAGAATATCTGTCTAGATTTTTGTGCTGAAGTCTCTGAAGTGGAATTTGGATCATAACCTTCTGATTCAGAAGCAAGAATGCTACCCACTGAGCAGGGTTGGTACAGTGAGGAGCATATCAGAAATAATGATCATAGCACTGTAAGATTTAGACTTGTTATGGAAATAGGCAAGAATAACCTAAAACAAAGATACTTAGCTAGAGCTGGGATAATTTCATGAAATTGAGGAATGATCTGGCCCAGGTGAATTGGAATAAAAAGACTGAATGGCAGAAGTGTGGCCTTTAAAGTACAGGCTAGGTGCAGATGTCAGCTTGATAATATTAAAGAGAATCCGGCTAAACATAAATGTAAATTGGAAAAGTGAAAACAAAAGGACAAGGACATAAAATGAGAACAGTTTGGAGGCTAACATGGAAAGGAATGTAAAAGTCTTCTATAGGTAAATTACCAGTAAACAAATGGGCAGAGGAACAGTGCACAAATTAGAGACAAAAATGGAGATTTCTTGGTGGAGGCAGAAAGCATGGTGCAGACTTGTTGGATGAAATGGCTTCCTTCTATACTATACCGTTTTTTAATCTGAGACACACTGCGTTGGCATTTGAATCATTCACATTCTTCTGATTTATTCTTCCACTGAACCCTAAATAGAATCTTGTCAGCTTGGTACAGTTAAAAAGGAAACTGGAAGAGTCTCTAGTTCCATACAAAGAGTTAGTTGTTGGATGATGTTCCTCACACCTTTGTGACCACTTTTTGCCCATGGTCAGTAGATATTACTATGGACAAGACCATCTTTGTTCACTTCCTTTCAACCTTACATTATCAAATCCCTATCCAGTATTTCCTTTCATGTCCAGAAGGAAGTATCTCAGTCACTTTTTAAACCTGAACTAGATCATCTTTGGCTTTTCATTTGTGACAATATTTTTGCAGTTCCCTCAGAACCTTCTTGCATGCCATTGTCCTCACAAAGCCTTTCCTGTGTCCTATTCTGATCAGTCCACTGTGGATGTCAGAAATAACCTGCCTTCCATGATGATGAAGGAGCAGAACTGATTTCTACTGGGGTGTCTGGCTAAAAATCTGGACTGAAATTCTATCAAATGCTTCAGTTATCCCTGGTGTACAGAAGGTGCAGTGGATCTGATGCCTTGCAACACTTATTCTGTATTTAGGAGCTATAAAATAAAAAGTTAAACCCTTTCCTATAGTCACATTGGACAGTTAACAAGAGAAACCTGGGAGATCAAATGTTCTCAGTCTCGATCCCACTCTGAGGATGGAATTTGAGCAACAACACGAGTGGAAGTAGGATTTTAAGGGATAGTAGTCAGGATCAGGAGGGTTTTACTTTGCCATTTGTCCTGTTGGCAATTTCATGGAGACACAGAACAAATGACATTCATCTACTCATCACCCATCATGATTCCATGGCAGTCACGATCCCCAACAAATGTCAACTCTATTTTATAACATCAGCTCCCTTTAAAAAGGAGGCAGACTTTAAAATATGCTGGTGGTGTTTGTTGGCAAATGGCAGGTCAGCACTATCTTTCTCACCCACTGTTTCACCCTCTCCCACCTCACCCTGGAAAATGTCACAAGGTGCATGCATTCTGATGTGGGTGATCATTATTTACATGCAAGATAAGTAGCCCTAACCATGGGTACTCAAAGAAAGTCAGGAATAGTTCTCACATCTGGTACACATACCATTATAATATTGTAATATATATTTGTCATTATCTTGGGTAGTGGATTTTTGTTCCTTGCAACTTAACTAGGTAGTTATCAGAGATGTTGCATTGAAAAGATTAACAATATTTCCATTGCTTTCTTGTTTAGACAGGGATCATCCAATATTTCTACATTGAGGATTGGCAGTATGTGAATGAATATCGCCATTCAGTCAGTGTCCGTAAAGTTTTCCCAGATCCCAGCGGGACTAGAATGGCATTCATTGATGACAAGAGCGATGGGTTTGTCTACTGCCCTGTAAGTGATGGTGTTTTCAGAGTCATCAGGTTTTGTGACACTATCATACCATGCTTCAGTTCTCATTTCCATATTTCATATCTGCAGTGGGGTTGGGGTGTTAATGGCAGGGGCAGAGACGGCAGTGCAGGTGTCATTGGTGAGTCATGGTGGAAGTGGCAGAAAGAAGATAAACTCTCTTTCAGTTATTTCTTTTTATTCTTAAACTATTCAAAATGATGCCGGATTGTGGCTTCATTTGAAGCTTTTCACTGTAATTTACTGTACTATTTACTGTAAAATGCATATGACAAATTATTCATTCATTCATTAATGGCAATAGCAGTTATCAAAAAAGTTAAAATATTCTTGATTATTTATTCACCATATAAACGTTTAGTTGCCATCTAGACTGCAAATGTTTAGACTTTTCTGTTTTGGTATTTTGAGTGGGCTTTAATATTTGTATTTACAGTGCAGGTTACTGTAATTTTCAAAGCACTCCAATGTTTTTGTGTGTTTGTATAAGTATGTATGTTTATATTTGAACAACTTTGATTCTCATTGAACTCTTCTTTTAAAGGTGATTGATACTATATATGAGATCCCAAACTTTCCCACTACTGTTAGAAGCATTCTCTGGGAACACTTTACAATGGACAAAGGAGTCTTTATTGCTTATGATGATGACAAGGTGTATACCTACGTTTTTCACAAGGATACAAT
Source organism: Rhincodon typus (assembly GCF_021869965.1). Classification (NCBI taxonomy): domain Eukaryota; kingdom Metazoa; phylum Chordata; class Chondrichthyes; order Orectolobiformes; family Rhincodontidae; genus Rhincodon; species Rhincodon typus. The sequence continues at coordinate 85,180,801 of NC_063332.1, forward strand.
TCAAGGTAGACGTTTTGGCCTCAATGACTGTCTGTGGTAAAGCATTGCCACAGGGTCACTGCTCTCTGGGTGAAGAAATTTCTTCTCCCCTCAGTTCTAAATGGCCTACCTCATATCCTTAAACTGCGACCCTCGTCTGGATTCCCCAGTCATTAGGAACATCCTTCCTCCATACCCTGTCCAATCCTGGTAGAATTTAGTAGGTTTCTATGCAATTCCCCCTCATTCATCTAAACTCCAGTGAATATAGTCCGAACCAATTCACTCTCTCTTCATATGTCAATACCATCCCAGGAGTCAGTCTGGTCAACCTTTGTTGCCGTCCCTCCATAGCCAGAACATCCACCCTCAGTTAAGGAGATATAAGTGAACAAAGAGCAATACAGTACCGGAACAGGCCCTTTAGCCCTCCAAGCCTGTGCTGACGCATGTTGCCCTTCCATACTAAAACAGTCTTCATTTACAGGATCTGTAACCCTCTATTCCCTTCCTATTCATGTATTCGTCCTGGTGTTCCTTGAATGCTGTTATTGTGTCTGCTTCTACCACCTCTTCTGGCAGCCTGTTCCAGGCGTGCACCACCCTTTGTGTGAAAAACATGCCTTGGACATCTTTTGTGAATTTTTCACCATCCCCCACCCTGATACTATGTCTCCTAGTAATTGACCTCTCCACCCCAGGGAAAAAGCCTCTTACTTTCCGCTCTATCCATGCCATTCACAATCTTATAAGCTCCTATCAGATCGTCCCTCAACTCCTGCATTCCAGTCAAAACAAACCCTGTCTGTTCAAACTTTCTTCATAGCTAAAATCCCCTATACCAGAAGCATCCTGGTAAACCTTTTCTACCTTCTCCAAAGCATCCACATCCTTCTTGTAGTGTGGTGGCCAGAACTGTATGCAATATTCCAAGTGTAGCCTAACTGAAGTTCTATAAAGCTGCAGCATAACTTGTCTATCCTTGTACTCAATGCCCTTTCAAATGAAGGCAAGCATGCCATAGGTCTTTTTACTTCCTTATCTACCTGCGCTGCCACCTTCAGTGATCTGTGGCCCTCTATATCCAGATCTCTCTGCATACTCCTGAGGATTCTGCCATTCACTATATAATTACCACCTGTACTTGTATTCTAGATGTGGTATCACCAAGGCTCTGTACAACTGCATCCCTCCTATACCTGAGACTGCTCACTATGAACGCCAACATTCCATTTGCTTTATTCATCAACTGTGTCATCTGCTTACAGCAACTTGTGTGAAAGGACATCCAGGACACTTTCCCTTTCCCAGTCTATCAACATTCAGATAATAATCGGCCTTCCTGTCTTTGTTAGCAAAGTGGATAACCTCATATTTATCTACATTATATTTCATCTGCCATGCATTTGCCCATTCACACAGCTTGTACAAATCTCACTGAAGCATCTCTGCATCCTCCTCAAAATCTGCCAAATCCCTGCCCCTCCAGTCAGCTTTGTGTTGTTTGCAAACTTGGAGATATTGCATTTAGTCCCTTCATCTAAATTATTAATTTATATTGTGAATAGCTGGGCCCAAGCATTGATCCTTACAGTACCACACTAATCACAGACTGCCACTCAGAAAAAGACCCATTTATTTGTACTGTTTGTTGCCTGTCTGCCAACCAGTTCTTCATCCATTGTCATTACACTGCCCCCATTCCATGTGATGCTAATCTATTATGTAGAACTTTATCGAAAGCCTTTTTGAAGTCCAAGTAAGCGGCATTCACTTGTTCTCCCTTATCAATTCAACTAGTTACATCCTCAAAAAAAATTCTAGTAGATTTGTCAAGTGCAATGTCCATTTCGTAAATCCATGCTGACTAGGTTATCAGGCCCTGGTGATTTGTTAACCTTTAACCCCTTTAATTGTCTGAGCACTATTTCCTTCAGTTCTGCCCTCCCATTAGACCCTTGACTCTTCAACATTTCTGGGAGATTATTTGTACCTTTTTGTTTTGTGAAGAAAGAAACAAAATACGTGTTCAATTCTTCTGCCATTTCTTAGTTCCCTATTATAATGTCCTTAGCTCTGTCTGTAAGGGACCTACATTTGTCATGACTGATCTTTTTCCCTTTCATGTAGTTATAGAAGCTTTTATAGTCTGTTTTTGTATTCTCTGTGATTTTGTTCTTCTCTCCTCATGATTAACAATTTGCCCCTATTTGCTGAATTCTAAAATAATCCTAATCCTCAGGCTTGCTAGTATTTCTGGTGATTTTATGTCGCTTCTTTGGATCTATAATTCATTTAGTCCATGGATCCAGTATTCATAATTTATTTTATAAGCAATTTTATAACCTTTACCCTTTAATGTTTGTGCCAGACAGGAATAATTTGGTAATGCATGCACACATTCTTTAAATATTAATCATTGCTTAGCCAGCATCATCCCTTTTAGTAAGATTCCTTACCCCATCCTTTTTAATTCACGCTTCACACTCTTGTAGTTCTCTTTATAGGACCTTAGTTTCAGATTCAACAGCTTCACTTTCTTAGTGAAGAATTTTATCGTATTATGGTCACTCTTCCTCAAAGGATTGCACATAACAAAATTATTAATTCATCTTTTCTAATTGCATTGTATAGTCTAGAATAACCTGTTATCCGGCTGTGTTTTTTTTGTTGCTTTTTTTAACGTGGGCATTGCTGGTTGGCGAGCATTTACTGCTTGCCCCTAGCTGCCCTTAGGAAGGCGGTAGTGAGCTACCTTCTTGAACTGGTGCAGTCCATGTCTCTAGGTAGACCCACAGTGTCTTAAGGATAGAATTCCAGGATTTTGACCCAGCCACAGAGAAGGAACAGCGTATATTTCCAAGTCAGGTTGGTGATTGGCTTAGCGGGGAACATGCAGATGGTGGTATTCCCACTTATCTGCTGCCCTTGCCCTACCAGATGGAAGGTGCTGCCTAACGATCTTTAGCGCATTTCTACAGAGCATATTGTAGATGTGCACCTTGCTGCTACTGAGCATCGGTGGAGGAGGGAGTAGGTGCTTATGAATGTGGCGCCAGTTAAGCGGACTGATTTGTCCTGGATGTTGTCAAGCTGCTTGAGTATTGTTGGAGCTGCACCCATCCAGATAATTGGAGAGTATTCCATCGCACTCTTGACTTGTGACTTTTAGATGGTGGACAGGCTTTGGGGAGTCAGGAAATGAGTTACACACCACAGTATTCCTAGCCTATGACCTGCTGTTGTAGCCACAGTGTTTATATTGGCGAGTCCAGTTGAGCTTTTGGTAAATGGTAACTCCCCAGGATGTTGATAATGGGGTATTCAGTGATGCCAGTGCCGTTGAATGTTTAGGGCCTGTGGTTAGATTGTCTCTTACTGGAGACGATCATTACCTGGCATTTGTGTGGCATGAATGTTACTTGTCACTTGTCAACCCAAATTAGATATTGTCCAGATCTTGTTGCATTTGAACATGGATTGCTTCAGTATCTGAGGAGTCTCAAATTGTCTCATCATCAGCAAACATCCCCACTTGTGACTTTATGATGGAGGGACTATAATATCACAATGGGTGTAGCTTCATTGGACATAGGATGAAAAAGCAGGAATAGACCATTTAGCCCCTTGTGCCTGTTCTGCCATTCAATGAGATCATGGCTGATCCGTGGCCTAACTTCATATACCTGACTTCGGCCCATATCCCTGAATACTTAACACTTATTCAGCTCAGATTTAAAATTAACAACCAATCTAGCATCAACTGCTATCTGTGGAAGAGAATTCCAAACCTCTACCATCTTTTGTGTGTAGACATGCTTCTTAACATCTCTCCTGAACGGTCTGACTCTAATTTTTAGAGTATGCCTCCTGGTTCTAGAATCTCCAACCAGTGGAAATAGCTTATCTTTTCTACCCTGTCTTTTCCTGTTATTATCTTGAAGGTTGCAATCAGATAACCTCTCAACTTTCTAAATTCTAGAAAACCAGGCCTAATTTGTATAATCTGTTCTCACAACACAACGCCTGATGTCTAGGTATCATCCTTGTAAACCTACGTTTTACTCCCTTCAAGACCATGTCCTTCCTAAGACCTGTTGACTTTACTCTGAGTGGAGTCAAACCAGGGTTTTATAAAGCTGCAGCATAACTCCTGCATCCTGGTACTCCAGTCCTCCAGATATAAAGGTCAGCATTCCATAAGGTTTCTTGATTATTTTCTGCACCTGTTCATGACATTTTAAAGACCTGTACACCTGAATACCCAAGTCTCTTTGTACATCCAGTGTATTTAACTACATACCATCTGTGATCTATCCTTTTTTGATCCAAAATGGATAACCTCACGCTTGCTTACATAGAACATCATCTACCTCAGTTTTGCCCATTAACCTAGTCTATCAATATCCCTTGGTAATTTTATGTTATCATTTACACTGTCTCCAATGCTGCCAACTCTGTGTCATCAGCAAATTAGGATATATGACTTTCTATGCCATTATTCAAGTTGTTAAAAATTAATGTGAATAATTGAGTCCCTAACACATCCTTGTGGAGTGCCACAAGTCACATTCTGACAATGTGAGTGCCTATCCATTATTCTGTTTCTGGTCCGCTGATCCTTCAGAACTAGTTATACATCTGTAGTGAAGAGGTTAAGAGAAATAGAGATCACTATCATCGATTTTACTGTGAAAGCTGACCCCAAATCTATGAATAGATAGTGAAACCAAAGAGAGCAAGCCCGCAAGATAGGACGGCCGAGGAGAGTCATTAATGTTGGTTGCTGTTGTCAGCTGTGGCAAAGGCTGCTGAGAGGTAGAGAAAGATGAGGAAAGGTAATGTGCAGTAGTCAAAAATTGTGATTTGTGTTTTGCAAGGGTAATCACATAAATGGAGTTAATCTCTTATGGGATTGCAAGAAAGGGTGGACATGCAATTTGGAGGGCTACAACATAATCAAAGACTGAAGAGGAAAGATAGATTTCTCTCAGCATAAAACACCGGAATAGGCTATCCAGCCCCTCAAGCCTGCGTTATCATGCAGTAAGATCATGGCTGATCTGACTTTCGTCTCAACTACACATACATCCTAACTCCAATAATCTTTCACTCAACATAAGTTCCAAACACCACTTTTTTCTTGAATTTTTAAAATTCAACCACCCACTAGCCATGCATACCATGTAATGAATAGTTTACCAGTTAAGGTATTTTTTAATCCTTTATTTTGTTCCCTATATACTTTCCTAAATTGATCATCATCTGGTACAGCAATCTGTTTCTTTTCATATTTACTTCACAGGTTCTAAAGTCATACTGGCAGGAGCTACTAAACTTCCTTTTTCTCACAAACCACTATTGTTGTATAACGGAGAGTTAACATGTCAGACACAGAGTGGGAAAATCAACACTATTCTTTTAAGCACGCATTCTTTCCTTGCTGGATTGAAGGACCTTGGACCGAATGATCTTCAGCCAATGTTGACCCAGTGTTTAATGCTGAAAAGGTGAGAGATTTTGTAAGAAATATAAAACTATGCTAGTTGTTTAAATACCAGCAAATTTATTTCATGAGATGTTGTTTGAATTTTGTAATGTTACTATTAATCCTTTGGTTAAGAAATTGATATGATGCTGGTAACATCTGTACTTGATTGTTCCTTAACAAGTATAAATAAGTTGATTTTAACAGGAACTATTCTGAATAGGAAATGTAGAGTAAAACTACAGTAAAGTGGATAGTGTTCCATTTCTCTCAGTTTCTCACTGGGTGGTATAATGAAGAGAATATGTCAGTCACACAGCTGGAAAATCTGCACTTATCTCTTGAAGGTTGGACAATTAAGCTTACAAACTTGGAATTATTGCATAATTGCTGAGTACTTGAGTACTGCTGCCTAAACAGCTGCAGAAACCTGAGGATTTGGGGAGAGCAACAGCCTCAGCACTGATAATGAAGTTCTGGCATGTGAGTTGACACTTGCAATTATCAACTTCAACACTGGAACTGCACTTAGCTTGGAGGCTAACATAAAGTTGAGAATAGCATCTGATATGAATGGATTACAAGTAGGCCAAGGAAAAGAATGGCTCATATGTCAGCTCGTTGGAGGCAAAAAGAGCAATTGAGGACATCTTTGGTAGGGTGGCACACTTCACTGCTGGGAACATTAGCAAGCCTGCCAGACAGCCTTATAATCTGTTAAGGAACATGGAATGATTGAGTTTGAATTTAGCAGAGGGAGTAGCACAGAGCTTGTCCTTTCCATTGCCTCTGATCTACCTCTGCACTAACCCAGAGACACTGTCACTGCTCCCTTCATTCCTGTTGCAGCCTTTGCATGGATAGGTCGCCTGCTGCATTGTTGTTCTTGGGAGGGAATGATGGGAAACTCTGGGAAATGTACCAAAATTTTTCAAAATACCAAAACACTATAAACACATTTAGACACTTCCCAATAGCTAAAGTTCCAAAACTTGTTCAATATACAAAACTGTCCTGAAATCATATTGTCAACTTTTCTTATGACTCTTACAGGTTTAATGAAGCCTGGGATGTGTGCAAATTACTTAGTGAGCCTTCAGCATGGACTGAGTTTGCTCGTGCTTGCCTCCATCACATGGAAGTAGAATTTGCAATCCGTGTTTATCGAATGATTGGAAATGTCGGAATGGTAATTTCACTGGAGCAGATCAAGGTTGGTCGTTTATGAGGATGTGTGAAAATACCTTTACTACTTTCTACTGCATAAAATAAAAATGCACATATTGTTTTTAATTGTTGTCCACTATCTCATTTTTCTCTGTGAGGGTGATGGATCTGTGAAATTCTCTACTGCAGAGAGTTGTCAAGTCTGGGTCATTAAGTTATTCAAGGCTGAGATCCAAATTCCTAATCATTAAGGGAATTAAACGTCTTGAGGATAATGCTGGAAAGTGGGCTTGAGGATTATCAGATTAGCCATGATCTCTGAATGGCAGAGCCAACTTGATAGACTGAATAGCTTACCTCTACTCCTATGTCTTATGATTACATTCATCCATTGAATTATATTTTATTTCTTCTAATGTCTCACTTAACAATGTTGCTTAAAGACCTCAGTTTCTCTCAAAACCCTAGATTTGAAGTTGAATTTTTTGACCAAAGTTTTGACTGCATAGTGAATTTGATTGTACTGTTCAAGTATACTTGTCCTAATATCCTTAATCAAGTTAATATTATTCAGTGAACTGCGCTCCTCCAGTACTTCTCTTGAGCTTCCAGTATTAGAAGGTAAATTTCAACAACTTTGAGTTCAGACTTATGAGTTTTTAAAAAATGTTTGTGTGAGAGTGAGGTATGAGTAACTGTACTATTGGGCTTTTGTGGTATGTTCCATACATTTCAGAAAATCTATTGAGCTGAGAGAATGTCTTCTATTATACTAATGTTCAATTTTCAAAAAAGTGAATTATGAAGCCTACTAATTATTTCACACTGTCTCAGTATAAAACCATAAGACATAGGAGCAGAAAATAGGCCATTCAGCCCATTGAGTCAGCTCCGCCATTCAATCATGTCTGATAAGTTCCTCAACCCCATTCTCCCGCTTTCTCCCCGTAACCCTTGATCCCCTTGATAATCAAGAACCTGTCTATCTCAGTATAAGACTTGTGAGATGGGATGTAGTTTCAAAAATACATGAGAATAAGAGAAAGGCAAATGGTTTTAATCTTTATTAAATTTGAATTTCTAATGTTACAATTTGAAAGTCAGCAATGCCTCTTGAGGGAAGTATACACACGTGAAAGGAAGAAGATGGTTAGGAAAAATCAGGAGTGAACACAGAGACAGTCACACATGCAGAGAATATCGTATCATTTCATTCTTTATTCAAATTTTGTTTTACTCGTCTTTGGGATCTGACCATTGCTGGCTGGGCCATCTATTATTGCCCATGTTGCCCATGAGAAGGTGATGATGAACTGCCTTCTTGAACCACTGCAGTCTGTTTGGTGTAGGTAAACCCACAATGCCAGTTCCAGGAATTTGGCCCAGCGAGCCTGAAGGAATGTGTTAAGTTTTGGCTCAAAAGAAAGCAGCCCTTTGAGGGAAACATAAAAAAGCACGAACTTCTTTGTAGATAAGATGGCTTCCTGCCAATTAATCGTGAGTGAAATGAGTAGAACTGAAGTTTGAGTGAACAAATGATTAAAGGACAGGTAAGTAACAAGGAGGTGTGAATGCATGGAATAAATAGACAGTAAAGAGTAAGGTGTCACAAAGGGGATGCGTAATTGGTAGGAAATAGGGATGTTGTGAGGGGTATGGAAGAGAGGCAACCACAGAAGGCTGCACCGAGAAACCCCACTTCAGATGAAACATCAACCTTTGGTTACTCCTTTTCCCCATCATACTAAGCTATAACATTTCCAACTTGAAAGGAATATAAAGCAGAAAACCATCTGCAGAATGCTTAAGTGTGTTGTGGCAACTTTACACAAGCAATTAATATAGCACATTTTTAAATAAAAATTTGTAATAGTATAAGAATTAGGATAGAATGTTGAATTTCTAAATTGGGAGCAAATTACTGAAGTGACTACAATCTTCAAAATTGTAGCCTGTAATTAATGCAATTAAAGAATGGTTTGTAATATGATTCCATACATGATACTCACCAGACTGCATGAGTATCAAAGTACAGTTAGAGAAAGGTATTTTCACACAAAAGGTAATTGTATAATTCATATTGAAAGTATTGATAGTATTGCACTTCTGTGAAACTCCAAATGATTTTTTTCCAAGTTAACAAGAAAGCACCAATAAATATGAGACTTGCAATGTGACACTCTAATCATTTTCTCTTAGTACAAACATATCTGCCTAACAGCCACAAGCCTATCTTAATTAAGCAGTCAACTATCCAGTATTCCCATGCATGATACTCAAGTGTCACATGTCAGCCTGACGAATAAATCACTACCAATTATGAACACTATCAGGACATAGAGTGAAAAGTCTGTTATTGAACTTGATTAATGAGGAGAAATCAGGTTGTGGGAATTGTAGCTGTGTACCTACTAATCAGTAATGCAGCAAATATATATTACATGTTCTCTTCTCAGCCCTGCTTCCCAATGGAATACCATCAAATAGTTGCTAATTCCTTGCAGGCTAACAGAAGTTAGAGGAGCACCTTTCTTTTTTTAAAAAATAAAGCAGGATACATTATCACATTCTTTATTTTAACACTGCTCCATCATCTCCAAAATATTACTATTCAGTGCACTGTCATTAACATTTCAGGGAATAGAAGACCACAGCCTACTAGCTGGACATCTTGCTATGTTTACAAATGATTTCAATTTGGCTCAGGATCTCTATCTGGCCTCCAGCTGCCCAATTGCTGCACTAGAGGTAAGAAGTTGAATACAATTTAATAAAAAATCCTTAACTTTCATCTTAGGACATATGCATTTTCAAAGGAGTAGTAACTCCTTCATTTGATGCAAACAGTTTTCTTTCCACTCTTTAGAATATTTGTTTTAACTTGTAGCAGACAGGATATTGCTCTCAATATCCGCAACCATGAGAGCAAAGTTGTTTAAACAATGTAGCTAAAAAGTGATGCATTTGGTTTCAATATATTCTGTATTTTTAAGAAGGAAACCTTCATACAAATACACAAAATACATCAAAACATTTTATTGGTAAAGCATCAATCAGGCTTGAAACCCTGAATGTATTGTACCACAGAGATGTAGAATATGGGTTTATACTAGGTGCTGCTGTGCTATTTTAGGGGAATATAATGCAGGGTGAGATGCTTTCCTACAGGATTCTGTGTTCTGTCTGTATCATATCCCATATCAAGTTCCATTTACTAATCACCTCTGATCTCACTGACATGCTCTATTTTCCTGTACTCCAATTCTCAAGCTAATTGCCATTTTTAAATATCTCCATTGCTTGACCTCTCCCTTTCTCTGCCATCTCGAAATCTACGACAATACAACTTTTTGTTTTATTCAGTCACAAGATGTAAGATTATTGGCTAGGCCAACATTTATTAGCTATTGTAATTTTTTTTATAAGTTCAGTCATGGGATGTGGGCATTTACTGCCCAAGTCTGGATTCCCTTGAGAGTGATCAGCCGTCTAAAGTTGCTACAGGCCATGTGGTGTAGGTAGACCCAGACTTCATTAAGGAAAGGATTCCAGGATCTTGACCCAGTGACACTGAAGGAATATAAAATATATTTCCAAGTCAGGATAACAAGTGACTTATAGAGGATCTTGTAGGCGGTTATGTTCCCATTATCAGATGCCCTTCTCCTTTGAGATGAAGTGGTCTTGGGTTTGGAAGGAGCTTTGGTGAATTTCTGCAGTTCACCTTGTAGGTACACTGCATGATATATGGCTAATCTAATTCAGTTTCTTGTGAACAGTAACTCAAAGATGTTGATAGTGAGAGATTCAGTGAAACTAGCGTCACTGAATATCAAGGGGTAATGTTTAGATTATCTCTTAATGGAGATGATAATTACCTGGCATTTGTGTGGCATGATGTTGCTTGCCACTTCTCAGTTAAAGCCTGGATATTGTCCAAGGCCTTGCTGCAATTGGGCATGGACTGCTTCATTGTCTGAGGAGTCACAAACAGTTTTGAACATTGTGCAGTCAACAACAAACATTCCCACTTCTGACCATATATTGGATGCAAGATGGTAGATAAAGCAGCTGAATATGTTGAGCCAAGAACACAATGCTGAGGAACTCCTAGAGATGTCCTGGAGCTGAGATGACTGACCTCCAACAACCACAATCATTCTCCATTGTGCCAAATATGAATCCAACTAGCAGAGACATTTATCCCTTACTCCTATTGGCTCCAGTTTTGCTAGGGCTCCTTGATGCCACATTTGGTACAATGTGGCCTTGATGTCAAGGGCTGTCACTCTCACCTCACCTCTGGAATTTGTCTGTATTGTCCATGTTTGAACCAAGCTGTAGTGAGATCAGGAGCTGTGTGGCCCTGGTGGATCCCAAACTGGGCATCACGGAGAAGGTTATTGCTGAGCGAGTGCTGTTTGGTAGCACTATTGATGACACCTTCCATCACTTTACTAATGACTGAGAGTAGATTGGGATGGTAATTGGCCAAGTTAGATTTGTCCTGATTTTTGTGTACAGGACATACTTGGACAATTTTCCACATTGTCAGGTAGATGTACTGAAACAGCTTGGCTAGAGGAGTGGCAAGTTCTGGATCACTTCGTCAGTACCAGTGCTGGAAAAGATGGGAGTGAGCTGCTTTCTTGAAACTACCTTGGGGTGTAGAGTCACCCACAGTGTTGTTAGTAAGGGAATTCCAGGGTTTTGACCCACCAACAGTGAAGGAGAGGGAATATAGCTCCAAGTCAGAATAGCTTGTGGCTTGGAGGGAAGCATGCAAATGGTGTTATTTCCATGTATCTGCTGCTCTTCTTCTAGATGGTAGAAGTTACAAGTTTGCAAGGTGCTGATGAAAGGAAACTTGGTGAATTACTTCATATTTTGTAGATGGGACATGCTGCTACCACTGTGCATTGATGGTGGAGGGAGTGAATATTAAAAGTGGCGGATAGGGTGATGTTAACCCCTTGAATGTTGTTGTTGAAGTTGCACCAATTCAGGCAAGTGGTGATTTTCCATCACACTCTCCTTGTGCATTATAAATAGTGGACAGGTATTGGAGAAGCAGGAGGTGAGTTACTTACTACTGAATTAAGAAATCATGCCAAATTGTCAATTCCTTTGAGATTCGCTTCTTCAGCAAACCTCCCTTTTATATCCCCAGTGTCAGCAATTTTCCCATCATTTTCCTAGACCTTGAGCTCTTTAATTTACTTTCTAAACTTGTTGGTCTCACCACCTCTTTCTTCTCCTTTAAAGTCCAATGCTATGACCAGGCTTTTGGTCATGTCTTGTGTTCAGTGTACAAGACAAGCAGAGATAGTAGGGAACAGAAAAAGTATACACATTAACAAATGACATCACATCATTTGTTTCGGTAAAAGTGCTTATTAATTGATTGTATCAGTTATCTCAGTCAGTTGAACTCATGTTCAATTTACTCTTAATGTACTTTTTTTTCTGTTTTCCAGTCTGGTTTTAAAGATGCAGAAGCAAAATATTATTTGAAAAAAATCAATGTGTGGAATTGATTTTTCATTTTGGTCTGCTTTACAAATAATGAGCTATATTTAAATGGCTAGGAAATTATTTATTAGTTCAGCATTTCCTCATTGTCTGTAAGGAAAAATTCTGAAGAACGATTAGCAAATGGAAGTCACTATTGCATCTAAATAGAGCTTTAAGTGTTTGTCATCTATAGGAAATGCTCTTTGTCGCCTGCCAACATAACATACTGATACCTAAATGTCAGTAAGCTGGATTTCAGCACACCCTTAGTTGCCCATTTACAGGACTCAATTGGAGGCAGGACAGGAAAGCCATTATTGGGTCTTCCCACCACGGACTTAATCAGGAGAAAGGTGGGAAGGGGGTGGGGTCCTCAACTGCTAACTGCCATCTATTTAAATCCCCACCTACCCATCAAACTGGTCACAGGGAAGTGTATTATATTCTGCCCTCTTTCTTTTGCCATCCTGTCAGTATTTCATTGAAAGAATAAATGATGCTATAGGTTCTCTTTCACCAAAATAATGGGAATACCTTTGTTTTAATCCTACGACCAGGAGAGAGATTTTTGTTTTGTAAGTTGCGTCATGGTTGATCCTCTGACTCTCCTGCTTGGTCAAATCATATGCTACCACTCCAGAATTTTTGACTGACTTAAACTCTAAAACAGCCTATTTAGAGAACTAGAGGGTCTTCTAGAACAAGTGTCTAGTGAGATGGCGATGCATTGATTTTAATTTTCCAAAACTCCTTTGATTCAGGGATGGTCCCAATTATTTTGGAAGATAGAAAATGTTACTCCTTTATTCAAAAGATAGGGAGACAGAAAGCAGGAAACCACAAATCAATCAGCTGTCATACAGGAAATTTTAGAAGCGATTATTGAAGAAGCTATTGTCGGGCAAATTCAAGGTAATCAAAATTTTCTGGAAGGAGAATCATGTTTGATGAATTTGAGGAGGTAACGTGCTGTCAATAAAGTGGAACGAATCGATGTACTGGATTTCTAGAAGGAATTTGAAGAGGTGCTGTATCAAACGTTATTGCGGAAAATAAAAGCTCGTGGTGTAGATGGTATAATATTTGAATGTGTACAAGATTGGTTGCCTGACAGGAAGCAGAACGAATACATGTAAATAGTTATTTTTCTGGTTGACAACATTTAATAAGTGATGTTCCACAGGGATCAATGTTGAAACCTCAAAAATTTACAATTTATGTAGATGAAGGGTCAAAACACATGGTTGCCAAATTTGCTGACGACACAAAAATAAGTAGGAAAATAGGTTGTGAAAATAACATTAGGAGGTTACAAAAAAATATTGATTGGTTAAGTGAGTGGATGAAGATGTGGCAAATGTTGTATATTGTGGGAAAATGTAAAATTGTCCATTTTGGCAGGAAGAATATTAAATTACCATATATTCTAAATAGTGAGAGATTACAGAGACCTATGAGGCCTTGTGGATTAATCATAAAAAGTTACAAGGCAGATACAGCAAGTAATTAGGAAAATTATTAAAATATTTTCATTTATCATGAGAGAAATTGAATACAAAAGTGGGAAGATTATGTTTCAGTTATACCGGACACTGGTGAGACCACATCTGAAGTGTTGTGAACAGCATTGGTCACCTCATTGAAGGAAGGATGTAAATGTGTTGAAGGAGTTCAGAGAATGTTTACTTGATTAATACATGGTCAAGTGGTCTTATAAGGAAGGGTGGATGGTCTACGTTTGTATCTGCTAGAGTTTAGAAGAATAAAAGGTGACTTGATTGATATATATAAATCTTGAGGAGTCTTGTCAGAGTAAATATGGAAAGTATGTTTCCTGTTATGGGAAAATTAGAACTACGGTTCACCATTTAAACAGCTTAGATGAATTTCTATCTTCAAGAGTTTCAAGTCTGTGAAACTCTCTTCCTGAAAAGGTGGTGGAAACAAAGTCCTTGAATATTTTAAGGCAGATTCTTTTATTAAGTTAGATGTTGAATGGTTATCAGGAGGAGACGGGAATTTGGATTTAAGGTTACAATGAGATCAGCCATGATCTGACTCAATGGCCTACTGCTGGTGTGGATTTGTATGTATGTTCGTATTTATGTATGGGCAGGGCCAGTAGGGTTTTACTTCATTCAAGATCATTCTTCCTACAATACAACACAGTAATTGCCAGAATGATGATCGTTGAATCTTTTAAGCCTGTTAAGTGATATCTTCTTAAAAAAGCATATAATTAAATTTGTAAAGTACATTAATCATGCAATCTAATTTAAATTGTGTCTTGGAAGAACTCTGATTATGTATTATCTCACTTTAAAATATTTATTGCTGTTTCTAATGTATGAGTTTATTTCTGGTGAGATGTACTACTTTCATCATCTAGATGCGGAGGGATCTACAGCATTGGGACAGTGCTCTACAATTAGCTAAACGGCTGGCTCCTGATCAGATCGCATTTATCTCCAAAGAATATGCTATTCAACTCGAGTTCACGTATGTACAAAATGGATTGTTTTTAAATTGGAAATATAATCGGTAAGCTCCACATGTAATATGCGAGCTACCGTACAGTGTACCTGATGGAAATTGCGTGCTGATCTTTTTGATTTATTTCTGTTGTTTCATTTGAATTACTGGATCATTTGAATCTCTTTCAGCAAAAACCTAATTTGAATTGTCATCCGTATATGCATTGTAGATTTATTGGTGCATAATTTGGAGAATTCTTTTTAATCCTGTCTTACTGCAATTTTAGGTTAGCAATTTATTTTACCTTTTCCTTGTTTGTTTCGATATATGTTTGTCTTTTCTCTGTACTTTTAATAGAATTTACCAAATGCATTCATTATCTTTGATAATTTCCAACTAAGTGCTAATTTTTCACATACATTGTTTACTTGTTTACATCTCATCAATTTTTATCACTGAAACCTTTTTGCATGCCATGCACCCAGGCTTTGTGTCAGTATTCATTAGATATAAAAATCCATTCTTTGTTTTTGTTTAAATAAAATGCTTTTAATAAGTGCATGATCTGACCTGAATATTCATGAGTTAGGTTATATGCATATTAAGTTGTTTCAAAATGAACTTTCCATATTTTTGGGTTAATGGTAGAAATATATATGTTGTTCTGCTTATCACATTGACCAATATTTGTTTTCCAGGGGAGACTATGTGAATGCATTGGCACATTATGAGAAAGGTGTGACTGGAGACAATAAGGCAAGATATTCTAAATTAGTACATCTCAGTTAATAGACAAACAAAAACATTACATGACTGCAATAATGCAGTTTAAACACCTAACATTATTTTACTGCAGAAGTAATCTCTGACAATTTTAAATCTAAGATCACACTAAATCCTCAAATTATTCACACTATACCAGATTTTCTAACCAAAGCAAAATGGTCTAGATTGATTGATTTGCTATTCAGTTGTGTGTGTCAGGTGTACCTCACTGGATTGCCCAATCACCTGTAAGCTGAAGTGAATTCAAGTCCCACTCCACAGGGCACATCTACCTATGAGATTACTTTGATCTATTTTGAAGGTTGGGGAGTTCTCCCTAGTATCCTGACCAACATTTATTCCTCAGCATTATTTATCTCTTAAACATGTTACTGTTCATTACTGTTTGTGGGGCCTTGTTCTGTCCAAATTGGCTGGCATGTGTCCATTACATAGAAACATAGAAAATAGGAACAGGAGTAGGCCATTTGGCCCTTCACGCTGCTCCACTATTCATTATGATTATTCAACTTCAAAACTTGTCCCTGTTTTTCCCCCATATGCTTTTATCCATTTAGTCCCAAGTGAGATAGCCAACTCTTTCCTGAAATCATACAATGTGTTGACATCAACTGCTTTCTACAAGCTCACCATTCTCTTGGTAAAGAAATTTCTCTTCATCTCAGTCTCAAAAGGTATACCCCATATCTTTTTGGACTGTGACCTTTGGTTCTGAACATCCTTTCTATAACTACCCTGTCGAGTTCTGTTAGAATTTTATGGGTTTCTATCACATTCTTCTGACTCAGCGAATATAATCCTAACCAATTCAAACTCTCCTTGTGTGTCACTTCTACCATCCCAGGAATCAGTCTGATAACCTTCGCTGCACTTTTTCTATAGCAAGCCTATCCTTCTCCAATAATGAGACCAAAACTGCGCACAATATTTCAGGTATGGTCTCACCAAGGCCCTATGTAGTTGCAGCTCTTGTACTCAAATCCTCCTATTATGAAGACCAGCATTTGCCTCCTGTACCTGGGTGCTTACCTTCTGCGACAAGTATACGAAGACACCCTGGTCTTGTTGTATATTCCCCTGTCTTAATTTATAGCCATTAAAACTTTTATTTTTGTTACAGAAGTGGATAACTTCACATTTATCCACATTATACTGCATATGCCATGCATTTGCTCCTCACTCAGCCTGTCAAAATCATAGTGAATCATCTCTGCATCCTCCCCACAGGTCTGCCTCCCACCCAGCTTTGTGTTATTGCACATTTTCAGATATTACATTTAGTTCCCTCATCTAAATCATTACTACATATTGTAAATAGCAAGGTCCTCGCACTGATTCCTGCAGTATCCCACTGGAGACTGCCTGCCATTTGGAAAAAGACCTGTTTTTCTGAAGAAGGGTGTAGGCCCGAAACATCAGCCTTCCTGCTCTTCTGATGCTGCTTGGCCTGCTGTGTTCATCCAGCTCTACACCTTGTTATCTCTGTTTATTCCTGCTGTTTGTTTTCTATCTATGTCAATATCGTACCTCCAGTCCCATGCACTTTAATTTTATACTCTAATTTCTTATATGGGGCTTTGTCAAAAGCCTTCTGAAAGTCCAAGTAAACCACATCCACTGACTCCCCCTCATAAATTCTATTAGTTACATCCTTGAAGAATTCCATTAGATTAGTCAAGCATATAAATCCATGCTGTGTCCAATCTTGCCACTGTTTTCTAAGTGGTCTGCAAATAAATCTTTTGTGATGGACTCTAGCACTTACCTCACTATCCACATCAGGCTCACTATTATTTAATTCGCTGTTTTCTCACTACCTCCCTTTTTAAGCAGAGAGATCACATTAGCTACCCTCCAATCTGCAGAAACTTTTCCAGCGTCTATAGAATCATGGAAGATGAACCGAAGATGACCACTTACTAGGGCATCGCCTCTTACTAGGGCTACTTCCTTAAGTACTCTGGGATGTGGATTATCAAGTCCTGAGGATTTATCAGCCTTCAATTCCAACAACTTCCACAATGCCATTTCCCTACTAACACTGATTTTACTTCGTTCCTCCCTCTTTCTAAACTGTGTTCGCCAACATTTCAGGTATGTAATTTGTGTCCTCCTTTGTGAACACAGCGCAAAATATGTATTTATTTAATTAGCAATGTCTTTGTTCCCCATTATAAATTCCTTTTTCTGACTGTAAGACACTTACATTTGTCTTCACCAAGCTTTGTATTATCACATACCCATAGAAACTTTTATAGTCAAGTTTTATGTTCCCACAAGCTTACTCTCATACTCTGTTTTTCCCTTTCTTAATCAATCCCTCATCCTCCTTTGTGGAATTCTAAACTGCTCCCATTCCATGATTCTATTGTGTATTTTTTTTTTCCTGGCCAATTTGTATGCCTCTTCTTTGGATCTAATAGCAACAAATTTCCCTTGTAAGCCATGGTTTGGCCACCTTTCTCATTTATTTTTGCAGCAGTCAGGAGTGAACAACTGTTGCTGTTCACCTATGTGCTCTTTTAATGTTTACTGTTGCCTTTCCCTCTACCATCCCTTTAAGCAATGTTTCTTAATCTGTCATAGCCAGCTCACACCTCATGCCTTTGCAGCTTCTTCTATTTAGAGCCCTAGGCTCAGAATCAACTGTGTCACTCTCCACCTTGACGAAGAATTCTATCACCTTATGATCTTTCATCCCCAAGGATCCTCACAGAATTAGATTGCCAATTATTCCTTTCTCCTTACATGATACCCAGTCTAGGATGGCCTTCCCTCGCTCCCCTCCCTTCCTCGTCCGTCCTTCCCACTGCTGAACCCTGTTTCAAAAGCACACAAGCTTCTTTGCATGTGTATGGTGTGGCCTTTGCATATGACGTCACGCGTAAATTTCACGTGATGTTCTGTTGTGTCTGGAACTGTGCGCATACCCGTTTTTGGATTAGCATGCATGCACAGTGGCCAGTATCAACAAACACTGCCATTCTTGAGTTGCCTTTCTCTTACCACCACCATATACATGTAAAGGTAAAATCACCATGGTCTTAGCAGGCCATACACTTGTAAGTGAACAAATGAAAAAGTACAGCACAGAAACAAGGCCTTCAGCCCTCCAGGCCTGTGCCAACCATCATGCCCTAATCAATCTAAAAACAAATCTGCCATTTTTCGATCCTTATCCCTCTATTGTCTCCCTATTCATGTAACCATCTAGGTGCCTCTTAAATATCTTTAGTGTGCCTGCTTCCACCATCTCTTCTGGTAGTGCATTCCAGGCTGCTACCACTCTCTGCGTGAAAAACTTCCCTCACATATCTCCCTTAAACTTTTCCCCTCTGACCTTGAACCTGTGCCCTCTTGTAATTGACTTCAACCCTGGGAAAAAACCTCTGACTATCTATGCCTCTCATAATTTTGTAGACCTCTGACAACAAGGTGCAGGG
>NC_063332.1:85200052-85219493 GCF_021869965.1 Rhincodon typus
TCTAGGCCCGAAACTTCAGCCTTTCTGCTCCTGTGATGCTGCTTGGCCTGCTGTGCTCATCCAGCCCTGCACCTTGTTGTCTCGGATTCTCCAGCATCTGCAGTTCCTACTATCTTTGTAGACCTCTATCAGGTCTCCTCTCAGCTGCCGTCTTTCCAGTGAAAACAATCCTAGTCTTTTTAACCTTTCCTCATAGCCAATGCTCTGGAGACCAGGCAACATCCTGGTGAACCTTCTCTGTACTCTCTCCAAAGCTTCCATATCCTTCTGGTAGTGTGGTGACCAGAACTGCACATAATACTCCAAATGCAGCCTAACAAGGGTTTTATATAGCTGCAACATGTTTTGCCAACTCTTGTACTCCACGCCCCAGGCGATGAAGGCAAGCATGCCATATGCCACCTTAATCACCTGGCTACCTGTGTTGCCACTTTCGGGGAACACCCAGATCCGTCTGAATGCTAGTGTTCCTAAGGGTTCTGCCATTTACAATATAATTTGCACCTAAATTTGATCCTCCAAAATGTATCACCTCGCATTTGTCTGGATTAAAGTCTATTCCTGTGCCCAGGTTGCCAATCTATCTAGATCCTATTTATACTTTCAGAATCATTGGCACTATCAGCAACTCCACCAATCTTCATGTCATCAGCAAACTTGCTTATCAGACCACCCACATTTTCCTCCAAATCATTTATATATACTACAAACAACAAAGGACCTAAGACTGACCCCTGTGGAACACCACTAGTTACCGGTCTCCATTCTGAAAAACACCCTTCTACCACTATGCTTTGTCTTCTATGACCAAGCTAGTTTTCTATCCATCTAGCCCGGCCACCCCGAATCCCTTGTGATTTTAGTTTTTGTACTAACCTGCCATGTGGGACTTTATCAAATGCCTTACTAAAGTCCATATAAACTACATCCACAGCCCTTCTCTCATCAATTATCCTCATTACTTCTTCAAAAAATTCAATCAGGTTGGTGAGACATGACCTTCCCCGGACAAAACCTGTTATTAACTAGTTCATTTTTCTCCAAATGCTTCTATATCTTGTCCCTCAGTATCTTCTCCAAGAGCTTCCCACCACAGATGTCAAGCTCCCCGGCCTATAGTTCCCTGGATTATCCCTGCATCCTTTCTTAAACAAGGGAACAACATTCGCTAATTTCCAGTCCTCTGGAACTTCACCTGTGGTCAACGAGGATGTGAAGATATCTGCCAGTGCCCCAGCTATTTCCTCCTTTGCCTTTGAGCAACCTGGAGTAGATCTCATCTAGTCCTGGGGACTTGTCTATCTTAATGCAATTTAGGATTCCCAAAACTTCCTCTTTCAATATGTTGACATTCTCTGGAGCATTCACACACTCATCCCTGACCTCAACATCAGTCATGTCCTTTTCTTTGGTGAAAACCAATACAAAATACTCATTCAGGATCTCCCCCACTTCCTGTGGCTCTACGTATAACTACCCTCCTTCGTCCTTGAGTAGCCCTACTCTTTTTCCCTTGTTACCCTCTTTCTCCTAACATATGCATAAAAAGCCTTGGGATTCTCCTTGACCCTATTTGCTAAAGACATTTCATGGCCTCTTTTTGCCTTCTTAATTGCGCATTTAAGTTCCTTCCTAATTTCTCTGTACTCCTCCAGGGCTTCGTCAGTTTGTAGCTGCCTAGACTTGTCGAATGCTTCCCTTTTTCCTCTGACTAACCTTATAATTTCCCTTATCATCCATGGTTCCTGAATCCTGCCATTCCTATCCTTTAGTTTTGCAGGGACATGCATGTCCTGCATTTTAGTCAATTGGTCTTTAAAAGGATCCCACATGCCAGAGGTAGATTTGCCCTCAAATAACTGCTTCCAAACCACATTCTCCAGTTCCTGTCTAATTTGGGTATAATTGGCACTTGCCCAATTAAGCATCCTCACCCAAGGGCCACTTGTGTCCTTTTCCATGACTACTCGAAATCTTACAGAGTTATGGTTAGTAAGCCCAAAATACTCTCCTACTGAAACATCAATCACCTGTCCTGGCTCATTCCCTAGGACCAAGTCTCATATGACCTCCTGTCTGCTTGGATTGTCAACATACTGCCTCAAAAAGCCCTCCTGGACACTACTAACAAATTGCTCTCCATCCAAACCCCTGGCTCTAAGGGATTTCCAGTCAATAAAAGGAAAGTTGAAGTCACCCACCACAACTACCCTGCTCTTTTCACACTTTTCCAGTATCTAACTACGTATCTACTCCTCTGTCTCCCGTGGGCTGTTGGGAGGTCCATAGAAAACTCCCAACATTGTGATTTCACCCTTCCTATTCCTGAGCTCCACTCATAATGCCTCACTGCAAGATCCATCCAATGTGTCCTCCCTCAACACAGGTGTGATGTGATCCCTAATTACCAGTGCAACTCCCCCTTTTGTTTCCCTTTCTGTCCCTTCTAAAACAGCGATATCTAGGAATGTTAAGCTGCCAGTCATGTCCTTCCTTTAACCATGTCTCTGTAATGGCAATAACATCATAATTCTATGCAGTAATCCATGCTGTTAGTTCATCTGACTTACCTGCTATACTTCTTGCATTGAAGTAAATGCATTCCAGTCCTCCAGTTCCTCTGAGCCCTATGACTTCCCTGTGCCTGCTCTTACTCTGTGCTATGCATACCTCTGTCTACTTTTGTCCCCAGTCCCTGCACTTGCTGGCTAGTTTTCCCACTCCCACCCCCCTGCCACACTAGTTTAAACCCTCCCGAAGAGCTCTAGCAAACCTCCCGCCCAGGATATTGCTGACCCTCCAGTTCACGTGCAACCCGTCCTTCCTGTACAGGTCCCACCTTCTCCAAAAGGCATCTCAATGATCCATATATCTAAAGCCCTCCCTCCTACACCAGCTCTGCAGCACTCTGTCAGTTCCTAGCCTCATTAGCCCATGGCACAGGTATCAATCATGAGGTTACTACCCTAGTAGTCCTGCGTTTTAGCTACCTACCTAACTCCCCGAATTGTCTTCGCAGGACCTCTTCCTTCTTCCTACCTATATCATTTGTGCCAATGTGGACAATGACTTCTGGCTGTTTTCCCTCCCACTTCAGGATGTCCTGTACCCGCTCAGAGACATTAAGGACCCTGCCACCAGGGAGGCAACACACCATCCTGGAGTCTCGGACATGGCCGCAGAAACGCCTATCTGTGCCCCCGACTATCGAGTCACCTACTACTTTCGCTTGCCTAGACTTTGCCACACCCTGCTCTACAGCAGAAACAGTTGTGGTGCCACAGGTCTGGCTACTGCTAGTGCTATCTCCTGAGAGGCTATCCCCCCACAACAGTATCCAAAACAGTATACCTGTTTGAAAGGAGCATAGCCACAGAACTTTTTCAAATAAGAAATAGGAAGAGTGTTAAACCATATGGTTTACTGAGGTTGCTTCAACATTCATTGTGATCATAAGTTGCTGGAAAAACAGTAGGTCTGGCAGAAGAACTGAGGAAGGGTCATCGGACCCGAAACATTAACTTTGATTCTTTCTTCACAGATGCTGCCAGACCTGCTGAGTTTTTCCAGCAACTTCTGTTTTTGTTCCTGATTTACAGCATCTGCAGTTCTTTCAGTTTTCATTGATATTTGATCGCAACTCCACTTTCTTGCCCACTTTTTGGATTCCTTGAATCCCTAAGTTTGTCCACCTCAGCCTTAATTCAATCTTTAGGTTCAATGTTTGATTTGGCCCATTTATGTGCAGAAATATGCACATCATTTCTGGTGTTGAAGTAGCTATTCAAATGGTCTTCAAGGACCTGATATGTGCTTCTCAAGATCAGGCCAATTCATGTTCCTGTTTGCATGATCTTGGGCATCATCTTCAAGGAGATTCCTTGTTATTCCATTCTCTCCCCAGCCATACTGGTCTCCTTCAAGGTGTTTCAAACAAAGATAATTGCCACCAATCAGATGTTGTGGTTCTATTGGCAAAGTTCCCACCATCACCCTATGAAACAAACAACATCTGGCTTTCATACACGCAGTCAAACCCAGAAATCCACAGATTGCTGTCAGTGATTCATTGTTTCTCGTAGAATGTGAAGTCACCACAGTTTTTAGAAATTATGCAGTTGATGAGAATTTCCAGATTTACTCTAACATCTCAATGTCATCTAGCCAAGTAAAAGGTCATTAATGCAAAACAAAAAAAGCAGTGACCCTAATCCCAGTTTCCTGGGGAACACCACTGTATACTTTTCTCTAGTCTGCAAAAAAAATGTTGCTACTGTAGTCATGTGAGATCTACACTCAAGTGAACAGCAACAGGTTTTATTGAATGTAACTACATGCAGAGGCTGGTAAAAGAGGGCATCGTACTTGGAGCCCCATATACTCGGGCTCCCTTTCCATGTGATCTGGGCTGACGATGAAATTGCTGCTTTCACAGAAGGTCTGTAGTTATGGTTGTAAAGAGAATTGCCTTTGTGCTTCTCCATGTGATCTAGCCCCTGGCTGTCTCTGTACAGAACTCTGTACAGCGGACCCACAGCCCTCTGGAGTGGAAAATTCCAATGATTGACAATCTTGTGAGTAAGAAATGTCTCCTCTTAGTCATAAATGTTTGCCTCCTAGTTTTGACTGCCCCTATGTTGTAGATTCCCCATCAGGAAAAGCAGTATTTCAAGATCTAACCTGTTAAGCCTCTTCAGAATCTTCGGAAATAAACTGACAAATGGCTCTTGGACATTGTTGTAATGCAGAAAGATTGTGAATTTTCAACAAACTTTAGCTCATAGCTTGTGGCAAAATGTAAATGTGAACCAGATGTAAAGTTAACTGATTAGGCAAGCCTACTCATCTGTTCATGTGCAACAACCATAAAAGTATTGCTGAGCAATGTATTAAACTTCTTTTCTGCAAAAGTTCAAGCACGGTTATTGAAGGTAATATATTTGAAAATAATAGTATCAATATCACAGGAGATTAACTGCATCACTACTTGGCTTCTCTGTCTGTTTCTCTCTTCCTCCCTTTTTCCCCAATAGAACCTCCAGGGTTGCCCTTGTGCACAACATGTCCCATTCCAAAGGCAGAGGAAACAAAAGACAACCTTCTTACAGCTTAGCCTTCCACATGACTTAAACATCTCTTAACCACAGAATTTTCAGCAGATATAATAGTAATTTGTTAGCATTTAGATCGTGTCCATCTTCATTGTGTTATTTGTCTCCTTCCTACCTCGCCCTTTCTTTCATTGCTATTTCCCGACTCACATTCTCTGCGTCCCAGACTCTAAGGATTATTGTTGTTCTACACATCAGTATATTTTTTATTCATCATTGCCTATCAAGTTAGGTTTTCATGCACTAATTTGTTTGCTGTACTTTTCTTTCCTTCATAGTATCTTGACCATGATGATGCATGTTTAGCTGGAATAGCAAGGATGTCAATACGAATGGGTGATATTCGACGTGGTGTCAACCAGGCAATCAGACACACCAGTAGAGTTCTGAAGAAAGACTGTGGTGTTATTCTAGAGAGTATGAAGGTATAAGATGATCCCTGGATTAATCAATAGATTAGTAGAACTAAAGGGTATAAGAGAAGTCCCAGTAACTGTAAATAGCCGGAATAATGCTAGAACTATCAAGACAAACTGTGGAAATGTAACAATGTTGGAGCCTGTCTTGCTCCTCACAAAGATGAGTGAAGCAGTAATGTTCGCCATTCAGTAAGATCTTGGCTGATCTGATTACTCCAATTCCCGATAATCATTCATCCCCTTGCTTATCAAAGAAATGTCCACCTTTGCATTAAAAATATTCAAAGACTCTGCGCACACCACCTTCTGAAAGTAAAGTTCCAAAGACTTACTACACAATGTAGAAACAATTCTCATCTGTCTTAAATTGGCAACCCTTATTTTGAAACCGTGAATTCGTATTTTGGATTCTGTCATGAGAGGAAACATCCTTTCCACATCCATCCTGTCAAGATCCCTCAGGATCCTGTATGTTCAATCAAGTCTCCCTTTACTTTCTAAACTCCAGTGGATTAAAGTCCGGCTTGTCCTTATGAGGCACTATGCCCATTTCTTGTAGGTAGCCTAGTAAACCTTCTCTGAACTGCTTCCAACACATCCTTCCTTAAATAAGGAGACCAATACTGTCTGCAGTACTCCAGATGTAGTCTCGCCAGTGTCTTGTATAACTGAAGCATAGTCTCCCTGCTTTTATATTTAACTCAACTCACAACAAACAATACCATCCACACAGCTTGCCTAATTACTTAATGGATGCGCACTTTAATCTTTTGTAATCAGTGCATATGACAACCAGAGCTCTGCAATCTAGATAATGTAGTATCTTTATTGTTCCTGCCAAAAAGGATAATTTAAATTTTTCTAGGATTTTCTCCATTTGGAAGGTTGTTGTCCCATCACATAATCTATCAGTATCCCTTTATAGATTCTTGTGCCCTCTTCACAACTTACTTTCCTGCCTATCTTTGTGTCTCAGCAAATTTAATAACCGTACCTTCAGTACTGTCATCCAAGTCATTTATTTAGAAAAAAAAAATTGAGGCCTGAGAAATGAGCCCTGTGACACATCACTCTTTCTTTGTAGCTACACTTTTTTTCCTGTTAGCTAGCCAATCTTCTCGACATGCCAAAATGTTACCATCCAATTGCTTTTATTTTCTGCAATAACCTTTGATGTGGCTGCACCTTATCTAATGCTTTCTGGAAATCTAAGTACAGTACACCCACAGTTCCACGTACCCACAGCACATGTTACTTCCTCAAGAAACTCCACAAAACCATATTGCCTCTGCTTAACTACCTTGAATTTTTCAAAATGCCCTGCTATGACATATTTAATAATACCTTCTAATATTTTCTCTGGTCGATGTTAAACTAACTGGCTGGTGGTTTCCTGTTTTCTGTCTCCCTTTTTGAATAAAGGAAATAAATTTGCTGTTCTACAATCTAACAGAAATTTGCCTGAATCTAGGGAATTTTTGAAAATTAAAACCGATGCATCAATTATCCCACTAACCACTACCTTTTAAACCCTGGGACGTAGACCAACAAAGCTTCAAATTTTGTTCATACTTATCCTTTTTTAAGATTAAAATAATACTATTTGAACCTTCATTTGAATATAAAAGTCAGTCATACTATGATCACTTCTATCTGGGGGCACCTTCACTGAGGTTATTGCAATCTCATTGCACAATACCAGATCTAATATAGCCTGTTGAAAGAAATGATCTCAAACATTCTATTAACTTCTCATCTAGGCTACCTTTACCCATCTAATTTTTTCCAGCCTACATGTAGATTAAAATCTCTCATTACCACCATACTTTTTAAAAAACTATGATTGTTTCTTCCTTTATACTCCATCTTGGTTACTATTAGGAGCCCTGAATATCATTCCCACAAGTGAATTCTTGCCTTTATCATTTCTCATTTCTACTCAAACCACTTCTACATCCTGGTTTCCTGAACTTAGGTCATCCCTCTTTATTGTACTAATATCACACTTAATTATTAGAGCCATTCCTCCACAATTTTTAACTTCCTGTCCTTCCTAAATGCCATGAATCCTTCAATATCCCCAATCTATGTCATTCCTGCAGTCACGTCTTTGTGGCTGCTAAAACGTACTTGTTCATTTTGTAATCATTTCATCTGTTTGATTTTGAATGTTCGTTAGTAGAGTAGGAAAAAGTTAGAAAAATCAAAGAAGCATTTTCTTCTGTTCAAAGTCACATTCAGTCAGTTAAGTTTCAATTAACTTATTTTGGTTAATTTTCAATTTTTTTTTTACCCAGAATCTTAAGGCCAAATCTACAAATGGAGAATATCTGTCGGGCAATAACACTTCCTACCTTCCTAATTTTAGTGTTTTCAGGAAGAGCACACATTTCTTCAGCACTATTATGTGTTTTATCCACAATGCAATTTAGCGTTAATCAAATCAAAATATACACAAGCATGTAATGAAGTCTTGATATATGCAAACCCTAAGTTTATTCCACTAATATACCTACTTTGTTAAATACAGATTTGGTTATTGTCTTCTGGAAATAATATTTTCCTTTAAACAAAATTCCTTTTGAACAGAAAGCTGGTTGTTATTTAATTCCTAATACTTTGCACTGCCAAATGAAATATAACTTGGGGGGTACATTTTAAAAGTAAGCACTCCCAATTCATTGCTACAAGTGGGAGGAATTCTTATCAGGAATTGAGTATTGAGATCAGTGGAATATTTCCGTATATGCAGTCACTTCACATACAATGTACTACAAGTCTCACCCTTGATGTGGTTTCAAAGCATGTTATTATGTCAGGTATTATTTATGTTAGTGGTTGCTGGAATAACACAATTCCCATGTGGATTTTACTCATTAATTAACTCAGAGGCACAAATATTCTGAAGGGACACCAGTCAAAAGGCTTTCCAAGAAGCATGGTGTTCTGTTGAGACTGATCTTTTCAGAGATTTATTGCAGACCTCTCACTTATCACTATGGTTTAGCAAAAAGTTATTGGAGACTTGGATTTATGGAGCGTACCTCCTGTAAGTAGTTTACGCTTGGCTCAGTCCTCTTGACATTAAACTTGTTGCTGTTCTTGTAATTTATCTCACCAGTATGTATTCCCCTTGTAAATTGTTTCAATACAGAACTCCACAAAGGAATTGTAAAGAATAGCATCATTTTTTAAAAATATATTATTTTTGTTTAAGAAACTGCTATTTTTAAGTAATATATAACTGAAACTTCCAGTTCTGCAGGACTATAATTCACCTTTCATGTTACGGAACAAAGTTAAATAGATTCACAATTTATTTTGTAATTCTATCAAGTCTGTGATATATTTCATTTTCTACATTTTGTTAATGTTCACGTCTTACTTACAGCAATTCTCTGAGGCTGCTCAGTTATATGAGAAAGGACAGTATTATGACAAAGCAGCATCTGTTTACATCCGTTGTAAAAATTGGTAAGGAAATATTCGCTGATGTCATCAAAATTCTTTTTAAGAGGAATTAATTATACATTATGAACTGTTTGTAATTTTTTTATCTATAGTGGATGACTCTTGCATCATACAAAGTTTATGATTTATGATAAAACAGCTGCAGATGCTGGAAGTTAGAAATGCAAGCAGAAATTGCTGGAGAAACTCTGTTAACATTTCATCAGTCCAGACTTGAAATGAAAACTCTGCTTTCTTCCCACAGCTACTGCAAGACCTGTTGAGTGCTAAAAATCAGTCAAATATTAGGAATAACATTCAACTCTTTTACAACTGTCATGAGATCTTCCCGTATAACTTGCACACATAGGACGCAACTTTCTATTTTCATAACAGCTTCATTGCTGATGTACCCGCTCTTCTCTTTGTATCTTGATTAATTTCTGGAAAGCATTGTAAGCAATTCAGCTTCCACTGTAACCTGTTTCAGACTGTTTGCCTGCACTTCATTAACTTGTGGTGCTCCAACTGTGTGAGCTAGTTGTCATTTCCTCTTCCCAAACATTCATTCCAATGTCTCTTTTGACTCTGCAACTCTTGGCTGAAACAATAATAGGTGCTACAGTTGTTAACAAGTTTGATGAAGCAAAGAAGGAATAATAGCTAACCATATGAACACTTGGATATCAGGGTTTTTTGAACACTCTATTGGCGATCCTGTTCAAAGACATGAGCTCAAATGATCCAGAAGACCTCCAGACACATGCTTAGAAGCTGATGACTAAAACATGGATCCAGTGTGAGACGTCTAATGATCTCACATGAACTGTGAAAGTTCGTGAAGCATCTTCAAAAGCCTCATCTCATCACTGGCACCACTATCATCAGCCACTGCACAATTCAGCTACCTCTACCACATCACTCAGCTTCCAATAATCTCTGTCAATTAAGGCACAACTTTAACATTCGCACTTAATACTTGCAAACCTGAAACCCACATCTCACAGTTTGCACACGTTAGCAGCTATTCACCCATGATAGGCATGTTGACCATTTTGCACAATGCTAATTAGAACATAGAACATTGAACAGTACAGCACAGTACAGGCCCTTTGGCGCACGATGTTGTGCCGAACTTTTACCCTAAACCTAAGGTCTATCTAACCTCCACCCCTATTTTATACTATCATCCATATGCCTGTCTAATAACCGCTTAAATGCCCCTAATGAGGCCAACTCCACTACCCTCTCTGGCAATGCATTCCGCGTCCCTACCACTCTCTGAGTAAAGAACCTACCTCTGACGTCTCCCCTATTCTACCTCCACTCACTTTAAAACTATACCCCCTCATAATAGCTACCTTCACCCTAGGAAAAAGTCTCTTGCTGTCCACTCTATCTATACCTCTGATCATTTTGTACACCTCTATCAAATCACCTCTCATCCTTTGTCGTTCTAAAGAGAAAAGCCCTAGCTCTCTCAACCTTTCCTCGTAAGACCTTTCCTCCATTCCAGGCAACATCCTGGTAAATCTCCTCTGCACCTTTTCCAACGCTTCCACATCTTTCCTGTAATGAGGCGACCAGAACTGGACACAATACTCCAGACGTGGCTAAACCAGGCTTTTGTATAGCTGGAGCATAACTTCACGGCTCTTGAACTCGATCCCTCTATTAATGAAAGCTAACACACCATACGCCTTCTTAACAACTCTAACCACCTGGGTGGCAGCTTTCAGGGAACTGTGGGCATGAACCCCAAGACCCCTCTGCTCCTGCACACTGCCAAGAATCTTTCCGTTAACCCTGTATTCTGCTTTCAAATTTGTCCTTCCAAAATGAATCACCTCACATTTTTCAGGGTGAAACTCCATCTGCCACTTCTCAGCCCAGCTCTGCACCCTATCAGTGTTCCTTTGTAACCTAGAACAACCCTCTGCACTATCCACAACTTGACCCACCTTCGTATGGTCCGCGAACTTTCTAATCCACCCTTCCACTCCTTCATCCAAATCATTTACAAAAATCACAAATAGAAGAGGACCCAGGACAGATCCTTGTGATACACCACTCGTAACTGAGCACCATGTTGAATATTTTCCATCCACTACCACCCTTTGTCTTCTAAGGGTCAGCCAATTCTGAATCCAATCTGCCACATTTCCCCCATCCCATTCCTCCTTACTTTCTGCATGAGCCTACCATGGGGAACCTTATCAAACGCTTTACTTAAATCCATGTATACCACATCCACTGCTCTACCTTCATCCACGTGTTTGGTCACCTCTTCAAAGAACTCAATAACGTTTGTGAGGCATGATCTACCCCTCACAAATTCACGAATCAAACTGTGCCTATCCAAGTGATCATAAATCCTATCTGTCAGAGCCCTTTCCAATAATTTTCCCGCCACTGACGTAAGACTAACTGGCCTGTAATTTCCGGGGTTATCTCTATTCCCTTTTTTGAACAAGGGAATGACGTTTGCCTCTCTCCAACCTTCCGGCACTATACCCTTGGACAGTGAGGACGAAAAGATCATCGCCAGAGGCCCTGCGAACTCTTCCCTCGCTTCCCACAGAATCCTTGGATAAATCCCATCAGGCCCGGAGGACTTATCTATCTTCAAGTTCCTCAAAATTCCTAGTACATCTTCCTTACTAACATCAACCTCGTCTAGCCTACCAGCCCCTTTCACACTGTCTTCCTCTACAATTAGGTCCCTCTTAGTTGTGAATACCGAAGAAAAGTATTCATTAAGGACCTGTCCTATCTCTTTAGGCTCCGTGCACAAATTCCCTTTACAATCCTTGATGGGCCCTACCCTTTCTCTGGTCATTCTCTTATTCCTCACGTACATGTAAAAAGCCTTGGATATTTCCTTGATCCAATCTGCCAAGGTTTTCTCATGCCCCTTATAGCTCTCCTAAACCCTTTCTTCAGCTCCTTCCTGGCTAACTTGTATCCCTCTAGAGCCTTTTCCGTTCCTTGTTTCCTAAACGTGATATAAGCATCCTTCTTCCTCTTAACCGTTGACACGCTTCACTGGAAGGAGAAACTGGTATACAACTGTAGGCGGCAGAAGTCCTCAAAAGGGGAACAGGTGTGTTTGCATGTTACAGCCCCAATGGAAGAAACAATGTTGGTCATATTGTAAATGGCCAATAACAACTCTGCATCTAATCCTTCTTTTCCCATCACGTTCGTACAATCTCTTCTGACTAAGAAGTAATTGATGGTGTAAAGAGATTTATTTTTTACTTTCTCCTCTCCTCTCCATTCATCACAACCCAACTCCTATTTATTTCTTCCACGTAACAAAGCAGTATACATGCCCAGACTGTGGACAAAAAGCATGATACAGCAAAGATGATGCCACTAAGTAATTCAGTTTCACAGTCACAACTATCACTTGTCTACACTTTGTAATTTGGAGATTAACATAGAACAGGGGTACCTGAAGTGGGAGTTGTGAGCTGAAATTTTGGAGATGTGAGAACGGAGGCAATAAGAACTTCCATGGAGTCCAGGCAAAGTTGCAATAGCCATCCAGCTTTACTCGGTCCTTCCTGAGGGGTTGTGGTTGACAATCTGTAAAATGGTGCAATTATCTTGAACTCCAGCCTGAAAGGACCCAGTTGCATAACTGTTCATCAGCAAGGTCACAGGCACAGTCATGGTCAATCCAGTTGACTCACTGTGCCAGTTTAATATCTTGACATCTCATATTATTCTTTGCTGAGTTCTGGACAGAAGAATTGTCCACTAGAATTCTTAGTTGCACATGGCCACTTACTGAGAGTCTTTCTCTCCCTTGTCCATTCTCTTCAAGCAGCTTTTCTTGTTCTGCATGACTTCTCCCAATTCTCCATCATGCTGTATCCAAGGTGAAGACCAACTGGTGTTTGGGAGCAGCTGTTTGTAACAAAAAGTCCTTCACCACCTTCTACGCAACTCTCTGTGGAATTTTGCTAATAGTCAGCATTTGTTGAATTGTAATAACAGTCAGGAGAAGATAGTATTTATTAACAAGTTTGAGAATAGAATAGAAAGCCAGTACCCATATTTGCTTATGGCACAAAGATAAGTCGCATTGTAACCATGGAATTATATAATTACTCAAAGATTGAGGGAGCTACCAATAGTGAGAAAGATTGCAAGAGGATACAACAGGCTATAAATAGACTGGAGACTTGGGCGGAGAAATGACAGATGGAATTTAATCCTGACAAATGCGAGGTGATGCACTGATCTAATACAGGAGGGAAGTATACAGCAAATGGCAGAACCCTAGAAGCATTAACATATGGTGAGATCTAGGTGTACAGGTCAATAGTTCTCTGAAAGTGGCAACGGAAGTGGATAAGGTGCTCAAGAAAGAGTGTAGCATGCTTGCCTTCATCAATCCGGCATAGAGAATTAAAATTGGCAAGTCATGTTGCAGCAGTATAGAACTTTAGTTCAGCCATATTTGGAATATTGCGTACTGTTCTGATCACCATCCTACCTTAGGATGTGGAGGCTTTGCATAGGGTACAGAAAATATTTACCAGAATGTTGCCTGGTTTAGGGGGCATTAGCTGAGGAGAGATTGGACAATCTTGGTTTGTTTTCACTTGAACATTAGAGGCTGAGGGCTAAGAAGTTTGCAGAACTATGAGAAGCATGGATAGAATGGGTAATTGGAGTCTTTCTCCCAGGGTAGAAATGTCAATTTCTAGGGAACATAGGTTTAAGGTAAAAGGAGGAAAGTTTAAAGGAGAAATGAGAGAAAATGTTCTTACACTGAGTGTGGTAAGTGCCTGGAATGTGCTGCCAGAGGAGGTGGTAGAAGCAGGTACAATAACAGCACTTAAGAGGCACCTTGACAGATATGTGATTAGGCAGAGAATAGAGGGATACAGTCTAGGTAGAGGCTGAAGTTTTTTAGTTTAGAAAGGCATCATGTGTTAGTGCAGACTTGGTGGGCCGAAAAGACTATTTCTGTACTTTACAAAGAGATATTCATAGATTTAAGCGAATGGGCAAAACTGCAGCAAATGGAATTTAAATGCAGGCAAATGAGATCATCCACCTTGGACAAGGGTTTAAAACATGAAAATTGAAAAACATGCAGGTCTAGCAGGATTTGGGCACCTAGGTACGCAGATTATGAAAATGTCTGAACTGGTATGGAAAATAATCAAAAGGGCTAATGGAATTCTGGCTTCTTTATCAATGGGGATGGAATACATGCATTAACAATACTTGGAGTACTGTGAGCAGTTCTGGGCACCTCACCTTAGGTAGGATATATTCAGCTTAGAGAAGAGCAATATCGATTTACTAAAATGATACCAAACTGAATGGGTTAAGTTATGAGCAGAGATTAAACACAATGGGATTGGATTCCCTGGAACTTGGATGTGATCAAAATTTTCATGATACTCTCCTGACAATTTTTCATGGGCAAAGATGATGGGGAGGGTGTATGTATTGGTTGCAAGCCCACTGCTAGCTATTCAGGCCTATCCGTGACTGGCAAATTCTTGCACAGAAGGTTCAGTGAGGATATAGTCATTGCTGGGGACATTTAGATGTTTCATTCTTTATTAGGCTGGCTGTTCGCTCAGTCTCAAAGGTACAGCGCTCAAAGCAGTAGCACTGCTGATGTAACATCTGCAGACATGGTGATCTATGGCATGTGTTTCCCACTGGTGATGATCAATGTGTCACAGAAAGGGTTATCTTGAAGGAGTTTTGCGGTGCCCCTCTGTTCCATTTACCAGCGGGCATCTCTCCATGGCAGATAACAGTTATCCTTCCTGGCAAAATGACCTCAAAGCAACTGGCTTTGCAAGACATTGGCAGTTTCCAGGACTTCACTGTTTGTGGTGTGGGCCTGCCACTGGATCTTGAGGATGCTGCAAAGCTGTGCTATAAAAAGTGGTCATGTCAGTGGAATATGACCCATGACTTGGTGCCATAAGAATGGTGGTGAGGACTACAGATTGTACACTTTTGAGTTTATTCTGTGCTCTACATTTCTGGTTACTCTACACTTGTATACAGAGTTGATCACTGTTTGCTTTTGAAAGCCTGTGATCAACTTGACTGTGGTGATATTAAGCAGTATGACGCTCCCCATCTATTAAATTGGTTGACAGCTTTCAGTTCTGTTCCCTTGATGCCAACGCTTGGTGGTCTATATTTCTCTTAAGGTGTATGTGGGGTTCAAAAAGAGGAACAGAAATGTAGAGAGAAACAACTGGTTGGGAGAGTCTAGGATTTGGGGACAGGATATAAAAATTAGAGCCAGAGCTTTCAGGAGTGAAATTAGGAAATATTTCTACAAGTATACAATATTAAAAGTTCAGAATTCTACCGTAAATGATGAATGATACAAAACCAAATGTCAATTTAAAACCAGATTGATATAAGAATATGGGGCAAGGGCAAGAATGTAGAATTAAGTAACAGATCAGCCATGATCTTATTCAATAAGAGTATAGGAAAGGTGGTGCAGGTTAGAGAGGCTAAATGGCCTAATTCTGTTTCTATGTTCCCCAAATTTTATAAAAATTACACAATTTATTTGTTGGAGTAACGAGACTAACAGCAGCCATAACTTTTCACATTGTGACAATTGGGACATTTTTCCTTTCCCTCTTGGTATCTTACAACAGCTAATTACAAAAGAAATGCTTCAATGGTGCCTTTGAAAACATAATGGTCCAGATATTCTGATTGCCACTGGAACAGATTAGACTGCTGATGAGCTTTAAAATTACCCACTTACCTGTTGATGATTTTTCTTACCAATATTTAGTCTGGACTGTCCTGAATGCATCTTTTGGATAAAACCAGGGAGAAATCCACTCAGTGCAGGAGTAGCATTGCAGGTCAAGGCATGTCCCTTCATCATAACATTTGTTGCTGTATTTTAGGAGGTAAATGTCCTAAGGACTGTATGACAGCAATCAAGGAAAGGTGAGGTATGTAAGATAAGTAACGGGATAGGATGACAGGTGGCTAGTTTGAATTCGGTGGATGAAGGAGTAGGATGCCAATAAGAAGGTGAGTGCTTAGAGTAGGTTGGGGTTTGGGATCAGATTGGGCCAGGCTCAATGTGAAGAGATGTCGGCTCCAGCAGGGTACAACGAGTGGGAGCATGTCAGGTCCACGAGGTTTGGGCTGGGCTTGAGTAGGGTGTTAGCTTAACTAAGGTAAGGTTGGGCCAAACTGTGGAGTGGGTGAGTGTCTGGTCCAGTGGGAAGTGTCAAGAGACAGGAGAGGTATAGTTAAGTCAATGGTGAGTTAGCAGTCAGTTTACTTGGTTTCTGTGCATTATTTAATGGCTGTGCTTGATGCCACCATAGTGCCCTTACACCCCATGCATTCACCATTTCTGTAAAGTCACTGCTAGCGATACGGCAGGACTTGAGTCATAGCTTCATACTTAAAGTTTATTTCATGTAGCAGCAAGGTGCCCTGAAATAAGTTACAAAACCGTCGATCTAGAGGAGCACTTGGAAAGAGTCCTTGGTGTCTCAGCGGTCGATCTTCAAGCCTGGCTTACCACTTCCTTCAGGAAGTGGTACAGTGAGAAGAGTCAGCCAGTGAGACAGTTGGGGCGTGATAATCAGGCCAGTGACAAGGAGGCAAATAATGGGCTCCTACTCTAGTTGTGGATCTGGTTCAGTATGGGTGCGCAGTGAATATGCTAATAGCATTGAAGTTCTGTCCATGTGCATTTGGGGGAAATATACTTGTTTAATTTGTAAATAATTCTAACATAGTTTTAGGCAATATACATTGGCCCAGAATATTTTCTAATACCTGAAAGTCATAGGAGATTCTTGTAAGCATCACACGTAATGATGAATGTAAACATGGACATTCTAGCTCATACAATAAATTGTAAACCCACATGTTTCAACTTATTGGAGACTCAGTTTGTTTGTGGAAACCCACTTTGAGCTACAAAGACTAAAGCGTTGTCAGAGGCCTCAATGTTTAACAGTCTGGCTTGTGAAATTCTAAACAGTTTACAAGGTCATTTTTAGAATATTCTTTGATTAGAACACAAAAACACACTGTCAGGTTAGTATATCAAATGCAGATTTTTTAAAATGGAGTGTTTTCATGTTGTGTTGCACAACTATCTATTATTTCCTAGTTTCTGATTTTTTTTATTATTTCCTAGGTTTCTGATCACAAACATGACTGCCAGTTACAGCCTTTTAGAGATTTCTCTTTTTTTTGTAACCCAGGGCAAAAGTTGGAGAGCTTCTCCCTCATGTAACATCTCCCAAGATACATCTACAGTATGCAAAGGCAAAAGAAGCTGATGGCAGGTATAGTCTTGTACAACTGGAATATAATTACTGTAGGTAACAAGAATGTACTGACAAGCTTTGCCAAGGTAATGTGCAAGTCAAGAACCAGTACTCCCAATGTCATTTTGAATATTAAAGATTTGTCAGAGTTGGCATGATTCTCCAATTTACCTGTTTCTTTAGACCCAGGTTAACAGACAGGATGGATCAAGTTTCTGTACTTAACAAGCATTACTATTTTATAGAGTCATAGAGTCATACAGCACAGAAACAGACCCTTTGGTCCAACGTTTCCATGCTGACCAAGTTTCCCAAACTAAACTAGTCCCACTTGCCTGTCTTTGGCCCATATCCCTCTAAACATTTCCTATTCATGTACCTGTCCACATGTCTTTTAAATGTTGTAGCTGTACTTGTATCTACCACTTTCTCATCCACTCTTGTGAAAAAGTTGCCCCTCAGGACCAAATAAAATCTTTCCCCTCTCACTGTAAAAAATATGCCCTGTGGTTTTGAACTCCCCTAACCCAGGGAAAAGACCTTTGCTATTCATCTTATTTAATCCCCTCATGATTTTATAAACCTCTATAAGGTCACCCCTCAGCCTCCAACATCTCAGTGAAATATGTCCCAGTTTATCCAGCCTGTCCTTTATGACTCAAACATTCCAGTCCTGGCAACATCCTGGTAAATCTTTTCTGTACCCTATCCAATTTAATAATATTCTTCCTATAGCAGGGTGACCAGAAGTGCACACAGTAGTCCAAAAGCGGCCTCACAATGTCCTGTGCAACTGCAATATGACGTCCCAACTCCTTTACTTCATGTTCTGAGCAATGAAAACCAATGTGCTAAACACCTTCTTAACCACCCTGTCTACTTGTGAGACAATTTGCAAAGAACTATGTACCTGAGCTTCTAGGGGTTTCTGTTCAACACTACCCGGGTCCCCATCATTGACTATTTCAGTCCTGCCCTTGTTCACCTTATCAAAATGCAACACTTCGCATTTATCCACATTAAACTCCATCTGTCACTCGTCAGCCCATTGGCCCAATTCATCAAGATCCCCTTTATAATCTTACATAACCTTCTTCCCTGTCCACCATACCACCAGTTTTGTTCCAATTTTGTTATTTACTACAGAGAAATAGACTCTAGCTACAGGTAAACACATGAATTGTCAACATATAACACTACTAGTTAAAACTCTAACTGCCTTATAAAACTACACCTACACATATATACAGACAGACACAGACTAAAAAAAGCTTTGATGTTATGAGCAGAGGAAAAAACTGGGAATCCAGTTCAATGCCCCTGTCCTCAGAGTTTGCTGAGATAATTCTTTTTCTTGCCAGAAGTTGCAGTTCCTCAATCTCTCCCCTCCAAGTACTTTTGACTTTCTTGTAAGAGGCAACAGAGGCACAGACTGGTTCATAAATTATAAAGTCTCTAACTAATTGGTTAGTAGCATCAGCTTACAGCAATCAGTGAGGGAAAACTGGCTTTCTTCAGGATTCAGGAATTTCTTTTACTGCAGAGAGAGTGTGATACACCCACAATATCTGTTCACACTGACAAACTATTTAGCTACACAAGAACTAATTACGTAGCTATTGTCAGGCAGATGACTTTTGTCATCGGCAACTGGTCACAGCTCCACAAACCATTAAGCTACTTGTTGCTGGCCAGTTTGTGTACACCCACTGGTGCCAATCTATTTGCAGCTAACTTCCCCCTAACTAGTTGAACCATAGGAACAGGAATAGGCCATTAAGCGATCATAGCTGATTGAACATGGCTTTAACCTACCTTACCTCCATAACCCTATATGCTACTGGAATCTGAAATCTAGCAATCTCTACCTCAAACATACTTAAAGATTGAGCTTCAATAGCCTTCTGTAGTAGAGAATTTGAAGGGTTAACAACAACCTTCTGAGTAAAATCTTTTCATCTCATCTCGGACTGAAGTAGCATCCCTTTATTTTTCAGTTGTGTCCCTGGTTCTAGACTCCCCAACAATCGAAACATCTTACCTTCATCTAGTTTCAGAGATAGCAGGAACTGCAGATGCTGGAGAATCTGAGATAACAAGGTGTAGAGCTGGATGAACACAGCAGGCCAAGCAGCATCAGAGG
>NC_063332.1:85244493-85282214 GCF_021869965.1 Rhincodon typus
ATCCTATGATGCTGCCTGGCCTGCTGTGTTCATCCAGCCCTGCACCTTGTTGTCTCGAATTCTCCAGCATCTGCAGTTCCTACTATCTCTGATACAAAAATAAAACATTGTTTATGAGGCCAGATTTCACTCAGGGATCTAACTTCTCCACTATTATCGTCATTAAAGATCATAACACTGTTTCACTTGGAAGAGGTTTGGGAGCCTTGTCTTTTCATCTCCTAACTTCTTGATGTTCAAGTATTGTGGCATCTACTATTGCGCAGAAAAGTGCCATAGAAAAGGGATTTGTGCTAGGGTGACTGAGGACCATCAAAACCTGCTCCTTCTATGCAGTGAAGCATCTTAGGATGTTTCAGTACATGAAAGGCAACAGGTCCATACAAATTATCATTTCTATTCTTTTCTTAATTGAAGATTTATTTCCTCTTTGTAGACTCATGTGAAGCGTGGAGACCACATGAAAGGAGCAAGGATGCTCATTCGAGTTGCAAATAATATCAGCAAGTTTCCATCTCGTAAGTATCACGTGTAAATTCAAAAGAAACCTTCATGCCATGGCTTGGTGTTTTTCATAAAATCCAAATCTTTCATCATTACAAACTGTTACTATTATACTGAAGGTAGGCTAAATTGTATAAAATAATGTTCAGTTGCAGCTATAATATGGCATGTATCCTTAATTAAATGAAATATTATGGCTCTGATATGAATTTTAGGAAGTCTGTGACAAAGTACTGCATAAAATGCTGGTTAACAGAATTGAGGTTCACAGAATAGAAGGGTCGGTATTGGCTTGGAAATTGGTAATTGGCTTAGCGAAGAAAATGACAGAAGATTGGTTGTCAGTGGTGTTCGCCAAGGTACAATGCCAGAATCACTCTTGTTTATGTTTTGTTTTATTTACTTGTGAGACGTGAACATCACTGACTGGATCATGGTTAATTTAATTGTAAGCTCAACTATGCCTTCCATACCCCCGATAATCTTCCATCCTCTTGGTAGTCACGAATCTACCCACCTCTGCCTTAAAAAGACTTAAAGATTCTATACCCAATGCCTTTTAGAGGAAGGAAATTCTAAAGAGACTCCATTCTCGGAAAATTTCCTCATCTGTCTTAAATGGGCAACCTCCTATTTTTAAACTATGACACCTTGTTCTTGATTCTCCCATTAGAGGAAGCATCCTTTCCACATCCACAAGGTCCAGTCCCTTGGAATATATTGTCGTCCCTTGAAGATGGTGGTTAACTGTCTTCTTGAACTGCTGCAATCCGTGTGCTGTAGGTAGACTCTCAATGCCATTAGGGAAGGAATTCCAGGATTTTGACCCAAGTGACCGTAAAGGAACAGCGATATATTTATAAGTCAGGATGGTGTGTGGATTGGAGGGGAACTTGCAAGTGGTTCGGTTCCCATTTATCTGATGCCCTTGTCCTTCTAAATGGTGTAAGCAATTAATTGGATTTAGAAATTATAATAAAATTTGTTGGTGATTCCAGTTTTGGAGATGTGACTGACAGAATGATACAAATTGACTGTAACAGGTCATGGACAGGCTAACAGAATGATCAGGCAAGTGGAAAATGGAATTTAATACAGAAAGAGTGTGAGGTGATGTACTCTGGCAGAGACATGTGTAGAGACAATGTAGACTACATAGCACAGTTCTGAAAAGCACACAGGGACAAAGGTGCTTGGGGTTCATGTGGATAGATTTTTGAAGGTTTCGGGACATGTTGAGAGAATAGTTGACAAAGCATGTGGAATCTCAGGCCACGTAAGTAGAGATGTCGAGCACAAAAGCAGAATAAAGTTGAATGAAGCTTTGGTCAAAGCTATGATTAGGTCATTATTAGAATATTTTGCCCAGTTCTGGTACAACAGAAGGGTCCTTGAGAGGATCTAGTGGAGATTTATTGTGATGGTTTTACGTATGAGGGATTTTAGCTACAGGGATTTCGTAAAGGGAACAAAATCATGAAAGGTTTTGATAAGGTTGACACAGAAAACTGTTCCGTTAGCTCATGGTACAGGGACCAAGGGACAAAGATTTAAGATGTTGGACAAGAAATGCCACAACAATGTGAGAAAGAACATTTTTTACGCAGTGAATGATGATGACATGGAACCTAATGCTTATAATCATTTCAAAAGGAAATTGAAAGGCACTGGAGGGAATTACAGAGAAAGAATGGATCTGATTGGACTGCTGTGCCATTCAGTAAGATCATGGTTGATTTAATTGTAAGCTCAACTATGCCTTCCGTACCCCCGATAATCTTCCATCCTCCTGGTAGTCACGAATCTACCCACCTCTGCCTTAAAAAGACTTAAAGATTCTACACCCAATGCCTTTTAGAGGAAGGAAATTCTAAAGAGACTCCACTCTTGGAAAATTTCCTCATCTGTCTTAAATGGGCAACCTCCTATTTTTAAACTATGACACCTTGTTCTTGATTCTCCCATTAGAGGAAGCATCCTTTCCACATCCACAAGGTCCAGTCCCTTGAAATATATTGTCGTTCCTTCAGTGTTGCTGAGTCAAAATCCTGGAATTCCCTCCCTAATGGCATTGTGGGTATATCTACAGCACATGGACTGCAGCTGTTCAAGAAGGCAGCTCACTACCACCTTCTCAAGGGCAAATAGGAATGGGCAATAAATGCCAGCATAGCCAGTAACACCCATGTCCCGCAAGTAAATATAAAAAAACTTTGCTGAAACTGCTTCCAAGAATTAACATTCTTCCGTAAGTACAATGACCAATACTGCACACCATACTCCAGATGCAGTCTCACCAATGCCCCATATAATTGAAGTGTAACCTCCCTACTCTTGCATTTGTTTTCCCTCCCAATAAAACATAAAATTCCATTAGTTTTCCTGATTACTTGCTGAACCTACTTACCAATCTTCTGTAGTCCAGATTTCTCAGGAACTTCTCTCCATTAATATGTTTCACTTTTATTCTTCCTGCCAAAATGAACGCTTTTATACTTTCTCACATTAATCCATTAGTCAGATCTTTGCCCACCCACTTACCTATATTCATTTGTAAACTCCTCATACCCTCTTCACAGCTGACCTGTCTTTATGTCACGAGCAAATTTGCCTGCTGTGTGTTTGGTCCCTTCATCCATATCATTTATATACACTGTCGAATTGAGACCCCAACACTTATTCCAACACACGTAACATCTTGCCACCTGAAAAAGACCCATTTATTCCTACTCTCTGCTTCCTGTTACCCATCCAGTCTTTTTATCCATGCCTGTATGTCAAATCCAACACCGGAGCTCTTGTTTTCAACAATAACCTTTGTCACATCTTATAAAATGCATTCTGAAAATCTAAGTACAGTACATTTTCAATGAACTCCAACAAATTAGTTAAAGATGATTTTCCTGTAACAAAAACCATGCTGGCTATGCCAACTTACCTTGAACTTATCAGTGCCCTGTTATAGGACCTTTTAAGAACAGCGTCTAACATTTTTCCTATGGCAGATGTTAAGCTAACTGGCCTGTAGTTTTCTGCATTCTGCATCCCTTCCTTTTTGAATAAAAAGAGGTACAATAGCTATTTTCTAATCTAAAGGGACTTCAATGTTGTGGCCATTTCGGAGACATGGATAGAGCAGGGACAGGAATGGTTGTTGCAGGTTCCGGGGTTTAGATGTTTCAGTAAGATCAGGGAAGGTGGTAAAAGAGGGGGAGGTGTGGCATTGTTAGTCAAGGACAGTATTACGGTGGCAGAAAGGACGTTTGATGACAAACGTGTCTACTGAGGTAGTATGGGCTGAGGTTAGAACCAGGAAAGGAGAGGTCACCCTGTTGGGAGTTTTCTATAGGCCTCCGAAAAGTTCCAGAGATGTAGAGGAAAAGATTGCAAAGATGATTCTGGATAGGAGCGAAAGTAACAGGGTAGTTGTTATGGGGGATTTTAACTTTCCAAATATTGACTGGAAACGCTATAGTTCGAGTACTTCAGATGGGTCAGTTTTTGTCCAATTTGTGCAGGAGGGTTTCCTGACACAGTATGTAGATAGGCCAACAAGAGGCGAGGCCACATTGGATTTGGTACTGGGTAATGAACCAGGCCAGGTGTTAGATTTGGAGGTAGGAGAGCACTTTGGTGATAGTGACCACAATTCAGTTACGTTTACTTTAGCGATGGAAAGGGATCGGTATATAAAGCAGGGCAAGAGTTATAGCTGGGGGAAAGGCAACTATGAGGCGATGAGGCAAGATTTAGGATGCATAGGATGGAGAAGGAAACTGCAGGGGCTGGGCACAATTGAAATGTGGAGCTTGTTCAAGGAACAGCTACTGCGTGTCCTTGAGAAGTATGTACCTGTCAGGCAGGGAGGAAGCGGTCGAGCGAGGGAACCGTGGTTTACTAAAGAAGTTGAATTTCTTGTCAAGAGGAAGAAGGAGGCTTATGTAGAGATGAGGCGTGAAGGCTCAGTGAGGGCGCTTGAGAGTTACAAGTTAGCCAGGAAGGACCTAAAGAGAGAGCTAAGAAGAGCCAGGAGGGGACATGAGAAGTCTTTAGCAGGTAGGATCAAGGAAAACCCTAAAGCTTTCTATAGGTATGTCAGGAATAAAAGAATGACCAGAGTAAGATTGGGACCGGTCAAGGACAGTAGTGGGAAGTTGTGCGTGGAGTCCGAAGAGATAGGAGAGGTGCTAAATGAATATTTTTCGTCAGTATTCACGCAGGAAAAAGACAATGTAGTTGAGGAGAATACTGAGATACAGTCTATTAGACTAGACGG
Organism: Rhincodon typus; assembly: GCF_021869965.1. Lineage (NCBI taxonomy): Eukaryota > Metazoa > Chordata > Chondrichthyes > Orectolobiformes > Rhincodontidae > Rhincodon > Rhincodon typus. Next base: position 85,249,274 of record NC_063332.1, read on the forward strand.
GATTGAGGTTCATAAGGAGGAGGTGTTAGCAATTCTGGAAGGTGTGAAAATAGATAAGTCCCCTGGGCCGGATGGGATTTATCCTAGGATTCTCTGGGAAGCTAGAGAGGAGATTGCAGAGCCTTTGGCTTTGATCTTTATGTCGTCATTGTCTTCAGGAATAGTGCCAGAAGACTGGAGACGAGCAAATGTTGTCCCCTTGTTCAAGAAGGGGAGTAGAGACAACCCTGGTAATTATAGACCAGTGAGCTTTACTTCGGTTGTGGGTAAAGTGTTGGAAAGGATTATAAGAGATAGGATTTATAATCATCTAGAAAGGAATAATTTGATTAGGGATAGTCAACACGGTTTTGTGAAGGGTAGGTCGTGCCTCACAAACCTTATTGAGTTCTTCGAGAAGGTGACCAAACAGGTGGATGAGGGTAAAGCGGTTGATGTGGTGTATTTGGATTTCAGTAAAGCGTTTGATAAGGTTCCCCATGGTAGGCTATTGCAGAAAATACGGAGGCATGGGATTGAGGGTGATTTAGCGGTTTGGATCAGAAATTGGCTCGCTGTAAGAAGACAGAGGGTGGTGGTTGATGGGAAATGTTCATCCTGGAGTTCAGTTACTAGTGGTGTACCTCAAGGATCTGTTTTGGGGCCACTGCTGTTTGTCATTTTTATAAATGACCTGGATGAGGGCGTAGAAGGATGGGTTGGTAAATTTGCGGATGACACCAAAGTCGGTGGAGTTGTGGATAGTGCGGAAGGATGTTGTAGGTTACAGACGGACATAGATAAGCTGCAGAGCTGGGCTGAGAGGTGGCAAATGGAGTTTAATGCGGAAAAGTGTGAGGTGATTCACTTTGGAAGGAGTAACAGGAATACAGAGTACTGGGCTAATGGTAAGATTCTTGGTAGTGTGGATGAGCAGAAAGATCTCGGTGTCCATGTGCATAGATCACTGAAAGTTGCCACCCAGGTTGATAGCGTTGTTAAGAAGGCGTACAGTATGTTAGGTTTTATTGGTAGAGGGATTGAGTTTCGGAGCCATGAGGTCATGTTGCAGCTGTACAAAACTCTGGTGCGGCCGCACTTGGAGTATTCCGTACAGTTCTGGTCACCGCATTATAGGAAGGATGTGGAAGCATTGGAAAGGGTGCAGAGGAGATTTACCAGGATGTTGCCTGGTATGAAGGGAAGGTCTTATGAGGAAAGGCTGAGGGTTTTGAGGCTGTTTTCGTTAGAGAGAAGAAGGTTAAGAGGTGACTTGATAGAGACATACAAGATGATCAGAGGATTAGATAGGGTGGACAGTGGGAGCCTTTTTCCTCGGATGGTGATGGCTAGCACGAGGGGACATAGCTTTAAATTGAGGGGTGATAGATATAGGACAGATGTCAGAGGTAGGTTCTTTACTCAGAGAGTAGTAAGGGCGTGGAATGCCCTGCCTGCAAAAATAGTAGACTCGCCCACTTTAAGGGCATTTAAATGGTCATTGGATAAACATATGGATGATAATGGAATAGTTTAGGTTAGATGGGCTTCAGATTGGTTTCACAGGTTGGCGCAACATCGAGGGCCAAAGGGCCTGTACTGCGCTGTAATGTTCTATGTTCTATGTTCTATGTTCTATGTAAAGGAGCCTTCCTTGTATCAAATTAATTTTGGAAAACCTTTACAGACATCCATGGATTCAAAGGCTGAACAGCCTCTTTTGTGCCGTTAAGACTCTCGTAATGGTTAAGCACCTTATTTCAGTCATTTACACATTTCTTTGGTATTTTGGTGAAGTTAAAATCAAAGTTTGGGAGAACCAAGGACCAGTTGTTTTTCTAATAAAGTCAACATTTTCATCACAGTAAAATTTAACACTCTCTTAAAGAATGCAATAGAGGTTCACTCATATAGATCTGGATTAATATTCCACTATGTATTTTACTCTAAGTTTTGTGTGCTTATCCAGAGTAGGATGACCATGTGTGAAACATGTTTTATGCAGTTAGTGACTAGGCAGTTTATGCCTATTAGTTACATTAGCTAAGTGTAACTCAAAATTTCCAACATCAAACTGATTCCTTCAGAAAATCAATCTCTAAACCATAAATTTAAAACATTGTTTTTCTGTATCATTCTCAGCCCTTTTGTATACTATTAAAATATACACTTGGGCATTGGTTGAGATTCTACAGGACAGCTGCTTGGAGTCTGGACATATTCTAAAATGCCCATTAACATGAGAGAACAACCAATTTTTCATTCCTTCTGTAGGTTCCATGCAAGGATAATAAAGAAAAAAACTCGAAATTTCCAAAGTGCCTTTCATGACTTCCATACCTCCCAAAATACTTCTGAATTATAGCCACCATTAGAAATTTTCTAATCACCCTGGTTGGAGATGTTATTAGACAGCTCTGCAGATGGGACTTGAACCTCGGACTCATGGCTCAGAGATAGAGCCCCTATCACTGCACCACAAGAGCCCCTCAGTAGACACTGTTATACTGAAGGAAATGCAGCAGTCAATTTACACACAGCAAACTGCTTGCAGTGATAATGACCAGATAATCTGCTCTTGTGATGTTGACTGATGAATAACTAATGGCCCCGGCACCAACAGTAGTTGCCCTGCACCTCAGAGTAACACCGCGGCATTTTTTACATCCATCTCAGAGAGCAGATGAAGCCTCAATTTAATATAAATGTCTGAAAGGCACAACCTCCAATAGTGTAGCACTCTTGCAATGTTATACTGGAATATCTACTTGGATTTTTAGCTCAATCTGATAACCTCTGACGAGAGGTGACAGTGCTACCCTCAGCACCATAGCTATGAGGCAAAGAGCAGTTAATCATACCATGGTGTAACTAGTGTACATTATCATTCCATCCACGCACTTAGCCACAAACATCCTGGTAAAGGTGTTGAATAACACTTCTCAAAAGCACAGCTCAGATTGCAATGACACCATGAATCATCTAGTTTTAACATTTTGAATTCAAGGACAATTTACAGCTGAAAACTTTCAGATACATGAAGCTAGATTAAGATTAAAAGCATTAATAGCTTTGAGTTTTTGATCCCATCTGTTTATAGATTTTGATTCTGTTATAATAAATTTATGGAATTGGAAAACTCTTGCAGCACCATAAATCACAAAGCAGCTATAAAAGTTTCTGGAAAAGCTCAGCAGGTCTGGCAGCACCTGTGAAGAAAAAAGGATCTGAGGAAGGGTCACCGGACCTGAAATGTTAACTCTGATTTTTTTCTCCGCGGGTGCTGCCAGATCTGCTGAGCTTTTCCAGACACAGTTTTTGTTCCTGATTTACAGCATCTGCAGTTCTTTTGGTTTTTATAAAAGCATCTGTTTCATTTGCTCCTAAGGATGTTTATTTCTTATACTTGCATATTTTTTCAGACATTGTACCCATTCTAACATCAACAGTAATTGAATGTCACCGAGCAGGGTTGAGGAACTCCGCCTTTAGTTTTGCTGCTATGCTGATGAGACCAGAGTACAGAAACAATATTGATCCAAAGTACAAGAAGAAGATAGAAGCTATGGTTAGGTAAGCATTGGTGTCAAGTGTCACTTCAAAAATTTTCAGAAGTTCTCACATAACAATGATTTATCATGTTATGCTAAATAGTGGCCATTAGTATAAAGTACCTTATTTAAAATGTCAAATGAAAAACAGTCACACCTAGCTATCCGAAGACAAGCCACACTGAGTATTAGACTGAATAGACAAGTGCAATCCTACTAGGGTTGCCAACTATGATTAAATCTAATCCTGGAGATTTCATCGCATGAATTGTGGTATACTCCAGTCATACGTTAGTTGACAAACACGTCCATTCTTGTGACGTACTGCCTTCCTTCACCAGTTAGATAGCAAAAATATTCATTACCCAATTGGATAATGCTTTACTGTTAACCAGACAGCACACTTTCCCCAATTTTCAATATTTTTAATGTGGTAAAGAGAAATGTTTAATGATTATTACAAAAAAAAATTGACATTGCTCCCTTTCTCATTCATAGAACATAGAACAGTATAGCATAGGAACAGACACTTTGCCCCACCATGTCTGCACCGATGATGCCCTTCTAAACTAATCCATCTGCCTGCACATGGTCCGTATTTCTTTATTCCCTGTCTGTTCACGTGTCAGTCTAAAAGTCTCTTAAACATTGCTATTGTATCTGCTTCTACCACCTCCTCTGACAGTGTGTTCCAGGTACCTACCACCTGTGTAAAGAAAAAACTTGCCTCACATCTCTCCTTCAAACCTATGCCCCACAGTATTTGACACTTCCACCCTGAGAGAGACTCCAATGATCCACCCTATCCATGCCTCTCATAATTTTATATACTTTTATCAGGTCACCCTCTCAGCCTCCAATGCTCAATTGAAAACAATCCAAGTTTTGTCCAACTCCTCCTTTATAGCTAATGCACTCCAATCCAGGCCACATCCTAGTAAACCTTATTTGCATCCTATCCAAAGACTCAACATTCTTCCTACAGTGTGTCGACCAGAACTGCACACAATATTCCAAATGCAACCTGAGCAAATTCTTACACAGCTGCAAAATGACTTGCCAACTTTTGTACTGAATGCTCAGACCGATGAAGACAAGTATGCTGTATACCTTCTTCACTGTCTTATTTACTTGCATTGCCACTTTCAGGGAGCTATCGAATTGCACCTAAAGATCCCTCTGTACATCAATTCTTTTCAGGGTCCTCCTAATTACCGTATAGTTTCCATCTGCCATTTTTCAGCCAAACTTTCCAGCTAATATATGTGTCTTGTATCCTTTGACAATCTTCCTCACCACCCATAACTCCAAACAATTTTCATGTCATCTGCGAATCTGCTAAACAGACCACTGTCATTTTCAACCAAATCCTTTATGTAAATGACAAACAACAGAGGTCCCAGCACTGATTCTTGTGGAACGCCAAAGATCACAGACCTCCAGTTATATAGTCCCTAACCCTCCACAATTATCGTCTATCTTGTATGACTAAGGCAATTTTGTATCCAATTTACCAACAATTTGTGGATCCTATGTGACTTAATATTCCAGCTTACCATAAGACACCTTGTAAAATGCTTCAATAAAGTCGATTTACACTACGTCCACCGCCCTCATCATCGTCGCCACTTCCTCAAAACCTCAATCAAGTTTGTCAGACATCTGCACAAAGCCATGCTGACTGTCCCTACTAAGCCCATTTTTTCCCAAATGTGAGTAAATCCTGTCCCTAAGAATCTTCTGCAGTAATTTGCCTACCACTGATGTAAGGTTCACCAGCCTATAATTTCCTAGATTATTATGTTGCCTTTCTTAAACATTGGCAATTCTCCTTGGGTGGAACTGAGAAATAAGAAAGGGACGAACACCTTATTGGGATCGTACTATAGACCCCGCAATAGTCAGCGGGAAAGTGAGAAACAAATTTGTAAGGAGGTCTCTGTTATCTGTGAGAATAATAGAGTGGTTATGGTAGGGGATTTTAATTTTCCAAACATAGACTGGGACTGCCATAGTGTTAAGGATGGAGAGGAATTTGTTGTGTGCACAAGAAAATTTTCTGATCCAGTAATGTGGATGTACCTACGACAGAAGATGCAAAACTTGACCTCCCCTTGGGAAATAAGGCAGGGCAGGTGACTGAAGTGTTTGAGAGGGAGCACTCTGGGGCCGTGACCATAATTCTATTAGTTTTAAAATAGTAATGGAAAAGGATAGACTGGATCTAAAAGTTAAAGTTCTAAATTGGAAGAAAGCCAATTTTGACAGTATTAGGCAAGGATGTTCTCAGGTAAAGGGACAGCTGCAAAATGGGAAGCCTTCAAAAATGAGACAACGTGAGTCCAGAGACAGTATGTTCCTGTTAGGGTGAAGCGCAATGCTGGTAGATGTAGAGAATGCTGGATGGAAAGAAAAATTGAGGTTTTGGTCAAGGAAAAAAAAGGAAGCAAATGTCAAGTATAGACAGCAGGAATCAAGTGAATACCTAGAAGAGTATAAAGGCAGTAGGAGTATACTTAAGAGGGAAATCAGGAGGTCAAAACGAGAATATGAAATAGCTTTGGCAAATAGGGTTAAGGAGAATCCAAAGGGGTTCTACAAATATATTAAGGGCAAAAGGGTAACTAGGGAGTGAATGGGGCCCCTTAAGGATCAGCAAGGCCACCTATGTGTGGAACCACAGGAGATGGGGGAGATACTAAATGAGTATTTTGCATCAATGTTTACTGTGGAGAAGGATATGGAAGGAATATAAAGTGGGGAAATAAATAGCGACATCTTGAAAAATGTCCATAATACAGAGGAGGAGGTGCTGAATGTCTTAAAATGCATAAAGGTGGATAAATCCCTGGGACCTGATTAGGTGAACCGTAGAACACTGGGAAGCGAGGGAAGAGATTGCTGGGCCCCTTGCTGAGATATTTGTGTCATTGATAGCCACAGGTGAAGTGCTGGAAGACTGGAGGTTGGCTAACATTGTGCCACTATTTAATAAAGGTGGTAAGGAAAAGCCGGAGAACTATAGACCCGTGAGCCTGACATCGGTGGTGTGCAAGTTGTTGGAGGGAATCCTGAGGGACAGGATTTTTATGTATTTGGTAACGCAAGGACTAATTAGAGATAGTCAACATGGGAAATCGTGTCTCACGAACTTGATTGAGTTTTTTGATGAAGTAACAGAGGATTGATGAGAGCAGAGTAGTGGATGTGATCTGTATGGACTTGAATAAGGCGTTCAACAAGGTTCCTCATAGTAGACTGGTTAGGAAGGGTAGATCACATGGAATGCAGGGAGAACTAGTTATTTGGATACAGAACCAGCTCAAAGCTAGAAGACAGAGGGTGGTGGTGGAGGATTGCTTTTCAGACTGGAGGCCTTTGACCAGCGGTGTGCCACAAGGATCGGTGCTGGATCCACTGCTTTTTAGAACATAGAACAGTACAGCACAGTACAGGCCCTTCGGCCCACGATGTTGTGCTGAACTTTTACCCTAATCCTAAGGTCTATCTAACCTCCACCCCTACCTAGTATATCATCCATAGGCCTATCTAATAGCCGCTTAAATGCCCCTAATGAGGCTGACTCCACTACCCTCTCCGGCAATGCATTCCACGCCCCTACCACTCTCGGAGTAAAGAACCTACCTCTGACATTTCCCCTGTATCTACCTCCACTCACTTTAAAACAAATACCCCTCGTAATAGGTACCTCCACCCTAGGAAAAAGTCTCTAGCTGTCTATCTATACCTCTGATTATTTTGTACACCTCTATCAAGACACTTCTCATCCTTTGTCGTTCTAAAGAGAAAAGCCCTAGCTCTCTCAACCTTCCCTCCATTCCAGGCAACATCCTGGTAAATCTCCTCTGCACCTTTTCCAACGCCTCCACATCTTTCGTAATGAGGCGACCAGAACTGGACACAATACTCCAGATGTGGCCGAACTAGGCTTTTGTATAGCTGGAGCATAACTTCACGGCTCTTGAACTCAATCCCTCTATTAATGAAAGCTAACACACCATACGCCTTCTTAACAACTCTATCCACCTGGATGGCAGCTTTCAGGGAACTGTGAACATGAACCCCAAGATCCCTCTGCCCCTCCACACTGCCAAGAATCTTTCCGTTAACCCTGTATTCTGCTTTCAAGTTTGTCCTTCCAAAATGAATCACCTCACACTTTTCAGGGTTAAACTCCATCTGCCACTTCTCAGCCCAGCTCTGCACCCTATCAGTGTTCCTTTGTAACCTCGAACAACCCTGTGCACTATCCACAACTTGACCCACCTTCGTATGGTCCGCGAACTTTCTAATCCACCCTTCCACTCCTTCATCCAAATCATTTACAAAAATCACAAATAGAAGAGGACCCAGGACAGATCCTTGTGGAACACCACTCGTAACTGAGCACCATGCTGAATATTTTCCGTCCTTTGTCTTCTAAGGGTCAGCCAATTCTGCATCCAATCTGCCATATTTGCCCCTATCCCATGCCTTCTTACCTTCTGCATGAGCCTACCATGGGGAATCTTATCAAACGCCTTACTTAAATCCATGTATACCACATCCACTGCTCTACCTTCATCCACGTCATTTTGTCATTTATATAAATGATTTGGAGTGTGAACATAGGAGGTATGGTTAGTAAATTTGCAGATGACACTGAAATTGCAGGTGTAGTGGACAGTGAAGAAGGTTACCTCCGCGGATAACAGGATATTGATCAGATGGGCCAATGGGCCGAGGAGTGGCTGATGGAGTTTAACTTAGATGAATGTGAGGTGCTGCATTTTGGAAAGGCAAATCAGGGCAGGACTTATACACTTAATGGTAAAGTCCCAGGGAATACTGCTGAACAAAGAGACCTTGGAGCACAGGTTCGTAGTTCCTTGAAAGTGGAGTTGCAGGTGGATAGGATAGTGAAGGCGGCATTTGGCATGCTTGCCTTTACTGGTCAATGCATTGAGTATAGGAATTGGGAGGTCATGTTGTGGCTGTACAGGACATTGGTTTGGCCACTTTTGGAGTATTGTGTGCAGTTCTGGTCACCCTCCTATAAGAAGGATGTTGTGAAACTAGAAAGGGTTCGGAAAAGATTTATGAGGATGTTGCCAAGGTTGGGGGGTTTGAGCTATGGGGAGAGGCTGAATAGGCTGGGGCTATTTTCCCTGGAGTGTTGGAGGCTGAGGGATGCCCTTATAGAGGTTTATAAAATCGTGATGGGCATGGATAGGATAAATAGGCAAGGTCTTTTCCCTGGGGGAGGGGAGTCCAAAACTAGAGGAGAAAGATATACAAGGGACCTAAAGGGACAACTTTTCACGTAGTGGGTGATGTGTGTATGGAATGAGCTGCCAGAAGAAGTGGTGGAGGCTGGTACGATTATAACATTTGAAAGGCATCTGGGTGGGTATATTAATAGGAAGGGCTTAAAGGAACATAGGCCAAATGCTGGCCAATGGGACTAGATTTATATACCATATCTGGTCGGCATGGACGGTTTGTTTCTGTGCTGTATATCTCTCCAACTATGACTTAATTTGTGGCTGAAGAGAATACAAAGATCTCTGTTCAGGCCCCTGCAATCTCCTCCCTTGCCTCCATCAGACTGTTGTGAGTTATCTACCTTAATGTTTTTCAAGACACTCAATACCACCTCCTCCTTAATATTGACATTCCCTAGAATATTAACATAGCCATCCCCAATCTTACCATCATCCATGTCCTTCTCCTTGGTAAATACCAATGCTAAGTACCTCTCTGCTTTCATGCAAAAATTCCCTCCTTTGTTCTTGAGTGGACCTACTCTTTCCCTAGTTACCCTCTTGCTACTAAAATACTAACATATTTAATGCCTTGGAATTCTCCTTAATCCTTCTTACCAAGGACACTTCATGACCCCTTCTAGCCCTCCTAATTCCTTGTTTAAGTTTTTTCCTGCTTCCTTTATAATCCTTAACGGCCTTGTCTGATATCAGTTTCCCAAACCTTACGTATGCTTCCTTTTGTTTTGCCTAAACTTTCGATTTCTCGTCATCCAGGGTTCCCAAATCTTGCCATCCTTATCTTTCATCCTCTCAGGAACATGCTGGTCCTGAACTCTGATCAAATGGCCTTTAAAAGACTCCTATATGTCAGATCAGATTTACCCTCATACAGCTGCCCCCAATCTAATTTCTCCAGTACTTGCCAAATACTGTTATAATTAGCTTTCCCCCAGTTTAGCACTCTCACTTGAGAATCAATCTTAGCTTTATCCATAACCATCTTAAAACTTATGGAATTAAGATCACTGTTCCCAAAAAGCTTCCCCACTGAAACTTTGATCACCTGGCCATTTATTTTCCAATGCAAGATCCAGAATGGCCCCTTCCCCAGTTGGACTATCTACATATTGTTGCAACAAACCCTTCTGGATGTACCTAACAAATTCTGCCCCATCTAAGTCCCTGGCAGTAAAGAATTCCCAGTCAATATTGAGGAAGTTAGAATCATTCATTACGACAATCCTGTTGTTTTTACATCTTTCACAATCTGCCTACATATCTATTTCCCACTGGCTACTGAGAAGCCTAGAGAACAACGCTATTATAGTGATTGCACCTTATTCCTGAGTTTTACTCATATGACCTCGCTGGATGAGCCAGCCAAGACGTCCTCCTGCTGCAGCTGTGACATTCTTTTTAATCAGTAATGCAACCCCCCCCTCCCCACCCCTTTTGCATCCATCTCTGTCATGCCTGAAACATCTAAACCCTGGAAAATTGAGCTGCCAGTCCCACCCTTCTCTCAACCAAGTTGCTGTAATGGATGCTACATTGCAGTTCAGTCTAATAATCCAGATACTAAGCTCATCTGCCTTACCTGTTATGTTCCTTGCATTAAAATAAACAAACTTCGGACAACCAGTTCTGCCATGTTCATTAACATGGTCCTGCCTGTCCTTCCTATTAGACTTAATTGACTTAACCTCTCTTCTCAATCATTTCACATGCTGACTTACAGCTCTGGCTCCATATAATTTAAAGTTCATTTCATGCTGTAGCCAGCCAGATAACAGTTCTGGAATTTCTGCTAGTCTAAAATCAGAAGCCTTTGCTCATAATGCAATCCCTCCATACTGGGGAACATCCTAGTGAACCTTTTCTAAACTGCCCCCAGTGAAATGAAATCTTTGCTTAAATAAGAAGATCAAATTGCTCACAATACTCCAGATCTAGTCTCACTTGTATAGTTTCAGTAAAACTTTCCTATTCTTGTACTCCAACCCCCTTGAAATAGGGGTCAATATTCCATTAGTTTTCCTGATTACCTGCTGCACTTATGTGCTAGCTTTCTGTGTTTCATGCACAGGTACTTCCAAGTCCCTTTGTGTTGCAGCTTTCTGCAGTTTTTCTCCATTTAAATAATAATGTTCTTTTGTTCTCCCTCCCAAAATGAACAACTTTGCATTTTCCTACATACTCTCTTCTTTGCCAGCATTTTGCCCACTTACTCAGCCCATCAGTTTCTCTAAACTGTTTGTATCCTTCTCGCAACCTGTTTTCTACCTATGTTTGTGTCGTCCATAAACTTGGCTACAGTACATTCACCTTCTTCCTCCAAGTCATTAATGTATATTCTAAACAGTTGCAGTCACAGATTAATCCCTGTGGAACCCCACTCGTGATGGGTCACCAACCTGATAAAGAAAACCTTATCCTCACTTGCTGTTTCCTGTTTGAGCAGCATAAAAGCTTAGTGGTGCAAAGATTATGGAGATATCCCAGCTTGGTGGTAATGGTAGAGTGGGGATATATCATGAGGTTACAGATTGTGTTTGAACACAATTCTGCTACTGTTGATGACCCACAGTGCCTCATGGATTTGAGTTGCAATGTTTATTTGGTAGTCTGACAGGTAGAGTGGTGAAGACAAGATCAAGTAGATTTTTCCTTCTTACTGGTTGTCATACCACCTGCCACAGATTAATTCAAAAGCTACAAGCTGAAACTGACAAGCAAACTGATCAGGGAACTACAAACTCTGAGCAAACAATAATTGTGCCACAGTGATTTACAAGGTTTGTATAATAGCTATTAAACATTTAAAATAACCCAGTCTGGCCTTTAATGTGGTCTGACCAAGTATTCTTATCTACACTTTAACAGCAGAATAATAATTTGTTCCCAGTTTTCATCCGGTGTGGTAAACCTATTCTAAATGTTTCCATACTGGTACTAATCCTAATGAAATAAACGATAATTTGCACTGATACTGTATCTTTCATGATTTCAAGAAATCTTAGTATGCGTCAAAACCAACAGAAATATTTTTAAAGTATACTTACCATTGTTGTAACTATCAATAGCTATTACGCAGGAATAGCTCAGAAATGGAAATGAGTTACTATCCAATGTATTTCATGATTTTGGTTGAAGGAGATACATTACTTAGAATCACAATGAATTCTCCTTCACTTCAAAAACTGTCAAGTGGACCTTTTATGCCCACCCGCTTGAGTAGTCACATTAGTGCTACCAAAGTTGAACTTGCACCAAAGTTTATAGTGAGGCTGCTTTTCTAGATTAGACTGTTGGCATGATTATTTATAGATCCAAGTAGAAATCTAGACCGGTGCTGAGGTATGAATGAAAAATCATGTACTGGTCAAGCGTAAAAGGATCTTCTCCCTGCCTCTTTGTACTGCAGTGCATAGCTGCCTACTTTTGGTCAATAACAAAGTGGCATGCACCTATTGTAAAGGCTGGACATATGTCACTTCCACAAATCATCTGCACGTTTCTGAATGTTTTAGACTTTTGCTTGCTTGTCTTGACTATTTGCCCATTGCAAATGTATGCCATCATAAAAGTTATTTAAATCTGGCAATAAATGAAGATGGAGCCAATTGTGCATTACATGTTTTGCTCCTCAAGACAATATTTTCTGTGATTAGCACTAAAGAACTCCAAATGTTTGTGAGCATATTAGGTAATATAAATTTGAGTGAGAAGCGGTTTTAAGTTGGGGTAAAGAGGCTTTATATGAGGGGGGTCAAAACAGAAGAGAGAAACTTATTTTGTTACAATATTATAAGTTTGCAATGAAAAATAAATTATTGATGATTTTGACCAGGCGTCCTGACCAATCAGAAGTGGAAGAGTTTACTTCACCTTGTCCATACTGTGCTTTTCAGTTGCCAGAATGTGAGCTGCTCTGTTCAGGTTGTAAGAACAATCTGCCTTACTGCATTGTTACTGTGAGTATCAAAAAAATGACTGCAGCACTTATGATAGAAGGCAAAATTCCTTTTCGAATGAAGAATGTATTGTTTTTCAGTAAGGTCTTTAGTGATTGTCAGTGGAACATTCAGGATTACATGGGAGTTAGGAGCAAGAGTAAGACACGCATCCCTTGAGCCTGCTCCACCGTTCAATCAAGTAATGACTTACCTGATTGTAAAACCAAATCCAAATTCCCATCTGACCTGATCACCTTTCAGCCCCTTGCTGAGCCAAGAGTCTATCTACCTTTGCCTTAAAAATACTGCCTTTTAAGGAAACGGATTTCAAAAGGCTCACGACCTTGAGCAAAAAAAAACTCATCTCTATGTAAAATGGGTGACCCCTTGAGTTCTAGATTTTTCCACAAGTACAAACATCCTGTCCACATCCACCCAGTCAAGTCCCCTCAGGATCATGTATGTTTCAATCAAATAACTTCTATTCTTCTAAACTCCAGCAGATACAAGTTGAGCCTGTCCAACCTTTTCTCATAAGACAACTTGCCCATTCCTGGCATCAGCCTAGTAAATGTTTAACTGCTTCCACTGCATTGACATGCTTTCTTAAATAAGGAGACTGTTTGTTTGTTTCTGTGCACAACTGAAGCATAACCTCCCTGCTTTTATATTCTGTTCTTCTCACAATAAATTAATAAACAATAAAACAGTGGCATAATGGTAATCCTATTGGATAAATAATCTAGAACTCCAGGCTAATGTGCTGTGGGCACAAGTTTGAATCCTACCATGGGCAAATGACAAAATCTGAATTCAGGAAATAAAAAGCTTGCTTAATGGACACAATGCAACTATTGTCGTAAAAATCCATCTGGTTCGCTAATGCCCTTTCAGGAATGTAATCTATCTTTAACTGGCTTATATCTGTATCTTAACTTCCCTCTGGGCGATTAGGGATGGGCAAAAAAATTTCTATTAGCTTTCCTAATTATTTACTGCACCAGCATATGAGCTTGTTGTAATTCACACGAGGACACTCCAATACTTCTGTATCTTGGAGCTGTGCATTCTCTCAGCATTTAGATAACTCATTTTTTTTATTGTTCCAGCCAAAATGGACAACCTAATAATTTCCTACATACTCCATTCGTTAGATATTTGCCCATTCAATTAATTATCCCATTGAAGGCTCCTTAAGTTCTCCTCAAAATTTATTTTCTCATCTATCTTTGTCATCAGCAGACTTAGCAACCATACGTTCTGCCCCTTATTCCAAGATCTATATGAATTATAAAAAAACTAAATAACCTGTAGTTTCTTGCTTGTGTCTCCCATATTGAAAAAAAGTTACATTTGGTATTTTCCAATCCAGTGCAACCTTCCCCAGTCAAGAGATAACAAGGTGCAGAGCTGGATGAACACAGCAGGCCAAGCGGCATCAGAGGAGCAGAAAAGCTGACGTTTCGGGTCTAGACCTTTCTTCAGAAATGCGGGAGGGGAAGGGGGTTCTGAAATAAATAGGGAGCGAGGGGGAGGTGGATAGAAGATGGATAAAGGAGAAGATAGGTGGAGAGGAGACAGACAGGTCAAAGAGGCGGGGTTGGAGCCAGTAAAGGTGAGTGTAGATGGGGAGTTAGGGAGGGGACAGGTCAAGGGGGTGGAATGAGGCTAGTAGGTAGGAGGTGGGGGTGGGGCTTGAGGTGGGAGGAGTGGACAGGTTGGAGGGGAAGGACAGGTTAGGGAGGACGAGCTGGGCTAGTTTTGGGATGCGGTAGGGGGAGGGGAGATTTTGAAGCTTGCGAAATCCACGTTGATACCATTGGGCTGCAGAGTTCCCAAGCTGAATATGAGATGCTGTTCCTGCATCGTTGTGGCACTGCAGGTGGCCCAGGATGGACGTGTCGTCCAATGAGTGGGAGGGGGAGTTGAAATGGTTCGCGACTGGGAGGTGCAGTTGTTTGTCGCGAACTGAGCGTAGGTGTTCTGCAAAGTGGTCCCCAAACCTCCGCTTGGTTTCCCCGATGTAGAGGAGGCCACATCGTGAACAGCGGATACAGTATACCACATTAGCAGATGTGCAGGTGAACATCTGTTTGATGTGGAAAGTCTTCTTGGGGCCTGGGATGGAGGTGAGGGGGGAGGTATAGGGGCAGGTGTAGCGCTTCCTGCGGTTACAGGGAAAAGTGCCAGGGATGGTGGGGAATGTGGAGCGGACAAGGGAGTCACGGAGAGAGTGATCCCTCTGGAAAGCAGTCGGTAGGTTTGAAATGGATATCGGTTTCCAGGTGGTTGCCCCCTTTGTCCAAGAACTCCCCACCCACGTTCTGCCAGTTCATTTTAGTTAGTTTTGCTTCCATGCCCTCATAATTTTCCCAATTTAAATTTAAATACTAATCTTGGACCGGCTCTTTACTCACTCAAACTGAACGTACAATGCAACTTTATTGTGGTTATATTATGATAGCTGCTACTGCTAAGTGCCTTCACAATGATGTTTATGAATCCTATCAGATTGCACAATACCATATCTGGCATTGCCTGCTGTCTGGTTATCTCCAGAATGTGCTCTAAGAAACTATTCCAAAAACATTCTATGATCTCACGTAGGCTATCTTTACCTATCTCATTATTCTAGTCTACTAAATTAAAATACCTGATAATTATCACTACTTTTCTGATGGGTGGTCAGTTAGCTGAACTGCTGGTTTATGAGACAGAGCAACACCAACAATGTGGGTTCAGTTCCTGTACCAGCTGAGGTCACCATGAAGCTCCCACCTTTGTGACCTCACCCTGGGCATGGTGACCCTCAGGTTAAACCACCACCAGTCACTTTCCTCTAATGAGAGAACAGTCCTATGGTCTTCTGGGGATTGTCAGAAAAGGAAAAGACCATTATTTCTTATATTCTGCCCTAGCCCTATCATGTAGTTAGTTACGGGGCCTGTACATGACTCCCAGAAGTGACATCTTGCCTTTATCATTTTTTGTTTCTATTCAAAGCATCTGTATATCTCAGTGTTTGAACTTGAGTTATCCCTCCCTGTCTTGCTAATACTAATCATTTATCTTCCTATCTTCAGAAATTTGCTGTTGTTTTTGCAAGTTCAATATTGATTAGAAAGCAATTCTAGGGTAAGGCACCTTTGACTGCCTGTAGCTAGTTTGTATTTTTTCAGTACTCTTCAAACTACTGTTATTTATTCTGTAAATTCCTGTTTATTTTTAATCATTAGGTATCTCTTTTAAAATAAGTCATTCATCATTTTCCTTCATCTTTATCCATGCAGACATTTCCAGTTAACCTGCTCCCCATGTTTACTGACACCATTCTGACTGAGCCACACTAAAGAGCATCATCAGTGATTGCTCATCCCCCATCCCCCAATTTTCTCTCCAGTCTCCCAGAAGCTCCTTGTTGTCTCCCATAATGGAGCTGCTGAGTTTTTAAACTGAATTTTTATTTTATTCCTCTTTTGCTATGCATTGAATCAGTAAAGTTTAGCTCACTATTTGCAAACTGAAACAAAAACAAGGTGCTGGTGAAACGCAGCAGCTGTGGGGAGAATATTTGGCTCAAAATATTAACGCTGTCCACAGTTGCTGCCAGACCTGAGTTTCTCCAGCACTTTGCTCATATTTCAGATTACCAGCATCCAGACTTTTATGTTTGCAGACTCATGCCCATGAGGATTAAATTGGATGGTTAAAATCCAAGCCAACATGTAATTAAAGTGCACCAGTTAATGGTAATTTACACATCATTCCTAAGCCTCTTGTAATATGTACACTGGAATGTGCTTTTTTATTAAATTGAGGGAGAATTGTACAGACACTTCTAAAGTTGGCTGGGTTCTTGCATAGAACTGCCATTTTGTACCTCAGTCTAGAACTTCAAAATGTACACAGGCTTCAAAGCTGTGCAAGAATTTGCCCCCTTCTTTGTGGCTCCCAACACATTTTAAAATAAATTAATAACTGGGTATTTTTCTATGAAGCAATATTCAATGAAAGACAATTATATCATGAACTATTTCTTTTGAGAGTTAGCATTTTATTTTTATAATAAACTGAAATTTGAAGTCCATGTGTATATTATTATTCAATGTAAACAAAGTGCACATTGCAATTTGTTTCACCAGGGCCGCCACATGGTGAAGGATGACTGGACAGTTTGCCCCCATTGCGATTTCCCTGGTTTATACTCAGAGTTCAAAGTGTGAGTAGAAAGCATTGCAAAATAATCTTCTCTAATGTGTAAAGTCTGATAAGTGGTGTAGTACTTACCAGGAGGGTACTGTGACTTGTCTATTGGTGGGAAGGGCACATCTTAAAATTGGTTTTCAAGGAATCAGGTTTATATCAGTATTCCCACTGGGTTAAGTTAATTTTCAGAGGTGTCCCTTACTTTAACCTTAGCACAAAGAAGTGCATTTATAACAGTAAATTGTGCACTTTTTTTTTTTTTTTTTAATAGCTTACTAGCTACCGAGAAAGCTTGTCCTATGTGCTCAGAAAAACTGTGTGTGGAGCAGATGTCACTCGTTGAGCCAACACCATATCTACTACGAGATGAGGCAGAGTAATGAGAAATGCTGGACATCTAAGTACAAGGTATGTGGGTGAAAGGAGATTGATTGTATTTCATCATTGCTCATAAGAGCAGTACTACGATCACTATCTATTAAGTGGGGGGGTTTTATAGCATTGAGGCCCTTCTGAAATCATTAGTTTCTGCTTTCACCACTTTAATTTTTTGACTGTCATACAAATAGATGTTTTTTTTTAAAATATTCATTGATTGGATATCGAAGCGGCATTCATTATCCTTCCCTAGTTGCCTTCCTGAACCACCGTAAGAATAGATTTTCAAGTCTGGATGGTAGGTGGCTTAGAGGAGAAGCTGCAGGTGGCAGTACCTATGTATACATTGTTGGTAGTGGTCATGGTTCTGTAAAGTATTCTTCTAAGACACTCAGATCCTATTTGCCACACTTCCACGTGCAAAGAGCAGTAGTCCCAGCATGCATCAAAAGGAATACCACTGTTTGCCATCTTTTAGTCTAAAAACTAACATATCTTAAGGGCAATTAAATCAATAAGCTATATTTTTTGACACTGACCTCATGTCCCACAAGTATTCATTTTGTTAGCTTTGTGATACTCAGTTGAATGCTTTCTTAAAATCCACAAGAACAACAATCATTCCTTCAATTCCATTGGATTAGTTGAGCATGGTCTGGCTTGAACCTTGAATGTTTTTTCTAATTATTGTTTCCAAAATCTTACCAACTACAGATGTTCACTTAACTGGCCTAAAGTTGCTAAGACCATCCTTTTTATTCAAAAACTTGTACGAGTTTCACATTTGCTACTCCCCCATATCTAGGAAGATTCTGGTAAGCCATTTGAATATCTCAATCACCACTTCCTTCGCCGTAATTGGCTTGCAAGCCTTTTTAGTAGCTCCTTTCATGTTCTCAGTTTGCACGTTTAAATTGATGTGCCTCTGTCTAATCATTTATTTATTTATGAAAAGGGAAATAACGTTTGACAAACCTGATGCACTCCTTTCTGTTACTTGTAGTATAAAAAGGAGAACCAAATTGTCATGGTGTATTTGGATTTTCAGTAGGTCCTACGCAGGTTAGTAAACAAAAATTACAGCATATGGGGTAATAATAATCAATAGATAGAGCTTTGATTAAAAGACAAAATAGCACAGGAATAAATGGGTCATTCTCAGGATAAAAGATTCATACTAATGGAGTTGTGCATAAATCTGTGCTTGAACCACAGCTGTAAAAATCTGTATAAATTATTCTAATGTAGGGAACAAACATAATAAATTCCAAGTTTGCTGATGAGACAAACCTAGGTGGGGACGAGTTGTCAGGAGAATGTGGATAGTATAGTAAAGTGAATGGTTGAGCACAGGCAAGTAAGAGGTTATCCAATTCAGTGGGGGGGAAAAAAAGACAATGTTTCTTAAATGGTGAGTTTGGGACGTGTTGACGTCCAAAGACCATGTATCAGTGCTTATTAAGTATTCTAGCCTTGATCTGCACCACTGCTTTGATTTTAATAGGACCTATAGCCCTACTTACTTTGTATGCCAGTCTCATTTTCACCTACCTGGTTCTTACTGTAAGAATTCACTTCATGTACATCACCTTATCCTGTCAGTCTTTTGTTGCACTGTACCCTGACTGGATCCTTTCAAATCTAAACTTTATGATGAGCACAAACTTGCCCCAGTTGGCCCATCACAAATATGGGATAACAGCTTCCACTTTTACAGCTGATTTCCCTATAAATTTTCTCAACTTCCTTCTCAATATACAATGGTCAGAAAAGAGTGCTTCATTCTACCATTTTGAAGCATGTTTCCATTATTGCTGCTATATCATATTCCTGCAAGGCTAGTTTTATAGCTCACCAACCTTTCTCAACACTATTTACAAAGATGTATCACTCCCCTTCTGGTGAAAACATGTAGACATGGCTCAACTCAAATGTTCAGTTGCTACTTCAGAAGGTTGCTGTCACCTATGGTATTATACCCAAAAGGGTAGAAATTAGGATAAGTAAAGGCAAATTGATCACAAATAACCATACCTAAGAAATGTTACCTTCCAAGTAAAGTTTTCTTTGCTTTACATAGTAAGCTGCAGTTCCATTTTCCCTTCTGTAATCCAGCTTTAACTATGACCAAACCGTTAAACCACTTAAAGCAATAACTTGTTTGAAGTTAGAGAAAAGATTTAAATCAAGTTATTTATTCAATCTTTCTCCAGTACCTAGTTTACAATTAATCTATACTATATTAATACGAATAGTTTCAAAGCCATCTATGAAATAGCTGCCAAGCAAGAATTTGTATTATTTTTCATAAAATTAGGAAAGATGGAAACTGATTGTATCTCTGAAATTCTGTGGTATACAATTTTTGCAAGCTTCCTGGAAGCACCCGTTCATATAAGCAACGTGAAGCAACTTAGTACAGTTTTGTTCCTATATCCACTTGATGGTTTTCGGGCATCTTCAGCTGACTAGCTCACACCACATTCGAAACAAAGTCATTCAGCTCTATCACCCATTGCAAATTGTCATTGGCTAGAACACCTGTCTTCTGACCAGGTCAAAAACCATTTGCTCTGAAACAGTTATTAGCAATTCAAGTAGAATCATTAAATAGCAGGCATCAGATTTAGCCTATACTCATTAATTTATTTTGAACTAGATAAAGGGAAAGCATTCTTTGATACTAAATTTGCACATGTTGAAAGTACAGGTCACATTTTTGGTTCAACAGTATTTTGTTTCCTCTTTTAATGTCAAGATCAGATTTACTGAAGTTGTGAAAAGAAATCCTATTTTCAATAAGCTAAGTGTTAAATGCATACAGCCTACTTATAATTGACTGAATTGTGTTTGATTATCTTAAGTTTTCGTACTACAGCTAAGTAGAAATAAACAGCAGCAAGATTTGATGAGAGCCAGTGATCCTTTAATATTGTCAGTGCTGGAGAAACTCAGCAGGTCTGGCAGCGTCTGTGGAGACAGAAACAGAATTAAATATGAACATTCATTGAACTCTGTTAACTGTTTCTCTCTCCGCAGGTGCTGCCAGACCTGCTGCACTTCTTGGGCATTCTGTTTTTATTGAATGATTTGTCATTTATTTTACAGATTCAGCATCTGAAACCATTGTTGAAAGCCCCAGCAGGAGTTCTTCAGTGCACATCCATATTTGAAACATTTTCTTTTTAAACGTATTTATGTTTATAATGAATTAAAATTCATTGTGACTACTATTTAATAAACTCTTTTTAAAAAAAATTCTATGCTGATAGTAAAGCAGGTAATTGAGCATTCCAAAGTTAGCTTTCACAATCTCACTGGAGACGTGCTTTGAACACCTTTATGAACTCCACACCACTTTTTTTTAAAAAATTAACATTTTTCTAATCAAGCTGTTCAGAGATGCTATTACACACCTCTGGAGCAGCTGGGACTTGTGGCTCAAATTATACGGAGGGAGAAAAAAACTGTAATTCAGTAAATTTTGGAAACCTGTCTTTTTAAGGAATGTAACTAACAATTGAATCCTAGCTAATCAGGCCCATTTAAGAAATAGATTTAAAAATATAATGTTTTAAAGTTCTAAGATCTTCCAGACCATGGCCACAACTTGACAACATTCAGAGCAAAGGGTGAGAGATTAATGGGACGGCAAGAGCATAGTAGCAATGTGACTGCTCTAGCAATCCACCACCCATCACCATTTAAATCATAATATTTCCTATCTTCAACATTCATTTACAACTCTAGGATTAATAGAAACTTACTGAATTACTGGAATTGTTTTGGACTTTTTTCTGGCACAGCTGGGGAGCAGGAGCAGTAGCAGTGTGTAGAATTTTTTCCTTACCTAGTATGTGAACAAAAGCCCATTGTGCAGGAGTACCATTAGCTCTAGTAATGGGAAATGAAATATATTAAAGTCAGGGTGGGGATATCTCTCAATATTCACAACTACACCAATTGGGTATAAGACAGAGAAAGACATGATTGCATCTACACAGCTTGAGTCCTAGCTGATCCCAGTCTTGTCCTTTTGCCAATGAGTTTAAATTCTTAAGTTTTACATCATACCTTAGACTGCCTTCTCAGTTTTTTGGGATTTATTATTAATATTGGAAATCTCACTCAAATTCCTGGCTCCTAGGATGAACTCCGTAGTTTCAAGTAAAAATTCTGAACGCCCTGTAAACACGCTTTCTAAAATATATTGTTTTGTTAACATATCAAGTTATTCTAAAAGAAATCTTTCACTAGTGGTTATGTCATTATCTTTTTATAATTATTGTTGTCCATAGTTCAATTTACCGGGAATAAAACTAACCACTGGATCATCTTTCCCAGCAATGAGTTTCCTCATTCTGCCCAAAACAAAAATACAAAAAATTGTTAACAAAATTGCAAACCCCTAATACCAAAGGGAGAAGCTAAACTTTAATTTGGAAGAAATTGTTGCTTGGATACATTGGATCTACTTTAGCAAGCTGGGCCATTTATTGACATTCAAGCACAGAAACCTGGTTTTACGATTGCTTTTTTGAAGCTCTCAGAGTTTGGACCCCATGTACATGAAATGCTAAGTATCAACAACCTTTTCTGCAAGTATACAAATACTTAGGCCTGAAAGCAATAAAACAGGTTGCTGTCATGACAAGATTAAACAGTCTCCATCATTGCTTATTTATGTAACAACTTGACTCCTACCATCTCTGGTGAATGTTGCACAAAAGGAGCTTGCACCCGAGTCCTAGTAACAGCAGAAAATATAACTACAACAATCAAAACAGACTTTGCAGTCAAACGTCTTCAATCTCTGGTGACACCACAAGCTTTCATTAGAGCATTTAATGTAACAAAAAAAAAAAACACGTCCACACAGCAACTTGCTTTGACTTTCATTGGAAGGAGCAACAAAAATATTCCATGAAATTAACAGGCATTATATTATATCAATTGGGGCAAAACAAGAAGTGACTGAAAGAAAGTTAGGGTATTGAACTGGATTAGACACCAAGCTTGGACATAAAAACTGCTGGAATATTATTGGTAACTAGAGACTTTTACAAAATATGGCCTGCAGCCACGTGACTTAGACAATGATACTTCCTTGTTCATTCAAGGATGTGATAACTGAGCAACCTTGCATATATTTCCCCTAGTCACCCTACAAGCAGAAAGCCTTTTGTGAATGAGATTTAAAACAACCACAAAATTAAAATGAATTCTCGAGTTAACGGCTTCACTCTAATGGGAGTAATCTGACATCTTCAGTTTTCATCATCACAACACAGACTAACATACTCATCTCATAAAAATAAAGTGCAGAACAAAGAGCTTGAATTTTTGTTTCAGCGGGGCAGGGCAAAAGAGAGAGATAGATGCCAAGCTTGCAACATAATTTCAGCACATTGATATTGCTATGGATACTGAGGGGCAAACTCGTTGCAAGCAAGGCCATAGTAAGAACAGTGACCAATGTTTCACAGATGTCAAAGCTTCAGAGCCCAGTGCAGGGAATAGACCAGCTAATCCTCAAATCTTTTCTCAGCAGTTTCCAGTTATGTCTGCACAGGAAAGTAACACAGGAATCACCTTCCTGGTGCAGATGAGACTGCAAAAATTACTTTATTCAAAAAAGAAATTTGTGCCAAATTTTGTTAATGTACAGTTTCAAAAAAATACCTAAAGGGTAGTTTTTTCGCATTGCATATATACAGTGAATAATTCTCACACATCTCTACTTCAGTCAGTAAAGACAGTAAATATAAATTTATAGAAGCTGAAAGGAACTATACTCTGCCTTGAATTGTCATATTGAGCAGCAAACATTCAAATTGGTCTCTGCAATTCTGTTTCCTATCAGCAGAGCTACAATCAGATTTTGAAAAAAAATCAGCTGATCTCTGGACAATATCATTTGGTTGCCTTTCGTTTCCCCTTGTCTTTTCTTCCTTTCTGTGATATTTGTTCTTCCATTTTGTTTTTTGTTTTTGGTTTCTTTGGCTAAAAAGAAAAACAAATTGTGAACAATCTTAACCACGAAAGACATCACATTACAGAGGTGAAAACTGTCAACAATAAGACAGACTATTCAGCCACTCAAACCTAGTTCTTAGGGAAATTCTGCGTAAAATTTAAAAGGGAAACACTACCTTCAGTATTCAACCTGGCTTCTCCAGACAACACTGTTTCCCACAGACGCTTTCACCAAGTCTCAAACCCTTTTAATTCATTCATGGGATATGAGCATCGTTGGCCAGCCAGCATTTGTTGCCTGAGATGGTGGTTGTGAGCTGCCTTCTTGAACCGCTATAGTCCACATGCTGTAGGTTGACCACAGTACTCTTAGAGAGGTAATGCCGGATTTTGACCCGATGACACCGAAGGAATGGCAACATATTTCCAAGTCAGGATGAGAGTGACTTGGACATGAACTTGCAGGTATTGGTGTTCCCACCTATCATCTGTCCTTGTCCTTCTAGATGGAATGGTCGTAAGTTTGGAAGGTGCTTTCTCAGGATTTTCTGCAATATCTTGGAGATTATTCAAATTACTGCTACTGGGCGTCAGTAAGGTGAAGGGAATAGATGCTTTTGGATATCGTGTCAAATCTCAAGTGTTACTGGAGCTGTACCCATCCAGGTAACTGGGGAATATTCTATGACACTCCTGACATGTACATTGTAGATGGTGGACAGGCTCTGGAGAATTAGGAGGTGAGTTACTGGCTGCAGTACTCCTAGCCTCTGACCTGCCCTTGTAGTCACTATATTTATGTGGTGAGTTTCTGGTCAATGGTAACCCCAAGGATGTTAACAGTGGGGTGTTTGTGATGGTAACACCATTGAATGACAAGGGTGGTGGTTCGATTGTCTCTTATTGGAGATGGTCATTGCCTGGCATTTGTTTAGCACATTGAGTATAGATAGATAGGTTCTTGATTGTCAAGGGGATCAAAGGTTACGGGGAGAAAGCGGGAGAATGGGGTTGAGAAACTTATCAGCCATGATTGAATGGCAGAGCAGACTCGATGGGCTGAATAGCCTAATTTTTGGTCTTATGGAATGTTACTTGCCACTTGTCAAGCCCAAGCCTGGATGTTGTCCAGATCTTGTTGCATTTAAACATGGACTGCTTCAGTTTCTGAGGAGTTGCTGAACATGGTGCAGCATCACCGAGGGGACAAGGAGAAAGCCAAAGAGAAATTTTGTGAAGAAACAAGTTCGGGGTTTGAAATGCTTTGCCAAAGTAAGTGTTTGAAGCAGAGATCACTGCTTGTTTTAGGGAGGAGCAGATATAAACTTGGAGTAGGAAGGCATACCCATTTGAAGAAAGAGCAGAAAAATATACTTGGATCATTTTAGCAAAGAACTGACACATATAACAGGCTCCCAATCTATGGTGTAAACATCTGTGATCAAAAATGTTATCCTGGTCTCAACAAGATTACTTTTAAGTGAGTTTAGCTGCACATGGCCAGGCCTACTGGGACAAATCTTCACGCAAAACAAACATTTTTGATGGACTAGGTGCCCAATTATTCAGGTCTATTTCAATTAATGTACATTTGTCCCTTCATTTTCAACTAGGTACAATCCTCAACCCACAAGTCTAATCTATAAATGATCTGATCATCTTTTATTCATGGAAATATCCTGTGTCAGCTTTCACACAAGGTTTCTGGAGCTGGGTCAAGAGCTGAAGAACAAAGCCTTTCCTTTCCCTTAGACTTTTTCACACATTACCTTACTTACTCTTTACCTGGGATGACTTAATGTTTAACATTTGAGAAACAAAATGAAGTTGCTATGTAAAGTTCTTCTACCGATATTCTAGCTCAAATTGTTTTACGCAACAAAATGTCCTGAATGGTTTAAACTAAACATTAAGTAAAAGATGAGGTCATACCTTAATCATTCCGTCTAATTCCAAATTATCCTCAGTCTCTTCTGACTGTACATCCTCTGTCTGAAAGTCGTCATTAAGATCAGAGTCCAGTAATGATCCAGCTGCACTTCCACGTTTCAATTTCTTTACAGCTTGTAGTGCATAGGGAGTCAAGTGTGTCTCTCTGTTATAGGTCCGTGTAAATGCAGCTTTCACCTGACAGGGTGGGGGAACAGGGTAAAAGTTCAAAATGCTGACAATATCTAGATAAGATTACAGCGTACTGTGATCTGTCACAGCTGAAAAATTTAATAGGTTTGTAGGACTGAGGTCAGGAGGAACTTCTTCACCCGAAGGGTTGTGAATCTGTGGAATTCCCTGCCCAGTGAAGCGGTTGAAGCTACCTCACTGAATGTTTTTAAGGCAAGGCTAGATAAATTTTTGAACAGTCAAGGAATTAAGGGTTATGGTGAGTGGACGGGTGAGTGGACGGGTAAGTGGAGCTGAGTCTCAAAGATCAGCCATGATCTTATTAAATGGCGGGGCAGGCTCAAGGGGCCAGATGGCCTACTCCTGCTCCTAGTTCTTATGTTATTATGTTTGTGTCATGTGAATCTTGCTCAAGCTCAGAATAAGTATCGAGTTCAGTTCCCCTAGAAACAGCGTATCCAAAATGTGATTGGAGTTACCTTAGGATCTAGTTTTGAGAAAGGATCAGGTCGACCAGCCCAGCTGCTAACCTCCATGATACTATCCACATCCTCTTTCATCAGATAATACGCATTCATTGTTGCAACTGCCTCGTGAACACCATTTGTTCCCTGAAGTGACAGAGGCTGCACCAGAGCATCCCGCAGGTAAGGAAGATAATCCAAGTTTACAGCTTGCTTACTGGCATGTGTCCTTACATAAATTTTAAAGTAAGTATTAATAAGAGAGATTGGAGAAAGTTCAACTAATAGAGCACAAATTAAAAGGCGTCATCACCTAAATTTAGTTCCTTTATCAATAGGCATTGTGTTTCCCGGTTGGGTAATAGCAATAAATACAGATTACGCGTTATTCGGCAGGGTGTACATCAGACAAAAAAAAACATCAAGCACTGAGCTGACCAGCACTTCACTGTGTGACTCTGCTAAATGAAGTTGTACATTGGCCCATCTTAAATTTTTACACTTCCCACTCAAAGTACTGACTCAACACTGGTTGCACTGTAGTAGTGTTTGGTTGGTACATATCCCAAGTTCCCATTCTTAGTGTTTGAACCTAAACCTTGAACTCTGACAAGCTCTCTCTCCACCAAAAGATCATAAAACAATTAATTATGACCAGACATCCACAACCATCCATTTTCTAGCAGGTCTTAAAGTGATTAAGTGATAAGTGACTTACAGCTCTCAGGAGAAATGATCCTGTTTGATTCCTGACCCCACATCCTCTCCATCTTCCATAGCTAGAGGTACCAGGACCCATTACAATGCCACCACCTCAAGGTGCTCAGTTAACTTCTGGGGATTGAGCCCAGACCTGTACAGCTCAATATCATTCCTTTCAATAAGTTCTCAGAAATTCTTACAATGAGATCCCTATTTTAAATACAGCGCACCACATGTTGTGTATAAACTGCTACTCAGTTGAAATCTCATCTCCATACCTTAGGCACATGTGCCTGGTAAGTTCTTGCACAATGCGATCGTGTTTATTAGTGGATGAAAACTTTCCCAACCAGCTTGGGAAACTTGGAAACTGTGACATGTATCCCCTCATCAATTCACCAGGGATCACACTGGCATAAATGGCCTGGAAAGCAACAAGATAGTAAAATTACAGTTGGCTACAGCACTTAATTTAAACATTAATGACATTTTCACCACTGTCCTAAATTCATATCCAACATTCCACCAATTCTGTACTCCACTACTTCCACTTGTCATAACCAGGAGTTTGGAATGTTGTTACTGTTAGACTTTTCAATCTATTTTCTGGTCTCAGAACAGGAAGTACAACTCAGGCAAGGAAGGTTAAATTTCCTCAGTCACATTTTGCTCCATTTCAACTAAGAAGTAACATACTGAAACTAATGCTTTTGACAAATACAGATCTCAGATGAAGAAAGCTTCAAACTACTTCAAAGTTTCAGTAAAAAGTGTATTTAGAATTCATTGTGAACATTAGCACATGCATATTATACAATTCTTTAATACCTCATGATCAAATGTAGAAATGATCCTTCAACGGATTTCCCACCACTTCATCATTTTAATAGTTTGGTCCACCAGTTGTCTGCTTTAGGTTCTTTCATTTATTTGCAGAATAAGAATTTCTTCATAGATAGCAGGTCATTTAAAATGATTGGAGACACCTTCATGCTATGCACAGAAAACCCAACAGGGCAAGTGGCAGGGCAGTGGGATATTTGGCTGACTGCACTTTACCAAAGTTCATTACAAAAAAGTTGCAACTCTTAAATCAGTTTTCCTCTCTTTAAGGACGGGTGGTAGAAATGGTGAAAATTAATATGCAATTGTCCCCAGCCATAATTTGATAGATGGGAGGAGATAGCTTCCTGTCACAATTCATTACACATAATGGAGGCCGGCTCTTGAACTCCAGCACTAGCAAAGCTCCTCTTTTTGCACGGACACTGCAACCTTTCATCAGGTTGTGCACCCGCGGCTCTGGGATAATTGATAAGCATATCTGCATGTTAACGCAGGCAGACAGATGCACCAACTGGCCAATGTGTCATTCTAGGTCTGTCCACTCAGGTTTCACCAATGCAAACATTGGTTTCTAACAACATAACAGGTACAAAACCTTAGCAGCCTTGCTGAAAATAAACCATAAAAGGTGCAGGTGAGGAAGGTGCTACGTTTGACAGTGCTCAATATTGTCAATGTCAAAAAGAGAAGGTAAAAAAATAAGCAGAGTGAAATATAGAAAAAACGTGGTGAGTGCTCTTGATGCAGACCATCAAAAGGTGGGTATTATGAATATGCTTGTTGATGCACATCATAACAAATGGAAATTTGTTAAATTACAAGTAACGATAGTGGTTGATGCAAGCTACTCAAACTGAAGGAATTGTAAACAGCAGCGTACAGCTAGGGTCAACATTAGAATCACAACATATTGCAAGAAAGCAGGACAGGGGGATCAAGATCAAAAAAAGCAGACAGCAATAGTTAAGAATAAACTTTAGAAGAGTGGAAGAGAAAACAGACAAGGTCAGCTAGGAACATGAATGCAAACTAGCAATGTACATAGAAGATTAGCTAGGACAAATTTAGGCGCTTTGAGGAGACAGGAGAATTTATACTGGAGAACAGCAAAGTGGCAGAGAAACCAAGCAGTTACTTCACTGAAAGTATAGATGGTCTCACAGAAATACTAGGTGACTAAGGGACTTGTGAAACTGAGGAATCTGAAGAAAATACCATCAGTAAAGGGATAGGATTTGAAAAGTTAACTAAATAGAAGATGATAAATTCCCCAAAGCAGATAAGCTTTACTTTTCCTTTCTATCACTCAAGGGATGTGGACATCGCTGGCTGGGTCAGCTTCTCCCTAGTTGCCCTTCAGAAGGTGGCAGTGAGCTGTCGTCTTGAACCACTGCAGTCCATATGCTCTAGGTAGACCCACAATGCCGTTAGGGAAGGAACTCAAGAACGATGAAGGAAATGGTTAAAGAGATAGCGAATGGATTGGTGGTCAGGTTTTAAAATTCTACAGATTCTCAGAAGGCTCCTGGGGACTGGAAAGTATCAATGTAACCCTATTATTGAAGGAGAGAGGAAGAGGGAGAAAGGAGAACTACAGACCTGTTAGCTTGACATTTGCAATAGGAAAGACGTCAGCATCTACTATAAAGAATGTGATAACAACATTTAAAGAAATAGTAAAATTGGATAGAGTCAACATGAATTTATGAAAGGGAAATCATATCAAAGATTTTTTGAGGAAGCTGCCCATAACATAGATGAACGGGGAACCTGCTGATATAGTGGATTTGAATTTTCAGAAGACTTTTTATAAAGGTCCCACACAGGAAGTCAGGAAACAAAGTTAATGCATGGAACTGGGAGAAATATTATAGTTTGTATTGAAAATTGCTTAACAGGTAGAAAGCAAGAGTGTAGGAATAAATAGATCCTTCTCAGGACTGCCAACAGTAACTGGCGAAGGTGCAACACCTGCCCATTTATCTCCTCCCTCCCCAGTATCCAAGGGCTCAAACATACCTTCCAGATGAAGCAACACTTCACTTGCACTTCCCAGAATCTAGTCTACTGCATTCGCTGCTCACAATGTGGTCTCCTCTACATTGAGGAAATGAAGCGTAGACTGGGTGACCGCTTCACAGAACATCTACGTTCTGCTCGCAAAAATAGACCCTGAGCTACCTGTTGCCTGCCACTTCAACACACCACCCTGTTCCCTGGCCAGCATTTCCGTCTCTGGCTTGCTGCAGTGTTCCAGCGAAGCTCAACACAGCTGGAAGAACAACACCTCATTTTCCACTTGGGGACCCTGCAACCCTGCGGAATCAATATTGAGTTCAATAATTTTAAGGCCTAAGCTCACCCACGTCCTAGCGCCCTACCCCACACACCAGGCCTTATTATCACACAGCGTGCCATTACACACCACCCGCTGTTAGTCACCAACAGTCCCTATTAACAACTACTCATTCTCCCAGCCAGATCGTTATCAACTCCTTTATCTGTCCTACTGTTCTTCTACCTCTTTAGGCTCTATCCTATCATTTACTCCCTAACTCACCCCTTCCCTATTTTCTGCATATAAACTGACATTTTCCCAGTTACCATCAGTTCTGAGGAAGGGTCACCAGACCCGAAACATTAATTCTGAGTTTTTTCTTCAGAGATGCTGCCAGACCTGCTGAGCTTTTCCAGCAACTTCTGTTTTTGTTGCAAAATTTCAATATTTGGTGATATCAAACTGGGTGGGAATGCAAATTGTGAGGAGTCAAGGTGGCATCAATATGACTCGGACTAATTGAACGGGCTTGAACATGGCAGATGGAATATAATGTGAAATGAGTGTGAAGTTACTCAGTAACAGGTTGGGAAGTGCAAGTGTTTGGAGGAATATGGGTGTCCTTGTTCATGAGTCACTAAAAGAATTACCTTCAGTTCTGAAAACGTGTCACTGGACTCTGAAACGTTATCTCCAATTTCTCTCCACAGATGCTGCCAGTCCTGCTGAGTTTCTCCAGCAACTTCTGTTTTTTTGTTTCTGAAGCTGCTCAAAACCATGCAGGGCAAAGCAGCCTATTTGGTACCTGAACCACAACCGATATACAAAGGCAGCAGTGTGTACCATCTACAAGATGCACTGTAATTCATCAAGGCTCCTTGAACAGGACCTTCCAGAAGCCCATGACCTTTACCACTTAAACAGACAAGAGCATGCGATATATGGGGCCACCATCTGCAAGATCCTCTCTAAGCCTCACACCTTCTTGCTTTTCCTTCTCCTGCACTTGGTCAGAATTCTGGAATTCTTTTTAAAAGCACAGATGTACCAACATCACTTGGACTGTAGTAATACAGATGACAGTTCACCACCTCAAGAGCAATAAATTCCAGCCTCGTCAATGACACTCACGCAAACATGAAAAGACACCTTTTGCGATGTGTAACACCAGCACTTACCTGAGTAGGGAGCAGATTCCACATCTGCAGAGAACGAATTCTTTTATCAACAAGATCTCCATCACAGATACTTTCTGCTGTCTTACTCAAAAGCATGAGGTGCTTCTTCATGTTTGTTCTAAAACATAAGCACAGAACAATACTTCTAACGGCAGCAACTGAAAGTGGTTTCAGTGACTATATTTGCCATTAAATTGGCAAAAGATGAATAAAATGCTGGGGAAAGACACCTGGGAACATCCAGATGAACACTTCAGCAAAAGATTTAAAACAAATAATGAAAGCAATGAAACACAACAGGTATCTAAATTCCCGGACACAAAACTACATCTATTCGAAGCTGACGCTTAGTATTGTAGTTTTAAAGTTCATTCTGTGCAAATAGACAGCTATTTAAAAAAATTAAAATGGTGAATTCCTGTTATTCACCTCAAAACATGCCTCTGCCTAGTTCTCTAAGGTAACCACTGCAGTGTTGTGAAAAACTCCAGCTTGTGATTTTACAGTTTCAGATATTGTCCTTCAGTCCCTTCCTGCAGTGCATTCGGAGAAGGATAGCATCACTATAAAATAACTACACATTATGTAAATAGATTAGTGATGTATAAACTTTATACAGATCTGTCCAGGCTGAGCTATCTCCATCATGGTCACATGAAGGCAATGATTCAAAAACTTAGTAAAATCACATACACACCACTTAAATTTGCTATACCTAACAATTAAACTGAGTTTGGGCAGAGGTTCCTCTGATTCTATTTCCATTATGGGTCCTTACAGTATTCTATTGGTTTATTGGATCACCTTTCAACCTTCATCAGTAGTTAATTTCACCGGCAAATCACTCCAAATTAACAGATAATCTCAGCTAACTGTATTATCACACCCAGAATAACTTCATTCTGAAAACAGTCGAGGCCAAAGCATCGAATGTTTTCAACATGGAAATAGATACAGCTCTTAAGATTAAAGGCAAAGTTGCATGACAAAATTGGAAACAGGGCACTGAGTAAGATGATCAGTCAGGATCATATCAAATGGTGTAGCAGGCTTGAAAGGCCAAATGCCCTACTCTTGCTCCTATTTTCTATGTTTCATACTGTAGGATTTCTTTTTGTACTTAATTAATTTTGGACACACTAGTAATGGCCATGAGTTGAGAGAACACAAGCATTCCAGCCTGTATAGTGCTTCACCATTTCTCTTAAAAAAAATAGAACATTCAAAATAAAAACGTACGTACAAGATATTCTGTGAAATGTAAAACAACTGAACAAAGGGCGAGCAGGTTAATATTCGGCTACTTACCCAGCAGCTGCGGGCTTCACATGCAAATAGTTTTCTTGCACAAACAGTGGCGCTATTGAGTAATCATGGAAGAAAAGGTCGGACTTGTCGATCAGACTCATATGGGCAGTCTCCTCTCCAGCAGCAAATACTTTTCTCACGACATCAAATGGACCCTGAAAACAGGATATTGACATTTTTGAGTAAGAAATATCCATATGGATTTTTTTAGTATATGAAAGTAAAATAGTGCATTTATCTAATGGAATATCCAAAAGGTATTTTCTTTTTCAAGATTTGCTCAAAATATTAGGATTATCACAAATACTATTCACAATTGTACTAAACTAGACAAAAAGTAAAGTATGATTTTCCAATACATTTATTGTTCAGTTTATACCCTACTCCCCTTCGCAGTTTTTCCTGGGAACACCAGTACTTGATCCCAATGCTGAATGCACTAAATTGGGAGAAGGTAGCATAGCAGTCATGTCACTGGACGAGTAATCCAGAAGTCTGACTAATGATCTGGGGACACAGGTTCAAAATCCCACCATGACAGCTGGTGGAGTTTAAATTCAATTAATGAATTGAAAAGCAGTCTGGTAACCATTGCTGACTGTCATAAAGAACCTGATTTACTAATGTGTTGGAGGGAAAGAAAGCGGCCAATTTATCTGAGACAACAAGGTGCAGGGCTGGATGAACACAGCAGGCCAAGCAGCATCATAGGAGCAGAGAGGCTGACGTTT
>NC_063332.1:85282614-85327502 GCF_021869965.1 Rhincodon typus
GGCCCTAAACCCCACCTCTTCCTCCGTTACATTGATGACTGTATCGGCGCCGCCTCGTGCTCCCACGAGGAGCTCGAACAGTTCATACACTTCACTAACACCTTCCACCCCAACCTTAAGTTTACCTGGACCATCTCTAACACCTCTCTCCCCTTCCTGGACCTCTCTGTCTCCATATCGGGCAACCACCTAGAAACCGATATTCATTTCAAGCCCACCGACTCCCACAGCTACCTAGAATACTCCTCCTCCCACCCACCTTCCTGCAAAAATGCTATCCCCTATTCCCAATTCCTTCGCCTCCGCCGCATCTGCTCCCAGGATGAGGCATTCCACTCCCGTACATCTCAGTTGTCCTCGTTTTTCAAGGACCGTAACTTCCCCTCCTCGGTGGTCGAGAACGCCCTCAACCGTGTCTCCCACATCTCCCGCACCTCATCCCTCACACCCCGTCCACGCAATAAAAACCAAAAAAGAATCCCCCTCGTCCTCACGTACCACCCCACCAACCTCCGGATCCAACGCATCATCCTCCGACACTTCCGCCATCTGCAATCCGACCCCACCACCAAAGACATCTTTCCCTCCCCACCTTTATCTGCTTTCCGGAGGGACAACTCTCTCCGTGACTCCCTTGTCCGCTCCACACTCCCCTCCAGCTCCACCACACCCGGCACTTTTCCCTGCAACCGCAGGAAGTGCTACACCTGCCCCCATACCTCCTCCCTCACCCCCATCCCAGGCCCCAAGAAGACTTTCCACATCAAGCAGATGTTCACCTGCACATCTGCCAATGTGGTATACTGCATCCGCTGTACCCGGTGTGGCTTCCTCTACATCGGGGAAACCAAGCGGAGACTCGGGGACCGCTTTGCAGAACACCTACGCTCGGTTCGCAACAAACAACTGCACCTCCCAGTCGCGAACCATTTCAACTCCCCCTCCCATTCCTCAGACGACATGTCCATCCTGGGCCTCCTGCAGTGCCACAATGATGCCACCCGAAGGTTGCAGGAACAGCAACTCATATTCCGCTTGGGAACCCTGCAGCCCAATGGTATCAATGTGGATTTCACAAGTTTCAAAATCTCCCCTCCCCCTACCGCATCCCAAAACCAGTCCAGCTCGTCCCTGCCTCCCTAACCTGTTCTTCCTCCCACCTATCCCCTCCCCCTTTTCTGATGAAGGGTCTAGGCCCGAAACGTCAGCCTCTCTGCTCCTATGATGCTGCTTGGCCTGCTGTGTTCATCCAGCCCTGCACCTTGTTGTCTCGGATTCACCAGCATCTGCAGTTCCTACTATCTCTGGGCCAATTTATCTGGTCTGGTTTACTCATGACTCCAAACCCACAGCAATGTGGCTGACCCTTAAATGGCCTAGCAAGTCACTCAGTTCACAGACAATTGAAGAGAGGCAACGTGCTGCCCAGTGTTAACATCGTACTCCGGAGCAGAAAACTCATGAAGACAACTCAACAAATTATACTAATCAAAAGCAAATATTCATCAGTGCTAGGACAAAAATTCACACTGGTTTGCAGGGAAGCCCAAACTCAAAATTTCATACCTACCACAATAATTCTGCTTCCACAATCTGTGCAACAATAAAGAACAAACTGTCTAAATGATGGCCTCACCAGTTTAGTATCTTTCCTTGTCTTGCTGCCATTTTCTTTTGCTTGATCATAAGTCAAAGTCTTGCTCTCTACGCACCACATACTGAGATTATGCAGAACCTAGAAAACATGGGAAAAGGAAGACATACAAGTGACAAGGTCAATGATGCCAAAACATTTAGGAATCATGCTGAGTTTGTGGACAGAGAAAGCGTAAAAGGAAACTGCAGGACACTTGAAACAGCTCAAGGGTCTCATTTCAGACTAGAAGCTGCATTCTGATGAATTTAGATTTCCTCTACCCCACCAGTACACCCATACATCGAGACCATGGAACACACCATAGCTGAAGTGGGTGGAGATGGACTTTGATCCAAAGCTTGCTAATGTTCCCCAAATACCTTCCACTGTGAGCTGCAGAAGGAATTGACAGGACTACTTGGCACCACTCCCTGTTGACAAGGATCAGATCTTTAGGAACAGCGAAGATAACAGACCACAGAGAGAGAAACAGAGTAGTGACATCTGATTTGTTTTCTTTTTAAAAAAAATGAAACATGCAGACAGAAAAGATGAAATTATTCCAACAAATATCTAATAAAACACCATTGTAAAGCTCAATATCCAAAACTTTAATCTGATGACTGCATTGTCAATAGCTTGAAGGTTTTGAATAAACATCTGCTGAAAAATAAATGTGTCAATTGCCCAAGATATTCGTATACAACTTGTGCAGATCGCTCTCACAAGTATAGACAGACTCTATATTACAAAACTTGCTGTAAAGCAAATGAGGAAAGTAAATTATTTGAAATTCACAAATATGATCAATAAAACAAGAATTTTGCACTGTTAGAGGAGCAAATAGTTTTGATGTCCAGATCCACAAATAACTAAAGTTTGACACAGAGGTACAGAAAATAATCAAAAAGGCTCATAATGTTTCTCAGGGGTGCTAAAATCAAAAAGGGAGAATTTTTTTTAATGCAATTGCACAGAGCCCTGATCAGATTTCATCTGGAATGCTGCATCAGCTTTGAACATTAATCCTCATTAACCTGGCTTGGCACAGATTCACCAGAATGCAAACAAGGTTCGAAGAATTAAATAATGAGGACAGGTTGTATAAATAAAACCCAAAAGAACTGCAGATGCTGTAAATCAGGAACAAAAACAGAAGCTGCTGGAAAAGCTCAGCAGGTCTGGCAGCATCTGTGAAGAAAAAACTCAGAGTTAACGTTTCAGGTCCAGTGACCATTCCTCAATTACAAAACGTTAACTGAGTTTTTTTCTTCGCAAATGCTGCCAGACCTGCTGAGCTTTTATAGCAACTTCTGTTTTTGTACAGGTTGTATAATCCCTTAGGCAGAGAAGTTTGATCATTATATAACAATTTGGTAGAGGTGACATAGAGAAGCTGCTTCCTCTGGTGATTATATCTCTAGAACACATGGACATAAGCTAGGAGTTATACCATGAAAGAGTGAAATCAGAAAACACTTCTCACAAAGGGTAACAGAAATCTAGGCTTAGCCCTCCCAAAAGGTTTGTGGGTGCTCAGTTCAGGTATCAAGGATACAGTGCAAAACTAGCAAGTGGAGGTCAGGGACAGACCAGTCATGATCAAACTAAATGGTTAAAATTGGTTGGAGGCTGAACGGTCTCCTATTAGTCTGATGTACACTGTGTAAACTAGCTTAATGATTCTCAGCCCTTGGCTCAAAACGCCAGCCTCTTTTTAAAGAAAAGATTGCCTTTGCTTTAACTGTACCTTTCAAAATTTTATTTGTTCCTATTTTCAATAGATTCTGGGAGTTATATACAAATGACAAATACTGCATTTTAAGCAATTAAACACTCCAGTACTGAAAACCAAGAGTAGGAAACAGACATGTTATAAAGCACTTGCTGCCAATAGGTAGTAACAATGACACGGATCCAGTTAAAACAAAAACTTAAGTTATTGAGGTAACGAGGACGTACCTGCAAACAGACAGTTCTGCAAACTATCATTTTACAGTGTTGCATTACACAAAATACAAGCATTTTGCTGTTAATTCCAGTGTTATGCCAACATTTCAGTTCACTCACCTGTCTGATGTCCTGATTTGCTGCAAGTATAATTTCATTCAGAGCTGGAGGGGGAATCTTCAAGCCTTCTTTAAAAGCAACAGTCATCATTGCGCCCTGAAAGAAAGTGACTTACAGAAGTGATCAGAGGATCATATATATCAGCATTTTGTACAGAAACATTGCAGACTGAATGAATTTTATTTTTGGTTTAGTTATAGGATGATGTAAAATAACTGTTCTGTGATACAATGCTACCTTTGTCACTGCTAAAGCAGCCAGGTCAATGAGGGTCACGGAGTAGAATGGGTAACTAATTTCCAGTTCACTATTCACCCAATATTTGTGCCCTCGTGTGGAAATGACACTCCCAGTTTCTCAACAAGCACAGCAAAAAGGGGCAAAAATCTGATGGTTGAGAATGGAGGCAGGGTTGAGACTGAAGGCACAATATATAAATCAAAATAATCAATATTACTGCCTTCAAAGCAGAACAACCAATACATGAAAGTTTAAGCAACCAGGAAACCACGCAGTGGCAGAATACATATCACTTGATACAACAGGTGAACAGCTAATCAAGTCCCACCTTGATTTGTTCTACTCGAGGCCGCTGAAAGCGGAGGTCAAAGCAGTAATTGGCCAGTGAACGGATCTTGGGATGATTTCGGTCATTACATATACAGAGAATAGGGACTTTGGTCTGTTTAATGAGAGAAATCATTTCCTGGAAAAGAAAAAAAATCCAAAATTATAACTAGCCAGTCAGTCAACATCTACATCTCCACTGAACTCAAAGCACTCATTTCCAGTCCAAACATGGTTAGGCATCCTAGGAAAGGATTTTCCAGGTGTTCCATTCCTTAATTAGTTTGATTTTTATCAGGAGAACACATAGTTTTTTTGGTAGTATATACTGTGGAAACATATTAGATGGATTTCTGGTTTATTGCTTTTGTCATGATTGCAACTTTAACAACAATTGCTAAATACAAATCATGAACATAAGTTCAGGTTAAAGTGATAAATGTGTGTAATACATAATGATAATTTGGAATGTGGGTTTTTAAAGTAGAAGCAAATATGTTTTTGTTTCAGGGTTTCTGTAAGGGTAACTATTTCTCAACAAAGGATCAAAGTCATTTGGAACAATGAACTAAACATAACTTCGAAGGAATCCTCTAACTTAAGTGCCTAGCAAGATACCCATAACGTTAATTGACGAAATGCTTACAATGCTGTGTTTTATGACATACAAAAACTGTAACAGCCAAGGGCTGCTAGTAGCTTAAAAAGAATGAGGTTTTATTTCAGAAAATCAGCATATCTACAGATGGACGCTTTGTTAGCTTGTAGAGACAATTTGTGTAAGTCTTCTGGATGTCAGAACTGAAGGAATCTGGGAAACAAAACAGGAAACAGTCAAAAACAGAAGACAGACGAAAGCATCATACAGGTTGAAAGTGGAGAATACATTAAAAAGACTGTATTAAAAGGAACTTCATCTGAATGCATGCAGTATTGCAACAAAGGTTTAATGATTTGTTTGCACAAATTAAGGTAAATGGACATGATTTAATTGCTGTAATGAAGACATGGCCAAAGAGTGACAAAAATATCCAAGGATATTCTACATTTAGGAGGCACAGACCAAAAAAGGAAAAGGAGGAGGTAGCACTCCTAACATGAAGCAACATCAGTACATTAATAACAGAGGATTTTCAATGAATCAAGATATAGAATCAGTTTGGACAGAACTAAGAAACACCGAGGGAAAGTAAATATCAGTGGGAATTGTTTAAAAAAATAACAAACTAGTCCCAATACAAAACAAAGAACTGCAGATGCTGAAGATCTGAAATAAAAACAGAAATTTCTGGAGGAATTCAGCAGGTCTGGCAACAACTGGGGAGACAAAGCAGAATTAACGTTTCGAGTCCAGCGACTCTTCTTCAGAACTCAAGCTAGCACTAATTCTGGACACATTATAAAATCAGGAAATCAGAGATTCGGGTGATACAGTAATAATGGTTGACTTCAATTTGCATAAAGTCTAGGTCAGCAAAATCAGATATGGAGGATGAATTCCTGTAGTGTGGATAAGATGCGTTTCAGGAAAAGTACATTCAGAAGTGAACGAAGTATGGGGCTATTTTAGATTTGGCATTGTGTAATGAGAAGGGGCTAATTAATAACTTTGCTGTAAAATGCCTTTTGGAAATACTGACCATAATATGACAGAATTTTACAGGAAGAACTAATGCAATATAGTACAATCTAAAACTAAAATCATAGTCACAGATTCATAAAGATGTACAGCATGGAAACAGACCCTTCGGTCCAACACCTCTATGTCAACCAGATGTCCTAAATAAATCTGGTCCCATTTGATAGCATTTGGCCCATCTTCCTCTAAACCCTTCCTATTTATATACCACCCAGATGCCTTTTAAATGTTGTAATTGTACCAACCTGCACCACTTCCTCAGGCAGCTTACTCTATACACGCACCATCTGCTGCGTGAAAACGTTGCCCCTTAAATCCCTTTTAAATCTTTCCCTTCTCACTTTAAACTTTTAGTTTTGGGCTTCCCCCACCCCAGGGAAAAGACCTTTTCTATTTACCCCATCCATGCCCCTCAGGAGTTTATAAACCTCTATGAAGTCACCCCTCCGCATCCAACACTCCAGGGAAAATAGCTCCAGCCTATTCAGCCTCTCCCTATAGCTCAAACCCTCCAACTCTGGCAACATCCTTGTAAATCTTTACTGAACCCTTTCAAGCTTCACAACATCCTTCCTATAGTAGAGAGACCAGAATTGCACACAGTACTCCAAAAGTGGCCTAACCAAGCCACAACATGACCTCCCAACACCTATACTCAATGCACTGGCCAATAAAGGCAAGCATACCAAACGCCTTCTTCACTATCCCTTCTACCTGCAACTCCACTTTCAAGGAACTATGAACCTGCACTCCAAGGTCTCTTTGTTCAGCAACACTCAAGACCCCTTGAAACTTCCTCACAACCTGGGTACATTCCCACCCAGTTTGGTGTAATCAGCAAATGTAGAAAATATTGTACAGATATTTTCAGACCATTAAGCGTATAAGTCCTGCCCTGATTTGCCTTCCCAAAAGTCTTAAATTTGCGCAAAGGAAACCATGAGGGGCAGGTTGGGTCGGGTGGATTGGAAAATACATGAGAAAATTTGACGGTAAGCAGACAATGGCTATAACGAAATATGACAAGGTCTACAACAGATATACATTCCTCTTTAGAAAAATCTCCTAAAGAGAAAGCAAATCAAACACAGTGAACGAAAAACGTTCAGACTACATTAAATCAAAGGAAGTGGACTAGAAAAATGACAAAAATAATGATATGCCTGAGGACTGGGAGCAATTTAGGACCAAGAAACTAATACATAAAGGGAAAACAGAATATAAGTGCAAGCGAGCAAATCACAAAGAGGGACTGCAAAAGCAGTCTATTGATACATGTAAGAAAAAGG
The DNA here is from genome assembly GCF_021869965.1 of Rhincodon typus. Classification (NCBI taxonomy): domain Eukaryota; kingdom Metazoa; phylum Chordata; class Chondrichthyes; order Orectolobiformes; family Rhincodontidae; genus Rhincodon; species Rhincodon typus. The sequence goes on from NC_063332.1 coordinate 85,289,816, forward strand.
ATACAAATAGGCCAATTACAGGTGGAGAAAGGAGAATTTATTGTGGAGCACAGAAAATTTGCAGACAAATTAAACAGCTACTTTGCATTTGGTTTCAAGAAGAAACCCTCCCAAAAATACTTGGCCTCCAAGGAATTTGTGAAACTGCAAAGCTAAAAGAAATTAGTGTTAGTAAAGAAGAAAGTGCTTGACAAATTAGCTGGGATCAAAGGGTAATTTATCTCCTGGACCAGATTTACCTTCATCCCAGGGTGTTATAGAAAGTAGCAAAAGAGATGCATTGGTGGTCTTCTTTCATAATGTTATAGATTCTGAAAAGGTTCCTGCTGACTGGAAGATAGCAAATATAACTACTATTCAAGGACAGAGAAAGAGTGAGAATGGAGAACTACAGACCTGTTAGCTGGATGTCTCTCATAGGGAGTACTTTATCTATTACAGAAGGATATAATAACTGAACATCTACCAAAAAATAGGGCAAGGTCAACATGGATTTATGAAAGGGAAATCATGAGAAAGAAATTTATTGGGATTTTCTTTTGCAGGATTTACCTACAGCACATACAAAGGATAACCAGTCAGTGTTGTGTATTTGAATGTGCAGAAGGCTTTTGATAAAGTCCCACACGGGAGGTTAATAGCAACATTAGAGTTAATTAGATTTGGGAAAATACACAAGTATGGATCGAGAACTAGTTAACAGATGGAAAGCAGAGTGTAGGAACAAAAATTCAGGATGACAGGCTGTTTAGTAGGATACCCAAGAGTCAGTGCTAAATCCACAACTGTTCACTATCTATATCAATAATTTGGATGTGGAGACCAGCAGCAAAGGGCCTTTGAATTAATCTGATTAATGCATAGTCAAATGTTTGAGGGGTCTTGTGGTGCAGTGGTAGTATGCCTACCTCTGAACCAGGTGGCCCAGGTTCAAGTCCCACCTGCTCTAGAGGTAGGTCATTATATCTCTGAACTGATTGATCTGAAAATATCTGTACAATATTTCTACATTTGCTGATTACACCAAGCTGGGTGGGAATGTACCCAGGTTGTGAGGAAGTTTCAAGGGGTCTTGGACAGTCTAAGTGAATGGGCTAGAATATGACAAATGGAATATAATACAAGTATGAAGCTAGTCACCTTGGTTCTTGTTCTGTGACATCCTTGATCTGGCCCTTCTTTCAGCTACATCATAATTCTGTATGGAAATCTGGATCTGTAAATCCTCAATCTTATTTACTGTTGCGAAATTGGGTAGAGTACTTGTGGATTGGAAGGCAGTAAGTTAGAATTTGTTGTTTATAAAATGCTAGGGGGTAAAGCAATATATGTGGCCCCTTTAAAAGATGATGTGCTTTTTCTATGATTAGAGATATAAAATGGAAGTCCATGAGCAGCAGCTTGAAAGTTCGCAAGTACAAAGAGCACCTGAATTGAAACATTTGTATCGAAAGGCTGTACAGTTAGCAGGCCCAGCAGCAGTTTTACCAAGACAAGTGTTGATTGAAGCAAGCACATAGATGCCAAAAAACAATTAAATTTAAAGGTTTTGACAACAACATTATTGTAAGAAATATTAATATATCATCAAGGGTAGAAAAGAAGGGGCAGCTGGGCAAAGACATGAGAGCTACCTGCCATCCGCCAGAATTAACAACCCTCAGCTCTCAAGGCAGAATCGCCGGCTCCCACAGCCTACTCTATGTTTTAGAGAAAGCACCATCTAAAGAACAAAAGGTCTCCACGGCACGACTAGTGAATATTCCCGACAGAAGAATCAACGGAGAAGACGTTCCTGACTGAAGAATCGATTGAGAACATTCCAGAAGACACGTAACCTGGCTGTAATTTTGAGAAACTAAATTGTTATTTATTATATGTATTTATAAAACAGTGAGACTTATATTTATTGGAACAACGTACCATTAGAATCTTGTTTTATTCAGGAATAGTTTGTAGTTATAAGGGGTTTATTCGGTCTGTTAATAGTTTAGTTAATTTGCTCACTGTTAAGAGTTAGATAAATAAATTGTTACTTATTGATTTTAAAGTGAGTGTCAGGGTTTTATTTTATTTAACTACTAACTTGCTGAAAAGCAGGTTACACCACTTTTCACACTCCTTTTACAGATTATGAAGCGAGGTACTCCTCTTTGAGTATTTCGGTTTTAGTTCTCAGGGGGTCAACCTCCACTTTATAACAGTACTATACTCTGTGCGTTCATACACAAGCCCAGTAACCATGATTTGCATGCTATTACTTTTGCTTTTACTCAGGACCCACCTATTGACTTACTCACTCTAGCGTTGTCTATCTCTTCCAGTAGTCCATGCACCTTGGTATTCTTCTCTGAATTTTCTCCCCATTCCCACAAATTCCCATAATTTTCTTTTCTGGTTGAGTATAATTAATCCTATTACAGTATCTTACAGTGATGATGCTATGGAGTCAGTAGTTCAAATTCGAAACATGGGCGAAATGCGAATTCAACAAAATATGATTAATTTGTCAGCAAATAACTTTGCCAGAGCAAAAATCTCAACTTGTTTACTAATGGTTTAGGAACCGGTAACACTTGTGAGACTAACTACAGGTGACCCCAGTTACACTGATTCTCAACGCTTCAGTGGCAATAGAAACAAGCAAGATCCTGCAGGGGGCAAGTGCATTTTCCAAATATAATTTCACTGAAACAGCAGCTTCCTGTTCTTTTTTCAAATGATCTATTCACTCATGGGATGTGGACATCATTAGTTGGGTCAGCATTTTATTGCCTGTCCAGAGTTGCCCTTGAGAAGGCAGTGGTGAGCAGCCTTCTTGAACGACTGCAGTCAGTGTGCTGTGTGTTGACTCACAACGTCCTTAGGGAGGGAATTCTAGGATTTGGCCCCAGTGACAGTAAAGGAACAGCAAAATATTTCCAAGTCAGGATGGTAAGTGGTTTGGAAAGAATCTTGCAAGTAGTGGTATTCCCATGTATCTGCTGCCATTATCCTTCTAGTCTGAAGTGATCATGGGTTTGGAAAGTGCTGGCTGTCTGAGGATCTTTAGTAAATTTCTGCAGCGCATCTTGTAGAGAATACACTGTGGTTACTGACCATCAGTGGCAGAGGGAGTGGATGCGGTGCCAATCAAGCAGGCTGCTTTGTTCTGGATTATGTCAAGATTCTTGAATGTTGTTGGAGCTGCAGACATCACACTGTGTATTCCATCAGACTCCCAACCTGTGCCTTGTCGATGGTGGACAGGCTTTGGTGAGTCAGGAGTTTAGTTTCTCACCACAGTATTCCTCACCTCTGACCTGCTCTTGTATTTATATGGCAAGTCCAGTTGGGTTTCTAGTCAGAGGTAACCAAGGATGTTAATGGGTTGGGGTGGGGTTGGGGGGCGTTCAGTGATGGTAACACCATTCAGTGTCGGGGCAGTGGTTAAATTGTCTTTTATTGGAGATGGTCATTGCCTGGCATTTGTGTGGCACAAACGTTACTTGTCGGCCCAAGCTGTAACATTGCCCAGGTCTTGTTAGATTTGAAAATGGACTGCTTCAGTATCTGAGGAGTCAGAAATGGTGCTGAACACGATGCAGTTATCAGCGAACACACACGTCTGACCTTGTGATCGAGGGAAGTTCACTGAAGGAGCAGGTGAAGATGGTTTGGCCCAGGAAACCACCCTCAGGAACTTCTGCAGAATTGTCCTGAAGCCAAGGGGACTGACCTCCAACAATAACTATCCTCTATCTGCCAAGTGTGACACCAACTAGTAGAGAGTTTGCTCCATGATTCGCACCGATTCCAGTTTTTCTACGGCTCCTTAATGCCATACTCGGTCAAATGCAGCGTCTTTGTCAGGGGCCATCACTCTCACCTCACCTCAGAAATTCAGGTCTTTTGTCTGTGTTTGAATCAAGGCTGCAATGAGGTCAGGAACCGAGTGGCCTGGCAGAACCCAAACTGGGCGTCACGGAGCAGGTTACTGCTAAGCAGGCGATGCTTGATAGCACTATAGATGACACTTTCTATCACTTTACTGATAATCGACAGTACACTGATAGAGCAGTAATTAGTAGGAGACAATAAGGACTGCAGATGCTGGAAGCCACAGTCTAGAGGTTTGAGGCTGGAAAAGCACAGCAGGTCAGACGGCATCTGAGGAGCAGGGAAGTCAACGTTTCGGGCCAAAGCCCTTTGTCAGGGCTGGGGTGGGGGAGGGGAGCCCAGAAATAAATAAGAGGGAGGTAGGGCTATAGGAGGGTAGGACAGATGATGATAGGTAGATGCAGATAAGGGGTTATTGTGATTGGTCCGTGGGAAGGGTGGAGCAGATAGGTGAGTGAGAAGATGGGTACGTTAGGTCAGGTCAGGAGGTGGAGGGCTGGACATGGGATAAGGCTGGGGGTGGAGGGATTTCGAAACTGGTGAAGTCAATATTAAGACCATTGGGCTGTAAGCTTCCAAGGCAAAATATCACCTGTTGGTCCTCTAGTTTACGTCGAGGAGGGCAAGGATGGACATGTCGTCAGGGGAATGCGATGGGAAATTAAAATGGATGGCAACCTGAAGGTCAGGTTTGTTGTTGTGTGCAGAGCGCAGATGCTCCATGAACCAGTCCCCAAGTCTGCGTTTGGTTTCCCCGATATAGAGGGGGCCACATCAGGAGCAATGGATACAACAGATCAGGTTGGATGAAGTGCAGGTGAATCTCTGCTGGATCTGGAAGGATTGTTTGGGGCCTTGGATGGAGGAGAGAAGGGAGGTGTGGGGGCATGTATTGCACCTCTTGGAGTTGCAGGGAAAAGGTATCAGACATGGAGGCGGAATTGGAGGAGAGTGTAGAACTGACAATGGAGTCACGGAATGAACACTCCCGGTGGAAAGCGGACAGGGGTGAGGGGGGTAATATCTTTTTGGTGGTGAGATCTGATTGCAGGTGGTGGAAATGTTGGAGGATGATGCATTGGATTCAGAGGTCAATGGTTTGGTACATGAGCACTAAGGGCACACTATCCTTACTATTGTTTTGGAGGTGGGGGATGGGGTTTGAGGGCAGAAGTGCAGGAAATGGAGAAAATGCTGTTGAGGGCATCCTAATTATAGGGGAGGGGAAATTACAGTCCCTAAAGTAGGATACAAGACAGAAGCAGAAATGAAACCATTCAGCCCATCGAGTCTGCTCCACCAGTCAATCATGGCTGATAAACGTCTCAACACCATTCTCCCACTTTTTCCCCGTGACCCTTGATCCCCTTGACAATCAAGAACCTATCTATCTCCATTTTAGATATACTCAATGACCTGGCCTCCACAGCCTTCTGTGGTAGTGAATTCCATAGATTCACCACTCTCTGGCTGAAGACGTTTCTCCTTATCGCCATTCTAAAAGGTCTTCCATTTACTCTAAGGCTGTACCCTCAGGTCCTAGTCTCTCCTACCAATGGAAACATCTTCCCAACATTCACTCTGTCCACACCATTCAGTATTCTGTAAGTTTCAATTAGATATCCCCTCATCCTTCTAAACTCCATCTAGTATATACCCAGAGTCCTCAAACAATCCTCTTATGTTAAGCTTTTCATTCGTGGGACCATTCTCGTGAACCTCCTCTGAACCCGCTCCAGGGCCAGTAACTCTTTCCTGAGATATGGGGCCCAAAACGGCACACAATACTCCAAATGTGGTCTGACCAGAGCCTTATAGAGCCTCAGAAGTACATCCCTGCTTTTATATTCGAGTCCTCTCAAAATAAATGCCAAAGTTGCATTTGCCTTTCTAACTACTGACTCAACCTCCAAGTTTACTTTGACAGAATCCTGGACTAGAACTCCCAAGTCTCTTTGCACTTCAGACTTCTGAATTTTCTCCCTATTTAGAAAATAGTCCATGCCTTTATTCTTCTTACCAAAGTGCATGACCTCACACTTTTCCACGTTGTACTCCATCTGCCACTTCTTTGCCCATGCTCCTAACCTGTCCAAATCCCTCTGTACCCTCCCTACCTCCTAAATACTACCTGTCCCTCTACCTATCTTTGTATCATCTGCAAACTTAGGCAGAATGCCCTCAGTTCCTTTATCTAGAACATTAATGTATTTAGTGAAAGGTTGCGGTGCCAACACTGACACTTACGGAACACGACTTATCACCGGCTGCCATCCTGAGAGGACCCTTTTAACACCGCTTTCTGCTTTCTGCCAGACAGCCAGTCTTCTTTTCATGCTAGCGCCTTGCCTCTAACACCATGGGCCCTTATCTTACTCAGCAGCCTCCTGTGCGGCACCTTGTCAAAGACCTTCCTGAAGTCCAGGTAGATAACATCCATTGGCTCTCCTTTGTCTAACTTGCTCGTGACTACCTCAAAGAATTCTAACAGGCTCGTCAGGCATGATCTGCCCTTGATGAAGCCATGCTGACTTTGCTCTATTTTACCGTGCACTTCCACGGTATTCAGAAATCTCATCCGTCACAATGGACTCTAAAATCTTACCCATGATCGAGGTTAGGCTAATCGGCCTGTAATTTTCAGTCTTTTGCCTAACTCCCTTTTTAAACAGGGGTGTCATGTTAGTGATTTTCCAGTCCTCTGACTTCAGCGATTCCTGAATCTGTGATCTCCTGGAGTGGAACGCCTCATCATGGGAGCAGATGCAACAGAGGTGGAGGAATAGGGAGTATGGGATAGCATTTTTGCAGGAGGGTGGGTGAGAGGTGGTGTAGCCGAAGTAATTGGTCAGGTTGGAATTGTCTTGTTTTTTTTAAACATACAAGACATACCTGGGCAATTTTCTACATTGTCGGGTAGATGCCAGTGTTGTAACTGTGGTGGAACAGCTTGTCTGGGGACCGAAAAGTTCTGGAGCACAAGTCTTCAGTATTATTGCAGAAGTATTATCGGGGTCCAAACCCTTTGCAATATCCAATATCTCCAACTGTTTTTTGGAATCATGTGGAGTGAATCAAATCGTCTAAAGACCAGCATCTGTGATGCTGGGGACTACCAGAGGAGGCCAAAATGGATCATCCATTCGGCACTTTTGGGTGAAGACTGTTGCAGGTGCTTCAGCCTTATCTTTTGTGTTGAGCTCTTCCATCATTGCCAATGGGGATATTTGTGGAGATTCTTCGTCCGAGTTGTTTATTTGGCTGACACCAGTCACAACAGGTTGCGGTAGGATTGCAGAGTTTAGATCTAACCCACTGGTTGTGGGATCGCTTGCTGCTGTTTGTTATGCAAGTAGACCTGTTTGGTAGTTCACCAGGTTAACACCTGTGATGAATCAACACTACAGATAAATCAGTAACATTTCACTGAGCCAGTCAAGTTCATACCAAATACTATATGCTGTTGGAAACACCATCCTGCAAATACAACAGAAAAGAGCAGTTCCCTTTTTCACAGTCACCCAGTGTTCAAACATAAACTAGACTTAGCATTATGTTAAAAATTGCCTGGGCGTAATTTAAACAAATAAGCTCCACGTTAAATAAAGCAAACTGTTACCTGTATCCCTCCCCTGTCCTCATTGCCAGCCATCCCATCCACCTCATCCATGATTAGCAAGTGTTTGGTGCTTACTGATGGTGCTCCTAAAAAGAAAGATGTAATTTAAAACACAGCAGAAAAGCTAGCTAGCTATTTGTTAACTGGTGACAACGGTGTATTGGCAAATCCAATGTGGACCCACTTCATTCATCAGTACCCACCTAAGGAGAATCCTTTGATACTTGTATTGTTGAGTGACTCTGCTATCACTTCCTTCAGTGTGTTTTTGCTGCGAGTGACACTGGCATTAAGTTCAACATAGCTGTAGCCCAGATCCTTTCAGAAAAAACAAACTTGTATTGAATTATTTTTTAAAATGCATTTTTAAAAACGCAAGCTTTTAACAAAACAAATGTTTAAGGTCTGGAATGCACTGCAGGAGAGCATGCAGAAGGCAGGTCCAAATCAAAGTATTTAATGCAGAATTGGACTGTTATCTGTGAAGGAAGAGTGTGCAGAGTTACAGGGAGAAGTCAGGAGAATGGCACTCAACGAACTACTAATACAGTGAACCAGCACAGTCCCAATTAACCTAATGGCCTCCTTCTATACTATAACAATTCTATGACTGTGTGAACAAACCACATAAGGAAATAATAATAAGGAAAGGATGATCAAAGGTTTGGTCAAAGAGGTAGGTTGAAGGTGGGTCTTTTAAGGAGGGACAGAGAGGTATAGAGGGTATTCTGGAGCTAAGCTGGTGTAATTAAAATCAAGCATAAACAAGAGGCCAGAATTAGGAACACAGAGGTCTTAGAAGAATGTGGAGCTGCAAAAGATTAGAGATTGAAAGGAGAAAGGCCATGGACAGATTTGAAAAACAAGGATAAGAATTAGTCAAGCAATATCTTTATTTTAAAGGGAAACGGTACTTGGTACAAGACACAGTCAACAAAGTTTTAAATGACATCAAGTTTACAGAGCGCAGCAGGTAGGAAAGCAGTCAGGAGGTTATGAGAATGATCCAGTTTAAAGGTGATGAAGCATCAGAAAATTCAGATGAGCTGAAACAGGGGGAAAAGTCAATCACATTTACAGAAGTGGAAATTATATTAACACAAGATCAGAAGTTCATTTTGGGTTAAATGGGACACGAAAGTTGCAATCAGACTGGCTTAATCTCGACCAGTTGCCAATGAGCGACATGGAAATAGTAGGAGATAACACGGTGTAGAGCTGGATGAAGAAGGGTCTCGACCCAAAACGTCAGCTTTCCTGCTCCTCTGATGCTGCTTGGCCTGCTGTGTTCATCCAGCTCTATACCATGTTATCTCAGATTCTCCAGCATCGGCAGTTCCTACTATCTCTGGAAATAGTAGGAAACAGTTTGAATCAGACAAATCAGACAAAATCAATGTTTTCAGTCTGGAGGACAAAGATTTCAGGAAAGTGATAGAACAAAAGAAATGACGTGAGAAAGATTATGCAATAATTTTGACTGCACTGCATAATGGGGACAGGGCCTGATAGGGTGGGGGATATAGATTAATTTGGAAATTGAATAAGTATTTAACAGAAACAAACACGGTGTAAGAGCAAAGAATTGGAACTTAAGAGTCATGCAAAAGACCAGTCACAAAATGATCTCCTCCTGCTTTGTGCTGTTCTATGATTCCAAAAGGTCACAGCATTTGATGAGTCACAGCAATGGATAATGGTGACAACAGGACATACCAATATTTTTCTTTGTCTATTTTCTGCACAAAGCTCTCTTCACAGATATATTTACTCCTTGTAGTGGGTACAATTCCACAGATTCCAATGGTACTCTAATATCTCACTCAAAAGGTAATTCTTCATATGAGCCTCAATCAGGATTGGGGCAGGTTAATTCACAGAAAGAAGTATTACGAGTCAGTCGTTTTCTGTCCTCCCCAGACCTGTGCAGCTCAACTCATTAGATAAATCGACTTTGTGAACAAGAGAATTTTCAGAGGATTTTTTTAAACCCATTTAATCTTAGTATTGGTTTGGTTGGATTTGCATAGCATACGGCCCAGTACTTAAAAATCAGAATTTCCCCATGCATCATTATTTTTAATTAGCTAGAAACAGGACGCAGCTCTGATAAAAGGGCTCTCATGAATATCTGTCACTGAATATTCCCAATGAATAATAAAACTAATTAACGAGTCATAGCAAAGTAACAAGTAAAATAACAAAGTTGACACAGCATCCAAGTGGAGAATAAGAAACCATTTCCCTAAGCAAACATAGCAATAAATAGGGGCATATATTCAAAGTACATGGCAAAAAAAACTGAAGGGCAGTTGACACTTTTTTCATCTAGAGCGAGGTGGATTCCTGGAAACACTTTCAGAAAGGGTAGTAAAGGCGATCAGATTTCTGCATGAAAAAATACTTGGTGAATATTATTTCTAAAATACAAGATTACAGGGTATTAAATGTAATCAATGCTTTTCTTGAGAATTGCCTACAAGGTTGCATAAATCACTTGAAATATACATCAGTACTTGTGCATTTTTACTATAATCTATAAGGAGCTATGAAACCTCCATTAATGACATCTTGCTAATTAGATGGACATGAACAAAAAGACAGCCTAGTTTTTAATGCGGCAACTGCTTATAATGGGACACAAAATAACAGGAGATTATAATAGTTAAATTTCTACACTAAGGAAGTTCATTGCACTAAATGCTGGTGCATTAACCTTTCGCTACATTTTCACTACCTGGCAGAAATTACTACGCTTTTTCTTAGATGTTTGCAACTTTCTTTCCAGCAATGAAAATGCAAATGCTAGCAATCAGGATATTGTTGCTTGCAACCAACAAGACCTGCATGCTAAATCTAAATTAATTCAGGTGGATTAAAAGGTGCCCTGAAAGCACAAAAGACTGACTGTCACATCCTAAAGTATTACTCCAGCTATGATTAAGAAATGTGACATGACTTATTTAAGATATCAAGTTGCTTCTCCCAGGCTTGATACTACAACTTTGGTGTTACTGTAAAATGCAATAAACTGCATTGTAACATGCACCACATGTTAATCACAAAAAGGAAAATACATTTAATGTTTGGATAAAGCTTTCTTACCTTACAGACTAGAGTAGCTGTAGTTGTTTTACCTACACCAGGAGGACCAGACAGCAGCGCAGCTTTGAAAGTTGAACCATCATCCTTTCCACCAAATTTGTTGGATTTCGCTGGACAAAGGGACATTAAAAATGTAACTGCATGCTCTGCATTGCACAGCCATAACAGTGCACAATTACTACAAAAAAAAAGCTATTTTCATACATTGTAAATGATCTTGAGATTCCCTCATTAGCAATTATTTCACGATCTCTCTATTGACTGGAGCATGTAACTAGCAACACAACAGGTGGGAGATCAAAATAAATGTTTGCAAAGCAGTATGCTTTAATGATCCGGAATTCATTTTCTGAGAAGTTGCTGGAAGCAGAATCAATAGCTTCTAAAATGGAATTGAACATTATATATTGGTTTATTCAGAAAGAGAAAAGGACTGGGATTGACTGAATAACTCTTTCAGCTCAGGCATGATAGACTGAAATGGCCTCTATGCTGTATCGATCTATGTCTTGCATGGTTATTGTGAAACATCAAAAAAAAAAATAATTTTTGGAAGCATTTTGGAAGTTGAGATTGAATTGAATGGAAAAAATTAGATTCTTATGCTAATTGAAAACTACGTGCCCAAAAAGAAAATTCTGATTTTAAGGGAGAAAACTGTTCTGTGAAAGGCAGATGTGGTTAAAAGCAGTGGTTGCTCTCATGAGAAATCACTGGATAAAATAAAAAGGTCTGTCAACAAGCAAAAGGACCTTAAGGGTGTTTAAAATACATGAAAGAGTAAGAGATTCAGGTGTTGACTTTAGCCTTCAATTATGAGAACTATGGAAACTGGACAAGTTTATTATAAATATATTATATTTTCTGAAGAAGGGTCTAGGCCCGAAACATCAGCTTTCCTGCATCTCTGATGCTGCTTGGCCTGCTGTGTTCATCCAGGTCTACACCTTGTTATCTAAGTTTATAATAAAAGTCAGTCGACAATAGGTGAATTGCTTTCTTCAAATAAGTAAGGGCAGGAAAGGCTGCATAATAGAAAACTTAACAGAATAAATCAGCCACAAGGACAGTGATTCTCCAAGGAGAGCAAATTGTTGAAACATTAAACAATAAGTTAACTTGAAACAAACCAGAGTCTCAATCTCTCTCCATTCCTAGGTCAGGCCAAAACCGAATAAATACCCAGACAACACTAAAACAAAATGGTGCAGATGTTGAAAATCTCAAATAAGAACAAAAATGCTGAAAATATTCAGCATCTGTGGAGAGAGAATACACAAAGTTTTCTCACATGCAAGCTTTCAAAAGAACCCAAGAAGATACACTGGCCTGAAATGTAACCGTCTCTCTCTGCAGGGATGCTACCAGACTTGCTAAGTATTTCTGCCATATTTCATTTTTATTTCAAACTACCAGATGAGTCTGCTAACCAATCTGGATCATGTAACTTCATCAACAGTCAGAACAAGCTAGTTCTACCTAAACAGTTATTACCTAGTACTTGTCCAAGAAATGTATGTTTCCAATACATATCTAGGATGGCAGCAAATTTAAAGAGTTGTTGCTGCCTTAGGGGCAATTTTTCATTTTCTGCAAGAATTTCATTAATCTCTTTGTAATTAATTGCTGCGGCAGTGCAAGGATTCGGAGAAAACTGGAAGAACCCCATGGATCATATGGGGAGATGAAGCAAATAATAGTTCTCCTAGGTGGAGAAATGACTTGTTCCCAGCCTATGTTTATAAGTGGCACACCTTAACATTCTGAAAGAAATCTTTAAATAATGTAGTTGAATGAGAAAAGGTTGATGTAATAATTTATGTTTCATCCCATGACATGCAGACCAAACTCATGCATATTTCAAAAGACATGGTGACCAATTATCTCTGCGCTCTTCAAAGCTCCAGCAGTTCAGTTTGGTTCAATGTGCATGAAAAAGCAGCACAACAGAAAAGCAAAATTTGAACCTGTAACAGTTTCTCCAGCATTAAAACAAAAGTCATTTGGTGAAGTCATACAAAGGTGGGCCTGGAATCTAGACAGCAAAATGAAGAGGTTCATGATGCTGAGTATCTCTCAGTGGAGGCTGGTATGCAATGACAATGTTTATTCTTACTCCCTGTCATTCACATGTTCAAGCAGTCTAGTCATTCTGAAGAGGCATACCAGACTTGAAACATTATCTCTGCTTTTCTCTCTCCACAGATACTGCCAGACCGGCTGACTTTTTCTCGCATTCTCTCACGTTTTAGACATTTACAAACTTTGTAGGCATTACAACTAGTGTCAAATCACACACGAGGGGTTTGTCGCTGATAAGAGTGTAACAGATGTTAGTCTTTTGTTTCTATAGAGAAAGTCACGGATGAGCAGCCACCCGCAGCCTGAGGATATGGAGATGATCTCCACCTGTCAGAGTCATACAGCACAGAAACAGACCCTTCAGTCCAACCAGTCCGTGCTGAACATAATCCTCAACTAAACTAGCCCCACCTGCCTGCTCATGGCTTGTATCCCTCCAAACCTTTCCTATTCATGTACCTATCCAAACATATTTTAAATTTGCATCCACCATTTCCTCTGGAAGTTCAATCCACACATGAACCACCCTGTGTAAAAAATCTGCCCCTCATGTCTTTCTTAAATCTGTCTCATCTCACCTTAAAAACGTGCCCCTCGTCTTGAAATCCCCCATCCTGGGAAAAGGGCAACGACCATTAACTCTATCTATACCTCTCATTATTTTGCAACCTTTATAGAAATTTACCTGTGGAAAAAAGTCCCAACCTATCCAGCTTTTCTTTACAATTCAAGTCTTCCATACCCAACAACATCCTGATAAATCTCTTCTGAACCCTCTCCAGCTTAATAATATCCTTCCTTTAACTGGGCAACCAGAACTGGACACAGTATCCCTGAAGAGACCTCACCAATGTCCTGTACAACCACAATATGACTTCCCAACTCCTATATTCAAAGGACAGAGCAATGAAGGCAAGCATGCCAAATGCCTTTTTAACCATCTTGTCTATACATGACACAAACTTTAAAAAATTATGTACCTGCATACCTAGGTCCCTCTGTTCTACAACACCACCCAAGGTCCTACCACTAACTGTATTAGCCCTACCCGTGTTTTTTGTACCAAAATGCAATATCTCGCATTTATCCAGATTGACCTCCATCTGCCATTTTTCAGCCCATTGAGCCATTTCATCAAGATCCCTTTTTAATCTTAGAAAACCTTCTTCACTGAACACCATACCACCAATTGTGGTGTCGTCCACGTACTTACTAACTATGCCTTCTGTATTCTCATCTAAATCATTTATATTAATGACAACAGAACCGATCCCTGTGGAACACCACTGGTCACAGGCCTCCAGTCCGAAAGGCAACCACCCCACCACTATACTCTGTCTCCTGCCAGTAAGCGAATTATGTATCCAACTGGCAAACTCACATTGAATCCTACCTGACTCAACTTTACTAATTAGTCTATCACGTGGAACCTTGTCAAAGGCTTTACTAAACAGTGTCTACTGCTCTGCCCTCAATATTTTTGGTAACTTCCTCAAAAAACTCAATCAAGTTTGTGACACATGATTTTCCTTGCACAAAACCATGCTGGCTATCCATAAATCAATTTTTGACTCTTTAAATGGCCATAAATCCTCTTTTAAAAATCACATCCAACAATTTACCCACAATCAAAGCCACACTCCCAGGTCTATAGTTCCCCAGTTTCTCCTTATAACCTTTCTAAAACAAAGGTACAACATTAGCCACTCTCCAGTCATCAGGCACCTCACTCAGTTATAGATGACAGAAATATTTCTGCAAGGGGTTTTGCAATTTCCTCCCTAACTACCCACAACGAATTGGGATACATTAGATTAGATCCCAAAGATTTATCCATTTTTACATTCTGAGACCTCCCAAACATCCTCTTCTGTAATGTGAATGGTTTTTAAAATATCAAAATTTATTTCTCTGTGTTGATTAAGAGATTCAATTGCACCAAGTTCTCTACATGTAAAATAAGATCTTTTATTCTTGACTGGAGCCTCAATATCTTTATTCATCCATTGTTCCTTAATCTTACTAGCCTTACCCTTCACTCTAACAGGAACATAATGCCTCTGAACTCTCATCAACCCTTGAAAGCCTCCCACTTGTCAGACAACATTTTACCTGCGATTTGTCTACTCCAATCAACTTTTGAAAGTTCTTGTCTCAAACCATTAAAATTTGCCTTACTCCAATTAAAAACTTTAATTTTTATGGAAGGCTTATCCTTTTCCATAATTATTTTGAAACTAATAAAATTGTGATCACGAGACCCAAAGTGTTCCCCCACTTTTACTTCAGTCACCTGCCCTGCCTTATTGCCCAAAAGAAGGTGTAGAGCTGGATGAACACAGCAGGCCAAACAGCATCAGAGGAGCAGGAAGGCTGACGTTTCGGGCCCAGACCCTTCTTCAGAAAATTCTTTACCATCCAAACTTTTAACACTATGGTAGCCCCAGTCATTGCTCACTTAAGTCTCTCCCCCCACCTCCAAGACTCAACACAAATATATTCCCTCCAAGATTCGGAAGACAGCACCAGTGAAACACACTGGATAATTTAGAACATGGAAGTAGTATTAGCAGAGAAGTAGGATATTGCTGACTGGAGGTTCAACTCATTGCCCCTTCAGCTTCCTGTCCCTTAACAGGGGTTGGAAGTATTCTTAGCAATGTCCAAAGCTGGAGCCAATGTTCATGGGTCTGCTCTGTCTGAATTCACCAAACAGAGAAACTGGGGGACTGTATCCTGCTGCAGGACCTCATTCTAATGCTGAGAGATACTGCCACACAAATTGCAGGACACCAAGATGGAGTAAAACCAGGGGCAAGTTTGCCTGTTTATACAAGTCCAGTGATTTAAATTCAAAGGTTTTCACCCTCATGCCTATTGTTTGCACTTCCTCCAACTCTACAATCCTCCAAGATCTCTGCATTCCTCTATTTATGACTTTTTACGCATTCCTAATTTCCCTCATCTCTCCAGCAGCAGCTGTGCCTTCACCTAAACTGCTTCCTTTTCCTTTAGAAGGCTCTTTCAAAATTAAATTCTATGAATAAGCTTTGGCGATGCAACCAAAACTTATGCAGCTGGGGCCAGTCAAATTTTCATTCATTACAAACCCCCTTCCACAGTTCTGAGGAAGGGTCACTGGATCCAAAACGTTAACTGATTCCTCTTCACAGATGCTGCCAGACCTGCTGAGCTTTTCCAGCTATTTCAGTTTTTGTCCATGAATAAAGCTTTGGAATAACTCACTTTGCTTAAGGTTCCATACAAATTTGTCGGGAAGTGAAGTGATGGCTAGTGGTACTATTGCTGGACTGTTAATCCAGAGATCCAGATAACGTTCTGGGGACCCGGGTTCAAATCCCACCATGGCAGATGGTGGAATTTGAATTCAATAAAATATCTGGAATATAGAATGTAATGATGACCATGAATCCATTGTCAATTGTTGGCAAAACCCGTCTGGTTCACTAATGTCCTTTAGGAAAGGAAACTACCATCCTTACCTGGTCTGGCCTATATGTAACTCCAGACCCACAGCAATGCGGGTGACACTGAATTGCCCTCTGGGCAATTATGGACTGGCTAGGCAGCGACACCCTCATCCCGTGAATGAATAAAGGAAAAAGAAAAGAAAAGTTGTTGTTCTGCACGTGCTCATGATTTCATGACATGAGAATATTCACTCTGCACAGGTATAATACACTAGTAATTTGTTATGTCTGTCAGGGGAAAAAAATATCTCCCTTCCTAAACAGACCGCCAAGTGACAAAAACAGAAGTTGTTGGAGAAGCTCAGCAGGTCTGGCAGCATCTGTGGAGAGGAATCCGAGTTAACGTTTCAGGTCCAGTGACCCTTCCTCAGAACTGGAGGCTTCTAAGTGACTCTGGAAAGAATTAAACAGTCCAAATTTCAAAAAAACAGTGATGGCTGAAATTATGAAAGGACTGACCTAGATAGCACTTTGACGCAATCGTATATAAATAAATAGTGCAAACCTGACTATTAGCCACTCCTGATTCAACAGACGCTGCATTAAGTTACAAATAAATATTTTGTCATCCTCACCTGTGGGTTTGCTGTCTCCAGAGTTGTTCATATGCCATCTCTTCAACCAACGAACTAGTTTATTTGCACAGCTCTGCTCCCCTTGTTGTCCTATTATGTTCTTTAGCGCTGCAGGTTTGTACTTATCCACCCACAGCAAACTCTGCTCTTCCTTCACTAAAGTCTGCAATTGAGGTTCACATTTCACGGCAGGTTCATTGCCGAAAGGATCTGCTTTGAATAAAATGCTCCTCTTTGCACATCTTGAAGACTCGCCATTTTCAGGTGTTGACGGACTGCTCTTTTTATCTTCACAATGCTTCTTCGATGTCGGTGTGATCTGCTTGCTGTGGTGTTCGTCTTTCTGCATGACCCTGCCACTCTCTCTTGCGTTATTTGATTTCTTAACCTGCAATTTTAAAAAATGAAAATAAAATCTGTCTGCATTAAGTAAACAAAGCAGTTGAAACTAAATTAACTTTGTTGAAAAAGGTAAATAAGATTCTACAACGATTACGACAGCTGTAAACACTACCAACTTACGTTCTGAAATTTTAGGGGTGAGCTGCCTTATTGATTTGAACATGTTTGTTACTTCATTAAGTAGCTAATGTGCAGTACTAAAAGCATGAGTCACTAGACTTGGCATGCTGCAAGCCTGAAAATTTACTGTTTAAAATGTTAACTAAATTAGCAAATATTCTTGTCTGAATCCCACAGTTTGAGTCTTAAAGGATTGAACTCTTACCTAAAAACACAGTAAAAAGAGTCTCAACAGTAATCTCGTGAAACATATTCAGCAACTTTACGGCTTGCTGAGAAGGGATTAAACAATGATTTCTGAGGCATTTACAATTGCTGCAACTGTCTTGTCTAAACAGCACAGCTTAATTGACAGATTGCAACTTCAGGTTTTTAAGTTATGATCAGTTTCAGAGACGTAATAATAGCAAACGCTGCCAGTTTGCCATCAGCCCATCCATAAAACACAGTCCATTATTTGCAGAAATGAAACTACTGATGATACTAGGGCAGGCTGGAGCAGTAGTGAGTAGAAGAGATATAAAAACATCAGAACCAGTATTTAGCCCTGGTTGCAACAATACTATGGCTTTAAGAGGTGCATTTTGTCCATTTTTTTTAAAAAAAAGAGAAGCTGAGACAGAGGTACCAAGTGGTCTGCTCCAAGCCAATAAAGTAAACAGATTGAGGCGCCTTGGGCTTTTTCAAATTGGAACAATAGAAGTAGTGCAAAGGGGTGGGGTCAAACTCCCACAGAACCAGGATTCTAATTTAACTTTCAACAGTTGCTGGGGTCTTGAAGCTGAATGTGAAAGCTGTTACTCCTTTCCCTGTTACAGCTAAAAGCTTGGAGTTCTCCTCCTGCTGCTAGAATTACTTGTGAGGCAATCTAGTTTACTGAATTTGCCTTTGCCAAGAGTGCGTTTATAGGATGTTTCTATATTGGTACAGTTGCTGTTTAGCAGTTAGATAATCTATTATTCTGTCCAGTTTTCCAATTCAGTTAAGTTATTCCAATTCTTCTTTCTTTGTATTTTAACTATAGTATAAAAACAAACCAAAAAGTGTGTCTTGCTTCAAGTCTGGTAGTTTGATCAATCGCAGTTTATCCGGAATACATGCCTTACGCCTGCCTTTTAAAGCTATGAAAAAAGTTGGGGTATAGACTATCTATATTTTGAGGGGGTTTGGTCTGTCTATAACAAACTAAGGGCTCATCTGCAATCAAAATCTCTAATTTCAAATTGGGTTTAGGATTATTGGACTCAAAGACAGCGAGTGTTGGTATCCTCCTTTCAGGTGTTGCATTTGGTTGGTTTAAATAGAGTGTGTTTTGTGTAGTAATGACTCTTTCAGTCAATAAGAGTTTCCTGGGGGTGGAAGGAGTCATTTCAGGAGTTTTACAGAAAGTGAGCAAGGCAAAGCTTTTGGAATTGGCAGATAAGCTGGAGTTGGTGTTGCTTTTGTCTGTGCGAAGGGGGAGTTAATGGCAGCAATAACTCAACATTCACGAAGGCCAGAAATATACTCGCAATCTTTGGAAATGGCTAAACTTCAACTGCAAATGCAACAGCTTGAATTAGAGGCAATGGCAAGGGAAAAAGAAAGCCCTAGCAGAACAAAAAGAAAAAGAAATGTAAATTAAACAGTTTGAATTATGATTAAAGGCAGAAGAAAGGGGGAAAGAGAGAGTTTTTGAACTTCGGAGGTTAGAACTGAAAACTCATATCAACTTAAAACGGCGGAAGTGGAAGTGAAAGGAAGCAGTAGTGATGAGGACAGTGAGAGAGCGCAATACCATTGCAGCCAAAGGCCTGGTATGGACTGGTTTAAATATGTCCAAACATTGCCTAAGTTCGACGAGAAGAATATAGAAACCTTTCTGATTTCGAGAAAGTGGCGAGACAAATAAAATGGCCAATGTGGATATTTTGATCCAAACAAAGTTTTTAGGTAGATTTAGTGAAGTACTTGCATCATTGTCACAGGAAGTATCTGGGGAATATAATGAAAGTAGTTCAAATATAGATGCTTTTAGAGAGATGATTATTTTAGAGGAGTTCAAAAATTCATTTCCGGAAGTAGTGAAGACTTGCGAAAGAGCAGAAAATCAACACTGCAAGATTAGCAGCAGAAATGGCAGATGATTGAGATGGTTCACAAATCAAAGTTTGGCTTCTGACATCATTTTCAATTTGGGAAGGATAAAAATTGGGGGAAAAAAAAAAGAGAAGTCGTCAGGTGGTAAGGGAAAAGGACATCTCATTGAAGATAGTAAAGATGGTTTACCACAGGGTAAAAAGGAAACCCATGACAGGGAAAGTAGTAAAAAAGCTCAGGTATTTTCACTGCAATAAAGCATGCCACATGAAGTCAGTGTTGGTGGTTTGGAAAAAGCACTGGGAAGACGGATATGGAAAAACAGGATAAGCCAGTGAGTTTTGTTGAAGTGATAAAGGAAATCCCAGTGGAAACTAAAAAGCTGCAAAAGAATGTACAACCTGACCATGGGTTTGTTAATAAGACAGTAACCGATCTCTTTAAAGAATCTACCTGTGCAGGCAAGATTTACTTGTGTACCAGGAGAAATAAGTACAGAAATTAAAATTGTGAGAAAAGGGAGCAAGTCAATCTTTGATTGTTAGAGATGAGGAGATATGTAATTCAGAAAGAGTATTGCCAGAAAAGAAGAACAGTGTTCCATTATTTTAGGTGAAGTTGGAGAGTCCGGTGAAGAGTGGCTAAGTGATGGTAGGAGTAATAGAAAAATTCTCAGTTCCAGACACACAGTTCATCCTTGGTAATGATATAGCTGGAATACAGGTGAGAGTGATAGCTACTGTGGTTGAAAAGCCAGTGGAAAAATCTGACAATTGAGATATTACAAGAAGTTATCCTGGGATTTTTCCTGACTATGTGGTAACAAGGTCACAAAGCCACAGGTTAAAGCAGGAAAAACCAAGGAGTAATGATAAAGAAGTTGAACTTCAATTATCAGAAATTATCTGATCAAATGGTTGAGAAAAAGAAAAAGAACAAGAACAGATGGAGAACAAAGTGGATATTTTTAGTTCAGAAAAATTAACTGAATTACAACAGAAAATTGAAAAACTAAAGCATCTGTATCAAAAGCATACATAGAAGAACGAGTTTATCCCAGAACATTACTACCTTAAAAATGAAGTCTTGATGCTGAAATGGAGACCATTGCATATCCAGGCAGATGAAAAATGGGCAGAAGTTCATCAAGTTGTATGACTGGTGGGTTACAGAAAGGAGGCGTTGCGGGTAGCCATGAATTACCAGTAGGTGGTCATTTGGGAGTAAGAAAAACACAAGCCAAAATACAAAAACATTCTTTTGGCCTGGACTGCTTAAGGATATGATGCTGCTTGGCCTGCTGTGTTCATCCAGCCCTGCACCTTGTTGTCTTGCTTAAGGATGTGGTTGACTTTTGCCAGACATATCAGATGTGCCAGGTAATGGGAAAACCTCGGGTAGTGATAACACCAGCACCCTTAAAAGCCATTCCTACATTTGAAAAATCTTTGACAAGAATCTTAATTGACTGCATAGGACCTCTACTCAAAACAAAAAAGTGGGAATCTGTATTTGTTGACCATAATGGATGGTCTACTAGATTTCCAGAGGCCACTCCCTTACGCAGCATCACAGCTAAAAGGATTGAAGAAGAATGACTCAAATTTTTCACTAGATACAGATTACTCACAGAAGTACAATCAGATCAATGGCCAAATGTTTCAAAGTTAATCAAGGAAGTTATGGACAGCTTAGGAATAAAACAATTCAAATCCACTGTGTACTATTCAGGATTGCAGGAAGTTTTAGAACGGTGGCATCAAACTTTAAAGAGTTTGTTCAGGGCTTATAGTCAAGACTATCCAGAGGAATGCCACCTGTACTTTTGCAATCAGACATTCACCTAATGAATCAACTAAATTTAATCCACTTGAATTAGTTTTTGAGCATGAAGTGAGAGGACCACTGAAATTAATGAAGAGGAAATTGGTGAGTCAGAGTTCAGAGACCACATATTTGGACTATGCGTCAACTTTTAGGGAAAGATTAAATAGAGCAGGTGAGTTTGCTAGACAGCATTCAAAAGCAGCGATGAGACAGGAAGCAGACAAAAGATTGAAAATTTGCAATTTTGCTGGTGCAGATAAAGTGTTAGTGTTACGCCTAATTTTTTTTAAAAATATATATTCGTTTGTGGGATATGGGCATCGCTGGCTGATCAGCATTTACTGCCCGTCCCTGGTTGCCCGAGAGGTGGTGGTGAGCTGCCTTCTTGAACCGCTGCGGTTCACCTGCCTTGGGTTGACCCACAATGCCATCAGGGAGAGAATTCCAGGATATCGATCCAGCGATAGTAAAGGAACAGCAATATATTTCCAAGTCAGGATTGAGAGTGGCTTGGAGGGGAACTTGAATGTGGCGGTATTCCTATGCATCTGCTGCCCTTGTCCTTCTAGATGGAAGTGGTCATGGGTTTGGAAGGTGCTGCCTGAGGATCTTTGTTGAATTTCTGCAGTGCATCTTATACATAGTACACGCTGCTGCTACTGAGCGTCGTTGGAGGATCGAGTGGATGCTTGTGGATGTAGTGTCAATCAAGCGTGCTGCTTTGTCCTGGATAGTGTTGTTGGACCTGCACCCATCCAGACAAGTGGGGAGTATTTCATCGCTGTCCTCACTTGTGCCTTGTAGTTGGTGTACAGGTTTTGGGGAGTCTGGTGGTGAGTTACTCACCGCAGTATTCCTAACCTCTGACCTGGTCTTGTAGCCACTGTGTTTATGTGGTAAGTCCAGTTGAATTTCCAGTCAATGGTAACCCCCAGGATGTTGACAGTGGTGGGCGAACCTTTAAAGGGAAGGTTTAATGGGCCTTATCAAAATCGAAAGGAAATTGAGTGAGGTGAATTATTTGATAAGAACACCAGAAGATTCACTGTGTCATGTGAATATGCTCAAAAGGTATTTTGACAGAGAAGGAAAGCAAAAGGAGAATAAGTTACTGGTTACAACAGACTGAAGAGCCAAATTCAGATGATTCTGAATTGGACATTCCTCAAATTCAATTGAACAATAAGGAAGTTCTCAAAAATTGGGATAAATTATTAAGTTATCCTCCAGAGGAAAATTATAATAACCTGAAAGTGTTATTACAATCACGTGGAGATATGTGGGAATAAGCTGGGAAGTACTAATCTAATTATGCATGATGTACGTATAGAAAATGCAACAGATCCAATTAAGCAACATCCTTAAAGATTTAATGCTCTGAAGTTGGCACAGGTTCAAAAAGAGATTAAAAGCATGCTCAGATAGTACCCAACAATTGTGCGGGCTTTCGCAAAGTTAATGAAGTTACAAAATGTGACTCATTTCCTACTCCACGTTTGGAAGACTGTATTGAAAAATGGGGAGAAGCAACTTATATTTCTAAGTTATACTTACTCAGAGGATACTGGCAGGTACCTTTATCCAAAACAGCAAAGACAATTTTAGATTTTATGACACCAAATGGACTGTACCAGTTTAAAGTCATGCCATTTGGCATGAAAAATGTGCCAGCCAAAGTTCAAAGACTAACCATTTCGGTGATTTTTAGTTACACATGGAGGAAACATTTGGAGCATCTATCAGAATTGTTCGACTGACTTCAGGAGGCGGGCTTGGTGATTAACCTAGCTAAGAATGAGTTCGCAAAAGCCGAAGTCACGTTCCTAGGCCATGTCACTGGACGTGGACAGATGGCACTACATGGTATGAAAACAAATGTTACTGGGGAGTTTCCCAGACCATTGACAAAGAAGAACGTACTCCGATTACTGGGACTGGGTGGTTCTTATTGAAAATTCGTACCAAATTTTAGCAACGTGACTGTTCCACTGACTGACTTAAAGAAGTTTGAGGACTTTATAAACTGACCTCATTTTCAGCTGCAATCTCATATTTGGATCTCTTTCCTGGCAATCTACGAATTAGATCCAGCAATCCATCTTCATCAATTTGCTTTGTTCCAAGACTCTCAGCCTAAAAACATTTTAAAATTCAATGATTACTGTTTCCAGAAAGATCAATAAAGTGGTCAGCAAAGAACAAATTTTGAATGTACTTCTAATATCTGCTAACATCTCATTAGAATATTATAAGTTTCATAATTGCAATATCACAAAGGCCACTTTTAATGCACAGAATCATCAGCACTCAGAACAGACTGTATCAATTGTGCCTCTTTTAAAGGCTGGTGTGAACAATGCTCAGCATGTTGCACTGACGGGTACTTACTTTGTCCAGTTTTGCTCGTCCACCTTCTCGACCAGTTACCAAGTAATTGGTTTTCTTGCTAACATTTCCTGTCAGCTTCCCTCCGTAGCGTTCGATTAAAGATTTAGCATCATCACGTTCCATGGACTCCAAGACTCCTGTAATAACGAACGAAAGCCCTTCCAAGCAGTTCTCCGCTCCCTTAATGATAAGAATTTGAATAATCATTCTAACCAGAAGGTAAAGACTCTTCGCACAAGGTGTGTTTGATATCTGAGAAGGCATGACAGAGTGGAGGTGAAATAAATGCTGATCAGACATCAAGCTTCATCTTCTGTCCCGTCCAGGAATACAAGTACAGTGTAGGCAAAACCTACCCATGATCAGGAGCAATAGATGGAATGACAGAAATCAGAGGTGATAACAGGAAAAAAAGCAAGAACCCCATTTGTGCGTACTGGAGACAGCAAATCAGTACATGAAGTAAAATTAGGGAATAGCAAAAATAGTAAGAATTGCCACACATTGGTTTTGACTTGAGAGGGGTAAAAGTGCAAAATCTTTAAACAATGTAAAAAAACAAGACATTTATTGATCTATTGAAGGACTGATACAATTATTAAAGTCTGGCATTACGAAAGCACCAAGGTTGATTACATCAAATACACAGCACAGAAAAAGACCACTCAAATGTTAATGCTTCATTTGAATCTCTGCAGATAGGCCATGAAATCTAAAGAACCTTGAATACACAAAGTTTTTCAGAAGGTGAATAGTATTGGATGTCAAGAACAGTGAAGCTCAAGTCATACATTCAAAAGTATAGCATTACAACATTGAATTGTTCCAACTTCTATGTAATTACTACAACAGCGCATACTGCTCCTTTTTCCTTTAAGTAAACTTTTCTTTAAGTATCTTTTCAAATCATGGCCTCCAAAAATTTAATACAAATGCTGACTGCCAGCTATTGATCAGTGATTGGAAATGAATGACAAATGCAGAGGTGCTGAAGTGGACATCATCCTTTCCTTCCCTTCCAATCTTTCTTTTCTCCCTTTCATTCCCCACAGCTTGGCTGTAGCTCTTAGTTCAAAATGGAAGTACAAAGAATTCAATTGATGGCCTAGTAGTATCATTGCCAGACCGTTAATATGATAACATTCTGGGGACCCAGATTCGAATCCCACCACAGACGATGGTGGAATGTGAATTCAATACAATATATCTGGAATTAAGAATCCAGCGATGACCATGAATCCATTGTCGAATGTCAGAAAAATCCATCTGGTTCACTAATGTCCTTCAGGGAAGGAAAGTGCCATCCTTACCTGGTCTGGCCTACATGTGACTCCATACCCATAGTAATGTGGTTGACTCATAACTGCCCTCTGGGTAATTAGGGATGGACAATAAATACTGCCTAGCCAATGACACCCTTGTCCCATTAATAAATAAAAAAAATTCAATTTTCAGCTTGTACATGCCCAAAGGCATCATGAAAGTAAACAGCAAAGAGCGAAACAAAGTGGATTCCCTCCAATTAATCTCACAGGTGCAGCTACAAGATAGGATAAAAACTGTTAGCTTATTGCACCTTCTGAAATGCCAAGCTAGCATTTCCGACTTGTAACCCACTGAACTGATGTGTTTTTAAATCCTACAATATAGGAAAAGCCCTCCCTCTCTCTCTAAAATTCCCATACACAAGTAAAAACAGAAATTGCTGGAAAAACTAAGCAGGTCTGGCGGCATCTGTGGCGAGAAAGCAGAGTCAAGATTTCAAGGCCAGTTGTCACACTAGACCTGCTGAGTTTTTCTAGCAATTTCGGTTTTTGTTTCTGATTTCCAACATCTAAAGTTTTAATTTTTTTAAACTATATCCCATGCCTTTCCCAGGTAATTTAAAACAGCACAAGGCTCGAATATATTCCTTTGGCAAAGACTGATTCTCTGCCTACAAACTCATGTCAGTTTTATCAGGAATAACTGAGCCACTTTATGAACTTCACTGAAGATATTAACTTGAACGTTAGGGTAGCTGCTAGGACACTCGGGATGGTTCAGCATGTGCTGTCCAATAACAGAAACACATTAACAGATGTCATAAGTTGTCTAATTTGATGTACATTCACAGACTGGTATCCACAAGCTGCAAGCAAAAGAAATAGATTCAAAGCATCCACTTTTTTTTTTAAAAATTACCCAGGATCTTGGGAAGCCTATAGTTGTTTGCTGACCGTTACCCTTTGACATCAATGGCATTACCGTCACTGAATCCTAAACTATCAACATCTTGGGGTTACCACTGATCATAAACTAAACTGGGCAAGCCATATGAATACTGAAGCTGTATGAACAGGTCAAAGGTTAGGAATCCTGCAGAAATAACTCGGCTATTGACTCTCAAAAGTCTGTCCACAAGGCACACGTCAAAAATGTGACGGAATACTCCCATTTGTTTGGATGAGTGAAGCTCCAACACCACTCAGGAAGCTTGACACTATCCATCACAAAGTAGTTCACTTGATTGCCACCACATCCAAAAACATACATTCTCTTCACCGCAAATACTTAGTAGCAGCAGAGTTTGTTATCTACAAGATACACTGCAGAAATTCACCAAGGCTCTCTTGACAGCTTCTTCCAAATGCATGACCACTATCGTCCAGAAAGGCAGAGCAGCTGAAACATAGCAGCAGCACCACTTACAAGTTCCCTTCTGAATCACTCACCATGGTGACTTGGAAAAATAATGACATTCTTTCGGAGTCAGTGGGTCAAAATCCTGAAACTCCCTCCTGACAGTACCAAGTGTGTGCCTACAATGGACAGTCAAGAAGACAGTTCACCACAAACTCAAAGGCAACTAGAGACAGGCAATAAAAGCTGACCCAGCCAGCAATGCCTATATCACATGAACGAAAAAAAAATCGTATTATGCATTTCAAAATATCCTACCGTCTTGGTTCATTACATATGGATAACACAAGTCATCAAACCATGCAATAAATTTTAAACAACCTTTTAGTTCATACATTGTTTACTATCTACAAATTAAGAACGTACCAGCTTATGGGAAGTCGTCAAGAGGAACAGCACTAAGTGAAACGCTCACTTGAAGAGCTGGTGCAAACACGGCAAGCCTGTGTTGTAACAACTTTGGGATATTGGTAAAATGATAATATCACTGACCATAAAAGAATGCGATAGTATATGCTGCCTTCCAAATACATTAGTTTCCACTGAAGTTATGAAAATGAATTTCTTACAAATACAAACTATCTTTGGGTCGTTTGCTATTGCATCTTTTTACCAACATACCTGAGGGATTTCTTTAGACCCCAGGGCTCGAGGGCCATCACGGTTCAGGAAGCTACGGTAGGCCAGGTAATTCTGACGCTTCTTTTCAGCATTCTCTGGGTTCTCAGACTAGAGAAAAAAGAAACATAGCTTCTGAGAGCACACACTGTCTTCGAAATACCAAGCAACCCAAGAAAGAACCGCTCAGACTTAAACTGCATATTTTCCTGATTAATGTGTTCAACAGAAATGTGTTACGGCTGGAAAGTAGGATCAACTACAATAAACACTTCATTAACTGGCACCTTTGGGACCAGGAGTGTGTCAATTGATCAAATATTCCAGTTAATCAAGAGGTCCACATAATCAATGCAAAAACACACATTAAGTAATAGAAATATATTGCAAGGAGTATACACACCACTATTGTACTTTATTCACAGCATAAATCACAAATAATAACTCAGCTTTGTTTTAAATAAAACTTAACAGCAAAGTGCCTTCTCACTCGCACTCTCAACTAACTACTCGAACATCACGGTAGACCACAGTATTTGAGGAGAAATTGACTTGAAATTGAATCAACTGTTGATTATTCACGAGGCCATTCCAGTGAACAAGTATATTTACAATGAGGTAAACAAATCAAAAAAACATAATAATTGGACAGAATAATACAGTAAAATTTTCAAATTATTGAGCTATATAATTTTTGCTAGTTTATCGACAGTGCCGGTTCATAAGGTGCCAGTTAAAACAAAGATTGCTGTATATATATTTATTCCTTGATACTCAGACAGCAGAATTTTCACATTGCAAAATAAAAAGGTCTCGCCAACCAGCTGATATTTTAATAAAATGCGCCTAGTGTGGTTGATCCAATTCTTTCCATTCTTTCAATCTTCTGAAATCTAGTCAAACCTATCGACCTAGCTGAGAAAAAGATTTTAAATGACTTGCTAAAGAAGTAAATGCAATGTGGGACAAAAAAAATTTTTACACAGTGGTTCAGGCTTGAAATGCACAGCCTGGAAGTGAGATGGAGGCAGGTTCAATTGAAAGCATTCAACAGTGTGTAAGATGATTACTGAAACAGAAATAATGTGCATGGTTATGGAGCCAATGGCTCTCGGTCATTATGCTCAGACAGCTGATTTAGACATGATGGGTCAAAGGGTCTTGAGCTGTACCAAAATAGTTCTGCAATTCTGGAAAACACTCAAATATTTTCTCATTAGTAAAGCCTTTGACAAGGTTCCGCAAAGTTAGATCATTTGGGATTCACAGTGAGCTTGCCAATTAAATACAAAATTGACTTAGCGGCAGGAGACAGAGTGTGATTATGGAGGGTTGTTTTTTCGACTGGAGACCTGTGAGCAATGTTGTTCCACAGGGATTAGTGATGGGTACACTTTTGCTGGTCATTTATATAAATGACTTATATAAGAATATGGAAAGCATATTTAGTAAGTTTGCGGATGACACCAAGATTGATGGTATAGTGGGCAGTGAAGAAGGCTAAGATTACAAAGGGATCTTGATCAATTGGGAGTCGCGGATGGAGTTCAATTTCAATAAATGCGAGGCATTGCATTTTTGTAAATCAAACAAAGGCAAGACATACAATTAAAAGTAACGTCTTGGGTAGTGTCGTAGAGCAGAGAGCCTAAGGATTCAGGTACATAATTCTTTGAAATTTGCATCACATATACATAGGGTGATGAAGAAGGCCTTTAGCATGCTTGCCTTCATTGCTCAGACCTTTGAGTATAGGAGTTGGGAAGTCACGTTGAGGTTGTACAGGATGTTGGTGAGGCCTCTTCTGTACTGCGTCCAGTGTCTGGTCTTCCTGTTATAGGAAGGATATTATTAAGCTGGAGAAGGTTTAGAAAAGATTTACCAGAATGTTACCGGGAATGGAGGGTTTGAGTTTTAAGGAGAGGCTGGATAGACTGGGACTTTTCTCACTGGAGCATAGGCAGTTGAGAGGTGACCTTTAGAGGTTTATAAAATAATGAGGGGTACAGATAAGGTGAATGACTGGGCCTTTCCCTTAGGGTGGGTGATCTCAAGATTAAGGGTCACATTTTTAAGGCAGAGAAGAATGATTTTTTAAAAAATCATGAAGGGCAATTTTTTTTTTCAAAGAAGAGAGTGGTTCATGTGTGGAATGGCCTTCCAGAGGAATTGGTGGATGTGGGCACAGTCACAATGTTTAAAATAATTTAGATAAGTACAAGAATAAGAAACATTTAGAGGGATATGGGCCAAGTGCAGGCAGAAAGAATTAGTTTAGTTTGGGATTATGGTCAGCATGGACTGGTCGGATCAAAGGGTCTGTTTCCGTGCTGTACGACTCTAAGACTATGACTATGACTATGTTCTCTTCAAAGAACTTATCTAAGACTAATACACACATACATATATCCTGGATTTCCTCCAGTCTCAAACCAAACAGTGATGCATAACAGTATATATAAATTAATCCTGGTTACAACTGTTCTCAATCAGTGGCATATTATGGAGGGAAGTTGGCCCAAAGCAGGAAATCTGATAAAATACATCTGCAATTTTAAAACTATTTTTCCCTATTGACAGAAAGAGGGAGAATTTTGATCAGAAATTTTCCACTTCTACTTGGAGCTAGTCACAACCTGAAGCAAGCCACCATGCATCTGACCCAAAATACAGCAAATGTTACCAAAGCGTTTGCTACCTCAGGTTTATTTGGGGATATTTTCTTTTCTTTGTTTGGAGAAATTTTTTCTTTATTTGAAGAGACAGTTTTTTTTTCTTTCTTTGGAGTAATCTTGGTTTGTCCTTTCTTTGAAAGCCCAGTTGTCTCTTCTTTCCTTGGCGACATTTTCTTCTCTCGGGCTGATCTTGTTGGACTGCTCCCTATCACATGAGTCAATTCTTCTTTATGTTTCATGATAGCAAGTTTTGTACTGCTTTTGACTGGAGATAATTTACTAGATGATTTTTCCACTTTAGCACCGGAAGATTCAGATGACTGTTGGGCAGAAGTCCTCAAGCTCTGCGATTTGCTACTTACAATTTTTTCAGTACAATTTTTCACATTACTGTCAGTTTCACTCAACATCTTGGCTGAAAATTAAGGCAAATTTTAATTAGTGAAGTTCTTTTTAAAATGTGCACATCAAAATGAGAATATCATGGAATAGAATCCTTCAGGGATCTTAATATTAACATTACCCAATATGGCACGCCCAGCTAATGAGTAAAGTTAACATCTTTAAAATCATTGAGAGCTGACGAGGACATTTCGCTTATTGTCATAGTTTGCTAAAATATAAGCATGACATTTGTAGACTAACTAGATGCACATCCAAAATCAGAAAGACCTTTCAGCCAGTGTCCGGTGTCCCATCTTTCAAGTATGCAGCTTCACCAACAATATATGCTTTTTCATGCCTCACAGTGGTTATCCTAAATGTTCGAACTCAAGGAATTACTCACAGCATGTATGCCCAACTCCACATATGCACTTCAAGCAGGAGGCATGAAGGCACGTTTATTGAGCTCACATTAAACAATTAGACTGATTCCAGAGATGAGGGTTTGTCTTATGAAGAGAGATCGAACAGTTCAGACCTATACACTCTGGGGTTTAAAGAATGACAGGAGATCTAATTAAGGCATATAAAAGCTGAAAGGGATTGACAAAATATTGTCAAAATTGACAGTACGTTTCCTCATGTGGGACAATCTAGAACAAGGGGTCAGATCTGAAACAGAGATGAAGACAAATTACTTCTCACAAAAGGGTCGTGAATCTGTGGAATTCACTAGCCCAGAATGCAGCGAATGCTGGGACATTGAGGAAATTTAAAGTGGAGATAGACAGATTTTTAATTAGTATTGGTTTGTAGGGTTAGGACAGCAGGCAGGAAAATGAAGTTAAGACCATGATGAGATCAGTCATGATTGTACTAAACGGTAGAGTAGGTTTGAGGGACTGAATTGCTTCTCCCTGCTCCTAGCTTTTTAAGTTCTTATGTAACTGGAGCACTTAATAGCATGATCAAAAGACTGAAATAATCCACAGGACCAAAAGTAGTTTATTGCATAGCAGGTGGTCATTCAGCACACTACACCTATGACAGCCATTCTTAATGCATTCCAAGAACTAACCCAGTACTCTGTTCACCAGCCCACCAATCATAAATCATGGATTTTCTTCTGATTCAAAGCCCTTCAAAATTTTTAAAACCTATTAAATTCCTTCATCGCTTTTATTGTTTCAGCTATGACTGCCTGTTCTCAACTATACTTTCTCAATCCTCGGGTCATTCTGGTGAATGCATACTTACTTTGTTTTGTCTTTAGTGTCATTTTCATAATGGAATGCTTGATACAGCATACATAATAGTCGAACCGATGTTTGGTAAAAAGTTATTACTATTTTACTTGGGTACGCACAAGCTTTCATTTATAAAGCTAACATTGTTTTTAAAAGAAACAGGCTCTGCCATTTCCACTTTTTACATTCAAGGAATGAACACCCATTTTTCAACTCCTCTGCTTCTGTGGAAAGAGTAGTCTGCCCTTTCACCACCACCTTCCCACTGTCCATAGCTCCAAATACTTCTTCCAGGTGAAATAGTAATTTCTTTCAAGTGTACTGTATTCACCAATTACCTCTTATTTTTCTGATCACCTCCATTCAGGTCACATGAAAAGCTGCTAGTCACTTGTCATTTTAATTCTCTGTTCTAATATGCCCTTGACCCTTGCATTGTCGTTTTAAAGCTTAGTTTACAATCTTCAGTACTAAACGTCATGCTCCCACTAAGTTGCTTTTTTGAATGCACATCGCTTACAAGTTCACACTCTTATTTCTTTTGCATAGCTGTGCAAAAACAGTAACTTAACAGGATAACCTACTGAATTGCTGCAAGGCCATGCAGTTTTAAAAAAAAAATTATTAAACATTTAGTTCAACAATTTTGGATTAAAGCCATTGCTACCATTTTTGTAGACACCAGGCATTGGTAAGGATTCTTCTGTTGCCAATTATAGTTTCTGCAGATATTTTGTTTTGTTGCTTGGCCCACTATCATCTCCTTTTGCTTTGCACCATAACCTTGTCATTTAATCACACCTACCTCACACCTCATCACAGATTATGCCCTTCGTTTGTTCATCATTTAGCCCTTTATTCTTCTCTTTGTAATTGCTTAAATTGTTTGTCACATATCTAAATTTTTACAATTCTGACAAATGGTTGTTGACATAGAACATGAACTCTGTTTGTCTACAAATGCTGCTCAACCTATAGAGCCTGTGGAAATCTCTGTTCATCCAAGCACTGCACCATCTTTCCATTGAGGGTCGAGTTCTATTTTTGTTTTTTACACCCCCCCCCACTGCCTTACACCTCCCCATGTCAAGTTTTATCATGCTTCTGCCTTTTCCCTCCACTAATCTCTTTGTCTTCAAGTATTTTCCTCCAAATTAACAGGTTCGCAAAAGCACAAAAGCGTACGGGCCAATTCTAGCATCATGTTGCCTGTCTGTAAATTCAGATCATCTGTATATAGCAAGAACAAAAATGAACAGCTGAGAAATCAATACTTTCTCCAGACAAACCAACATCCATTAACTCTATAAAAACCAGAAGAACTGCGGATGCTGTGAATCAGGAACAATAACAGAAGTTGCTGGAAAAGCTCAGCAGGTCTGGCAGCATCTGTGAAGAAAAGAACAGAGTTAATGTTTCAGGTCCAGTGACCCTTCCTCAGAACTGATGGTGGCTGGGAAAACGTCAGTTTATATGCAGATAAAAGGGAGGGGGATGGGGTAGGGAGCAAAGGATAGGGATACAGCCTAAAGAGAGAGAAGAGCAGTTGGACAGACAAAGAGTTAATAACAATTAGGCTGGGAGGGTGATAGTAAGAACTGCCAATGCTGGAGTCAGAGATAACACAGTGTGGAGCTGGAGGAACACAGCAGGCCAGGCAGCATCAAAGCTGACGTTTCGGGTCAGGGAACAGGGTGGTGCATTGAAGTGGCAGGCAACAGGTCGTTCAGGGTCTTTTTTGCAAGCAGAACATAGATATTCTGCGAAGTGGTCACCCAGTCCACGCTTCATTTCCCCAATGTACAGGAGACCACATTGTGTGCAACGAATGCAGTAGACTAGATTCTGTTGCTTCACCTGGAAGGTATGTTTGGGCCCTTGGATACTGTGGAGGAAGGAGGTAAATGGGCAGGTGTTGCACCTTCACCGGTGACAGGGGAAGGTGCCGTAGGGCTGTCGGGGGTGGGGGGGGGGGGGTTGGGCTGAAGGAAGTGTGGACCAGGGTGCCCCGGAGGGAATGGTCCCTGCGGAAGGCAGACAAGAGAGGGGAGGGGAATGGCATCTTGCTGGAGGTAGTGGAAATGGCATCTGATGATCTCCACATCCAGAAGACCCTGTTCCCTGACCAACGTCTCCGTCTCTGGCTTGCTGCAGTGTTCCAGCGAACCTCAGCGCAAGCTGGAAGAACATCTCATTTTCTGCTTGGGGACCCTGCAGCCCTCCAGACTCAATATCGAGTTCAATAATTTTAGAACCTAAACTCTCCCATGTCCCAGCCCCCAACCCCACACACCAGGCCTTGCTACCACACAGCCTGCCATTACACACCACTGTAGTTAGTCACTAATAGTCCCCATTAACAACTATTCACCTTCCCAGCCAGATCGTTATCAACTCCTTTATCTGTCCAACTGTTCTTCTCTCTCTTTAGGCTCTGTCCTATCATTTACTTCCTACCCCATGCCCCTCCTTATTTTCTGCATACAAACCAACGTTTTCCCAGCCACCATCAGTTCTGAGGAAGGGTCACCGGTCCCGAAACATTAACCACAGAATCATAGAATCCCTGCAGTGTGGAAACAGGCCCTTCGGCCCAACAAGTCCACACCAATCCTCAGAGAATCCCACCCATACCCATTCCCCTATAACCCTAATCCACACACCCCTGAACACTATGGGCAATTTAGCAAGGCCAATCCATCTAGCCTGCACATCTTTATGATGTGGGAGGAAACCGGAGCACCCAGAGAAAACCCACGCAGACACAGGGAGAATATGCAAACTCCACATAGACAGTCACCCGAGGGTGGAATCAAACCCGGGTCCCTGGTGCTGTGAGGCAGCAGTGCTAACCACTGAGCCACAGTGCCATCTTCACAGATGCTGCCAGACCTGCTGAGCTTTTCCAGTAACTTTGTTTTTGATTAATTAACTCTAACTTTTTATTTCATGTCTATCAATTAAGTTTTATCCAAATTATCCTTCCTTTTACACATTTCGTACTGTGACCTGTTTAATGCTTTTGTACAATTAGGGAAACCTAAACACCAAGGAAAGTTATCTTTAGCATTGAATTACCACTACCTTCATATTAGGGTTTAATGTAGCACTATCCAGGAACAGTCTATCCTCAGGCTGTTTGGAATTCCTTGAAAAAGTCAGAAATTTAAGGGTTCAACAGCATTAACGCTCAACCTTGGGGTTTATCAAAAGCACACAATCACTTTTTCAAAACATACATTTACCAGAATGTTCTCCTGCTTGTTCATCTGTTTTACGGGGTTCAGCCTTTACAACCAAGGATAAAGACAGTTCCTGGCCTTCAGAATCAGTACGTGCCTGAAAATGATTGGAATGAAGTGAACTTTTCAAGTAGAATTTGGGGAATGGTTCTACAATAGCCTTAATTCAGGTATTGGTGACTGATCCAAACGTGATCCAAAGCTGGTCACAGTAGTTCAGCTTTGAAAACCACACCAGAGACAGTTAATCTACTTTGAGCTTCCTTGGGCATATTTTCCCTGTATTTTAAGAAACTAAGGCCATAGTTCCTTCCACATCAATAACTGCTGCATTAAATACACAAATATATTACTTGCATGAAATTGCCCAAGAAATTTTAAAATGCCACCTTTAAAATTTTTTGCTACTAGCTACAAATTAGACATTTCCGAATTTACTCCCACAATGAAATACAAATTCTCTAAACATCATAATTATGTTAGAAATCACTCTATTGCTCTATTTTAATGTGGTAGATTTTTATTGCCACAGTTACCTTTTTACTTTTTGGCAATTCATCCAACACGGCCAGTGTTTTAGCAAATTGTTCATCCTCGTGCAGCTGCCTCTCAAGCTGGAGAGGAGGAAAGAAGAACATGGTTTTTATTAAATATCTGGACCAAATTAAAACACACATTAGGTACAAAGACTATAGACTATTTGCAAATATTTTCCACAGATAACAAGTGAGGAAACAATGTTACCAGCAGATAACAAGCACCACAATCAATCAACTAGGGTAGAATACTTTGTAAAGACAAACATACATTTCTGAAGAAGGGTCCAGGCCCGAAACGTCAGCTTTCCTGCTCCTCTGATGCTGCTTGGCCTGCTGTGCTCATCCAGCTCTACACCTTGTTATCTCATACATTAAAAACGTTGTATGAAAAGACTAGTACAATCACAGGAAAAAATGGGTGCTGTCAGATCAACCATTCCTGTCAGACCCCAACTGGCAAGACAATGGGGAAGCCTCAGCCAATGAAGATGTGAATGACTAAAGCAAAGAGGTGGCATTTTGAAATTTACAGGCCAATTTTATCCAAGCAATGTATCTGCGTATTTAATGTAATATTTATTTATTTTAATTCATTCGTGTAATGTGGGAGCTGCTAACTGGACCACCATTTATTGCCCAGCCCTAATTGCCCAGAAGGCAGTTAAGAATCAACCACTTGCATAACGGCCAAACCAGGTAAGGACAGCAGTTTCCTTCCCTACAGGACTTGGTTGGAAAAACCCGTCTGGTTCACTAATTAACAATGACTTCACAGTCATCATTAGCCCCCAAATTCTAGACATCAATTGAATTCAAATTCCACCATCTGCCATGATGGGATTTGAACTCAGGTCCCCAAAATATTACTTGGATCTCTGAATTAATAATCTAGCGATAATATCACTAGACCATCACACCTCCACATGGATGTGGAAGGAACAAATGAGTTTAGTTCCTTAAAATACAAGAACAGAAGTCCAAGGAAGCCCAAACCAGACTAACTCGTCAGAGTGGATTTCAAGTTTGATCTATTCAGACCAGTTTTGATTACATCAAAGCAAACCAAACTAGATGGCACAAGTACTTGCACCACATCACACTGGAGGGTCAATTCTGATTGAGGTCTTATTGGCCAACATGCAAGGAGGGAGCAAGTTCCACATTGAGAATACTTTGAGAAGACAATAGGAGCTGAAGTAAAACATTCGGCCCATCAAGTCTGCTCCGTCATTAAACGAGATCATGGCTGATCTGATAAACCTCAACTCCACTTTTCCGCGTTATCCACATAATCCTCAAATCCTGACTGATTAAAAATTTCTCTCAGTTCTAGGAACAATTACTTCCATGGGAAGCAAAACCGTAATGCAACATTCACCAAGTTTATTCCAAATTTAAGCAAGTTGCTAAATATTTCTTGCAAGACAGACATGGACATGATAAATATAAACAGGAAGCGGCCATTTAGCTCTTTGCCTTTCAATACGATCACGGTTGATCATCCAACTTAGTATCCTGTGCCTGCTTTCTCCCCATATGCTTAGATATGGCGCTTAGGGCGAAAGGGATCAATTTCCTTTTTTGAATCTTATTCAACACTTAGACCTCGGCCTTTCTGTTGCGAAGAATTCCAAGCTCAACACACGCTGGGTGAAGAAATTTCTCCTCATCTCAGTATTGAATAGTCTATATTTTTCCTTAGACTATGACCCAAGGTTCTGGGCTCCCATCACGAACATCCTTTCCTAATCTATTACCATTCAAATAGGCTCCATGCTTTTGCTACTAAAGTGGATAACCTCACATTTTCCACATTATACTTCATCTGCCATGCATTTGTCCACCCATCTACTTGTCCAAATCATACTGAAGCAACTCTACATTCACCTCACAGTTCGCCCTCCCACCTAGCTTTGTCTCATCTACAAACCTGGAGATATTACATTTAGTTCCTTCACTTAAATCGTTAATCTATATTGCGAATAGATCTAAGCACTGACCTTGCAGTACACCCACTGGTCACTGGCAGCCATTCAAAAAAATTTATTCTTACTGTTTTCTACCAGCCAGCCAGTTCTCTATGTAAGAAGGTTACTTTCAATCCCATGTGCTATAATTTTACCTGCTAATCTCACATTAGATCTTAATAAACACCTTCTGAAAGTCCAAGTAAACCACATCAAGTAGTTCCCCTTCGTAAGCTCTACAAGTTACACCCTGAAAAAATTCTAAAAGATTTGTCAAGCATAACTTGCTTTTTGCAAATTTATGCTGACTGTCCAACCCTAGTCCACAGTTTTCCAAGTGCTCTGCTATTAAATCTTTCATAACGGACTCTAACATATTCCCTATACCAATGTCAGGCTAACCTGTCTGTAATGCCATTTTCTCTCTTCTCTCCTCTTTAAAAGAGGTGAGGTTACATTAGCTACCTTCCAATCCATAGAAATCGTTCCAGAGTCTACAGAATCATAGGCCAGTTCCTTAAGTACAATGGGTTGTAGATTATTGGGCCCTAGGGGATTAGTCAGGCTTCAATCCCATTAGTTTCCACAACACTATTTCCATACTAATACTGAGAAAACAAGGTGTAGAGCTGGATGAACCGAGCAGGCCAAGCACCAACAGAGGAGCAGGAAGGCTGACGTTTCGGGCCTAGACCCTTCTTCAGAAATGGGGGAGGGGGAGGGGATTCTGAAATAAATAGGGAGAGAGGGGGAGGTGGATAGAAGA
>NC_063332.1:85327902-85349147 GCF_021869965.1 Rhincodon typus
TGTTATCTCAGATTTTCCAGCATCTGCACTTCCTACTATCTCCCCATACTAATACTGATTTCCTTCAGTTCCTCTCTCAAGAGATCCTACATTCCCCCAATATTTTTGGGATGTTATTTGTGTCATAATCATTTGAAGCCATAACCAAAACACAGTATTCAATTGGTCTGCCATCTTTGTCCCCCACTATAACTTCTTCCATTTGATTGTAAGGGGGTCTACATTTGTCTTCACTAATCAATTCACTTCTCACATCTATAGAAGCTTTCACAATCAGTTTGCAGGTCTCCTATAAGCTTACTCTTACATTGTATTTACCCCCTCTTACTCAGTCCCTTTGTCCTCCTTTGCTGAAACCTACACTGTTCCCAATCCTCAAGCTTGATGCTCATTTTGGCCAATTTGTATGCCCCTTCCTAATTTAATACTAATATCCCGCATTAGTCATGACTGGACCACCTTTCTAGTTTTATTTTTATGCCAGACAGGAATGCCATTCCTCCATGCATTTTTTAAATGTTTGCCATTGCCTATCCGCAGTCATCCCTCTTACTGATGATTGCCAATTTATCATAACCATCTCGTGCCTTATACCATTGTAGTTTCCTTAATTTAGATTTAGAACCCTCGTGTTCAGAATCAACTACGTCACTCTCCATTTTAATGAATAATTCTATCATAATATGGTCACTCTTCCCCAAGGGGCTACACACAAATAGACTGCCAACTATTCCATTGTCATTACACAACACCCAGTCTCGGATGGCCTGTCCTCAACGTACTGATTCAGAAACCCATCTCATAAACACTCTAGGAATTCTTGCTCAATAGCATTGCTATTGACTTGATTTGCCCAATCTATATGCAGGTTAAATTTACTCGTAATTACAGATGTAGCACTATTGTTTGCATCTCTGATTTCCTTTTTAATGCTTTCCACAACATTACCACTACAGTTTGGTGGTCTATATATAATCCCCAATGTCATATTCTGCCCCCTTGGAGTTTCTAAGCTCTACCTGTACAGATTCCACTTAACCGAAGCCAATATTCCGTTAATTTCTTCTTTAATCAGCAATGCCCACCTCCCTTTCCTCTTCATCTGTTTTTTCTAAAAAACTGAATGCCTTT
This sequence comes from Rhincodon typus, assembly GCF_021869965.1. Lineage (NCBI taxonomy): Eukaryota > Metazoa > Chordata > Chondrichthyes > Orectolobiformes > Rhincodontidae > Rhincodon > Rhincodon typus. The sequence goes on from NC_063332.1 coordinate 85,329,034, forward strand.
GGATTTTCAGTTTCCATCCCTGATCACCCTGCACCCACATCTCCATCATCACAACTTTCTCGTATTAATTTATTTGCACAACCATTTCATCCATTTTACTGCAAATGCTCCATGCATTAAGACAGAAGGCCTTAAATCTCATCGCCTAAACATTTTTAGTCCTTTTCACATTACTTTGCACTATGGTTTGAATTCTCCGCTTATATTAAAAAAAACTTTGCTTAGTTTTGATTCTGTCTTTTGTTTTTATCCTTGTTCCCTCATTACTATCCCCCTGTATAGGTTCCCATTCCCCTGCCATTTTAGTTTAAATCTTCCCCAAACACACTAGCAAATATTCCTTCTAGGAAATCAGTTCCGGTCTTGCACGAGTGCAACTTGTCCAGTTTGCGTACTGGTCCACCTTCCCAGAAGCAGCCCCAATGCCCCATGAACCTGGAACTCTCACCCCCTCTCTCTCTCCAACCACAAATTCATCGGACATGTCCTGCTATTTCTACACTAACATGTAGTAATCCTGAAATCACTACTTTTGAGGTCCTACTTCTTAAATTTGCTTTCTAACTGTCTATATGCTGCTGTCAAGACCTCACTCCTTTTCTTACCTATGTCGTTGGTATCAATGTGTACACGACCAATGGATGTTCACCCTCCCATTTCAGAACATCCTGTAGCTGCTCCAAAACTCCCTTGACTCTAGCACCCAGGAAGCAACATACTGACCGTACGTGTAAACATTCACTTAGACATAATTACTGTTAAAATCATTATCTAAAAGTGCATTAATTCTAGAAGGCAGCTGTTACATTAAGAAGAAAAGGCTTGGAACTTGAACTGTCTCTTTAAATGCTTAGTAAGTCTTTCAGCATCCATTACCTCTGCATCCTCATCAAGCTGCAGCTGGCGAGCTAGCTCCTCGTCATCTATTGTGGAATCAGCATTGCCTGAAGGCTAAGACAAGAGGAATAATGTTAAATGATTTCAAGGCTTCTTAGGGGCAGTCACTAAGTAATTTCCTCATCCAACTGGACATAACCAACTACAAGCTGGAGCAGGACATATCATCTGGGTATCCAACGGTTTCAAATATGGCAACATAACAAACCCAAGTCACGCACATGCTCATTCAGGAGGATATACTTGTTGTGAACAAGAGTAGCAAATGCAGTGTTGCCCTCCCCCATGCAAGTGTGTGGCGATCAACTGCAGCTGTTTTACTTTACTGCCTCAGCGGAAATCAACTTCTCTGTTCAAAACAGATTTTGAAGCCGGATCGCACCTGGTAACACAACTTTGCTCCCATTGACTTTTTTTTAAACTCCTCTAACGAACCAATGGATAAAGAGATTATCAAGTGGACAAATAATCTCTGCAAAAGGATTCCAATCCAACTCCTATTATCTGCTCAGCTAGTTGACAACCCCTGGGAAACAGACAAAAATTAACTTTAGGGCTGTAAATCGACTGGACAAAATGGTACTGAGCCATACAAATCAGAAAGGGGGACACAAAAAAAAAAACACCAAAGTAAGGATTTCCCCCTTCCAAGTACACATTTAAGATTGCTTTTGCAATCAAATATCTCATTACTGCACAATTTCTAAAGTCACGTGAAGAACGTCGATTGGAAAGGGTCAAAGATTTCTGGAGAGAAAAATGACGCAAAGAAAGCCTAAGATTTAAAGTTCATTAGCAACCAAATCATTGTTGACTTCACAAAACTATACAATTGCAAGGGGGAGGAGAAGAAAGGCATTCAGAGTTATACTCATGGACCTTAGTAATAATCTAGACAGTTCAATTTTATTCAAACAACCCAGTTCCAAACAGAACTACGGTTAAATGATAAACATAGGTATTGTAAATGTACATGTAAAAATGTCCTTACTGCTTTTCTTTTGCTAGCCACCAGTTTTTTATTTGATCTCTGCACTGTGCTTGTGCCAAAGTAATCGCGCACTGATGTGCAGGTGAATTTCACTGGACTTGCTGGTTTAGGCTGTGGTGGTTTGACCTGTGGTTTACTGTCTGCAGACCTTCCAGAGCCAGATGTTCCAGGGTGGCTACCATTTTCTTGATATTTCTGGACAATCTTCCTACTTTGTTGAAAATCCTCCTCTTCATCTTGACAAGTCATCAAGGGAGAGTTTTAGGGCATGGGGAGAAGAGAGAGAGAAAAAAATGCCAATCAACAAATGTTGCTGGCGTCATAAAGGACAAGCAGTACCAAGTATCAGACAGCATCATCACTAACCCAATACAAAGGCCACTTTTGAAAATTTATTTTTAAATGCAACCAACTTGTCACACTGCAGGACACATGGTCTGATTAAATGCAAGGGTTTAATCCATTCCTTCTGGGTTTTATGAAGAAATCTTCCATGAAGCTTCGAGGTTCTTAATTTCTTTCAAAACCTAGCTGTTCAGAGATAATCTAATTCTGAAAATTTAATGACTATAGTGAACAGATGAAAGAAAGAATACTTTACATTATCCCTGTGTATTTACTCAGGCAGGAAATGCTCATAACAGAGGATGGCTGCAACAGTGTTATTCGGGTGAAATGGAGAACCCCTATTGGTCCAATATCAATAAGAAGGTCTGTGCCTCTAGGCCTCACCCCCATTACCAGGCTGAGAGCCTTCTCCTTTTAGTCACAAAGTCTAGAAGGCAGACTGTCTTCAGCCTTCTACATTGTCCCAATATAGTTCAAAGCAAGCTTAAGGAACAGTACCTAGCCTTTCTGATGATGTACTTTATTGCCTTCTGAACTCAACACGAGTTTAATAATTTTGGATCATAATTTCTGCCCCTTTATTTCCCCAGATTATTACTGCTGGTCAGGATTCTGCTTTTCCCATTTCCATCTCCTCTGGACCCATGCTTTGTTTTGTTACTTGTCCCATAACATTTCATTTTACCTTGTGCCTTTCATCATTTACCAAACCATGCCTTCCTTCTTGTTCTCCAACTCCCCTTCCCCTTTTGTACTTGGTTAAACTGATATTTCTAGTCTGATGGAAGATCCACAACATAAAATGTTAACTGTTTACTCTCTCCAGATGCTGCCCAGTCGGAGTATTTTCAGCATTTCTATTTTAACTACCATCAAGTTTTCCATTAAACTCAACTTTTCTAACCATATAGCACTTCACTTGTTGCCAAATGTAGAATTGTTGTCAGATGCAGCTATTAGGGAACATTATCACCTGGCATTAACCAGAAGCAAGGGCTTCAAAATAAAAACAAACAAACCTACATAATTCTTTACCAATAATCTGTTACCTCCAGTCATGCAGTATCACCTAATTTCCAAGTTAAAAAACCAGCTTATCTACTATTGTAAAGCCATCATCCACCTCTGTTCCAATGCTCTCCTAGTCAGCCACCCCTTCTTCATAAATTTGAGCTCACCCAAATTCTACTGCCTACACTCCAAGTCACACCAAGTCCCATTCATCTATCAGCCTTCTGTTTGCTGACCAATATTGGAATCACGCAAAGCAAAGCCTTGATCCTGAAATTCTCATCACTGTATTCAAATTCCTCAGTTTTCCTCACGATCTCTAACATCCTCCAGCCCCTCGCAGAACATAAAAGCATAAAAAAAAGACAGACTGTCATTTAATCTTGCAATGATCATGTTGACATTGTTTCTAATGAACCTATTCAGACGTTATAACACACATCTGGTGAGACTCGGGTGAAACTCGAACCCAGGCCTCCTGATCCAGAGTTAGGGACACTATCACTTCAGCATCCTGACAAGCTGCTATGTTGAATTTATACCCTTAAAGGTATCGTTGCTTGTTCAACTCTGGCCTCTTCACAACCTTGATCCTTGTCATTCCACCACTGGCAACCGTCTACTAATGCTCTAAACCTGAGAATTTCAACTCCTAACCTCCTTACCTTTCCATCCTGCTTTAAGTAATTCTTTTAAACCTACCTCTGTGACCAATACTTTTGATCACCTGTTCAAATATCTTCATGAGACCCAAGGTCAGATTTTGTTGGACAGTGGACCTGTGATACATCTTAGGAGGTTTCACTAATTTAAAATGAGCTATATAAACCCAAGTGCCATTAATCATCTTTATTTTCTCCCTCTGCACCGTAGTATTTTGTCAGCCAGGTCCATGGGGAGAAAAAGTCTATGCTGAAAGCAAAATTCTACACACAAAATATGCTGGGCAGGAAAGTTCAACTTGTTCTCAGGTGCTGCCTCCAACTTCACACCATCAGAGTATCCCCACGAATGCTATATAAGGATACACCAAACATAATTCTAAGTACACACCCATGTCGGTCTTTGTCCACTACCCTCAAAATTTCAAAAAATAATTTAGTCTATTACTCAGATTACAAGATTCTAATTTCACTTAATTGCAATGCAAAACAATGTTAGAGGTTTATCATGGGGTTGGTATGAACAGCAGGTCAGTCTAGAGACACATTTTCTGGATCATTTCTATGTTCAATTTGAAAGAAATGGTCTGAAAAGAAATAAGATAATTGGATAGGAGGTTTATTTCAAATATCTGGTTATTTTTCCGAAGCAACCATTAGTCACAACGACACAAACACTTACTGGTAGATGAGCAAAAGATTATACTCATGCCTATTGCACCAATATCTAACCTTGACAAGTTGTGCAATACCTTTCCATACAGTATAATAGTTGTTTTGAAAAAAAAGTAAGCCCCAGTCTTATCTAGCCTGATAATAGAGTAATTCCAAGTATCAAGGTCAAAAACATCTGTTTGCAGAGATACCAACACAATGGTAGCAGGAACAAAGATGGAACATTATACAACTGGAATTGGTAATTGTACCAGGTGTCACAGTTCAAGGATTCTTTTTTTTTTTAAAACTGTCCTGAAATCTCTGAGCCAAAGTCACAAAGTCTGAATCAATACCATTTAACTGCCCTCTCAGATTAGTGATTTAGGAGAATGGGCCATGTTCCATAATTCATTAAGGTCAACTTTCATCGTAAATAATTTCTTCTAGTTGATTATTATCCAAATTTCCAAATCGATTTAATATCTTTTATTAACAGTCTTTTGTCAGAGGCATCATGGATTGTGGAAGCGTGTGTGCTGGAAAGCTTTGGGAATGCTACAATTGTGATTTCGCGATTATGTTTTCACAGAATCAGAATCTCTTACTCGTCACAGCACAGGTTGTGATCACTTCCTATCACGTCTGTGCTGGCTCTCTGAATGAGCATATCTCTGAGTGCTATTCTCTTGCCTACTCTCCATAATCCTGAATATCCCTCTTTTTCAGGTAGTAATCCAATTTTTTCTTGAAAGCCTCAGTTGAATTTACCTCCACCACACACTCAGGCAACACATTCCAGACCCCAACCACTCATTGCGTGAAAAGGTTTCTCATGTCTCCGATGTTTCTTTCATCAATTATCTTAAAACAATGCCCTCTCATTCCTCGTACCACTAAAGATTTTCCCAACCTCTTCAGGCTCATGATTTTGAAAAGCTCTTCAAATCTCTTCACGATGTTTATTCAGTTAGGATTCTCTTCAATTCAAGATAAAATTGAATAATGAAAAAGATCACATGATTTTTGTCACCTGCCTAACAGTCCTCTGCGGTTGGGTTTCCCTGGAGACAGGGGGACCCTGGTTGAGACTTAGTGGGAGCAAGTTATAAAAACGTTCACACCTAAAATCAAAGACAGGAACAGCCAGGCTAACTGTGCACAGACCTTCAGATTCTGAGACAGAGAAAGTTGTCAGGGACGATAGCTTTGCAGTAATTATGACAATCAACCTATTGCAATTGTCCCTAAAACTCGCTAGGTTCACTCATGTCCATTAGGGAATGGAATATTCCATTGTTACCAAGTCTGGTCTGCCATCCAACTCCAGATCCACAGCAATAATGTTGCCTTTTGGAAATAGCTGAGCAAATCACTCAGCTAAAAGACAACAAGGGAGAGGCAACAAATGCTGGCCTTGCCAGTGATGCTCACATCCATGGAAAAATACAGAAAAACAATGTGGTGTGAGATTATTAGTAGTAGTAAAAGAATAGTAAGGGTTCTCTTTTATGCAGTTTTGGTTGTCTACAGGGTAATGTTTTGTCAATGTTGTAATAAATTCGTTTGTTACAGCAGAACTGTTAAGAGTCGAAATACTATCGTGCAATTCCTTTAAGTTGGTCTCTGGAAACTCAAATATCTTTTTAAAGGTTTTTGATTTCTGCACAATCATAAGTGAAGCATGCAGAAGACAGTACAAGAGTGGGTGAGCATGAAAGGAGGGGTGGGAAAGAAACAGAGAGGGTGGGCAGAGCACGCGGCAGTGCGGAAAAGAAAGTGAGACTGAACAGTGCTTTTGATATCAAAGGGAATGCAAGTGCAGGCAATAGTTAGAGAATGCGTGCATAAATTAGAGCAATTATCCATTCCTGTCTACTGTAAAAATTAAACTAGGACAGGTGTCACAACCAAAGATTACATAGAGATCCAGAAAGGAGATACAATTGCCAGAAAAAGCAACAAGCTAGAGCATTGGGAACACTTTGGAATTCAGAAAAGAAGATCAAGATATTTTATCAAAGAGGGAAGAGAGAGAATGGGAGTAAATTTGCAGGAGGACGCAAAAAAAACTGAAGGCAAAATCTTCTATAAATAAGTGAGGAGACAAAGGATTACTAAAGACAAATGTAGGTTCAGTCAGAAGCCGCAAAATTATAACAGGGAGCAAAGAATCGTCAGGGGAATGAATGCATACCTTGGTTCTGTCTTCACAACAGCACACAAATAACCTCCCAGAAATGTTAGAAAACCAGTGAGGGAAGAATTGAGGGAAATCAGTATTAGTAAGAAAACAGTGCTGGGGAAATTAATGGAGTCACAAACTGACAAGTCACCAAGGTCTAATAATTGATATCCCAAAACACTCAAGTAAGTTGTTGTCAGAACACTGGATGCATCTTTTAAAATTATACAGACTCCACAGCAGTTCCTACGAAGAGTGGCAAATATAATCCCACTATCAAAAAGGGGAGGGAAAAAGAAAGAGAATTACTGTCTAGTTAGCCTAATATCAGTAGTTGAGAAAAATGCTGAAGCCAATTATAAAATAGGTGATAACAGAATGTTTGGAAAGCATTTAATGGATTTGACAAAGCCAGCATGGGTTTATGAGAGGCAAATCTAGTGCAGTTTTTTGAGACTGTAGCTAATAATTAATTGAGGAAGAACTAGTGGATGTGGTGTATTTGTATTTTCTGAAGGCTCCTGATAAGGTTCTATATAAGAGGTCTGGCAGCATCTGTGAAGGAGAAAATAGTTAACGTTTCGGGTCCGGTGACCCTTCCTCAGAACTCATCAGTTCTGAGGAAGGGTCACTGGACCAGAAACGTTAACTTTGTTTTCTCCTTCACAGATGCTGCCAGACCTGCTGAGCTTTCCCAGCAACTTTGTTTTTGTTCTTGATTTACAGCCTCCGCAGTTCTTTTGGTTTCTATGTAAGAGGTTATGGGCAAAAGTACAGCACAGGGGATTGGAGACAATATAATGGAACGGATTGAGAACTGGTTGACAGACAGCAAACAAATAGTGAGAATAAATTATTTTTTCCCCCCAGTGACCAGTGCAAGACTGCAAGGCTTAGGCCATCAAACCACAAAACAAAAGGAGCAGAAGTAGGCCAGTCAACACATGAAGTCTGCACCACCATTTAATGAGATAAATGACTGATCTGATAACCCTCAACTCCACATTCCTGCCTTTTCTCCATAATCCTCCATTCCCTTACTGATTAAAAATCTGTCTACCTCAGGCTTGAGAATACCTGATGACCCAACGTCAATAGCCACCTGCGGTAAATTCCACAAATTCATTACATTCAGAGAAGAAATCCCTCCTCATTACTGTCTTAAATGGGTGACCTCTTAACCTGAGGTTATGCCCTCTGGTCCAAGACTCTCCCACAAAGGGAAACAATCTTTCCACATCCATCTTGCCAATCCCATAAGAATCTTCTTTGTTTCATTAAGGTCATCTCTCATTCTTTTAAATTCCAACAAGTACAGGCCCAATCTACTCAACATATTCTCACAACACAGTCCCCCTTACTGAGTACCAGCCTTCTCTCTACTGCTTCCAATGCCAGTGTATCTTTTCTCAGATAAGGGGCCCAAAACTGTTTACAGTATTCCAACAATGACCTGACTAGTACACTGCATAATTTTAGCAAATGTTCCCTACTTTTATACTCCATTCCCCTTGGAATAAAGACCAACATTCCATTTGCCTTCCCTATCATCTGCTAGACTTGGATGCTAGCTTTTTTTGAGATTCACAGACAAGAGCTCCCAAATCCCTCTGTTCTGTAGCTTTCTGCTGTCTTTCTCCATTTAAATATTATTCAGCTCCTCTATTCTTCCTGCCAAAGTACACTGCTTTTCATGATATAGATGAAGGGACTGGATGACGGAAATGTTGCATTTAAGTTCTAAGTTGGTTAACAACACAAAACTGGGAAGGATTGAGAGTTAAGATGATGCAAGGAGGTTTCAAGGTGATTTACACAAGTCAAATGAGTGGGAAAACACATGGCAAATGCAATGCGCCTAGGTGTGAATTTACACACTTGGTGAGAAAAATAGTACATGGTGGTATAATGGAAGATGTGGATGTACAAAGGAATCTGATGTCCTTATACGACAATGAATCAAAGAAGACAGGTGGATGCAGAAAGCAATTAGGAATGTAAATTGTATATTTGCAAGAGGCTTTGAGTTCAGAAGTAGGATGCCTTACTGCAGTTACACAGGGCCTTGGTGAGACTGCATCTGGAACATTGCATGAAGTTAGGTCTTCCTACCCAAGAAAGGATATATTTGCCATAGAGGGAGTTCAGCAGAGGTTCATGAAGATGATACTGGAAATCAGCGCTGTTCAACGAGAAGAGATTGGTTTTACTGAACTGTACTCACTAGAGATTAGAAAGATGAGAGGGGATGCAATTGAAAAATATAGAATTCTACAGGGCTGAACAGACCAGAGAGGAGGCTTTCCCTGGTTTGGGAACCAGAGGTCACAGTCTCAGGAAATGGGGCCGGCCATTTAGGACCAAAATGAGGAAAAGTTTCTTCATTCAAATGGGTAGTAAACCTTTGGAATTCTATTGTACAGAGTCAATAAGAGATAGATACATTTTTAGATTAAAGGCATCACAGTGTATGGGGAGAAAGCAGGAATATGGCATTGAGAAACTAAATCAACTGTGATCATATTGAATGACACAGCAGACAAATGGCCTACTCCTAGCTTCTGCGTTTCTAATGATCAACATAAATTGCAAATTACTATAAACCATTTGAAGGAAATTTATCAAATCCACACTTGAATGCTAACATCCAAGTGTTGCCAGTAACCATAGAACCTTATCTCAGCTGAATTCATCACCATTAAAAATAACTGACAGTAAGGCAAGTGTAAAAAGGAAACTTCAAATGAACTGCAGCTTAAAGCAGCTTACGTGCTGTACGTGTTTTACTGCAAAAGTGCCCCTATCATTACAATTCCAGTTATACAAGTTCATAAAAACTGAACATATTTTACAGCGTACAAAAACAAAATATTGCTGCAAGTCTGCAATTGTGTCAAAGTGATTATTATTTGCCAAACTCAGTCAGAAAAGGTCAGATTACAATCTGACAGTGTATGGTCACATTTACAACACAAACTGCTTTCATGGAGTTCAGCACACCTGTACATTATCCAAATTGTTGATATTTATGCACAGCGACATGAGAAAAAGTCATTTCTCTGGTTGCAGCACTGAAACATTAACGGAATCTTGTTTATACTTTGTAGTCATTTTGTGACAGTGTGTAAGCTAGGTGTTGTACTAAACTAAGTTACAAACTTCACCAAAACCTGTAAAATGTATGCTGGATTTGTTACTCACTCAATGAGAGTTGTTATGAAGATATGATCGCCTCAAATATTGTTTCTGAACTCATCAACCAGAGACAATGAAGTTCTAAAAGGACAGCTTTTAAACCAAAACAAGAGACACCAACTCCAACCAAAAACGGCTGCTGTAAATTACATTACTACACAGTCTACATTCCACACTATTGGCATGGAGAATGCAGGTTCTATGAAGAATGCATCAGAGACAATAAATCTTCGGAAATTGTATCAACCATTTTCTTCTAGTCATATTAAAATGCAGCTAGTCATTAAGCATGGAAAAATGCATCATTCAGAAACCAATTACTTGAACAAAAGACATTGCTCTCTTAAGAGGAGTCTGTAGGTGTAAGTTAATCAAAGTTATCTTTAGAAATATTCAATGGGTTTTTGGACTTCTGTTTTATTTATCGAGTGTAAATGCCAGAGCCAGAAGACCACTTCCACCCGTACTGATTAAATAATTAATACCACTTAATCAAGAGAGCAATTTCTCCTCAGCAAAATGACAGCACATTATTCTAATTGGCTTTTTGACACGGATGATTTTACACACAGGGTGCTGAGGGAACATAGGTACTCAAATTGGCAGAATAAGCTTGGTGATGTTACCAAGGTAAGGTTATCAACTTTTCAGCATATTTATTAGTGACTAGAATATCCAAATCTAGACTTTCATCTCAGTTTGTGGATGATACTAAAACGAGAGGGACAGCAAGTAACACGACTGGGATCAATGAAGTTGCAAAGAAAAGCAGTTCGATTAAGCACATGTGTAGAACAGAGTTTAGTATCCACTTTAATCCAAGAAATATAAATCAGACTACTTTTTGAATGGTGAGAGATAAGAATTGTGTACTAGCCCTCAAGATGCAAGAGAAGCATACCAGGCACAAGTGAAAGTTGAAGACCATGGCAACCTGTCATGCCCTGCTATTTAACAAGAACTAAGAATAGGATTATATAAAGGAAAATAGGTCAGATCAGTTTCGTACCAGTTTCAGAAATCACTGTAACAGTCGCTAGTTTAGAAGCTTTCATAGGTTTGGTGGTGCAAGAGTTTTTCTTGGATTTCTTATCTGGAGGAGTCTCTTCAGATTCAGAATCTGCAGGAAAGTAAAAACAGATGCTTTACTAACTCTATCTAACCAGGAACTCTATTATTTCATGGGATGTGGGCAAGATCAGCATTTAGTGCCTCCTTTGGAGGTAATGGTGATGAGCAGTTCACTTCTTGAATTGCTTAAATCCATCTGGTGCAGGTGCACCTACAACATTGGAAAGGGGTTCCAGAAGTCTGATCCTGCAACACTGAAGAAACAACAGATATATTCGGGGCGACACAGTGGCTCAGTGGTTAGCACTGCTGCCTCACAGCACCAAGGACCAGAGTTCGATTCCATCCTTGGGCGACTGTACGTGGAGTTTGCACATTCTCCCCGTGTCTGTGTGGTTTTCTCCGGGGGCTCCAGTCCAAAGATGTGCAGGCTAGGTGGATTGGCCATGCTAAATTACCCGTAGTGTTCAGGGATGTGTAGATTAGTTGGGTTATAGCAGATGCTCTGGATGGGATGTTCTCAGGGTCAGTGAGAACTTGTTGGGCCGAAGGGCCAGTTTCCACACTGTAGGGATTCTATGAAATAGTGATATCTTGAAAACAGTCCACAAAGGGGTCGACTGCTTTTTGTCATTTATATAAATAATTTGGATATGAATATGGGAGGTATGTTGAGTAAGTTTGCAGATGATGCCAAAATTGGTGGTGTAGTAAATAGCGAAGAAGAACGCCACAGTACAGTGGGACCTTGATCAGATAGGCAAATGGGCCGACAAGTGGCAGGTGGAATTTAATTCAGATGAATGTGAAGTGCTGCAGTTTGGAAAGGCAAATCAGGGCAGGACTGATACACCTAATGGTAAAGTCCATGGGAGTGTTGCCAAACAAAGAGACCTTGGGGTGCACGTTCATAGTTCACTGAAAGTGGAACAGGTAGACAGGCTGGTGAAGACGACATTTGGCACACTTCCCTTTAATGGTCAGTGCACTGAGTATAGGAGTTGGGAGGTCATGTTGCAGTGGTACAGGACATTGGTTAGGCCACTTTTGGAACACCTTGTTCAGTTCTGGTCTCTCTGTTTCAGGAAAGATGTTGTTAAACTTGAAATGGTTCAGAAATGGTTCAGAAAAGATTTACAAGGATGTTGCCAGGGTTGGAGGGTTTGAGCTATAGGGAGAGGCTGAATAGGCTGGGCCTATCTTCCCTGGAGTGTCAGAGGCTGAGGGGTGACTTCATAGAGGTTTATAAAATCATGAGGGGTATGGATAGGGTTTTTTCTATTCATTTGTGGAATGTGGGCATTGCTGGCTGGCCAGCATTTCTTGCCCATCCCTAGTTGCCCTTGAGAAGGTGGTGGTGAGCTGCCTTCTTGAACCACTGTAGTCCTCCTGCTGTGGGTTGACCCACAATGCTATTGGGGAATTCCAGAATTTTGACCCAGCAACAGTGAAGGAACGGCGATATATTTCCAAGACAGGATGGTGAGTGACTTGGAGAGGAACTTGGAGGTAGTGATGTTCCCATATGTCTGATACCCTTGTCCTTCTGGACGGAAGTAGTCGTGGGTTTGGAAGGTGTTGTCTGAGGATCTTTGGTGAATTTCTGCAGTACATCTTGTAGATAGTACACACTGCTGCTACTGAGCGTCACTGGTGGAGTGAGTGAATGCTTGTGGATGTAGTGCCATTCAAGAGGGCTGCTTTGTCCTGGATGGTGTCAAGTTACTCGAGTGTTGTTGGGGCTGCACTCATCCAGGCAAGTGGAGAGTATTCCATCACACTCCTCACTTGTGCCTTGTAGATGGCGGACAGGCTTTGAGGAGTCAGGAGGTGAGTTACTCGCTGGAGTATTCCTAGCTTCTGGCCTATAGGGATTCTATGATATTTTCCAAGTCAGGACTTCCAAGTCACCGGCCAGGCTTACCGGTGAGTTGCAAGTGGTAGTGTTCACGTGCATCTCTGCTCTTATCCTTCTAGGTGGCTGTGGTCACCAATTTGTAAAGTGCAGTCTAAGGAATCTTGGTGAATTGCTGCATGTATCTTGATGATATATGGTGCTGGCGCTGTGCATCGTTGAAGGGGTGAAATGGTGGATGGGGCATGGATCAAGCAGGTTTGCTTTGTCCCGAATGCAGTCAAGTCTCTCAAGTATTGTTCAGCTTCACGTATCTAGGCAAATGGAGAATATTCCATACATTTCTGATCTGTGCATTGTAGATAGTTTACAGGTTTTAAATTAGCAATTGAGTTACTCGCTATAGAATTCTGACCCTCCGACTTATTCTTATTGTCACAGTATCTATATGGCTGCGCCAACTTGGTTTCCAGTCAATGTTAACGCCCAAAGCTGTTGAAAATGGGGGATTTCAGCAATGTTATGACCATTTAATATCAAGGGTTGATGATTAGATTCTGTCTTTTTGGTGATAGCCATTCCCTGGCATTTGCACAACCCAATGTTATTTGTCACGTAACAGCCCCAAGAATTGTTTATATATGGTACAAAGAAGCCAATTTATTCAAAAATTCTTTACCTGAATCATAAATGATGTGTTTTTTCCGGTGTGCTGGCTTTGGTTTTCCTGACATTGAATCGTGTGAATCCTTTAACTGAAAACACAAAACAGATAAAGTCTAAGCCATTGGATTGATGTTGGACAGCTGTATCCATGTCATTTATTGCCGTGATACAAATTGGCACTCCATGTATCTGCACTTTATTTCACTGACATATTAGTGAGACTGAAACATTCAGAACTTTAAAACAGATATAAAGTAACTGACCTTGGCATCAGTTTTCTTCTTCGCATCTGAAATGCTCTTGCCAACATTTTTCGCCCGATTCTTTTCCAAAGCCTCATTCCCAGGTTTCTTCCCAGTAGAAAGGCCACCAAAGAATCTTCTGATGTCCTAAGAATATAAAAATTTTTTAAATTCTTTAACACTACTGCTAAAGTTATGGAGAGATACTTGTGTTACCACAGAAGTAGAATAGGTCAGTACCCCCAAATTCAGAATGGGTTAACAACATATATACACTCAAAAATACTATTACATTTCAGGCCCGAAAGAATAGTACGGTCAGGTAAGTGGGAATATTATTAAAGTATTATTTTGAATAAAATTGAAAGATGAGAAGGGGTCGTGACTTCAAATAGCAAGATACAAATATAGAATGGATTAATTAGACAAAGTTCTTCACACAAGGACTGATTAATATATCAGTCTGATTAATGGACCTCCAGGTTGCTACAGACAAAATTTATGGAACTATCAATAAGAAGTTAGCGATGGCAGCTGTAGAGTATTACTGTATGCCTTTCTGGAACAAGGGGGCCAGATCAGACAACTCTACAACTTATTCTGGAAATATTTCTGTAAACTAAGAACTAACATGTTTCACTAAAACCCCCAGATTTGAATGATTCTTCCACTTTTTCATCAATAATCTGTCTTCCCTACTGAAAGATTTGACTCTTCACCAAGGGGCAATTTTGCAAGTATATGTCACTACTTAACACCTGCGGAAATTTATCATGCAGTATCAGAAAGCACTCCAATTGTGGGTGTCTCAGCCAAGAACAGTGCTAATCTCAACCAACATCTAAGCATTCATATTTCTAACGGGACCAAATCTATTAGCAAAATAAATCCGTGGGGATGCTTCCTTCTACAAATTGGGGCAAATAAGGCCAAACGTTCTTGCCAGCATGTCAGCCAAGATACACTGACTCTACACAGCCTATCATAGGATACTGAAGCACAGGAAGCCAGCTGGACAATTAGCTCTACCAGAGAGCTGGCACAGATCTATCTAACTTGTCAGACTCCCCGGCACACTCCCTACAGTGCTTTAGGAGCAGCACAATGGCTCAGTGGTTAGCACTGCTGCCTCACAGCACCAGAGATCTGGGTTCGATTCCAGCCTTGGGCAACTGTCTGTGTGTGGCCTGCTTATTCTGTGTTTGTCTGGGTTTCCAGCAGGTGCTCCAGTTTCCTCCCACAGTCCAAAAGTAAGTGCAAGTTAAGTGGATTGGCAATGGTAAATAAAGCGTTGGGGAATGGGTTTGGGTGGGATGTTCTTCGGAGGGTCAACGCAGACTTGACAGGCCAAATGGCCTCTTTTTCCATGGTAGGGATTCTATGATCTGAGCCTTGTCTGCACTTTTCCCTTCAAATATTTATTCATAGTCCTTCTAAATGTTATTAAACCTACTTACAGCACATTTTCAGGCATCGCATTCCAGATCACAATACAACGTACAAAAAAAGTTGCCCATCAAGTTATCTCTGATTCTATTGCCAATCAATCACTTTAAATCTATGCCCTTTCACCATTAACTATTCTGTTACTGAAAATAATTTCTACTTACTTACTCACTCACTCAGGGACACCTATCAAATCTCCTCTTAACATTCCCTGATCTAAGAACAGCCTCAATCACCACACGTAACTGACACTCTTCCCTACTGCCATTCTACTAATTCTCCACCATACCTTTCCATAGTCTTAATAACATGTGGTGCTGAGCTGACGTCTGGCCAGTGTTTTATAAATGCATTAAACCAATGATTTAAAAGAGTCGGGACACAGGTCAGTACAGACCATCATTAAGGAGGTGGTGTTGGGAAGCCAAAGAGTTCTGAGGGTGGTTAAATCATCCAAACCAGATGGTCCACACCTCCGAGTTCTGAAGCAGATAGCTGAGGAAATTGTAGAAGCATTAGTGGTGATCTTTCAGGAATCACTGGTATCAGGGAGGGTCACAGAGGACTGGAAAATGACTACGGTAACACCCACATTTAAGGAAGGAGAAAGGCAGAAGACAGGAAAATATAGGCCAGTCAGTCTGACCTCAGTCATTGGTAAGATTTCAGAGTCCATTATTAAGGATGAGATTGCAGAGTACTTAGAAGTGCATGGTAAAATAGGGCTGAGAAAGCACAACTTCATCAAGGGAGATCATGCCTGCCAAATATATAACAAGGAAGTTAGTCATAGGAGAGTCAGTGGATGTCATCTATTTGGATTTCCAGAAGGCCTTTGACAAGGTGCCACACAGGAGGCCACTAAATAAGACAACAGGCCATAATGGCAAGGTACTGGCATGGAGAGAGGATTGGGTGACTGGCAGACAGCAGAGACTGGGGGTAAAGGGATCTTTTTCAGGATGGCAGCAGTGACGTCCACAAGGGTATATGTTGGGACCACAACTACTCATGTTATACATTAGCAATCTGGACAAAGGAACTGAGGGCATTATTGCTAAACTTGCAGCTGACAAAGATAAATGGAAGGACAGGTAGCGTCGAGATAATGGGATGCTGCAGAAGGACTTGGATGGACTAGGAGAGTGGACGAAGAAATGGCAGCTGGAATATAACGTGGGAAAGTGTGAGGTTATGCACTATGGTATTTCTAAACATGGGAAGACTTCAGAAATCTGAAAGCACAAATGGACTTAGGAGTTCTAGTTCAGGATCCTTCTGAAGTTAGAATGTAGTTAAATTGACAGTGAGGAAGGCAAATGCAATGTTAGCATCCATTTCAAGACAGCTACAGTGTAAGACCATAGATGTACTACTGAGGCTGTATTACGCCCTGGCCAGATTGCATTTGGAATATTGTGAGCACTTTTGGGCCCCATACCGAAGGATGGATGTGCTGGCGTTGGAGCGGATCCAGAGGAGGTTTACAAGAATGATCCTGAGGATGTAGGGCTTGTCATATGGGAAGCAGTTAAGGGTCTGCACTCGATGGAGTTTAGAAGGATGGGGGTGGGGGAACAGAATTAAAACACTCAGGATAGTTAAAAGGCCTAGACAGCGTAGATGCGGTAGAAGAGACTAAGACCCAAGGGCACAGTCTCAGAGTGAAGGGATGACCCTTCAGAACTGAGATGAGGAGGGATTTCTTCAGTCAGTGGAACTCACTGCAACATAAGGCTGTGGAGGCCAAGTCATTGAGTGTATTTAAGACATAGATAGGTTCTTGATTAGTAAAGGGATCAAAGGTTAAATCGGGAGAAGGCAGGATAATGGGATTGATGGACATATCAGCCATGATCGATTGGCAGTACAGACCCAATTAACTAAATGGCCTAATTGTACACCTGTATCTCTTGGTCTAACCTGAAACTTTCCATAGCTGTGAGAAGCCATCCAGGGTAGGAGTCGGAGTGGAGTCAGAACTATAAAGCTACATAAATTGGGCACACTTTCCTGTAGTGTGGTAAAGTAAAATAAAGCATGTTCTTTGCAATGTGCATATTAGGGAGAAGGGTGGCATTGGAAGGAAAGTGAAAGTCTAACACAATTGGACAGTATTATTTAAAACTGCAACAGCCCTTTGCTTTTGTTGTGTCATCAGCCTACTGTTGAGTAGAAAAGATTTTTATTAATTAACACTTTTCAGAGTTAGAGTTACATTTGACTGACTGGATTTTAGTAGCAGCACTAATTAATGAGATGGTGCTACCTCCTCCAGAGGTGTACAGATACATTCCAGTGTTGTTTCCACTGGCTAAAACAGATTGAGGTCTCATTCCTTTGGAACGAAACAGATAGTAAAATAATGCTCAGCAACTTGTGGCGAATAGCTGATTCTATTGCTCCTGTTTCATGCATTCAAACACAACTCCTAGCTATAATTTAACCTTTCTCCATCATGTCCAAGATTTTGACAGGCCAAAACATGAACAATTCAATAAAAAAAACCTAAATTAATATCCCCAATTCCTTCATTATTGGTAACATTTAATACAAGATGCACTCTTACTCCTTAAGAGCACCAACAACGCGTGTGGTGGAGTTGCCGACTCAATAGTAGACTTGGTGTTGCAGGGTGCACTACACTGATTGCCCAGACAGCCCAGTTAAGCCTAGAACTCATCATAATGGCAAACAGGACGAATCCACAACTCTCAACTCCACTCCAATCTAAGCCAACTATTTTTTTTTAAAGTAATAATAAAACTTATTCCAGCAACACAATAATAATCCATGACAGTGGACAGGAACTGACAGGATTCAAATTGCCAGCACCACACATTAGTGCTTTGTTACATTAAAACAAGGTATTAATTTGACAGGATACTGATCAGTACATTAAAACCAGCCATGTAATCAACAAGTTATTTGAAAAATGGAAGGTAGGACATTTTGATAGCATTAGCCTAGCAATAGTTGATAACATCAGTTGTAATACCAAGGGAGGAAGTCACTCATTATGAAAGGTAAGTCCAGCTATGAAGCAAAATTAGTGAAGAAGGATTATACAGCAAATACAGAAGGAAATGTAGAAAAAGAGGGAGGAAGGAGTGTGTTAGGCGGAATTCATTAACAAGTTCACAATGCAACGTTTAGTTGTAGTACCACTGAAAAAAGGTGACTAGTGGAATACTCAAAGGGGATCACAATCAAAGATGAGAGACTACACTTGACTGTTGCCTACTTCTATGAGCACTTTGCTTAAAAAAGTAAGAAAACTCTCAAATCTAAGACTTGCATTGAATTTAACTTCATAATTAAGGAATAATTCAATTCAGCCTACTTACTGCAAAGCAGAAAACAAAAAGCTAAAAAGTTAACAAGTAGTTTGATGACCTACTGGATAATTTCACCAGAACAAAAGAGTCAAATAAAGTAAATTCCAGACCAAAGAATTACAGATACTGGGAATCAGAAACAAAACAGAAACTGCTGGAAAAACTCTGGTCTGGCAGCATCTGTGGAGAGAAAGTAGAGTTAACATTTTGGGTCCAATGGCCCTTCAAGAACATTAACTCTGCTTTCGCTCCACAAAGCAAATTGCAGATTCAATACCCCATCTGTTGATTCAGCAAAGACAGCAGGAAGACAATTCAACATGTAACCTTTCTCGATTACTGCCTAGTATTGCTGCATCAGATGAAGATACACCTATCTGTGATATCCAACCTGCTCACAATGAATAAAAGACCACTGGGCAAAGCATAAGACATTAAACCAACCATAACCTATTAAAGTGTCAACACCAAAAGCAGAAAGGAAGCATTAGCTCAATTCACACTTCTGACCTAACCTTAACTGTATGACCTCACTGATGCACATTAAATATAAACATTTAACTGAAAGCATGAATCTGGTCATCTGCTATTCCCAGCTTGTGCAACCCTCAACTACACAATTCTGACGTGAAAAAGAAAACAAAAATCATAGTTTTTTCTTCTAAACAAAACATTTATTTAACATTTTGTTACAAGAACAGCAAAACGTGTTCCAGTTGACCACAACGTGTAAATACGACATCAAGATAAACTTTCAAATAGAAATTATGCAAAGCTTATAAGAAATCCTTAAATCAGGAGAAAGCCTACACTTCACTCAAACTGACAACTACACAGTACAGCGAAAGCATTCAATGCCCTCTGCACATCCATCTTCCCTCTTCTCTTCCTTTTACAGAAAAGCAGCTCTACCAATCTAGCTCCAGCCAGATTTCTCTTCTGCTTTTATATAATCCATTCCCAACTATATCCACAAGGGGATGTCACCTCAGTTCACTCTTCAAACAATAATTATTTCACCAGGAAAACCAGCTTGACAACTTTGGAATACTTGGGCCTAAAATATAAAATTTCATAAAATTAATCCCATCAAGTCACAGATACTCCTATACAGGTCAGTCTACATTCATTGAACATTTACATTGGGCTTCTACAAAGTTTATGCTAAAATATGATGAGTGATTTCACTGCCAGAGGGTATTGTCTCAGAATAAAGGGGCTACGAATTTAAGACTAAAATGAGGAGGAATTGCTTCACTCAGGGAGTAGCATGTCTTCAAAACACCTTGTCACAGTGAGCTGTGGGTGCAGAGTTCATGTATATTTAAGGCTGAGATAAACAGATTTTTGATCAGTGGGGGAAATCAAAGGTTATGAGGAAAATGGACACAAGGCATGTTGGATCATAGAACATAGAACATTACAGCGCAGTACAGGCCCTTCGGCCCTCGATGTTGCGCCGACCTGTGAAACCAATCTGAAGCCCATCTAACCTAAACTATTCCATTATCATCCATATGTTTATCCAATGACCATTTAAATGCCCTTAAAGT
>NC_063332.1:85354147-85464162 GCF_021869965.1 Rhincodon typus
CACCTTGTTATCTCAGATTATCTCTGCAGTTTTCTATGGAAAAGCCATGATGGGCCATCTGTTCCGGTGTCAGCAACTAGTTGGACAACTATTGCAATAGATGTTCACTTGACTCCTGATAGACGCCGCCCCAATGCTTTTGTGTCAACTTCCTGGATCACAGCAGGATTTCCGTATAGGTTTGCAGCCGAGACATGTTCTCCACGCAGGGCTCGCATCTGTGTTTCTACTTCTTCCAGGGTCGGTAGGCTAGATTCCACCCCCTCCCCCCTTCCCCCTTCCAGAGGGAAAACCGAGCCGCTCAGGGCAGTGTTTCTGGAGGTGGAGTGGTGCCTCTGTGTACCAGCCTCAGCTGTGAAAATCCACGCCAATGAGTGTGCAGCAGGCAAGTGCAATCAGTTTGTCTTTACTTTCTGAACACACAGCATGCTTTTGAAAAGATCGCTTATGTTTACCTCTGCTGGATAATACATCTACAAATGTAATTGAAGTCCCTCATCCCTCCGCCATTTCAGTAAATGTCTTCTGCATTACCGCTGAAACCTTGGCATATTTCCTGAGATCTGATCCTTGGGAGCAGACATAGTACTTTTACAGAGGCCTAATAAGTATATTTTAAGGGTTTTATCTTAACTTACCTTGCTTTGCACACTATGCACCTATTTACCAAGCAATAAAGGATCACGTTATTTTGTGAGTCCTGATGAAGGGTGTAAACCCGAAACGTCGACTTTCCTGCTCCTCTGATGCTGCCTGACCTGCTGTGTTCCTCCAGCTCCACACTGTATTGACTCTGACTCCAGCATCTGCAGTTCTTGCTATCTCCGTCGTTATTTTATTCACCAGACTTTACAATTTATCCGGCCACATACAAATATTTGTATTGGACTGTCAGCTGTTACTGCATCATTTTAAAAATTGTATCATTTAATGTATAATTTAATTTTTTCCCGATTTTCTTTAATGTATTCACACTTTGCTGCATTAAATTTGTGTGCACGTTATGTCAATTGATGTCAGCTTTAAGTCTGCTGCTATTCCACTCATTGCTTACCACATTGCTAAGCCTGTGCTTCTGCAAACTTGATAATTATGCCCGGTATAACTAAGATCAAGTCAAGGATGTATACCAAAATGGCTATAAGGCAGGAATGGATTGATTAATTCCTTTAGAACCTGAGATGAGGATCTTACAGCTCTGGATGAATGAAATGGAACTATTACCAGAACTAATACTGTTCCTCTTACCATCAGTACTATGTATTTTTAGACAGTGACTTGGAAATGCAGGATATTATGAATACTTACTTTGTGTCAGTATTTGCAAGAAACAGCTGATTTGTAAATCCAAGGAAACTAGTATTATATCAAGGACAGAGACTCAAGATTAAAATTAGCAAAATATATAACATTATAGAACATGATAATATTAAGATAAATACTCCCCTCGATTCGATGGTTTTAAAGTGAGAAATTTTAAATTCTGTGAGAACAATGCAGATAATCTAACGATAACTTCCATCTCTTGATGTGGGACCCATGGAAAATTATATACACCACTCCACAGTGTAAACATAGAAAATAACAGGGGTAGGTCATTCAGCCCTTGTAGTTTGCTCCACCTTTCAATATGATCATGGCTGATCATCCAACTTGGTATCCTGCTCCTGCTCTCTCCCCATACCCTTTGATTCCTTGAGAATGGTGAAGATGAATAACTAGAGAATTATCTGCTGTGGGATAATTACTGGTATCTATAATCAAGGACAGTGTGACTTCAGCTAAGTAGAGAGAACCAACTTGGATTTGTAAAAGTAATGCTGATGAACTTGGTAATATGTTTTGAAGAGGTAAGCAGCCTGTAGGGGAATTTCTACAGATTTTATTTATGTGGGCTTCTCGTAGGCATTTAATAAAGTCCCTCATAGGAAATTGCTAACACTGATGCTCAAGGATTTGAAAATAAATTAATGAAATAGTTAGGAAATTTGCTGAATGGCAAGGGCAGAAAGGAGGAATAATGACCAGGTACAGATTGTAAAGAAGGTGCTTGGCATGCTTGCCTGCATTGCTCTGACCACTGAGTATAGCAGTTGGGATGTTTTATTGCGGTTGTACAGGACACTGGTGAGGCCACTTTTGGAATACTGTGTACAGTTCTGGTCATCCTGCTATAGGAAAGATATTATTAAATTGGAGAGGGTGCAGAAAAGATTTACAAGGATGTGACCGGAACTTAAGGGTTTGGTTTATAAGGAGAGACTGGGTAGACTGTGACTTTTTAAATTGAGCACAGATGGTAAAGAGGTGACCTTATAGAGGTTTATAAAATTGTGAGGGGCATAGATAAGGTGAATAGCAAAGGTTTTTTCCCCTGTGCAGGTGAATTCAAAAGGGCATAATTTTAAGTTGAGAGAAGAAAAGATGTAACAGGAAGCTGAGTGGCATCTTTTTTCATGCAGAACATGGTTTGCATGTGGAATGAACTGCCAGAGGAAGTGGTAGATGCAGGTACAGTTATAACATTTAAAAGACATTTGGACAGGTACATGAATAGGAAAGGTTTAGAGGAATATGGGTCAAATGCAGGTAAATGGGACTCGTTTAGTTCGGAAACTTAGTTGGCATAGGCGAGTTGGACCGAAGGGTCTATTTCCGTGCTGTATGAGTCTATGACTCTACCCAAGTTGGCAGAATTTACAACTTGGATCCATGTTGGTGCCTCAGATATTCACCATTTGTTTTATGATGGGATAGAAAGCCACTAATCCAAATTTACCAATAACATAGAGGTGTCACAGTTAAAATTGTAGATGGAAACATGATATTACGAAAGGTTAGTGAAGATAAAGAAAGGCTGGCCTTGAAGTAGCACCATTCAACCGCAGGCTATGTTGAAGAACTTTATAGCTAGTGAAGTACTGTTTTCTTGTGTTGTAGGAAACATGACAGCCAAATTCCATACAATCAATATGTATGATAATCTCTTTTGTGATGTTAAATGAGGGATAAGTTATGAGAATGGGTTAAACTTGGCAGTTCAAGTACACAAATACTTAAGATGCGGACATGCTGGTGTTGAACTGATATCAGGTGACGAAGAAGCATTGCTCTGAAAGCTTGCGATTTCAAATAAACCTGTTGGATGATAAACAAAGTACAGAAGATATAAATTAAAATAATTAAAGGGTACAGCAAAATACTAGGCTTTACTTCCTATGTTTCAGTCCTTTAGACACACAAGTCATGCTTCAGCTATTCATTACCTGGAACACTGTCCTAGCATTATTTGGCCTTGGAGAAAGTGCCTCCTAGATTTACCACAATGAAACTTGGGCAGCAGGTATTTATACTGAGAGATTACACAAACTAGAAATATGTTCCATAGAATTTGGACGATTTCTAGCTGATTTAATAGATTGTACAGGGAAACCACTTCACCGGGTGCAGGGGAACAGAATCAGAATTAAGTGACTTCTCTAAAAATTACAGCCAAACTTTTATCGAGTATGGGAATCTTGTCCATGTGCAACAGTTGATGCCAGATCAGTTGCGACTTTTAAAGGTGTGGCTTATTTCGCTGTGATTCTAGTTATCTGAAAGTATTCAGGGGTATGAGTGATTATGTGAGGTCAGGTTGCAGAAGAGCAATGATCTCATTTATTAATAGAACAGCCTGCAGGAGCTGAAAGCTGCACTGAGAGTAAAATGGAGCTCATGAACTTAGTCTGCCTTTTGTGAGGTATAACTGTAAAAACCTGTGCGAATTTGTTAAAGTACAGCTATAATTGCAGCTGTTTCCGTTGTTCCTTGTGATACAACTCAATATTGTACAATGTGAGTGAGTCTCTCTGCGTCAGTGCACATCACTGGCCCATTCTCCCCCCTCCCCGAGCTCCTGCACCTGTCAATCAAACCTCCCATCAACATCCGGGTCCCCGCATGACTTCATCTCCATGCGCCGCACGCGTGCGCGTTGAAATTGTTGGCGCCAAATGTAACGGCAGAGAGGGAGAGTAATCTGATCACCATCATGGTGAGTGCGGAGAATATTCTCACCGGGGGGGGGGTGATTGGTGAGAGAGGAGGAGAGCACGGAAAATATCATCATTATCACTACCACTGGGGAGAGGTGGGAGGAGGAGGAGGAGGAGGAGGAGGAGGAGGGAGGGCAACGGCAACGGCAACGGGAGCATCACCGTCACACCCGGGGGTCAGGGGGCACCCACCGCGATGTTGGGAGGCGGACAGTCCAGGGTGTGTGCCCCCCCCACGGGCCCGTTTACTAGCCGTTACACCTCCCCTCCCCTCCCGCGGCTATGAAAACATTTTTCCCGGGTTTCAGCCAACGTGGGGTTCAGTCTCCCGCTGCTCGGCCTGTCTCATTAACCGTCTCCAGTGACAACAAGGTGCAGGGCTGGATGAACACAGCAGGCCAAGCAGCATCATAGGAGCAGAGAGGCTGACGTTTCGGGCCTAGACCCTTCATCAGAAAAGGGGGAGGGGAAGGGGGTTCTGAAATAAATAGGGAGAGAGTGGGAGGCGGATAGAAGAGGGATAGAGGAGAGGAAACAAACAGGTCGAAGAGGCAGGGATGGAGCCAGTAAAGGTGAGTGTAGGTAGGGAGTTAGGAAGGGGATAGGTCAGTCCAGGGAGGACGGACAGGTCAAGGGGGCGGGATGAGGTTGGTCGGTAGGAGATGGAGGTGCGGCTTGAGGTGGGAGGAGGGGATAGGTGGGAGGAAGAACAGGTTAGGGAGGCAGGGACGAGCTGGACTGGTTTTGGGATGCGGTAGGGGGAGGGGAGATTTTGAAACTTGTGAAATCCACATTGATACCATTGGGCTGCAGGGTTCCCAAGCGGAATATGAGTTGCTGTTCCTGCAACCTTCGGGTGGCATCGTTGTGGCACTGCAGGAGGCCCAGGATGGACATGTTGTCTGAGGAATGGGAGGGGGAGTTGAAATGGTTCGTGACTGGGAGGTGCAGTTGTTTAGTGCGAACCGAGCGTAGGTGTTCTGCAAAGCAGTCCCCAAGCCTCCCCTTGGTTCCCCGATGTAGAGGAAGCCACACCAGGTACAGCGGATGCAGTATACCACATTAGCAGATGTGCAGGCGAACATCTGCTTGATGTGGAAAGTCTTCTTGGGGCCTGGGATGGAGGTGAGGGGGGAGGTGTAGGGGCAGGTGTAGCACTTCCTGTGGTTGCAGGGAAAAGTGCCAGGTGTGGTGGGGCTGGAGGGGTGATGTAGAGCGGACAAGGGAGTCCCGGAGAGAGTGGTCCCTCCGGAAAGCAGATAAGGGTGGGGAGGGAAAAATGTCTTTCGTGGTGGGGTCGGATTGCAGATGGCGGAAGTGTCGGAGGATGATGCGTTGGATCCGGAGGTTGGTGGGGTGGTACGTGAGGACGAGGGGGATTCTGTCTTGGTTGTTTTGCGGGGAGGGGGTGTGAGGGATGAGTTGCGGGAAATGCAGGAGACACGGTCCAGGGCGTTCTCGACCACTGAGGGGGGGAAGTTGCGATCCTTGAACAACGAGGACATCTGAGATGTACGGGAGTGGAATGCCTCATCCTGGGAGCAGATGTGGCAGAGGCGAAGGAATTGGGAATAGGGGATGGGTGGGAGCAGGTGTATTCTAGGTAGCTGTGGGAGTCGGTGGGCTTGAAATGAATATCGGTTTCCAGGTGGTTGCCAGAGATGAAAACAGAGAGGTCCAGGAAGGAGAGAGAGATATCAGAGATGGTCCAGGTGAACTTACGGTTGGGGTGGAAGGTGTTGGTGAAGTGGATGAACTGTTCAAGCTCCTCGTGGGAGCACGAGGCGGCGCCGATACAGTCATCAATGTAGTGGAGGAAGAGGTGGTCGGAGGAGAGTTGGCGCCTGGCCTCGGCAAAGTAGAGATCAGTGTGCCATACTACAACTGCACCGCCCTTGTCCGCTGGTTTTATGGTGAGGTTCGGATTGGAGCGGAGGGCTGCACGTTCTGTGGGGGAGAGGTTGGAGTGGGTGAGAGGGGTGGAGAGGCTGAGGCGGTTGATGTCATGACGGCAGTTAGAGATGAAGAGGTCAAGGGAGGGTATCAGGCCTTGGGGTGGTGTCCAGGAGGAGGGGGTGTGTTGGAGGCGGGAGAAGGGGTCAGTAGACGAAGGGTTAGGCTCACGATTAAAGAAGTAAGCGTGGAGTGGAGGCAGCGGAAAAGCTGTAGTATGGCGCACTGATCTCTACACCGCCGAGGCCAGGTGCCAACTCTCCGACACCTCCGTCTACCGCCCCCTTGATCATGACCCCACCCCTGACCACCAAACCATCATCTCCCAAACCATCCACAACCTCATCACCTCAGGTGACCTCCCACCCACAGCCTCCAACCTCATTGTTCCCCAACGCCGCACTGCCCGCTTCTATCTCCTTCCCAAAATCCACAAACCTGACTGCCCTGGTCGACCCATTGTCTCCGACTGTTCCTGCCCCACCGAACTTATCTCCACCTATCTCAACTCCATTTTCTCCCCCTTGGTCCAGAAACTCCCCACCTACGTCCGTGACACCACCCACGCCCTCCACCTCCTCCAAAACTTCCAATTCCCCGGTCCCCAACACCTCATCTTTACCATGGACGTCCAGTCCCTAAACACCTGCATTCCCCATGCAGATGGCCTAAAGGCCCTCCACTTCTTCCTGTCCCGCAGGCCCAACCAGTCCCCCTCCACTGACACCCTCATCCGCTTAGCCGAACTCGTCCTCACCCTCAACAACTTCTCTTTCAATTCCTCCCACTTCCTACAGACAAAGGGGGTGGCCATGGGTACCCGCATGGGCCCAAGCTATGCCTGCCTCTTTGTAGGTTATGTGGAACAATCTCTCTTCCATAGCTACACTGGCCCTAAACCCCACCTCTTCCTCCGCTACATTGATGACTGTATCAGCGCCGCCTCGTGCTCCCACAAGGAGCTCGAACAGTTCATCCACTTCACCAACACCTTCCACCCCAACCTTAAGCTCACCTGGACCATCTCTGATAACTCTCTCTCCTTCCTGGAGCTCTCTGTTTTCATCTCTGGCAACTACCTGGAAACCGATATCCATTTCACCCACCAACTCCCACAGCTACCTAGAATACACCTCCTCCCACCCACCTTCCTGCAAAAATGCCATCCCCTATTCCCAAGTCCTTCGCCTCCGCCACATCTGCTCCCAGGATGAGGCATTCCACTCCCGTACATCTCAGATGTCCTCGTTTTTCAAGGACCGCAACCTCCCCCCCAACAGTGGTCGAGAATGCCCTTGACCGTGTCTCCCGCATTTCCCGCAATTCATCCCTCACACCCCCTCCCCGCAATAACAACCAAAACAATAACCCCGTCGTCCTCACGTACCACCCCACCAACCTCCGGATCCAACGCATCATCCTCCGACACTTCCACCATCTACAATCTGACCCCACCACCAAAGACATTTTTCCCTCCCCACCCTTATCTGCTTTCCGGAGGGACCATTCTTTCCAGAACTCGCTCCACACTTCCCTCCAGCCCCACCACACCCGGCACTTTTCCCTGCAACCGCAGGAAGTGCTACACCTCCCCCTACACCTCCCCCCTCACCTCCATCCCAGGCCCCAAGAAGACTTTCCACATCAAGCAGATGTTCACCTGCACATCTGCTGTGGTATACTGTATCCGCTGTTCCTGTTGTGGCCTCCTCTACGTCGGGGAAACCAAGCGGAGGCTTGGGGACCGCTTTACAGAACACCTACGCTCGGTTCGCAATAAACAACTGCACCTCCTAGTCGCGAACCATTTCAACTCCCCCTCCCATTCCTCAGACGACATGTCCATCCTGGGCCTCCTGCAGTGCCATAACCATGCCACCCGAAGGTTGCAGGAACAGCACCTCATATTCCGCTTGGGAACCCTGCAGCCCAATGGTATCAATGTGGGCTTCACAAGCTTCAAAATCTCCCCTCCCCCTACCGCATCCCAAAACCAGCCCAGCTTGTCCCCACCTTCCTAACCTGTCCTTCCTCCCACCTCTCCCCTCCTCCCACCTCAAGCCCCACCCCCATCTCCTACCTACTAACCTCATCCTGCCCCCTTGACCTGTCCGTCCTCCCTGGACTGATCTGTCTCCTCCCTAACTCCCCACCTACACTCACCTTTACTGGCTCCCTCCCCACCTCTTTGACCTGTCTGTCTCCTCTCCACCTATCTTCTCCTCTATCCATCTTATATCCGCCTCCCCCTCTCTCCCTATTTATTTCAGAACCTCCTTCCCCTCCCGCATTTCTGAAGAAAGGTCTAGACTTGAAACGTCAGCCTTCCTGCTCCTCTGATGCTGCTTGGCCTGCAGTGTTCATCCAGCTCTACACCTTGTTACCTCAGATTCTCCAGCATCTGCAGTTCCTACTATCTCTGTAGAGATAACCTGCTGCCCATAATGAAGGAGATGCTTTAGAAAGTTAAGAAGCTGATAGTATTTCCGACCATGAAGCATTAACTGCTGTCAATAATCTGATTCAGATTAGCATAATACTTTGGGGGATGACAGACATCACACGCAGAAACTCTACCTGTCCCTCAGGGTGGGGAGTGTGATATTTGCTGATAGCATGTTTTATCTGATGTGGCAATGCTAACGTTATTTCCCGTAACATAAGAAGTTTCTTATGTCATCCTCAGTATTTACCGTCAAGAAAGGAATGGATGCTAGGGAACTTTGGGAAATAAACAGTGATGTCTTGAAGAATGTTCACAACACAGCAGAGGAGATGCTGGAAGTTTTAAAGCACATTAAGGTAGGTAAATCCCTGGGACCTGATGAAGCGTATCCCAGGAGTTTGTGGTAGGCTAGAGAGGAAATTGCAGGGCCCCTAGCAGAGATATTTGTATCATCGACAGCCACAGGTGAAGTGCCCTAAGATGGGAGGGTGGCTAATGTTGTGACATTATTTAAGAAAGGTTGTCAGGTAATTCCTGGAAACTATAGACCAGTGAGCCTGACATCCGTGGTGGGTAAGTTGTTCGAGGGGATTCTGAGAGACAGGATCTATGGGCATTTGGAGAAGCAATGACACATTCGGGATAGCACGGCTTTGTGCATGGGAAATCATGTCTCATGAAGTTGATTGAGTTTTTTGAAGGGGTGGCTGGGAAAGTGGGTGAGAACAGTGAGGTAGACGTTGTCTACATAGACTTTATCAAGACCTTTTGACAAGGTACTGAATTGTAGGTTGTTGAATAAGGTTAAATCTCACGGGATCCAGGGAGAGCTAGCCAATTGGATACAAAATTGGCTTGATAATAGAAGACAGAAGGTGGTGGTAGAAGATTGTTTTTCAGACTGGAGGCCTGTGACCAGCGGTGTGCCACATGGATTGGTGCTGGGTCCACTGCTATTCATCATTTATAGAAATGATGTGGATGAAAATTTAGGAGGTATGGTTAGTAGGTTTGCAGATGACACAAAGATTGGTGATATAGTAGACAGTGAAGATGATTATCTGGGAATGCAGCAGGATCTTGATCAAAGGCATCTGGAATGGAAGATGAATAGGAAGGTTTTAGAGGGATATGGGCCAAATGCTGGCAAATGGGACTAGATAAATTTAGGATATCTGGCTGGCATAGACAAGTTGGACCGAAGCTCTGAGTCTATGATGTGAAGGTGCCAATGTTGGACTGGAGTGGACAAGGTCAGAAGTCACATGACACCAGGTTATAGTCCAACAGGTTTATTTGAAATCACAAGCCTTTGTAGCACTGCCACTTTGACAGGTGAAGTGTAGAGTGTCAAACAGGTGCAGAATTTATAGCAGAAAGATCAAAAAATCATACGAATGGTATAAATGGAGTATCAACAGGTTGAATAATAACCATTTCAAAAGTGTGAAATGGTGTGAGTAAAGTGTCAACAGCTGAATAACAAGTGAAGGGATGACCTATGATCTGATGAATTGAGGCCGAGAGATAATTACAAAAAATTAGAAAGAAAGTAGTGCTGGAGACAAACCAAATGGCTGGAATAACATGATGGGTATAAGAGTCGCATGTCAAGGATTTAATCAGGATTACTGTCTCATTTAATCAGAATGTAGATTTGACACTCTTGATCACCTGCACAGACCTATTATTCGGCCTGTCAACATGCCACTCTCACTATTTGTGTGATCTTTTGATCTCTCTACTCACTGATCTCTCTGCCTATACATTCTGTGCCTGTGTGCTTCTTTCTCATTTCACCTGATGAAGGGGCAATGCTCCAAAAGCTTGTGATTTCAAATAAACCTGTTGGACTATAACCTGGTGTTGTCTGACTTCTGACCTTCTCCACTCCAGTACAACAGCGGCACCTCCACTTCATCTCTTTTCAATTCCGCCATGATTCTAGAAAGCCGAGTCAAATCTTCTGACAGATGCTTCATGACTGGTTGGTTGACAATGGTTTCTTTCTGAATCTTTGAATGCCTTGGAACTGGTTGACCTCTTTCTCTGCATTACAATCCAGCTGTCCAACCAACTGAACTAACTGACTCCTCCTAACAGCATAGGTTCAATTCCTGCACTGGTTGAGGTTACCATGAAGGACTCTCCTTCTCAACTTCTCCATTCACCTAAGACATGGTGACTCTAAGGTCAAATCACCACCAGTTATGTCTCTCTCTCCCTCTCTCTCTCTCTCCCTCATGAGGAAGCAGCCACATGGTCCGATAGGTCAATGGCACCTTTACTGTTTTTTAATGAACTCTTCGTGTTACCTAAAAGATACCAAGGTCAAGTCATGCATCCAGGCTCAAAAGTGAGAATTGTTGATGGTGAGACACATACACATCTTCAACTGTCTTATTTTACTATTTACTCTCTGCAATTTTACTAGTATTAGATCTTTGTTTGTGAAAGTTAGCCCACCTGCACCATATACTGTCATGTGTATAGGCTGTAACTTCTGTCTCTTCACACATGGTATTTGATCTGATAGGACATTCATCCATCCCAGGCTTAAAATTAATGAGATGTCCGTTACTATAAAGGAGTTCTGTCAAATTCAAGTCAGTTCTAGAATCTCGACAGTGTGGAAGCAGGCCATTCGGCCCATCAAGTCAACATTAACCCTCCAGAGAGCATCCCACCCAGATCCACTCCCTACCCTATCTCTGTATTTCCCACCCTACACACTATGGGCAATTTAGCATAACCAATCCACCTAACCTGCACGTCTTTGAACTGTGGGAAGAAACCCACGCAGACACAGGGAGAATGTGCAAATGCCACACAGACCGTTGCCTGAGACTGGAATCTAACCCAAGTCCCCAGCACTGTGAGGCAGCAGTGCTAACCACTGAGCCACCATGCCATCCTCTAGAAATGTCTCGTTACCTTTTCTATCAATGACAGACCAACCTTATTGAGTTATTTCTGTGAGTAACTTCAAGCTAAAACTGTGTCCTACTTCTGCACATCTTCTGGAAGTACCCTATTCTTTTACAAATGTAGCATTTTTTTGTCATAGATGGGCAGTGCTCGTATCTCTGTCTTTATTCCACAATGCTAACACTGTTTTGTTCAGTCTTCACTTTACGTTGTCTTGTCATGTGTGTCTGTACAGTGTTTGTACCTTATAAAATGAATAGGTTCTGGCACCCTTGCCATTGTAACATTGTCCTTCTCAGGATCTGCTCGTGAATCTTGCTGACTTCATCTTCCAGAACAATTTGAATATCTTTCTCCAAAAGTCAAAACTTCTTTGAACTGTAATAAGTCTGACAAAGTGTCATCAATCATTCTGGCAACAGTTCTGCGTCTTACAAATTCAGACTTAGAAGCTCCACAGTCACAGTTTTCCAGCGATCTTTAGATTAGTGTTGCTGGCTGCTTGTTTACCTATGCACTTTCAGTTAAAAGCTGTCTGTGTCTTTTTAAAGTGGTAATGATTATAATGCAATAAACTCGCTGTTATGTTCTGGCTCAATTTTTTTTTACCATTGTTACCTTGAGGTATTTATGCAGCAATATAAATCAACATGTCTTGTATTACAGTATCAATCATTGGTGGCTTGTGGTGGGGGAATGTGCTGTCACCAATTCTGCACTCTAGATATTTTTAGTCAACCTGTTCAGACACGCTATGGCACAGGTCTACAGCAGGTAGGTCTTGACCTAGAGGTGGGGACACTACCACTGCACCACAAGAACCCAATTCTCTTTTTTAGTCTTTTGTGGAAAAAATTAATCAGGTTAGATAGCCCCTAATGGGGCAGTATAACAAATACGTGACCAAATAGTTGACAGAAATATA
The DNA here is from genome assembly GCF_021869965.1 of Rhincodon typus. NCBI lineage: Eukaryota > Metazoa > Chordata > Chondrichthyes > Orectolobiformes > Rhincodontidae > Rhincodon > Rhincodon typus. The sequence goes on from NC_063332.1 coordinate 85,366,437, forward strand.
TAAAAAGTGAATCAAAACTTACTAAACTTTACTAAATCAAAATAAGATTGTGCAGGGATGATTCATCCTAACCCTGTGGTGCCCTCCAGCTTCTAAAAACCTCTATCAATAATTAATTAATTTTGTAGACACCACATCCTCACTCTCAACATTCACCTAAGTGCAGACAACCATGAACAATCCTCCTTTCTGTGCTGAGTCTACGATCCTATCTAATTAGCAGTCATACAGAATAAACTATTATTATGTCTCAGCAAACATTATAGAAATAGATAGGTGTCACTACAGGCAGTGAGGCACAGTAAAAATACTACCAGGAGCCATAGATGACATGTTTGGCTGCATACTGACTTTGTGTTTGACTAGCTCTTCTCCACTCAAAGACGGTGTCATCAACATGAGTTGTAAGGAGTTATAAGTTATAAGGCTATATAGGCTGGGACTTTTTTCACTGGACTGTAGGAGGTTGAGGGGTGACCTACCAGACTAATCCCAAAACTCCAAGACCTGGGTTTCGGCTCCACCCTCTGCAACTGGATCCTTAGCTTTCAGACCGCAATCAGTGAAGATAGACAATAACACCTCATCCACGATAATCCTCAACACTAGCAACCCACAAGAATGCATTCTCAGCCCCCTACTGTACTCCCTGTACCCCCATGACTGTGTAGCTAAATTCCATACGAGCGGCATCCACAAGTTTGCTGATGACACCACCATGGTAGGCCGGATATCAAACAATGATGAGTCAGAATACAGGAAGGAGATAGAGCGCTTGGTGTCATGGTGCAATGATAACAATCGCTCATGGAATGTCGGCAAAACAAAGGAACTGATCATTGACATCATACAGAAAGGAGACGGACACGCCCATATCTACGTCAATGGAGCTGAGGTGGAGAGGGTCAAGAGCGTCAAGTTGCTAGGACAGACAATAACTGACAACCTGTCCTGGACTTCCTACATACATGCGATGGTCAAGAAGGCACAAGAATGTCTCTTCTTCCTCAGGCAGCTTAGGAAATTTGGCATGTCCATAAGGACCCTCACCAACTTCTATAGGTGTGCCAAAGAAAGCATTCTATCTGGGTGCATAACAGCCTGGTATGGCAACTGCTCTGCCCAGGATCATAAGAAACTACAGAAAGCTGTGTGCACAGCTCAGACCAGCTCCAAAGCCAATCTCACATACATGGACTCCATTTACACTTCTTGTTGCCACAGAAAGGCTGCCAACATCATGAAAGACCACTCCCACCCCAGTAATACTCTCTTCCAACCTCTTCTCCAGGCAGAAGATACAGAAGTTTGAACACATGCGCCAACAAGTTCAAGAACAGCTTCTTCCCTGCTGTTATTAGACCTCTCTATCTCCAAATAATGTTGAGCTTGCTGATGTTGATCTTGCTTGTGCACCTCCTGTCCAGCCGTAACATTGTGTGCCTTGCCCTATCTAAGCACACTATGATCTGTATGTCCTTGTTTGCTATGATCTACCTGTACTAATCACAAAACAAAGCTTTTCACTGTACTTAAGTACATGTGACTACAATAAATCAAATCAAATTAAACCTTATAGATGTTTATAAAATCATAAGAGGTTTAGATAGGGTGAATGGCAGGTATCTTTTCCGTAAGTTGGGGGATTTCAAGACTAGGGGCATATTTTTAAGGTGAGAGGAAAAAAAATTTTAAAAAGACATGAGGGGCAATTTTTTTACACAGAGAGTGGTTTGTGTGTGGAATGAAATTTCAGAGGAAGTGGTGGATGCAGGTACAGTTACAATGTTTAAGTACACAAATAAATGTTTGGAGGGATATGGGCCAAGTGCAGACAGGTGGGACTAGTTTAGTTTGGGAAACTTGGCTAGCATAGGCTGGTTGGACCAAAGGGTCTGTTTCCATCCTGTATGACTCCATGACTCTATAACAGATTGCCTGGAGTTTAATCCTATTTCCAAAATTAACTCTTTCTTTTAATTCACCTGTGGGACGTGGGTGTTGCTGGTTGGTCAGCATTTATTGCCTGTGGTGGTGAGCTGTCTTATTGAACCACTGCAGTCCATCAGCTGTGCGTTGACCCATAATGTGATTAGGGAGGGATTTCCTGTTTATTGACCAAGTGACAATGAGGGAATAGTGATATATTCCAAGTCAGGGTGGTAAGTGGCTTGAGTGGAACTTGCAGGTGGTGGTGTTCCCATGTATCTGCCTCCTTTGTCCTTCGCCATGGAGGTGTTTGTGAGTTTGAAAGGTACTGTCTAAGGATCTTTGGTGAATTTCTGCAGTGCATCTTATAAATAGCACACACTGTTGCTACTGAGCATCAGTGCTCAAGGGAGTGAATGGTTGTGGATGTGGTGCCAATCAAGCAGGTTGTTTTGTCCTGGATGGTGTCAAGTTCCTTGAGTGTTGTTAGAGCTGCAGTAATCCTGGCAAGTGGGGAGTATTCCATCACCACCCTGACCTTGCTTTGCAGATGGTGGACAGGCTTGGGAAGTCAGGAGGTGAGTTACTCGCTGCAGTATTCCTAGCCTCAACCTGTTCTTGTGTTTATGTGACAAGTCATTAGAGTTTTTGGTCAATGGTAACCCCAAGGATGTTGATAGCAGGGGATTCAGTGACGGTAACACCATTGAAGAACAAGGCGCAGTGGTTATATTGTCTCTTACTGGAAGTAGTCATTGCCTTTAAGAACTATTTATGTAGGGGTTTTTGTGAGTGCAGAGCACCTTGTCACTTGATCACTGACGAATTCATGTGTTTTCAGTGAATAACAATTTGGTAAGATCACATCTAATCCATTGTAAGTGTAAATATCTAATACAAAAGGAATGTTTTGGTAAGTTTTTGTATATAAATACCTTGAGTTGGGAATATTAACAGACAATTCATTCCACACACAAACCACTCTCTGTGTAAAAAAAATTGCCCCTCACGTCTTTTTTTCTTTTTGCAACGAAATTGCATCCGGATGTCCATTTCTCTCCAATGCCATTGTAAACAATGCATATCCCTCAACATGACCTAATACTTATTCCAGACCTTCAGACAAAGCAGTAGTAAACCAAGGGTTACAAAGGGTCTAGACACGAAACGTCAGCTTTCCTGCTCCTCTGATGCTGCTTGGCCTGCTGTGTTCATCCAGCTCTACACCTTGTTGTCTCAGATTCTCCAGCATCGCCAGTTCCTACTATCTCTGTTACAAATTAAAAAGTTCCTTGCAAAATTTATTGCAACACATCATCCTCCTACACTTCCCCCATCTGCAATCTGACCCCACCACCAAAGACATTTTTCCCTCCCCATCCTTATCTGCTTTCCAGAGGGACCACTCTCTCCGTGACTCCCTTGTCCACTCCACACTCGCCTCCAGCCCCACCACACCCGGCACTTTTCCCTGCAACTGCAGGAAATGCTACACCTGCCCCCACACCTCCTCCCTCACCTCCATCCCAGGCCCCAAGAAGACTTTCCACATCAAGCAGATGTTCACCTGCACATCTATTAATGTGGTATACTGCATCCGCTGTACCAGCTGTGGCATCCTCTACATCGGGGAAACCAAGCGGAGACTTGGGGACCGCTTTGCAGAACACCTATGCTCGGTTCGCAATAAACAACTGCACCTCCCAGTCGCGAACCATTTCAACTCCCCCTCCCATTCCTCAGACGACATGTCCATCCTGGGCTTCCTGCAGTGCCACAATGATGCCACCCGAAGGTTGCAGGAACAGGAACTCATATTCCGCTTGGGAACCCTGCAGCCCAATGGTATCAATGTAGATTTCACAAGCTTCAAAATCTCCCCTCCCCCTACCGCATCCCAAAACCAGCTCAGCTCGTCCCCGCCTCCCTAACCTATCCTTCCTCCCACCTATCACCTCCTCCCACCTCAAGCCCCACCCCCATCTCCTACCTACTAACCTCATCCCGCCCCCTTGACCTGTCCGTCCTCCCTGGACTGACCTATCTCCTCCCTACCTCCCCACCTACACTCACCTTTACTGGCTCCATCCCCGCCTCTTTGACCTGTCTGTTTCCTCTCCACCTGTCTTCTCCTCTATCCATCTTCTATCCGCCTCCCCCTCTCTCCCTATTTATTTCAGAACCCCCTTCCCCTCCCCCATTTCTGATGAAGGGTCTAGGCCCGAAACGTCAGCCTTCCTGCTCCTATGATGCTGCTTGGCCTGCTGTGTTCATCCAGCTCTACACCTTGTTATCTAAAATTTATTGCTGATTGTTTTTGAGGAAAGTTCAATGATTGGATCCGGTGCTCAAATCCACTTTCTCTAATGGCACTTGAAGCATGAGGCGTGTGTCAAAGGCAGTTATTCACATGTGATTGTTACACAGAGGCTGAAGTGGATTCCCTGCATGTTGAAATGTGATCTATATTCCAGGAAACCATGTGTGTCTGTGGTACCACCCTGACAATTGAGGACTTTGTCTTTTAGGCAGTAGACAGCGAGCCAAGTTGTTTGTCAGTACTATATGTTGCAGACATTACACATAGCTAACATTGGTCTCCAGTGGTAGATGGATTATGTGAGAGGTGATTGAAGGAGTGATGAGCATGTATGGCATCACCCTACGTAATGTGTACTCCCGTGCTTTCCAAACCATTCCCGGTGTGATCCCGTTTTATTGTCTCAGATTTTTGGTGACCCTAAGATTTGGAGTTCCAAGAATTGCTGAATGGGTATGGCCAGGTATTGCCAGGTGGGCAAGGAGTTAAGCAAGCCCCATTTTTCCCTCCTTTATGCCCTCTCCCCCTCATTCATGATTTCATTTTCCTCTTCTTCATCCCCTCACTTCCTGTTACACCCTCATTTCCCCCTACTTTATCCTCCACATCTGCCCATACAGCAGCGGCTGTAATTCCTCAGTGCAGCTATTCATGGAGAGCATCTGTGTCAGAAATAAACAGCAAGACAATACAGGTAGGCAGTGACATAGTGGTAATGTTACTGGACTAGTAATCCAGAACCCCCAAGGTGGATGGTGGAATTTGAATTCAACAAGAAACTGGAAAAAAGGGCAAGCCTAATGGTGACCATGGAACACAGGAACAGAGGTATGCCATTCAGCCCTTCAAGCCTGTTAAATGGAATCATGGCTGATCTGTGGCCTAATTCCTTATCCCTGCCTTTGGCCCATATCCCTTGTAACCTTTGCTTAACAAAAATATGTCCATCTTGTATTTAATATTAACAACTGATCCAGCATCCACTTCCATTTGTGGAAGCGAGTTCCAAACCTCTACCACCATTTGTGTGTAGAAGTTCTTTCTAATATCCCTCCTGAATGGTCTGGCCCTAACTCTCAGATTAGGTCCTCTAGTTCTAGAATTCCCAACCAGTGGAAACAATTTATCTTGATTGACGCTATATTTTCCAGTTAATAATTTGAAGACTTCAATCAGATCACCCTTGACCTTCTAAATTCTAGAGAAGGTAGACCTTATTTGCATAATGTCTCCTCATAACTTAACCCCTGAAGTCCAGGTATCATTTCTGTAAACCTACGTTGTACTGTCTCCAAGGCCAATATATCCTTCCTTCCAATTGTCATAAAAACCCATCTGGTTCACTAATGCTCTTTAGGGAAGATAAATCTACCATCTTTACCAGATTTGGCCTACATGTGACTCTAGACCCAGAGCAAGGCTTTTAACTCTGAATTAGGAATGGGCAACTTTTGCTGGACTGAGAAGGGTCTGTTTCCATGGCTGTATGACTCTATGATCAGCCAATAGCAACCACATCCCATGAATTAATAAAAAGAACCTAGGATCAGTATTGTTACAACCAGAAGTTGCTGAAAAAGCTCAGCGGGTCTGACAGCATCTGTGAAGAGAAATCAGAGTTAACATTTCCCTTTGAAGGGTCACCGGACCCAAAACCTTAACTCTGATCTCTCTTCACAGATGCTGCCAGACCTGCTGAGCTTTTCCAGCAACTTCTGTTTTTGTTTCTGATTTACAGCATCTGCATTTCTTTCAGTTTTTGTTACAACCAGGCCCTGGATGAGATTTCCCAATTTATTACCATTGCAGACAGGATGTCCCAAACAGTTAAGCTCCCAGGTGAGGAGGGATGAATTGATTCCCCTTCTTTATTACCCGTTCAATTGGTTGCAACAAAATTAATTCAAAATTAATTCCTTGTAGCTGCCTTTAATATAAACTTATTTTAAAAGGAGTCAATTTAACTAAGCCATCCTGAGTTAACAAAGGGTGAGTTTATTAATTATAAAACGCAAGAAGAATTAGAACCACACAGCACATACATACAGATTAGAAATAAGAGGCAAGACCAAAAAGATAAAAGTCAAAAGTAGGATCAGTCTCTGAATTGTTTGCAAAGAGCAAATAGTTGAATGTTGCTTATTTTGCAGTGAAGGTTAGCAGTAGCATTGATGTTGATGGATAAACAATAGTTTTCATGATCCTTATTTTTGCTGATTGGTTGAAACTCTGTAGAACACAGAACATAGAACAGTACAGCACAGTACAGGCCCTTCGGCCCACAATGTTGTGCCAAACTTTTACCCTAAACCTAAGGTCTATCTAACCTCCACCCCTACCTTATACTATCATCCATATGCCTATCTAATAGCCACTTAAATGCCCCTAATGAGGCCGACTCCACTACCCTCTCCTGGCAATGCATTCCATGCCCCGACCACTCTCTGAGTAAAGAACCTACCTCTGGCGTCTCCACTATATCTACCTCCACTCACTTTAAAACTATGCCCCCTCATAGTAGCTACCTCCACCCTAGGAAAAAGTCTCTAGCTGTCCACTCTATCTATACCTCTGATCATTTTGTACACCTCTATCAAATCACCTCTCATCCTTCGTCGTTCTAAAGAGAAAAGCCCTAGCTCTCTCAACCTTTCCTCGTAAGACCTTCCCTCCATTCCAGGCAACATCCTGGTAAATCTCCTCTGCACCTTTTCCAACGCTTCCACATCTTTCCATTAATGAGGCGACCAGAACTGGACACAATACTCCAGATTTGGCCGAACCAGAGTTTTTTATAGCTGGAGGATAACTTCACAGCTCTTGAACTCAATTCCTCTATTAATGAAAGCTAACACACCATACGCCTTCTTAACAACTCTAATCCACCTGGGTAGCAGCTTTCAGGGAACTATGGACATGAACCCCAAGATCCCTCTGCTCCTCCACACTGCCAAGAATCTTTCCGTTAACCCTGTATTCTGCTTTCAAATTTGTCCTTCCAAAATGAATCACCTCACATTTTTCGGGATTAAACTCCATCTGCCACTTCTCAGCTCAGCTCTGCATCCTATCAATGTCACTTTGTAACCTAGAACAGCCCTCCGCACTATCCACAACTCGACCCACCTTCGTATCGTCCGCGAACTTACTAATCCACCATCCACTCCTTCATCCAAATCATTTACAAAAATCACAAATAGAAGAGGACCCAGAACAGATCCTTGTGGTACACCACTTGTAACTGAGCACCATGTTGAATATTTTCCGTCCACTACCACCCTTTGTCTTCTAAGGGTCAGCCAATTCTGAATCCAATCTGCCACATTTCCCCCTATCCCATGCCTCCTTACTTTCTACATGAGCCTACCATGGGGGAACCTTATCAAACGCCTTACTTAAATCCACTGCTCTACCTCCATCCACGTGTTTGGTCACCTCTTCAAAGAATTCAATAAGGTTTGTGAGGCATGATCTACCCCTCACAAATCCATGCTGACTATCACGGATCAAACCGTGCCTATCTAAGTCATCATAAATCCTATCTCTTAGAGCCCTTTCCAATAATTTGCCCACCACTGAAGTAAGACTAACTGGCCTGTAATTTCCAGGGTTATCCCTATTCCCTTTTTTGAACAAGGGAATGACGTTTGCCACTCTCCAATCTTCCGGCACTATACCCATGGACAGTGAGGACGAAAAGATCATCGCCAAAGGCCCTACAATCTCTTTCCTCACTTCCCATAAAATCCTTGGGTAAATCCCATCAGGCCCAGGGGACTTATCTATCTTCAAGTTCCTCAAAATTCCTAGTACATCTTCCTTACTAACATCCACCTCTTCTAGCCTACCAGTCTGTTTCACACTGTCCTCCCCTACAACTAGGTCCTCTCAGTTGTGAATACCAAAGAAAAGTAATCATTAAGGACCTCTCCTATCTCTTTAGGCTCCGTGCACAAATTCCCTCTACAATCCTTGATCAGTCCTACCTTTTCTCTGGTCATTCTCTTATTCCTCACGTACATGTAAAAAGCCTTGGGGTTTTCCTTGATCCTATCTGCCAAGGTTTTCTCAGGCCCCCTTATAGCTCTCCTAAGCCCTTTTCTCAGCTCCTTCCTGGCTAACTTGTATCCCTCTAGAGCCTTTTCCGATCCTTGTTTCCTAAACCTTATATAAGCATCCTTCTTCCTCTTAACTAGTCGTTCGATCTCTCTCAAGAACCAAGGCTCCCTCACTCGACCGCATCTTCCCTGCCTGCTCGGGACAAACATATCAAGCACACACAGTATGCATTCCTTAAACAATCTCCACATTTCAATAGTGCTCTTCCCTGACTGCATCTGTTTCCAATTTATATTACCCAGTTCTTGCCTAACAGAATTGTAATTACCCTTCCCCCAATTATAAACCTTACCCTGCTGTATGTACCTATCCTTTTCCATGACTATTGTAAAAGTAACAGAGTTATGATCGCTATCGCCAAAATGCTCTCCTACCAACAGGTCTAACACTTGGCCCAGTTCATTGCCAAGCACCAAATCCAAAGTGGCCTTTCCTCGTGTTGGTCTATCTACATACTGTATCAGGAATCCTTCCTGAACGCACTGGACAAAGTCCCCTCCATCTAAACGATTACAACTAAAAAGTTTCCAATCAATATTTGGAAAGTTGAAGTCACCCATGACTACAACCCTGTGACTTCTGCACCTTTCCAGTATCTGCCTCCCAATCCACTCTTCCACTTCTCTGCAACTACTGGGGGATCTGTAAAAAACCCCCAACAAAGTGACTGCTCCTTTCTTGTTCCTGACCTCAACCCAAACTGACTCTGTAGACATATCATTCTCAAACTGCCTTTCAGTAGCTGCTATACTAGCCCTGACTAGCAATGCCACTCCCCCGCCTCTTTTACCACCTTCCCTATTTCTTTTACAGCATCTAAATCCCAGAACTTCCAACAACCATTCCTGTCCCTGAGTTACCCAAGTTTCTGTAATGGCCACAACATTGTAGTTCCAAGTACTGACCCATGCTCTGAGTTCATCCACCTTACTTCTGATACTTCTAGCGTTGAAGTATACACACTTCAAACCATCCCTGTGTCCACAATTACACTCCATCAACTGCATTTCTTTATTAACAACCTCACTCCCTGTTGTGTCAGTTGGAAAGCTGAATACTTCATCCTCTGAATTACAAATCCGGTTCCCCACCCCCTGCCAATCTAGTTTAAACCATCCTGTATAGCTCGAACAAACCTCCCTCCCAGGATATTTGTGCCCTTCCGGTTCAGGTGCAACCCGTCCTTACTGTACAGGTCCCACCTTCCCCAGAATGTGCTCCAATTATCCACATAATGGAAGCCCTCCCTCCTACACCAGCCCTGGAGCCACGTGTTTAGCTGCACTCTCTCCCTATTTCTTACCTCATTATCACGTGGCACTGGTAGTCATCCAGAGATAACTACCCTGTTTGTCCTGGACTTTAGCTTCCAATCTAACTCCCTGTACTCGTTTTTCACATTCTCAGTCCTTTTTCTACCTATGTCATTGGTACTGATGTGTACCATGACTGCTGGTTGCTCACCCTCCCCCTTAAGGATCTTGAAGACGCGATCCGAGACGTCACAGACCCTGGCACCCGGGAGGCAACATACCATTCGTTCGTCTTGTTCGCGTTCACAGAACCACCTGCCTGTGCCTCTAACCATTGAATCCCCCACTACAATTGCGTTCCTATTCTCCCCCTTTCCCTTCTGAGCCACAGAGCCAGACCCTGTACCAGAGACCCGGTCCCTGTGGCTGACCCTGGTAGGTCTTCCCCCCCAACAGTATCCAAAACAGTATACTCATCGTTGAGGGGAACGACCACAGGGGATCCCTGCACTGACTGTTTCCTTCCGTTCCCTTTCCTTACTGTCACCCAACTGCCTTCGTTCTTAGGGGTAACTATGTCCTTGTAGCTCGTTTCTATCACCACCTCTGCCTCCCGAATGATCCTGTGTTCATCCAGCTCCAGCTCCAGTTCCCTAACACGGTCTTTGAGGAGCTGGAGCTGGGTGCACTTCCCACAGATTAAGTCAGCAGAGTCACTGCTGTTGACTCTTACCTCCCACGTCCTGCAGGAGGAACCTTGCACTGTCCTGACTGCCATCCCCTCTAAATTTAAACTTCCCCGAAAGATTTGTAAAAAGTAGAGAATAACTTTCTTACCCTTTTTATTCTTAGGTTAGAGGAGGTGGAAGGGTGGGAGACACCACTCTTGTGCTCTCACTCCTGGTCTCCTCCTCCTCCACCGCCAAAACTGAAGGCCCCAAAGTGCTAACTGTAAGTTATTATACTCGCCACTGACCTTTCCAGCAGTCCCCTCGTGCTCTCTCCCGACTCAGAGGAAATCATTGTGCTTATTGACCCTCCACACAGAGTCTTTTTTTTTGGTTAGAGGAGGAGAGTGGGTGGGAGACACTACAATGTAGAGTTTCGGGTTTAGCCACTGCCCGAATATATGATTTTACCTTCGCAGCAATCCCCCCGCACTCTCTCCTGACTCCCGCCGTTGAACAAATGGAGGCCGCAGACTCACGACGTAAGTCTGTAGTTCTAATTCGTTTTGATTGCAGTTGAATTTCACCATTCTGAGTGAGACAGAGTCCATTTGTTATCCTCTTTTCCTAATGTCTGACTGTTAGCTAGCTGATTTCCAACACTTATAAAAACAGAGTTTTTATTTGAAACACAGGGGTGACCTTCACAGCATGCTAACATTCGAATCCAGGCTGGTACATGAAAACATTCTGTCACACTAACACACTGCAGAAGAGTTGAAACTAACTTTTAAACCCTGGCCCTGACTATTCTTCAAAGGGAAAACCACAAAACACTGCCTGCAGTTTGGGGCATAACACATTGGGCGTGGCTTGCTGTTGAGCTAAGAGTGATCAGCTTCTCGTTATCTTTGTTGTCACAACAGATCACAGTCCAGTCTGTGATAACAAGGTGTAGAGCTGTGATAGCAAAGCATAGGAGCTGCTTGGCCTGCTGTCTTCATCCAGCTTCTCACCTTGTTATCACAGTCCAGTCTGTTTTGTCTTGCCTCTTTTCCCCTTTGAGGGACTGTTGTTTGAAGTCCCCTTCACATTTGTAGATGTGACACTCCATGGGTCTCTCTCTCTCTCCAGACAGCTGCTTAACTTCCATGTGCAGCCATTTTTGGCTATAAGTGCCCTCTTTTAACAATATGCATCTTGGAATTATAAATTAAACATGTTCACAGTACTCTGAAGTTCTGACCCATGGTCATGATAACATCCAGATAAATATCGTGCAAGAGCCCAAATCTCTGACTAGCAGGTCGGAGACATTTTCAGAGAGGCCCAGGCAGCAGAAACCTACTTGTTGAAAGTTTAAGCTTCTTGCGCAAATTATTGCATGTGCACTAGTCAGGATTTCCAAAAGACCACAATGCATAGCAGCAACAAACGTCATAACATTTGCCATTGTCAGCACTGAAATATCCAGCCTGTTCGAATTAGGAGCTGAAGTCATATCAGAATGAGCCTCCTCTGAACATCTTGTCTCAAATAAGGTGACCAAAACAGTGCACAGTACTCTAGATCTGGCCTCACCATCACGCTCCACAACTGGATCAAAACATCCTCATTTTTATATTGCATTCCCCTTGCAATAAACAAAAACATTCCATTTGTAATTGAATTCAAATTTATCTTTACTAAAATACTTTTCAGCTCCCTCTAGTGGCCTAGAAGGTTTCATGATGTGGAGGTGCCAGTGTTGGACTAGGGTGGACAAAGTCAGAAATCACATGACACCAGGTTATGGACCAACAGGTTTCAAATAAACCTGTTGTATTATAACCTGGTGTCATGTGATTTCTTAGAATGTTTCAGACCAGTATGGTGTCACTAAAATTACACAGGTCCCAGGTTTATGTTATGCTCAATTTTCTAATCTCAGCCAGGGAAGGGGAAGAATTTAAAAAATCATCTGGGTTCTCCTGAACACTGCTTGAAAGTCACTGGAATTGATAAGATTGAGATGTTCACCATCAACAAAAAGCCTTGGCATATATTCAGCCAAATACTGAGTGGCATCTGGTAGCAGTGCCACAGCAAACAGCAAGAACATCTCATCAGTTAGTAGGGGATAACTAAAGCTTCATTCAACTGAATCAATTAAATTCACAGATGATCAAGTAGCCTGAATGAAACTGCAGTCAATGGGATTCAGGGAGAAAACTGATTGCTGTTTGGAGTCTAAGCTAACACAAATGATGATGGCTATGGTTGTTGAAGGTCAGTCACCTCAGCTCCAGAACATCACTGCAGGAGTTCCTCAGTCTCGTGTCCTTGGGCCAACCAGCTTCATCACACCCTTCCTTCCATCATAAGGTCAGAAGTGGTAATTTTTTCCAGATAATTGCACAATGTTCAGCACCATTCACGATTCCTCAAGATACTGGAGCAGTCCATGTAGCAAGACTTGAATAATATCCTGACTTGGGCTGACAAATGGTAAATAACATTCATGCCATACAATGGCCAGGCAATTACCATCTCCAACAAGAAGTTAACCCCTGCCCTTGACATCCTGGGCATTAACACTGACTAGAAACTTAACTGGACCACCCAGTCAGGAATCAGGAGAGTGACGGGATGCTTGCCAATTGCCTGGATGAGTACAGCTTCAATATAATTCCAGAAGCTGGACAGCTTCTTAAGATAAGACACAACACCTTAAGATCTCATGGAGTGAAGACTCTTCATAGTCTTAGCACAATATCTAACTAACTAGGCTAAGTTATATCTGATTGCTATCATTAAAGAAACGACATCTTGTTAAGTCAAGAACCTCTTCTTATTAAGACACGTTTTTGACTAGGCCATTTTATCAGGTGGCTTGGCCAAATAGGCACCTCATAAATGGAGGCACATCAGGGTCCAGTGGTATCATTAAAAACCCACTGAAATTATAATCACTGATTAGGAAGTGAATGTCCTGAAAGACAAATGTTAAACCTGCAGTTATGGGACAAGGAGAAGGCAATATAAGGAATTCTAAGCCTACAGTGCTCTAGGAATCCAATCCCCACCATCCAAATTGCAAGGGACAGCCTCCAAATTGTATCCCCTCATGCCCGAATGCAGCAAACTGAAAGGGTCAGCACAGCAAGTCAAGTTAGTCATCCACAACAAAAAGAAACTTGAGGGAATATTGGCCCCAGGGTAACTTGGCCAAGTGTCAGACAGTCTTTGAACCAACTGATCTTTGCCTGTCAGATGCCTGTTTCTGTCCATTTCTATCTTGTGGGATGTAACTGTTGTAACTGAATCAAAACTGCCCTCGCCTCAAAGTAATGACATGTTGGGGAAATTAACAATTGCCATGACTGACGTTGCCTGGATCTAGTTAAACTTAAACAATGACAAATTTGGATCTATAGCTGTCATTTATTTGGGTGCTACAAGTGCCCTTAGATGTCCAAAATAGAATGTGTATGTATAGTTCTAGCGCAGATCACTGCTGTCATTTTGATGAGGGCATTAGTTTGTGTAGTGAGTGTTCACCAAAGGTATGGAGAGTATGCAAATTGTAATGTTTATTTGACACCACTGCAGCAAATACCTCTCTTAAACCATAAACTGATTCAGCAGGGGGAAAAACACCACCCTCATACACAACACCAAAGGATCATTCAGGTTAATTGCTAATTGATTTTGACTGGCTTTTGCTATGATTGTACAAGTCATTATATAAAGTTCCTGAAAGTTGCTCAAGTCTTCAAGGAGTAGAGGTCTTTACCCTGACTTTAGAACTTCTGTGCAAACTAGTTGCTCCTTCACCTTGGAATGCAGCTTTGTCTGGGAGAATGAGTTGAGGATAGACAAAGTAGGACAAGTTGCTGGTAGAGGGAAAAGGAGAAGGGCTTTCACAGAAGGATGTATCAACCATGATGTTCAGGGAGCAAATCTTCAGGAGTACCTGGGGAACAGTGTCAAAATGGTGCTGTTGGTTGGAGAAGGAATTTGAAGTCGCTTTCTCTGAACTTGATCACTTATGTGAGATCCTTGAACTTTTTGCTGAACTGCATCCATATTTACTGAGTTTAACTGGCATTGACCACCAGGTCCCACTGCCTTTCTCTGGAGAGCCTCAAGTCAAGCATTTGGAAACATTGGAGGATGCTTTCCCCTTATTGAGTCATTATTCTGTCTTTTTTAATGTGTCAGTGACTTAAACAAAAGTTTCTAACCTGCTCCACGGTACACTTCTCATTTGTGAATTCCAGACTAGGTTTAAGTGGCCTTTCAAGATTGAGGTCCACAGTTGAGGCATGCAGTTAGTGGGCCAGCATTTATTGCCCATCCCTAATTGCTCCATGTATGTTATGACTATTTCAGATGGTGGTTAAGAGGAGTCACGTGGGTCAGATGACAAATTTCCTTCCCTAAAGGGCACTGGTGAACCAGGTGGGCTTTTTAGGACAATAATTACATGGTCATCATTAGGCTAGCTTTTTAGTTCCAGACATTTTCACCACTCCAAGCCCCTAACTGAATTCAAATTTCACCATCTTTTATGGCAGGATTCGAACCCATGTCTCCAGAACATTAGCATGGATCTCTGGATTACTCGGCCAATGACATTACCACCAGGCCCCTGGCTCCCCACTGGTACCTGGACTGCTTGAACATGTCAAAATTGGAAGATTACAGGAAACACGGATCTTAATTGCAGCAGTGCTGACATGTCAGGCATTCACCATCATGCCTCTGACAGCACCTTAACTGCACTGAATTTTCACCCATTTCACACAAGAACACTTAGAACTATAAATATTACCTGAGTCATACCAGAAAATCTGTGCAGAGATGAAAATATGCCTCTTGAGATAAGCCTGTACACATCTGTTCTAAAGGAGAAAACACAAGGTACATTGTAACATGCTGAGATGCCTGCTGGAAGAGTTCCAAATTAGTTACGCCAAAGCTAACCTCTGTCTATCCCTTCTCTACCAAAATCCGGCAGAGCTGAAGACACTGCCTGAAAATTTAAAATTACACTGACCTCAGAAAATTGTAACAATGTCGCATGTAGAATTTAGCCCTACGCAAGATGCACACAGATAACTCAATAGTCATGAATGCAGGCAAGTGTACTTAATTTCAGAAGTATTTATACAAAACACTTCAGTTAAAGTTATGTTCGGTTTACTATTTGGTCCATTGATTGAGGTTGAAGGATGGCTGTTATGTTGTTGCCTTTGCAATAGATTCTGTACCACTGACATAAAATTGTAGTACTGGAATAGCACAGACTGAGGATATTTGGCCCATTGTGCTGTACTGATCCACTGAAGCAGCAGTTTACCTACTGTCATTCACCTGTCTTTTCCCCATAGCCCTGCAGATTTTTCTTCCTTTCAGATAATGATCTAATTTCCTTTGGAAAGCCTCAGTTAACCCCCTCACACTCTCAGCCAGTGCATTTCAGATCCTAACAACCCGGTTGCCAGTTGCTTCTTTTGCCAATTGCCTTAAATCTGTTCCCTCAGGTTCTCGTTCCTTCCAGCAATGGGAATAGTTTCTCTCGATGTGCTCTGTCCAGACCATTCAAAATACTCAATACTTCAATCAAATGTTCTCCCAACATTCTCATCTCCAGGAAAAATATTTCCAATTTCTTCAATGTGTAACTGAGGTTCCTCATTCCTAGAACCATTCTCATGAATCAAATGGATAACATGTTCTCATTATCCAAGGTTTGCTTATTACCTGCTGAAGATCTAGGTAAATAACAGCATAATCCAGAGGTTGGACAGAGAATCCTAGCTGCTGTATACTAGCTGACTAGAATGTACCATCCTGTAATTTTACTTTCTTCAATCTACATTCAATCAGATCAAGATTCTGACTATACACCAACAGGCAATTTGTTAATATTAGGTAAATGAACAGTATTGAGTAGGAAATAGTTAATTTGCAAATTATCCATATACAAAATAACAATGATGACACTTGACTTCAGGTATCTTTCAACAAAACCAAATTATGTTCTTGAAGTTCAAATTACATATTTTGTAAGCACTGATTCTTTAAGCCTCCCTAAATCTCTGAAAATATTTATTGTTCAAAATTGTGGGAAGGAAATGTATTGTAAGCACAGTCCAGGCTGTTTCCTGCAGCTTTTCAGGTCATACAGGGCAATGAGGTTCAATTTGTCATTGTCACTACTCTCTGTCTTTTCGCTGTACTTTCCCCGAGACCATTTTGTGGCAAGTTAATCACATTTTCAAAACATCACGTTAATGTCCAACTTTATTGACTGACTTCAGCAAAAGCTCATTTCTGAAAATAATTTAGACAATTACCTGTTCTATATATTAGGCAGAAAAGCAAACCAGAAAGGAATGACAATTTTGTTCATAACATCCTGCCTAATAGCCACTTGAACAGTTCAAGGGGCCATCTGTTAAGCAGTAACCAACAAGGAAATTTTAGGAAAATGTTTTCCTCCTGCCTCCGAATGAAATGAGCCAGGGGTGGCCAGCAACTGCTCCTCTTCCCCCAATTGCCATTGTTCCCCTGACACACTACTCCCCATTCTCTTGCACCAGTAATGACCCACTGTTAATCTCTGCAGCTCACACACTCTGGAGAAATGAGATGCAAAGTCCAACATCCAAGGGCAGCTTAAGCCCTGACTGTTCAGGATCAGTGACTGAGAGTTGCAGCTGAGTTTCTAAGCCCTGGATGTGTTGCTGAACCACTCATTATGTCATACTGATACCTTCATGTATTACTGGAGATAATATATACTCATGTTTATTATAGAAACATAGTCATGTTGTGCAAGGCCTATCCATATCATTCACTGACAAAAATCATCAAGCCCGAGTGTTATCTAGGCCACTAGTCAAGGGTAATTACAAGGATCAAGGTCAAAATCATACGTTAGTATCTCTGTAAACACTCACTTGGCAATGGCAACAGAACAAAGAAGAGAAGTTGCACAACTGGAATGTGTTTGGTGCCAAGTGTCACAGTTCAAGGACTGTATTTTACTGTTCGGGAATCTCTGAGCAAAGGTCATAAAGTGTGAATAAATTCCATTATACAAAGCCAATTAAGTGCGGATCTGAAAACTTTCACCATAAACAACTACTCACGATCACTTCATAAATATTCCAACATCCAGAGCAAATTAATAACTTCGGTATTTAGTTTGCACTCCATTATCAGAGGCATGAAGGATTGCTTTTCCTCTGTTAAGGAGTTTGTAAAATTGTCCTGGGTCTGAACTTTCAGATCGAACTCCCAGGTCTGAACCTCTTACCTTATTTTCTCATGATCTCAACTTCCCTCAACATCAAAAAGAAAATTGGAATCTGAAATAGAGGCCAATTGAATATTTTGAGATGATGTCAGGTAAATGCATCAAGGCAAATGGAGGAAAGACAAGGAAATAGAGTTGAGGTATAGATCAGCCATTCCCCAACTGAACAGCAGGACAGACCTGAGGGTTTGAACCACTACTGTTCACTCCTATTAGTGAATCTTTTCCAGAAACTTTCTTCAGGTAGCAGTCTCAGTGAATCGAGATTGTGTCAACTTCAACTCAATGCAAGTTTCAAAAAAAAAAGCCAGAGCAACCTGGAAGAAGAAAGAACCTGGAGTGTAGCCAGGTGCAGGATCTGCAGCACAAGGCAAGGACAATGTGAACTTCATTTAGTTTTCTTCTTGAGAGCGGAATACAGGGCGTCCTCACATAAAGTTGAATATGTGTTCCCGAAAATCACAACTTTAAGTGAATAGACTTCCAAGTGAAGCATTAATTCACAGAGGAATAAATGTTAAAACTGGAGTTAGATTCCACAGGGCTTCACTTAGCTGAAAAAAATTAAATCAACATTTCTGTACCCTCAGTTCAAATACATTACTTTAAATGACTAAATTCCTACATCGGTAAACAAAATAACTGTTAAATTAATATAAAATTGAAAATACGTGTACGTAAGACAAAGATGGCATTTTACTTGTATATCTCCTGTGGTGGCCCCTCCTGCAGCAGGGCCAGTGGAGTGGGACTTTGCTCATTGGGTTGTGGGCTTCTTGCTCAGGCCCTCACTTGTTCCTGGCTGCATCATGGCTGCAGCCCAGTACTGTCTTTGTGGAGGAGTGCTTGGCCTGCTGAGTTCATCCAGCTCTACACCTTGTTATCACTGTCTTTGTGGAGGCTGAGGCACCCTTAGGAGGGCCAAAATTGGGACAGCTGTCTCACGGACTACTCAAGCAACAGCCTGACACGGTCATACTGACAGAATCATACCTTACAGACGATGTTTACTAGGTTGATTCCGAAATTAAGAAGGTTGGCTTATGAGGAAAGACTGAGTAGACTGGGACTATGTTCATTGGAATTTAGAAGAATGAGGGGAGATCTTATAGAAACATATAAAATTATGAAGGGAATAAATAAGATAGAAGCAGTGAGGTTGTTTCCACTGGTGGGTGAAACTAGAATGAGAGGGCATAGCCTCAAAATAAGGAGGAGCAGATTTAAGAGTTGAGGAGGAACTTCTTCACCCAAAGGGTGAAATTCCCTGCCCAGTGAAGCAGTTGAGACTACTTCATGAATGTCTTTAAAGCAAAGAAAGATAGATTTTTGAGCAGTAAAGGAATTATGGGTTATGGCGAATGGGCGGATACGTGGAGCTGAATCGAAAAAAGGTTAACCATGATCTTATTGAATGGTGGAGCAGGTTTGATCGGCCAAATGGCCTACTCCTGCTCCTTGTTCTTATGTCCCAGATACCACCATGACCATCCCTGGATATGTCCTGTCCCACCAACAGAAGTGGTCGCACCTTGCTATACATTTGGGAGAGAGTTCCCACGGAGTCCTCAACATTGACTCCAGACTCCATGAAGTCTGGGCAAGGAAACCTCCTGCTGATTACGACATACCATCTTCCCTCAGCTGGTGAATCCTCCATGTTGAACAACACTTGGAGGAAGCACTGAGGGTGACAAAGACACAAAATGTACTCTGGATGGGGGATTTTAACGTCCGCCACCTAGAGTGGTTCTGCAGCAGCACTACTGATTGAGCTGGTCACATGCTAAAGGACATAGCTGCTAGACTGGGTCCGTGGCAGGTGGTGAGGGAACCAAAAAGAGGCAAAAACATACCTGATCTAATCCTTACCAATCTGCCGGGTACAGATGCATCCGTCCATGACAATATTGGTAAAAGTGACCACTGCATAGTCCTTTTGGAGATGAAGTCCTGCCTTCACTTTGAGATTATCCTCCATCGTGCTGTGTGCCACTATCACCGTGCTAAATGGGGCTGACTTTGAACAGATCTAGGAACTTGAGTGAGCATCCAGAATTGTACTCCAGCACAATCTGCAACCTCATGGCCTGGCATATCCACCACTTGACTATTACCATCAAACCAGGGGATCCACACTGGTTCAATGGAGAGTGCAGGAGGGCATGTCAGGAGCAGCATCAGGCATACCTAAAAATGAGGTATCAACCTGCTGAAGCTACCAAACAGGACTACTTGCATGCCAAACAGTATAAGCAGCAAGTAATAGAGAGAGCCAAGAGGGGCCATAACCAATGGATCAGACCTAAGCTCTGCAATCCTGCTACATCCAGTCATGAATGGTGGTTGACAATGAAATAACTCACTGGAGGAGGAGATTCCACAAATATTTGTATCCTCAATAATGCAAAAGATAAATTTGAAGCATTCACTCCAATCTTAAGCCAGAAGAGCTCATTAAAATCATGAGGGGCATGAATAAGGTGAACTGCCTCGGGTGGAGGAGTCCAAAACTAGAGGGCATAGGTTTAAGGTGAGAGGGGAAAGATCTAAAAGGACCTGAGGGGTAACTTTCTCAGACAGAGGGTGGTGCATGAATGGAACAAGCTACCAGAGAAAGTGTTGGAGGCGGGTTCAATTAAAACATTTAAAAAGAATCTGTATGGGTATATGAATAGGAAGGGTTGACAGGGATATGGGCCAAATGCTGGCAAATAGGATGAGGTCCAATTGGGATATTTGGTCGACATGGACAAGTTGGACCGAAGAATCTGTTTCTGTGCTGTATGACACCATGACTCTAAGTGCCGAGTTGATAATCCATTGCAGCCTCCTCCACTGGTCCCCAGCATTAAAGATACCAGTCTTCAGCCAATTCAATTCACTCCAAGTGATATTAAGAAACAGTTAGAGACACTGGATAGTGCAAAGGCTATGAGCCATGATAACATTCTGGCAACTAAAGACTTGTGCTCTAGAACTTGCTGCTCCCCTAGCCAAGCTGTCCCAGTACAGTTATAACACTATCATCTACCCGACAATGTGGAAAATTGCCCAAGTATGTCCTGTACACAAAAAGCAGGACAAATCCAACCCGGCCAATTACTGCCTCAACAGGCTACTCTCGACATTCAGTAAAATGATGGAAGGTGTTGGAAGTATTAGAATGTATGAAGGTGGATAAATCTTCTGGTCCTGACCAGGTACATCCAAAAACCCTGCAAAGGGGCTAGAGAAGAAATTGCGGGAGCATTGGCTGATATATTTGCATCATTGTTAGCCACAGATGAACTCCCGGAAGACTGGAGGGTAGCAAATGTTGTGCCCGTATTCAAGAAGGGCTGCAAAGAAAACCCTGGGAATTACAGACCAGTAAGCTTAACACCAATGGCAGGTAAGTTACTTGAGAAGATTCTGAGGGATAAGATGCATTTAGAAAGACAGGGTTTGATTAGGAGTAGTCAGCATGGCTTCATGCATGGGAGATCATGCCTCACAAATTTGTTGGAGTTCTTTGATGAAGTGACCAAGAAAGTTGATGAGGGCAGGGCAGTAGAGGTACTCTAAATGGATTTCAGTAAGGTCTTTGACAAGGTTCCACATGGTAGGCTGCTCTGGAAGGTTAGATTGCATGGAATCCAAGTAGAGTTGGCAAATTGGATACACAATTGGCTTGATGGTAGGAAGCAGAGAGTAATAGTGGAAGGATGCTTGTCGGACTGCAGGCCTGTGACTAGTGGTGTGCCTCAGGGGTCACTGCTGGGCCCAATGCTGTTTGTTATCTATATCAATGGTTTGGATGAGAATGTATAAGGCAAGTTTGCAGATGACACTAAAATAAGCAGTGTCATGGACAGTGAGGAAGGTTATCAGAAATTTCAGCAGGATCTTGAACAGCTGAGGAAGTGGGCCAAGAAATGGCAAATGGAGTTTAATATAGAAAAGTGTGAGGTGTTGCATTTTGGAAAGTAAAATCAAGGTAGGAGTTTTATGGTGAATAGTAGGGCCTTAAGGAGTGTAGTAGAACAGAGGGACCTTGGAGTTCAGGTGCATGGTTCTCTGAAAGTGGAGTCACAAGTAGACAGGGCAGTGAAGAAGGCTTTTTGCACACTGGTTTTCATCAGTTAGGGCACTGAATATAGAAGTTGGGAAATTATATTGCCGTTGTACAGGATATTAGTGAAGCCACACTTGGAGTATTGTGTTCAGTTTTGGTCACCTTGCTATTGGAAGGAACTGGAAAGACTGCAGAAGAAATTTACAAGGATGTTGCCAGGACTCCAGGGACTGAGTTATAGGGAGAGGTTGGACAAGCTAGGACATTTTTCTTTAGAACGTAGGAGACTGAGGGGGGATCTTATAGACGTGTATAAGATTATGAGAGTCATGGATATCATGAATGCACTCAGTCTTTTTCCCAGGGTTGTGGAATCAAGGACTAGAGGGCATCATTTAAGGTAAGAGGGGAGAGAATACATGGGAACCTGAGGGGCAATGTTTTTACACAGATGGTGGTCCGCATATGGAATGAGCTGCCAGTGGAAGTGGTTAAGGCGGGTACATTAACAACATTTATGAGGCATTTGGATGAATACATGGATAGGAAAGGTTTAGAAGGATATGGGCCAAGTGCAGGGAAATAAGGTTAGCGTGGATGGACAATTTGGTCAGCATAGACCCGTTTGGGCCAAAGGGCCTCTCTCTGTGCTGTAGGACTCTATGACTCTATGTGTCATCAACAGTGTTATCAAGCTGTACCTGCTCAGCAATAACCTGATCAGTGATGCCCAGTTTGGGTTCCACCAGAGCCACTCAGCTCCTGACCTCATTACAACCTTGGTTCAAACATGGACAAAAGAGCTGAATTCCAGAGGTTAGGTGGGAGTGACAGCCTTTGACGTCAAGGCTGCATTCGACTGAGTGTGGCATCAAGGAGCCCTTGCAAAACTGGAATCAGTGGGTATCAGGGGGCAAAAATTCCACTGGTTGGAGTCATAGCTGGCAGATAGAAAAATGGTCATGGTTGTTGGAGGTTGGTTATCTCAGTTCCAGGACAGCTCTGCAGGAGTTCCTCAGGGTAGTGTCCTAGGCCCAACTATCTTTGGCTACTTCATCAACTACCTTCCTTCCACTATAAGGTCAGAAGTGCGGATGTTCACTGATGATTGCATAATGTTCGGCATCTTTCACGACACCTCAGGTACTGAAACAGTCCATGTTCCAGTGCAACAGGATCTGGCCAATATCCAGGATTGGGCTGACAAGTGGCAAGTAACATTCATGCCACACAAATGCCAAGCAATGACCATCACCAATAACAGACAATCTAACAACCGCCCCTTGAAATTCAGTGGTGTTACCATTTCTGAATGCCCCACTATCAACATCCTTGGGTTACCATTGAACAGAAATGCAACTGGACTTACCACATAAACACAGTGACTACAAGAGTAGAACAGAGGCTAGAAATACTCTGGCAAGTAACTCACCTCCTGACTCCCCAAAGCCTGTCCACCATCTACAAGGCATAAGTCAGGAGTGTTATTGAATACGTTTGCCCAGACGGGTGCAACTCCAACAAGACTCAAAGCTTGACACCTTCCTGGACAAAGCAGCCCACTTGATTGGCACTACATCCACGAGCATCACTCCTTCACCACTGATGCTCAGCAACAGCGGTGTACTATCACTGCAGAAATTCACCAAAGATCCTCAGACAGTACCTTTCAAACCCACGATCACCTCTATCTAGAAGGACAAGAGCAACAGATGGGAACACCACCATCTGCAAGTTTTCCTCTAAGCCACGCACCATTCCTTCATTGTTACTGGGTCAAAATTTAGAATTCCCTCCCACAGGGCAATGCAGGTCAATCTACAGCACAGGGACTGCAGTGTTCAAGGAGGCAGATCTCCACCACCTTCTCAAGGGGAACTAGGGACAAACAATAAATGCTGGCCCAGCCATTGACACCCACATCCTACACATGATTTTTAAAAAATCCTTATTAGCCAGCTGATTCCACCTCCAGGCTCTATTTGGGCCCATGGTCAGCGGGGCCACTGCTCATGGCTGGCTGCAGGTCTAGATGGAGTTCCATAGCTCTCTTGCATCATTCCACTGGCTGTGGGTCACAGGAATGGATCCACAGCACTAACCCTCTCATACGAGTAGGAGATGTCTTTCACGGAGCTTGGTCATGGCCAGCACCCCATGAGGTTTGGAGTCATCAGTGCTCCCCAGGACTGCAGATGAAGGAGATGCTGCCAAGAATAAAGTGTCTGGTGCCCCACTGACTCTGTTGTGTCTTCACATATCCTGGGACCATAGCAACCTCTTGAGGAGAGGGGAGGAGGATTGCTGTTGAGAAGTGACTCCAGTGGTTGGTCTGGGCTCTGCTGGCTAGTGGGGCCCCATAGTGAAAAGCCTGGACGTGCTGCAACAACGGGAAAGGCTGTAACTGGAAAGGCCTGGGAGCAGCCTCAAGTGTGAAAGAGGGAAAGGTTGGTGCAAATTAGGTTAAGATACAAACTGCAATAAACAACATTATAACAACTCTGAGGCAGCATGGTGGCTCAGTGGTTAGCATTGCTGCCTCACAGCGCCAGGGGCCCCGGGTTCAATTCCACCCTCGGGCAACTGTCTGAGTGGAGTCTGCACACTCTCCCAGTGTCTGCAGGGGTTCCCTCTGGGTACTCCGGTTTCCTCCCGCAGTCCAAAGATGTGCAGGCTAGGTGGATTGGCCATGCTAAATTGCCCGTAGGGGATGGGCCTAAGGAATAAGGGGATGGGTCTGGGTGGGATGCTTTGAGGGTCGGTGTGGACTTGTTGGGCCTGTTTCCACACTGTAGGGTTCTATGACTTCTATGAACTCATGATATTCAACAAGATTTCCAGTTCTATTAACTTACCAACATTAAAGTGAAACAATGCTAAATGGGGCCACTTTAAATGCAAAGTCCCCTTTTCACCATACAGATCTTTTCCATATCTCTAATGAGGACGAAACCTTAATTCACAATATTTGGTGACTAGCTGCACTGGTAAAAATGTTGCAAAACTGCTGTTTCTAAAACTGCCCCACTGGAACTTTTAGCTTATCTTTTATATTCTCTCAGGAGCTGGAAACTCCCAATATTTTGTATTTTTAATGTTCAATATCTTAAGGATTAGACACTTCAGTAACATCAGTGGAGAAAACTAGAACAGTTGTCCTTCCCAACGTTATTTATATAATCTATTTTTCAAGTGACAAATGAAATACAAGAACTGACACAAACGAAGCCAATTAAAGTTATAAATATATTTTAACATAATTTCAAATTATTTAAAAAATATATTCAATATTTAAATGTTCTCCAATGTTTGGACCATGCATTAGCGTTTGATGTTTTGAGGCAGACAGTACACATTTATTGCAGTGTTACTTATCAGTTCCATACAATCAACTTAAAATATTTGAGTCCAATTAATCAATGAAGTGGGTGACCAGCTTATCCCCGACCTTGCCATGTTAGATAATGGCACACACAAACAAAAGGCTGCTGATTTATTCCAGAGCAGGTCCCGCTCATCAAAATTAAAACTATGGTGCAGCCAACTGCTGAACTGAATATAATTTGTAGATGAGCACATTTTACATATTTACAACTGTATATATCTCCTTCACAAAGCTCAGTTAAAACTCTGGCTGAGGAACCAGTTTAAAAATACTTGTAACATATTTGACAACAATGTTTCTGAATCACAGTTTCCCAATAATAGAAGGTTTAATTTATCAATAACGAGCCTTCAATCCTACAAACATTTGTAGTGCTGGCTTTGTGCTGAAAAGCCCAAGGTCGTGGTTGACTTGAATCTGTTTAATCTGTATTGACAAACTACTGTTCTTACATAATCGTAAGCCTGCCTCATATCACTCACATTATGTTTTTGTTACCAATTGCTTATTTTGAAAACTTTTAAAATTGTATCTGTTAAAGGTCGCAGCCAAAGCCTCAAAAGCATCTTTTCTATTTAAATTAAGACATCCCATAATCTGAATGTTGTGGCTGCAAACGTAACATTTATAATTTTCATTCCACTGTCAAATCCATCTCTTTTTGTTGGTGTCCAACTGTATGTCTGAACAGCCATTTTTTATATGAAAACCCAGACAAACAGTGCTAAGAACTTATATAATTACAGGAACAACTAACATGCAGCCTCCTTTCCTTACACAATGGGGCGGCACGGCAACTCAGTGGTCAGCACTACTGCCTCACAGCACCAGGGATCTGGATTCAATTCCAGCCTCAGACGACTATCTGTGTGGAGTCTGCACATTCCCCCCTTGTCTACGTGGGTTTCCTCCAAGTGCTCCAGTTTCCTCCCACAGCCCAAAGATGTGCAGGTTGGTGAATTAACCTTGGGAAATTCAGGATACAGGGATAAGGTGGGGGGAGGTTGGGTCTGGGTGGATTCAATAGGCCACATGGCCTGCTCCCACACTTTAGGGATTTTTTTACTCATAGCTCTGTAAGCCACAGCAACCCCAGTGTTAATGTTTTACATTGACCTGGTACTGATGAAATGTCATCAAACTGAAATTTAACATTATTCCTCTCTTCACAAATACCTGCTAGTTATTTCAAACATTCTGTTCTCATCCTAACAGACTGTTTGCTAAAGATGAAACTCATAGACATGGAGTTAAGTTATTGACCTAGTTAGAAAATTGGATGAACAGACGGAGCCATGGAGGAGGGACAATGCAGGTACTGTAATTAGCAAAATGTGATTTATGGTGTTCCACAAAGATTTGCATTGGGGCCTCAACTATTCACTACATTTGTTAAGGATTTCAATACAGAATATTACTAAGTGAATTGCTCATTTGGTGACAAGTGCATGAGGTGTTGAATGGCAACTTTCCGTGCTGTAACTATTCTGTGATTCTGTGTACGTAGTGAGCGTTACTGCTTTAAAATGAATGCCCAAAGGGAAAGCCCCATTCCACAGAATTGATGCCCTGAGTAAGGAGTGGCAGTAACAGTGTACTTACAACCAGCTTCACCATCACAGAGTACCCCAGTATGTGGCTTAACACAACTAATTTTAGTCTGGCTGTTAAAATGAAATTTGATATCTGTCATGTTCATATTTGAAGCAATGGTGTCCAAATTTGCAAGTGATACAAAAATTGGAAATGTAGTAGACAATTTAGACGCCAAAGGATCCCGCAAAGGGATGTCATTAAGATGACACAATGGATTAAAAAGGCATCAGGGAGACCACTTACCTTCAGTTCTGATACTTGTGGTGTGCTTTTCTGGGCTCTGGGAAGAGACCATGGTGATGGTGTTGCTGGAATCCTCATTGAGTAAATGTGGGCTATATGCCCTTTACTTACCCTAGTTTTACACTGATTTATTTAGGACTGCTCCTCATATGCATAGAACCTGCTCAGGAGCACTGTCCTATAAATCTGGAGGGATGTCAAAGCATTTCTGCACCTCACACTGGCTCTGCTCAACCCCAACTCCCACAACCTGGCACCACCAACTCTACTCACGTGCTTTTACATATCTAGCTTTGCACACTACCAAGCGCTTCCCCATGCCCCCAGCACCCAGGCTTTGCTCACACCCTTTCTCTCATCCCCAGTGTCTGACCGCACTCCCAAGCATCCCTACCTCTTTAGTCTGATTTTGGCCTTAACTCCATTTTTTTACACTCCTCAATAAACCTTCACTCCATTTGTCAATCAAAAGTCTGCATACCACAGCCTTGAAAATATTCAGTGATCCAGCCTCTACTGCTCTTTTTTGCAAAAGAATTGCAAAGATGAGTGACCCTGTAGGAGAAAAAAAATCCTCATTATTTGCATCTTAAATAGGAAACGCCTTACTTTTAAACTACGTCCCTGGTTCTGGATTCACTCACAAGACGAAACATTCTCTCAGCATCTATTCTGTAAAGACCCCTCAGAATCATAAATGTTTCAATGGGTTCACCTCCCTGTAACAGAACTCTCTTGTGACTATTTGTATATATCAGAATAAACTGGTTTAGTTTGGTGTTGACACTCTGTCTTTTATGTACCTTGCAAATATTTCACATTTAGCAATGTGATGGAATTACAAATGTCCCTAGCCAAACAAATTTGGCTTGGATAAACTTCCAGAAAGCCAGTAGTAAATTGTGAGGATTTATATTTGGTATGAAATAGTTTTAAAAATCTATTCTTTGTGGAAAGGTTGTTTGGACCGGGTGGACTGACCGCCAAAGACGGCTGCATCATCAGGTATTATTGGGAGACTGGGAGAATATGGTTTATGTTCAAGAGATTTTCATTGTATTTTTGGAATGGCTCAAGAATCTTTTCACTGTCGGTAACATTTTGGATATTCTGGCTGTTAATCAGACAGAACAAGAAATGCAAAGGGCAACAATTTTGGCCTTCACAGGCCCAAAATTGCATAAAACACTCAAGCATGTGCTTATCGCTGCTAAACCAAAAGACTCACTGCTATCAGACATTTTATATAAACTTGACCATTGAAGATTGCAGGAATCTGCAGGTTGGAACAAGGGATCAGTTAGTCCGTAAGGATATTGGTGAGTTTATTGTGGTTTTGTGAAGGAATTTCATTATATTTGTGTGTGGTTTGAAAAAAATGAGGGCATTTATAGTAAGTTGCTAACATTGCCAAAGTTAACCTACAACATAACTCATTAATCAGCAGTGTCCATGAATATAGCAGATGATGATTCAAATCAGATTTAACAACTGCCAACATCCTCTGAAGTAAATAAGTTACAATTGAGTAAGTCAAAGGCCCTAATGAAGGCAGTTACAAAGTACTGTTTCCGGTGTTAAGGCCAAGAATAGGCACAGAATTGTCCATTTGTGAACATGGAGTGCCACAGCTTCAAGAGGACAGTCCATCTTGCCAAGGCAGGTTGGACAAGATACCAGTGGAAGGAAATGGCAGTCACAGTAAATCGTTGTCGAACAGCAGCAGATCCATGAGGGGTCAGTTGAGATCTATACATGAGAAGCACAAAACTATCCAATGACAATTCACAGGGCATCATTATCCAAGTAAAATAGGATGGAGCCTTGGTGGACTTGAAGGTTGACACAAGGGGATCAGTCAGCATGATTCCTGAATTGTCATATCATCAAAAATGGAACCAGCGTCAGTCAGAAAAATAGAAATGAATTAAGCACTTATGAAAACAGAGAAAATCCTCAAAATAGGAAGGGTGAAGGTCGCAGTCACCTACATAAAGTAATGGGCAAAATTACCCATAATTGTAATAAAGAGTCAAATATCAGCCTTGCTTGTAAAAAAACAATTAAAAACACTGAAGTTGAACAGAAATGAGATTTTTCACAGAGAAGCAAAATACAAAACACAAGTCAGCATGATTGCCAAGTATCCTCAAGGGTTTAATAAAACTGGCACATGATTCAACGGCACACAGTATAAATTATTAAACAATTTTCTTAAACAATTGCTAGATACAATATAGAAGAAATATCAGTTGGAAAATGGTAATTTATTTTTGTTTACTTATCGTAACACCCCTCATGCTACTACTAGCAGAACCAGCACAAGAAATGTCCAGTACTTTCTATGCTCTATTTCAGCCAATTTTGTATCCACATGTACAGCAATACTACTTCCAGTGGCAGAGTGGTTAGCATCCAGAAGAAACTGATTTAAAGTGTTTGCAAAAGAACTAGCCTGAAAACTGATGGAATGGGATTCAATGCAAAGAGAATTAGAAAAATACTTCAAGTGAACAAGATGACAGGACTATGAAGGAACAGCAGGAAAGTAGGGCAATTTGATAACTCCATCGAAGAGCAGGTACATGCACAATGGGCAGAATGATCTCCTTCTGCCCTACATTTCCATTGGTGACAGATCTAAAATAACAGAAAATGGATATAAGAGATGTGGAAGAAATCTTTTTAATCAAAAAGGTTGTGAAGTAGCAGAATGCATGACTGGAATTAACAATTGAAGGAGTGACCATGGGAGTGAACTCTATACACTCAGGATTTCTGCTGCTTTACTGACAGAAATCTCTCTATGTGTGGAAATGCATGAACAAATGGAAAGGCATAGTTCCACCTCAGTGCAGCAGTCCTCATTTTTGAGCTGAGGCAGTATTCAAAAAGCTATTTGATCATGGACATTGCCAAAGCCAAGCCCAATCTTGTATTCAGCTGTCTTCCACGTAAGTGTACTTTTCAGCAGGAAGTATTACTGAATCATTCGTAAGATAAGGAGAAGTAACTGGCTGACTATTTTCTCTTTCATAGTCCAGTGCGACATAAGTATTGTAATAATAGCACGTCAGCCAAGCACAGACCAGGCTCTGGCGCAGAACCACATTGAACACTACTTATATCTATGTACTCATTAACTAGGACAGCTATAAAATCCTAGATAGAACAAGAACTCATGCAAAAAGCAAGGCTAGTTACATACAAGTACAGTCAACCTTGCCCTGTTTGAGGACCCTGGCCTTGACCTGTGAATCATCAGCACTTGGTCCTCCCATTCTCACCTCAGTTGTTATTGATCAAAATGGTGCTACATTAGCGACAACCAATCAGACTGTGGGGGACAATCATCAGATTACAAAACTCGCCCATTGAAATAAACAGAAGATTAGGTTTGGCTTAGTAAAGTGCCAGCTCAAATTAACATTGTCAATTATACTGCAAGTAAGCACACAAGTGAATAAAAGCACATCTAGTTGATTTTAACTATGAACGAGTTTTTGGTGGATAAAATTTCATTTTATTTCAATTCTAAATTTACCTCCTCTGAAATGGAAGAAGCCAGTGTTCTTTTAACACCCGGACTATACCTAACTAACACATCTGACTTTCCAACCATCAGGAGTCACTGATAAAGGAGCAAGTAGCAGAGTCTAAAGGGATATTTATCGTAACACCCCTCATGCTACTACTGGCAGAACCAGCTCAAGAAAAGTCCAGTATTTTCTATGTTCTATCTCAGCGAATTTTGTATCCACATGTAGAGCAATACTACTTCCAGTGGCAGAATGGTTAGCATCCAGAAGAAACTGATTTAAAGTGTTTGCAAAAGAACTAGCCTGAAAACTGACAGAATGGGATTCAATACAAAGAGAATTAGAAAAATACTTCAAGTGAACAAGATGACAGGACTATGAAGGAAGAGCAGGACAATTTGAATAACTCCATCAAAGAGCAGGTACATGCACAAGGGGCAGAATGATCTCATTCTGCCCTACATTTCCATTGGTGACAGATCTAAAATAACAGAAAATTTATATAAGAGTTGTAGAAGAAATACGGCTGAGGGATCTGTTGCTTTGCGGTCGTGCAGACAGGGGTGAGATTGAGTCAAAGTAGACCCCTGACTTAATTGTGAGACACAGCAAAGCTCTCCAATGCTGCAGTCCACCTGCTGGGGTTGACCCACAATGCCATTAGGGAGGGAATTCCGGGATATTGACCCAGTAACAGTGAAGAAACTAGATATATTTCCAAGTCAGGATGGTGAGAGGCTTGGAGGGGAACTTGAAGGTGGTAGTGTTCACATGTATCTGCTGCCCCTTGTCCTTCTAGATGGAAGTGGTTGTGGGTTTGGAAGGAGCTGTCTAAGGATCTTTGATGAATTTCTGAAGTGCATCTTGTGGATAGCGCACACTGTTGCTACTGACTGTTGGTGGTGAAAGGAGTGGATGCTTATGGATGTGGTGCCAGTCAAGCATGCTGCATTGTCCTTGCCTCCCTTCTCCCCATAACAATTAATTTCCCATCAGTTCAAGGTTTTGTCCATCCCTGCAAAAATATATTCAAAGCCTGCCCACTTTGGGGTTCATGGTCCTCTGAGACAATTTCTTTGATCTCTGTTTTAAATGAGTGACCCCTTATTCAGAAATTAGGACCCCCACAATCTAGATTACCCAATGAGGAGAAACATCCTCTCAGCACCTACCCTGTCAAGCTCTAAGGTGGGATTTAAATTCAGCTAATCTGCAAAAAAAAAGTTATTTTCATTAATAATAATAATCATGAAATTAAAGCCCATTTGATTCTTAATGTTCTTCAGAGCAGAAAATAAAGATGTCCTTACCTGGTTTGGCCCACACGTGTTCAGATCCACAATAATGAGGTTGACCGTCAATTCCCTATGAAATGGCCTAGAAAGCCACTCAGTTGTATCAATCTGCTGCAGAGAAAAGCATTGTGGATTTAATTTAACACACAGACTGCTCACCACCAGCTTCTCAAAGGCAGTTAAGGATAGGTAATAAACCCTGGCCTTGCCAAGTGACACACACATCCTGAGAACAAATAATATATACCATAAGACCATTTTGAACCAACCATCCCTGCAAAATCTAGAAAAGAGTGGTGAAGATGGTTGGATTCCCAACTCACAATTGGATGACACTTACTAATCAGTCTTGATTGTGCTAAGAATTACACTAACAACAAACTTAAGATTGCCTATTAACTTGGCCCTCTTGTGGTGCAGTGGTAGTGTCCCTACCCCTGAACCAAAAGGTCTAAGTTCAAGTCCCACCTGCTCCCGAGTGTGTGATAACATCCCTGAATAAATTGGTTAAATTTTTAAAAATTATATTCATAGACAGGATGATATCATTTGAAAACAGAAGGAAAATGCTCACGCATTGTGCCTTGTTCAATTAAATAAAGTTTATGGGATAAAACTACCCCGTACAACCCTCGTGGCAATGCTTTGACTGACCAATGACAACTTGCCTGGTTTGATTTTGAGCAAAAGCTTTGGGCTTCACTGTTCCCTCATGCATTCTCCATGGCAAAATCACAGCCAATCAGAGTCCACCAGGATGTGACAGTCATCTAATTAGAAGGTCAACCATCCACCATTACCACCCCCAATCATAATTGGCTAACAGAAATCTGTAAATCTTAACTGTTTGCATCAAATTGCAGAAAAGATTTCCAAACTTCCACACTGTTTGAATGAAGAACAGTTTCTAAATTTAACTCCTGAAAGCTCTAGCTGTATATTTTGACTATGACCCCCAGTTCTAGACTCCTGAACGAGCAGCAATAGTTTCTCCTTCCTTCAAAGAAGAATCATATTCAACTCAAAACCTGCTACGTTTTCCCAACATGTTCTGTTTTTATTTCAGATTTACAGCATGTGCATGTGTGACCACACTGAGCTTCACATAGGCCCTTGGTACACAAACACCAAGTGTCACTACATACTGAGGTTCTACGTGCATCCAGTGTTATGAAGAATAGGTATGGCCTTGTTGCCATGGAATGCTCCAAGTATTTGGACCATTCCAGTTTCATTTGTTTCAGCGGCGGGAGTCCGGGAGAAAGCGCGAGTAAAGCCTGGGAAGGTAAGCTTCCACCCAATAAATTTGGGAGTTAACTAATACCCGAGACACTACACGCGTAGTGTCTCCCACCCTTCCACCTCCTCTAACCTAATAATAACGACTAAGTGTGGTGAGCAGGTAAGCTATTTACATTTTTTTTCCCTCATTTCTGTTATCTTTCCGGGTGGTCACCCAGATGCCAAATCCTCTGGGACCGGGTCGGAAGGCAAAGCTGGAGTCTGTTTGAGTATATAACGGAGTAAACTTACTGGTGCAGAAAACACTGCAAAACTAAAAAAAACAAATTAATTTAAATAATTAACTAAGTAGAGATGGCAGGCCAGGTGATGTGTTGTAGCTGTATGATGTGGGAGCTAGCTGATCCCATTGAGAATGGCAGTGAACACATCTGCAGCAAGCGTTGGCTGCTTGAGGAGCTCCGGCTCAAAACTGATGAGCTGGAATCCGAACTCCAAATACTGCGGCACATCCGGGAGGGGGAGAAATACCTGGATGCTGTGTTCCAGGAGGCAGTCACACCTGGTAGATTAACTAATGTTAATTCGATTGGCGGGCAGGGACAGCAGTGCGTGACTGCGAGTGAGGCAGGTAGAGGGACCCTGCAGACAGGAACACAGGAGCCGCAGCCTTTGACATTGACCCACAGGTATGAGGCACTTGCTCCCTGCGTGGATGAGGAAAAGGGCTGCAGGAAGGATGAGTCAACTGACCATGGCACCATGGTCCAGGAAGCCATTCAAGACAGGGGAGCAAAAAGACAGATTGTAGTTGTAGGGGATTCCATCATCAGGGGAATAGACAGTATCCTTTGTGAGCAGGATAGAGAATCCCGCATGGTGTGTTGCCTGCCCGGTGCCAGGGTGCCAGACATCTCTGACCGGCTTGAAAGGATACGAGAGAGCGAGGGGGAGGATCCAGTTGTTATGGTCCACGTAGGTACCAACAACATAGGCAGGACTAAGAAAAAAGACCTGTTTCGGGATTATGAAAAGTTAGGAACAAAATTAAAAAACCGGTCTTCAAGGGTCATAATCTCTGGATTGCTGCTCGAGCCACGTGCAAATTGGCATTGGGAGGCGAGGAGCAGGGAAGTAAACACGTGGCTAAAAGAGTGGTGTGGGAAAGAGGGTTTCATGGGGCACTGGCATCAGTTCTGGGACGGGAGGGATCTATACCACTGAGATGGACTCCACCTGAACAGGGCCAGGTCCAGTGTTCTGGCAAAAAGGGTAAATAGGGTGGTTAATAGGACTTTAAACTAGTAAGGAGAGGGAAGGGAGAAGTGAGCATAGATGGACAATAACAATTAATGTCAGGCAAAGCAGCAGGTTAGCAGGTGACGAGGAAGCTTCAACTCCATTGAAAATTAGGAAAAAAGTTAAAGGGAAGGAGAACTCAAGAGCTGTTAGTAATGGATGTAATAGGACCCAAAAAGAAGGTGCAAAAACTGGCATAAGGGCACTTTATCTGAATGCTCGGAGCATTCGAAACAAGGTGGATGAGTTGACGGCGCAAATCATGGCAAATGGGTATGATTTAATGGCCATTACAGAGACATGGTTACAGGATGGTCATGACTGGGAGTTAAATATCCAGGGGTATCAAACTGTTCGGAAGGACAGACAGGAAGGTAAGGGAGGTAGTGTTGCTCTGATTTTTAAGGATGATATCAGGGCGGTAGTGAGAGATGATATAGGTTCTACTGAACAAAAGGTTGAATCCATTTGGGTGGAAATTAGGAATAGCAGGGAGAAGAAGTCACTGATAGGTGTGGTCTATAGGCCACCAAATAATGACATCGTGGTGGGGCAGGCAATAAACATAGAAATAGCTAATGCATGTAAAAATGGTACAGCAATTATCATGGGGGATTTTCATCTACATATCCATTGGTCAAACCAGGTCGGTCATGGCAGCCTTGAGGAGGGGTTCATACAATGCATCCGTGATAATTTCCTTGAACAATATGTAATGGAGCCTACGAGGGAGCAAGCTATCCTAGATCTAGTCCTGTGTTATGAGACAGGAATAATTAATGATCTCACAGTTAGGGATCCTCTCAGAAGGAGCAATCACAGTATGGTCGAATTTAAAATACGGATGGAGCGTGAGAAGGTTAAATCCAGTACCTATGTCCTGTGCTTAAACAAAGGAGACTATGAAGGAATGAGGGAGGAGTTAGCTAAGGTAGAATGGGAGCAAAAACTTTATGGTGGGTCAATTGAGGAACAGTGGAGGACTTTCAAAACGATTTTTCACAGTGCTCAGCAGAAGTATATTCCAGTGATAAGGAAGAACTGTAGGAAAAGAGACGGCCAGCCATGGATGTCTAAGGAAATAAAGGAAAGTATCAGATTGAAAAAAAAACACATACAAAAAAGCAAAGAGTAGTGGGAAACTGGTAGACTGGGAAATCTTTGAAGGCCAACAGAAAGCCACAAAAAAAGTTATAAAGAAAAGTAAGATAGATTATGAGAGTAAACTAGCTCAGAATATAAAAACAGGCAGCAAAAGTTTCTATAAATAAGTAAATCGTAAAAGAGTGGCGAAGGTAAACATTAGTCCTTTAGAGGATGAGAAGGCCAATTTAATAACTGGGAATGAGGAAATAGCCGAGACATTAAACAGTTATTCCGCGTCGGTCTTCACTGTGGAAGACACAAGTAACATGCCGAAAACTAATAGCAAGAAGGTTATAGCAGGGGAGGACCTCAAAACTATCATTATCACGAAGGAGGCGGTGCTGGGCAAGCTAATGGGGCTAAAGGTAGACAAGTCTCCTGGCCCTGATGAAATGCATCCCAGGGTACTAAAAGAAGGGATGGGGCAAATAGCAAATGCACTAGTAATTATTTACCAAAATTCACTGGACTCTGGGGTGGTTCCCGCAGATTGGAAAACAGCCAATGTGACACCACTGTTTAAAAAAGGAAGTAGACAAAAAGCAGGTAACTATAGGCCAGTTAGCTTAGGCCAGTAGTGGGGAAAATGCTTGAATCTCTCATTAAGGAAGAAATAGCAAGACATCTGGATATAAATTGTCCCATTGGGAACACCCAGCATGGGTTCATGAAGAGTAGGTCATGTTTAACTAATTTGGTGGAATTCTTTGAGGACATTACTTGCATGGTGGACAATGGGGAACCTGTGGATGTGGTGTATCTGGATTTCCAGAAGGCATTTGACAAGGTGCCACACCAAAGGCTGCTACATAAGATAAAATTGCACGGTATTACAGGTAAAGTATTGGCATGGATAGAGGACTGGTTGACCAGTCAAAAGCAAAGAGTAGGGGTAAATGGGTGTTTTTCTGGTTGGCAATCAGTGGCTAGTGGTGTGCCTCAGGGATCAGTGTTGGGACCGCAATTGTTTACGATTTACATAGATGATTTGGAGTTGGGGACTAAGTGTGGTGTGTCAAAATTTGCAGATGATAGTAAGGTGAGTGGTAGAGCAAAGTGTGCAGAAGACACTGAAAGTCTGCAGAGGGATATCGATAGTCTAAGTGAGTGGGCAAAGATCTGCCAGATGGAGTACAATGTTGATAAGTGTGAGGTCATCCATTTTGGTAAGAATAACAGCAAAATGGACTATGTTTTAAATGGTAAAAAATTGCAGCACGCTGCTGTGCAGAGGGACTTGGGTGTCCTTGTGCATGAATCGCTAAAAGTAGGATTGCAGGTGCAGCAGGTAATTAAAAAGGCAAATGGAATTTTGTCTGCCATTGCTAGAGGGATGGAGTTTAAAAACAGGGAGGCTATGCTGCAGCTGTATAGGGTCCTGGTGAGGCCACACCTGGAGTACTGTGTGCAGTTTTGGTCTCCTTACTTGAGAAGAGATATACTAACACTGGAAGGGGTGCAGAGGAGATTCACTCGGTTGATTCCAGAGTTGAGAGGGTTGGATTATGAGGAGAGACTGAGTAGACTGGGATTATACTCATTGGAATTCAGAAGAATGAGGGGAGATCTTATAGAAACATATAAGATTATGAAGGGAATAGATAAGGTGGAGGCAGGGAGGTTGTTTCCGCTAGCAGGTGAAACTAGGACTAGAGAGCATCACCTCAAAATAAAGGGAAGCAGATGTAGGACTGAGGTCAGGAGGAACTTCTTCACCCAAAGGGTTGTGAATCTGTGGAATTCCCTGCCCAGTGAAGCGGTTGAAGCTACCTCACTGAATGTTTTTAAGGCAAGGCTTGATTAATTTTTGAACTGTAAAGGAATTAAGGGTTCTGGTGAGTGGGCGGGTAAGTGGAGCTGAGTCTCAAAAAGATCAGCCATGATCCTATTAAATGGCGGGGCAGGCTCGAGGGGCCAGATGGCCTACTCCAGCTCCTAGTTCTTATGTTCTTGTGTTCTTATTCCATATCATCTGTCCCTTGTGGAAAAATTTATGAGAGAAAACATCTTTGACCTCAAGTCCATCAGGCAGTGGTCAGCACGAAATGTCCTCAAGAACCTACGGGAAAAGGAAAGGGTTGATCCTGTTGCGTCAATATGTCAATATCATTTCGTAGAATGCCTTACCGCCAGAACTTTCCAACAGACACAAAACAAGGGTCCCGACCCAAAACGTCAGCTTTCCTGCTCCTCTGATGGTAGCTGGCCTGATGTGTTCCTCCAGCTCCACACTGTGTGTTATCTATTACTTCACTTGGCTGGTTGTGAGAAGGGCACCACCTGTGAGATCCTTCATGTACGTCCAGACTCTCTGCACCACTGCACGTTGCCCTCAAAGCGGCTGTGGGAGAGATGAGATTGTCACATATCTCCTTTTGGAATGTGCCTATGCAAAGGATGTCTGGAGAGCAATGCAGTGCTTCTTGTCGAGGTTCATCCCGGAGCAGCTCTGTGACTCAGGACTCTGTGTTGTATGATCTCTATAGCTGGAGCATGACTACTGTTCCCTTGTAATCCAGTCTTCTTGAAAAAAAGGCAAGCATTCCAATTACTTTTTCAAATAATTTCTGTGGCTTGGGGCATCCAGTGACTGGTTCCCACTTGGTTAAAATCACCCTAAATGTGAAGTTCAGTGGGACACAAAGATATTGCATATTGTGAAGTCAATATTCTGCAGCACAACGCATAATGACAGGAGATTCACCTGGTGGTAATTTTAAACTCCATAATCCCCAAACCTTCATTATTTATGAGTTCTTCCATAGGGTAGAAGTTAGTCTGCTAAGTGCAATAACATCTGCTCTGCGTTTATTTTAGGAGAGACACAAAAAATGTCTCTAAAATCTATTTTGTATTAATCCATTGCTTCATTTGATCAGTAAATGTGATATCTGGAGTAAATATTTTCCATTGTCTAGAAAATAACTATTAGCCTCTTTAACAGGAAGTTAGCAGCCTTTTGTTGCTGGGTATCCATGCTACAGTGTTTACTGTCACCATAAGTACAGGAGAATTTTGTTCAATGCACTTTTAAATAACAGCTTCTTTTTTCAGCAAAGTGCAAAGGAGAGATTAGACATCAAAGCATTTCTGATAAAACCAGAAGAAAAATATGGAATTTATGAGTTTTCTGTACACAAAGAGGTTTAAGTCAATATATTGTAACAACAGTGGCAAATCCCATTATGTCACATGATAAATTACTGTAAACAATCATAATTAAGTCCAACAAAAGCAAAATAATGTGAAAGTTAAAGATCTGAAATGAGAATAATTAGTGGTAGTGGAAAGAGAAATAGAGTTAACATTTCAAGTCTAATCTGAAGAAGAGTCATCATGTATAATATATATTTTCCAAACCAGGATGTTCAAGGAAAGATTGGTTGTATTAGTTTTTCGACAGCATTGCTGTTGTCCTTAATGGTAGAAATCAAAATAAACAGGGTGGATGCTATTAGAGTAACATTGGTGTGATGTAGCTGTGCATCATGTAGATTGTACCATACTGCTGTGGCCACAATATGCCAGTGATGAAAGGAATGGATATTAAGTTTAGTGGGATATGTATGGGATCATGCAAAATGATCTCCCTGGACAGTGTGGAACTTCTTGAGTGTTATGACAATTGTATCAATCCAGATTTCTGCCAGAAACCTATGCCAATGTGTATAGCCTGAGTGCAGAGTTCATGTAAAGAAATCTAGCAAGATGAGAATATTGATGGATATTGATATTGGCAATTTACATACGTGTTAGCGGAGGTTGGGTAGGGTTGGAGTGGTGGGATGGCAGTAGAGTTTCAGATAGGAAAGCTAGATTCCTCACATATTATTCTAACTCCTCAGGGTATGTCCTTTCACCTCCGCAGGTTCCCCAGTCACACATCAGCCTGAATGATAGACCTGGCTTCCAAGTCGGGGGAGCATTGGTGGGGACAGGGAGACAGGTCACAGCTGCAGTAGGTTCGATCCACTGCCACAGAGGATGTAACAATTTATGAACAATCAACTGACAGCAGAGTCTGTGAGAATCAGGGAGAGGACCCTCTGCTGATTTGAGTCATAGCTGGCACAGAGGAAAATGGTTGTAGTTCTTGGAGGTCAGTCACCTCAGCTCCAGGACATCTCTGGAGGAGTCCCTCAGGGTAGCGTCCTAGGCCAACCATCTTCAGCTGCTTTATCAATGACCATCATAAGGTCAGAAGTGGGGATGTTTGCCAATGATTGCATAATGTTCAGTATCATTAATGACATCTCAGATAGTGAAGCAACCCATGTCCAAAAGCAACAAAATCTGGGCAATATCCAGGCTTGGGCTGACAAATGGCAAGTAACGTTTGCACCACACAAATGCCAAGCAATGACCATCTCCAATAAGAGACAATCTAATCATCACCCCTTGACATTCAGTGTTACCATCACTGAATTCCCCCACTATCAACATCCTGAGGGTTACAGTTGAGCACAGCCTGAACTGAACTAGCCATATAAATTTTGTAAGTAAGTAAAGTGACTACAAGAGTAGGTCAGAGGCTAAGAATACTGCTGTGTGTAATTCACCTCCTGACTCCCAAAGCCTGTCCACCATCTATAATGCACAAGTCAGGAGTGTGATGGAATACTCCCCACTTGCCTCGATAACACTCAAGAAACTTGATGCCATCTGCTTGATTGGCACCACACATCCACAAACATTCAGTCATTCCATCACTGACACTCAGTAGCAACATGTACCATCTACAAGATGCACTGCAGAAATTCACCAAAGATCCTTAGACAGCACCTTACAAACTCACAACGACTTCCATCTAAAAAGACAAGGGTAGAAAATACATGGAGATGCCACCAGCCACTCACCATCCTGACTTGGATTTACATCACCATTCCCTCACTGTAAAACCCCTGACACCCTCCCTAACGGCATTGTGGGTCTATGTATCGCACATGAACTGTAGCAATTTAATCACTATACCTTCTCAAGGGCAACTGGAGACGGGCAATATGTGCTGGTCCAGCCAGTGACATCCACATCCCATGAGTGAATTGAAAAAAACACATACCTTGTCACGACTTGTTTGATTCCTGTACATTAAAGTAAAACACTGTAGAGTGGTACGGTCGAGAAAATAGGATGAAGATTTTTTTTGTTCCTGCTAATTTTAATTCCAGATTCCAACACAATAACCTGAACCAGCACTGAAAAGAATGAAAATTAGAAGCACTGAGCCACACCCACTATCACTTACATTCACTTTTTACAGTGAACATTTACACTGCTTGTGGATTCAAGCCTTAGCCACAAATCTTGGCTGCACTCCACGTCAAAATAATGAGATTTCAACAATTCCATTAGTTCATCTGGAAGGCTTTACAATTTATGCCTCATTTTCTCAGGATCACAGGCCCTGCTAGATACATTTCTAAAGCTGTCTTCAAATTAAAAATTGTTTCATATACTAAGAAACACCAAGAAACATCCTCACTGTTTCAATGTAGAACTTTAAACATAATTTTTGGTTGTCTTAAATCAGTTTGCACACTAGTGGAGAACACTTTTCTAAAAAAAAAATGCTTATTTATAAACCTATCATCAACTTTATTTTGTAAAACTGCAATGTCGCCATTCTTAAAAGCAAGAAGGAATACTGCTTTTATTTAATGGGAGAACAAAAAATGATTATACTTCATAATACTTCTGGATTCGTGGAAGATTTTAGCCACAAAATACGGTTGTGGGGTGTTTGTGTTTTTGATGTTGGGGCTCTAAAATGGTGTTCCCAATGTGCTCACATATCTCAGCTGTGAGCCACATTGGATTCCAGCAGGAATAGGATTGGAGCATTGGCATAGGAAATGTACAGGGAATATGTGCAGAGTAAGAAGATTATGATATCAATTAGCGTGTGACAGTTGTCGATGTGTTCAGCAACAGAAAGGTAACCCTATCAGCTCTATGTGAAGGAATCACTTCCAGGTGACGATTGACTTTACTGGCTCTTGCTGATTTTCTGGGAAGGTTCAGTGGTTTGTACTGTCATTTAACGTTTCTGAAATCTACAGCAAACAGTATGCCAGTGTTGAAGGACTTGGTCTTGATTCTGTTTATGACACTCATCCCAGACATGGGTACACTAGTTTGTGTGTCATATTTGCTTACATTATGAGTCACATTGACAGCAGATGAGGACAAACTGCAAGAAGAGAGAGGAGAAGGGGACGGAAAGGACTCTCAGCAGGAGGCCATATCCACACAAGGAAGTGATTTTCCTACCTCAATGTATCAGATACCTCAGTTTCACGAAACTCTAAATAAAAACCGAAAGAACTGCGAATGCTACAAATCAGGAACAAAGATAAAGTTGCTGGAAAAGCTCAGCTGGTCTGGCAGCATCTGTGAGGAAAAAA
This sequence comes from Rhincodon typus, assembly GCF_021869965.1. Taxonomy (NCBI): domain Eukaryota; kingdom Metazoa; phylum Chordata; class Chondrichthyes; order Orectolobiformes; family Rhincodontidae; genus Rhincodon; species Rhincodon typus. The sequence continues at coordinate 85,408,241 of NC_063332.1, forward strand.
CAGGAGTTAACGTGAGTTCTGAGGAAGGGTCACTGGACCCGAAACATTAACTCCTATTTTTAATTCACAGATTCTGCTAGACCTGCTGAGCTTTTCCATCAACTTTGTCTTTGTTCACTAACTTCTGCCACCCAATGTAGCCATCCTGGTACAAGTGGGACATTTCTGAGTTCTTGACACTACTGTGCATCAGATCAACTGTAATCAATGGTGCATGTTAACAGTGAGCATACATCTGTCTGGGTAGCGTGCCAGTCATGTCTCAATTATAGCAAGTTGCTCTTTTGACAGTGACTGAAGGAATTTGCCAGTTGCAAAGCACAAATATTCCAATCACCTTTTTGATCTGACAACATTAGGTGATAAGTAATAAGCTGGTCATCTATAAGCTGCTATGTTGCGGTTTTACAGCTTCTAATGTTGCCAACTTCGAGTTTTCTGCTGAACATCTAACAACATTACAACAATTAGGGGCATTGGGGGAAATTCACCCTTCATGGTAATGCTTTCAGGAATAAAGAGGAGAAACTGCTTTGGGATGTTTTCTATCCTCAGATAGTCGATATCGTCCAGATTTATATAATTCGTATTTTATCATTATCATTTTCAGGTATGTACTAAAATTCTTATTCTGAGCTGTCTATGAACTGGGTTTACCTTGCAAGTTTTTTTTCTTGGTTGAAATTCTTGGTTTCTTTTGAAATTCTTAATGATCCCTGGACCTGTGACTGGAGTATGGGAACCTCCTACAGATTAGGAGACCTTGAGGAGACAATGACTTTGGGTTTTAATGCTTAGTTATCAGTTGCACTTTAACTCAAAGTACAGCGTTTTTTTCTTTACTGGGTGAGTATCCTTGTCCCTAGTACAAGTCTTGTATTTATGACTCTGGTTTATGCACATGGGAGCAGAACATCTAGGACTTTGTAATAAATAATCATGATTTCCACTCCAGGACTTGAACACAAAAATCAAGGCTCCACCTGAGTCCAGCAAGTGGGAAATAGTTACCTCTAAAGATCCAGTGCAACCAGTCTAGGGAGTCATGGTGTGTCAGTTGGGGAGTTGCACAGGTATTGGTCAGGGGTCCAGTCAATCTACAGTCAGGGCTGTTCATCCAAGTTGTCAAGGGTGTGGGCCACAGTCAGTCCTGAGGGTCAGCTCAATGAAAGTCAAATTGGGGTTATCAGGGGTCACTGCTATGATAGGGAGGTAGCAGAGAATCATAGAATTTTATAGTACAGAAAGATTCCATTTGACTCATCATATCTGTACCAGCCCCTGAAAGAGTTATCCAGCTAGACCCATTCTCCAGGCTTCTCTCCATAGCCCTTGAAATTCATCACTTTCAAATACACATCCAGCTCTCTTAAGAAACCTCCTATGGAATCTACTTCCACCATTCTCCCAAGCAGTGCATTGCAAATCCTAACAACTCTCTGAGTAAAGAAATGTCTCCTCATCTCACTCCTCACCACCTTGCTAACAATCTTGAAATTGTGAACCCTAGTTACCTATTAGTGAAAACAGAATATCATTCTTTACCTCGTCAAAATTGGTCATAATTTTGAACACCTCGATAAGGTCACTTCTTAATCTTGAACGAAAACAGAAGTTGCTGGAAAAGCTCAGCAGGTCTGGCAGCATCTGTGAAGAAAAATCAGAGTTAACGTTTCAGGTCCGGTTGACCCTTCCTCAGAACTGATGGTAGGTGGGAAAACATCGGTTTATATGCAGAAAATAGGGAGGGGGATGGGGTAGGGAGTAAATGCCCAAAGACAGAGAAGAGCAGTTAGATAGACAAAGAAGTTGATAATGATCTGGCTAGGAAGGTGCATATTTGTTAATGGGGACTGTTAGTGACTAACAATAGGTAGTGTGTAAGGGCAGGGTCTTAATTTTCTATGCTCCAAGGAGAATAAGTCTGTTTTCTCTAATCTTTCCTTGTATCTCAAATCACTCATTCCTGGTATCATGAGACAATCAAAGCCAATAGGTTAAAGGAGAGGGCAACCCAGAAGGGAATATGAAGATTTTGGGGATAACACCTAAACTGAGAGGCTGAGTCTGTGACTCACACTGTGAAACATGACGGCTGTTTCCTTCCATTGTCACATTTGGCTCCTCCTCCGGTTGGGTGTGTACTGGCATCACACTGTCTCCTTATGAGGACGGGGTACCTGGAGTGAGGTCAAGATCCTTTGTCCCCTTGCCTCCTTGCTGTTGGTGCTGAGTACCAATGACTAGGGCAATGGAGTACAGGCCTATGCATATATCCAGCAGACCTGGAGGGGGCTGGACCTAGCTCTCCATGGTAGCAACCATCCCATCCGTGGAGGCAACCAGACATTCAGATTCCAGAAGCAAATGGTACAAACAGCATTAGTGGAGTCCTCCAACCTTTCAGTTACTTTGTCCAGTGCGTCCAAGAAATGTGCCTGTGGTTTCTATGTTTGCTTGTGCATCTGCATGAAGTTAGTCATTGCTGCCACCATGGGGTGTTCTCCTGCTGAGGCTGAGCAACTGCCTGGGTTCTGACAGTCCACTGAGTGCCAATGACCTGGGGTATTTTTTCCCTCAAGCAGCTGTGGAAACATTTTTTTTCTTTATTCATTAACAGGATGAGGACGTCACTGGCTAGGCAGCATTTATTACCCATCCCTAATTGCCCAGAGGGCAGTTATGAGTCAACCACATTGCTGTGGGTCTGGAGTCACATGTAGGCCAGCCCAGGTAAGGATGGCGGTTTCCTTCCCTAAAGGACATTTGTGAACCAGATGGGTTTTTCTGACAATCGACAATGAGTTCACGGTCTCATTAAATTCTTAATTCCAGATATTTTATTGAATTCAAATTCCACCATCTGCCATGGCAGGATTCAAACCCGGGTCCCCAGAACATTATCTGAGTCTCTGGATTAACAGACTAGCAATAATACCACTAGGCCATCGCCTCTCTGTGACATGGCAATGCTCACCAGCTTGTGATCCTGACTCCAGTCTGGCTAAAATACCCACCAAAGTGTCAGTATCTGAGCTGATGGAGGGGTCAGGCTGCAGTTTCCTCGGGATCTGTGACCTCTTCCTCAGAGGTGGAGAGGGTCATGTCTTACAGGCTGGCCTCTTGTCGACTGCACAGATTCCACTGGTGCCTGCAAGAGACAAAAGACAGAATGAGTCACAAAATAGGGGTGGAAGTTCGGGCATGTTAAGAATATGTTCACAATAGTGATAATGGGGGAGCAGCACAACAACAGATAATGAATCTTACTTGGTTGCCGGGATATAGGGGTTTCAGCAGCACCACATGAGCGGTCAGAGTCTTCACCAGCTAGGGCCCAGATCCTCTCCTCCTAGAGGGCGACGAGATGACTATTGGTGCCAACTTGCCTTTGTCCCCCATCTCCAGGGCAATTCTTCACTCCAAGGAACTGTGCAGGGCTGCTCAGGACTGACAACAACTGAATTTTAAATAAGGCACTGCTGCCAGCAAACCCAGGGGATCCTGGCATTGGTGAATACTTCCACTTCTGGCAAGAGGGAAGCTAGGAAAAGCAGGGCACCTTAAAGGCATGGTGCCTAGAAGATGAGGTGAATTTTGGGGAACAGCATGAGAATCGTGCTAGGGTGCACAAAGAGAAACCTTCTGTGAAACTCATCAAAATTGACACTTAGCTGATTTCTCATAAAATTCTGCCCATAACGTTACAATTAGTCCTCCAGAATTAGAAACAAAGTCCTAAGGGCCCTCTTGTGATCAACGATAATGTCCCTACACCTGGACCAGCAGGCCTCGGTTCAAGTCCCTCTTGCTCCAGAGATGTGTCATAATATCTCTGAACTGATTGCTTAGAAAAATAGGTTAAATTTTTTTAAATTAACTGGAGAGTTATTGGACACTTGTGCTCTGGGTTCAAGTCCCACCTGCTTGAGAGGTGCATCATAACATCCCTCAACAGGTTGCTTAGAAAATATTTAACTGGAGTGCTAAGTTCTGAAATGAGACCACAAAAATGGCTGGCCATGTTTGATGTGATGATCTGCCTATCCTGCATACTTCTGGTAGACAATCACTACAAAAGTACCAATACTGTCATCATCATGTGATCCACCAGGGGTTTCCCAACAAGTGTATGTGAAAACCTGAGAATACTCATAGTACCCCAAAAATGAAAGAACCAAATTCTTACCTTTTAAGTTTTACTGTATCTGGCTTGCTTTTATTAAATAATATTCCTGCTTGATTTTCTCTGCCCTTGGCCTAATGATTCAGAGTCCGAATGATTAATGACTTGGAACCGATGTAATTTTAAATGAATTCCTGAAAATCATCAACATGTTGACATTGTTAATTTTCTGACCTACTCCCCACATTCAGTGACCTCTTTGAAATGATTACCATTTTTCTAGATACTGGTCATTGTAATATCCAAACTGAAGAACAATAGCTTTGTGTTGGAGTTAATGGTTTATATCTCTGGTAATACCTATTATAAATACCAGATCTGTTTAACCTCTTCAGTCTCCCTGAAGTTCCAAAAAGTGAAGCTTCTGGTTGTTGCACATAATAAGTTGTGAATATAGTCTCTCTTCTGCCTTTCTTCATTTTGCCATTTCCCTCTTCAGTTTCCCTTACTCTCAAATGCCATCTCACGTTTGCTGAGCTCCACCTGCTGCTGCTTTTCTATCCATATTTCTCTTCTTTTATAAATAGTCATGTCATTGTACAGAACTTGAATATTCCCAAGAAAAGTCAAATTTTGTTGAAAATTTTCATCTTTAATTCATCAGAACAGTTCGCAAGAGGCGACGTGAGAGTGACTGCCCTGGATGTTATGCTTGACCAAGTATGGTATCAAGGAGTCCTTGCATAACTAGTGTCAATTGGAATCAGGGGGAAATGTCTACTAGTTGAAGTCATACCTGGCACAAAATAAGACGGTAGTGGCTGTTAGATGTTGGTCACCTGAGCTCTAGGACATCTCTGCAAGAGTTCCTCAGGGTAGTGTCCTAGGTCCAACCAGCTTAATCTGCTTCATCAATGACCTTTCCTCCATCATAAGGTCAGAACTGGGGATGTTCACTGATGATTGCACAATGTTCAGCACCATTCGCAGCTCCTCAGATACTGAAGCAGTCCATGTTCAATTGCAGCGAGACCTGGACAATATCTCAGTTTCGGCTGACAATTGGCAAATAACGTTTACACCACATTAAGTGCCAGGCAACGACTATATTCAACAAGAGAGAATTTAACTATCATCCCTTAACAGTCACCAATTATCAACATCGTGAGGGATACCATTGATTAGAAATTGAACTGAACTAGCCGTATAAATAGAATGACTACAAGAACAACTCAAAAAAATCAATTTAAGAAGAAAACAAACATTTATACTATATGAATGGAAATTGCTGATTGGTTGGCAATTGGACTTTGATAGATTGAAGTGTTGAATACAGCCACAATATTGAACCAGTTAATGATGATTGATAGTTATCTGCCAGCCTTTCTTTAAATTTTAAACCAGCAAGGTCGAGGCTTTGCCCTGAGAAATTAACCATTGAATGGGCTGTCACCTATTTTGTTGAGTTAAAACTGTGTGTGTGTGTGTGTGTGTTTCTTTCTTTCTACAAAGAACAGGACCCTGTGTATTAATATATGTAGCTTCCAGTACATACAAGTGCACCACACTGTGAACAAGACTGACAATCCTAAATTGCTCAGCAGTGTAATGCCACACACATTCAAGATTATCCAAGAAATATTGTCAAAGTATGGAATCATATCTAAGGCCTTACACAGATCTCAGAGGTCCACTCAATAGCAGGAGAAATTACAGGAAATGTAGGTGTAGCTCTCGACATCCAACAGAAAGCAGCCTCACCCCTCCTCATAGCACATTTCGATCTACTAGCCAAATACTTTTGCACTTTATTGCACTTTGGAGTGCACCAGTTCCTTTCTTTGGAATACTATTACCGGGACACTTTATGCACAGAGACAGGCACCAGTCATGGATTGGACCAGTGTGCATCTCAGGGATACTCACTTGCCCTCTTACTGCTTACTCACTTGTGCCTAATTAGATGGTCAGAGCATTTCTGCCCTGCTTTGCCTCCTCTGCTACACCTTAAAGGTTCACAGTACTTCATGCTTGCCCTGCTGTTTAGAGCAGACACAAAGCCAGGCAGTTTGTCATGGTTGTCAGCAATTATTAGTCAAGACGGTGGACATTTTGTAGTGCATAACTGTGCTATGCCATTTTACCTAGCATCATGCCAGTAGCATATGTGGCAAATACACTGCGTGTGCATCAACAAAATGGCCATGTACCAAAATCTATGTGGAATGCTCCTCAGTCAAGTCAAGGAAGACAGTCTTCAGAGTAAGGAGTAAAAGTAAGTCAAGAGCATCATCTCATATCAGTCCAGGGACTGGACATGGTCAGCCTGCTTGCTGGGGCAGTCACAATCAGGGTGTCCATATCACTAATAGGCCCGAAACGTCAGCCTTCCTACTCCTATGATGCTGCTTGGCCTGCTGTGTTCATCCAGCCCTGCACCTTGTTGTCCATATCACTAGTTTGAATGGGGATGCAAGTGTTGCCTAGAGATGTTGATGACTGCAGTCTAAGATGAAGACCCAGAAAAGCAGGCAGCAAACTGGAGTCACCAGATAACCCCTCTGACCTACAATTCGGATATTGTCACATCTAGTTTTTTATCTGGAGGGTAGAGAATGGAAACTGCATATCAACAAGTCAAGAAGGACTAGTAATGACGAACTAATAAGCATTCACACATACGAATCTCATCTTGCCATGCAACACTTGGTTGGAAAGTGGAACATTTTTCTTTCGACATGAGAAACTACTTACTGGCCATCTCATCCGATTTTCCAACCTTCTCCCCAGTGGCCATGTGTTTCAGTGCCTGGGAAGATTCCACCCACAGTTTCTAAATGAAAAGATGACACCTAATTGGAGAAGACAATTGATATTGAAGAGGACTGCAACAAACTGTAGGACAACATTAATAAACCTGCCAAACATGGCAATAATTGGAAAAAGAAGTTCAACACACATTAAATGTAGAACATTAGCTTTTGCTGGAGGATCATCAACCTGGTCAAAGACACTCTTTAGTGGTCCCAAATGATGCCAGTCTTTGATTACAAAGAGGATGACTGGCACGTTCCATGTCCTAAAACTATGTGCTGAGGGATGCACTGAAACATGGTGCAGCCAAAAGACTCAACAGGGAAAGACCACTGTCTCAGGCTCTCCTATCATAATATATTCAGGGACTGAAAACTGTATAAAACCACTCAGGCTGAAGCACTAGAAAATATTTGACTTAAAAAGTGGTGTACATTGCAAATATGGTCTGTAATTGCAAGGGCATTGAGCCAGCCTCAGGTAGGGTGTTGAAAGAAACTGAACTGTATTTCACTTTATGTAATTTCAAATGTTAAAATGTCAAATTTTAAAAAATCACAATGTTGTAACCTGGCTCTGGGCAAGGTTCCCCAACTTATTAGGGTTCCCCAATTTATTGGGGTTCCAGATGGGATATCTCAAATTATGGAGCTCCGAGGTCAGGAGAGATGAAATTCTTTATTCACCCACTTCCTCAGTTGACCACTACAAGTTTAATTTACAAAAAGCTCCCCTCTTTTGTGGATACCTTTCTCCCAGACCAAATTAAAGTATGCTTTAAAAGGAGCAAATTCACCCACGCTTTTTTTTGAGTTAACAAGAGAGTAAGATTATTAGTTACTAAAAAACAAGACGTAATAATAACACAACGACGTCATGTTGCGGCTGTACAGGACATTGGTTAGGCCACTTTTGAAATACTGCATGCAGTTCTGGTCTCCCTACTTATAGGAAGGATGTTGTGAAGCTTGAAAGGGTTCAGAAAAGATTTACAAGGATGTTGCCAGAGTTGGAGGATTTGAGCTTTAGGGAGAGGCTGAATAGGCTGGGGCTATTTTTCCTGGCACATCAGAGGCTGAGGGGTGACTTGTAAAGGTTTATAAAATCATGAGGGGCATGGACAGGGTAAATAGACAAGGTGTTTTCCCAGGGGTGGAGGAGTCCAAAACTAGAGGGCATAGGTTTAAGGTGAGGGGGAAAAGATTTAAAACGGATCTAAGGGGCAATTTTTTCACATAGAGGGTGGTGTGTGTATGGAATGAGCTGCCAGAGGAAGTAGTGGAGACTGGTACAATTACAGCATTTAAAAGGCATCTGGATGGGTACATGAATAGGAAGGGTTTAAGAGGGATATGGGCCAAATACTGGCATGGGACTAGATTTATGTGGGATGTCTGGTCGCCTTGGATGAGTTGGACCGACTGTTTCCGTGCTGTTCATCTCAATGATTCTATGACTCTATAACACACACACACACCACACAAATCACACACACACATTCAGATCAGTTTCTGAGTTGTTCGTGCGAACGTTGTGGCCGTTGCAGTGATTGGTACAGATAGCGTTGACATTGCCAATCAATATAAGATAGTCACCAACTATTCCAATAGGGAACTCAGAAGAACCTTTATTATCTGAAAAATGGTGAGAATATGGACCTTGCCAACACAGGGAGTATTTGAAATGATTGGTATGGACACGTTTCCAGGCAAGATATACAAGGAAAAGAGTGAAGTGAATAATGGTTACGATGATAATGCAGGAAAAGGGCACTAGCTGAGTGGGCACCATGGCCAGCATGTATCAGTTTGGACCGATGGTATTGTTTCCATGCTGTATTACTCTATGATGCATTTAAATAAGGAAAGATGAAAGAAGTTTGGAATGGAGCATGAATAACAGCATAGGCTATTTGGACTGAATTACCTGTTTATATGTTGTATATGCTTATAATCTTTATTACTCATCCTTCTCACATCCCTGTTTGTCAATTTTCTTTGTAGACTTTTTTTTAAAGGAAAAAAAAAACTTTTAAAGAATAGGTTAAATTGGAATGAAAAAATACATTTAGTTTGCTATATTTCTGTTCTGCCTGTGTTTGTTTCATATTTTGCCTCTTTTGAAAATGCATGACAATTTTTAGAAAGGTTTTCTGTTTTTTTCAAAAAAACCAACTAATACTTTTTTAAATTGTAACAAACAAAAACATGTTATTTCAACCCAACAGTTAAGGATAGCCTGGTTGAAAACATTAAGTTTTTCACCTGATCAAAGCCAGCTATAATAGATTTGTAAAAGATTGGTCAGCCTTGCCAAATCTGATTAAATGATTTGAAGAAGTACCTAGGTATTTGTCAAGGAAATGCCTAGGAATTTCCAGATGGCATTTGATAAAAATGCTCACAAGAGATTGTCTCTGTGAATGGAGATTCATTTTCTCCTTCACTATTTACTCCAGTAGTTTCCCCACTATTGATGTTAGACTCACAGGTCTATAGTTTCCTGGACTATCTCTACCATCCTTCTTGTAATATGGAACAACATTGGTTCTTCTCCAGTCCTCTGGTACCTCCCATGCACATAAACATTCTAAAATTTTGGGTCAGGGACCACTTGTTTCCCATAGCAGCCTGGGCTACAACTCATCCAGACCTGGGGATTTGTCTCTTTTTAAATCCACCAAACCTTCTATTTTCTCACTTCTGCTCAAGAACTTCACAGTCCATCTTCTCAAAGTCTGTATTTGCATCCTGTTTCTCCAGAGTAAAGACAGATGTCAAGTACTCATTTAAAACTCTATCAATGTCTTCCAGCTTCATGCATAGACTTACCCTTGATCCCTAATAGGTCCTACTCCTTCCCAGATTATTCTCTTCTCTTTGACAAACTTGAAGAATATCTTGGGATTCTTTCTGATCTTGCCCTCTAACACTTTCCCATGCCCCCTCTTTGCTTTCTTGAGTTCCCCCCTGTACTTCCTATACTCCTCTGGGGCCTCTGTTGAATTTTTTTCCCTTTGTACCTGTTATATATCTATCTTTTCTTTTCATCTGGTCTTGAAAATTCCTAGACATCCAGGCTTCTCTGGGCTTGTTGTTCCTACATTACATCCTAAAGGGCACATGTTGAGCCTGTACTTTCCCTAGTATTTGAAAGCCTCCCAATGTTCTGCTATAGATTTATCTACAATTAATTGTTCCCAATCTACTTTGGCCAGATCCTGCTTTATTTTAATAATATCTGCCTTACATCAATCCAAGACCCTTCTGGCAAACCACCTTTCTTCTGTTCCATTACAAACTTGAAACGTATGGTGTTGTGATCACTATCACTAAAATGCTCTCCCACTGCACCCTCGAAACCTGTCCAGCTTCATTCCCCAGAATTAAGTTCAGCACCATTGTTGGACCATGTACACATTGACATAAAAAACTCTCCAATATACACTTCAAACCCTCTAAACCCTTTATACATTGATTATCCCAATTAATATTGGGTAGTTGGAATCCCTAATATAACTTATTATCATTATTACTATTTTTATACACCTCAGTGAATTGTCAACATATATGCTCCTCTACTGAACACTGACTGGGGGTCAATAATATACTCCTAACAGTGTGACTGCACCCTTTTTATTCCTAAGTTCTACCCACCCCAGGGCCTCATTTGATGACTCTTCTAAGATATCATTCCTCCTTACTGTAGTAACTAACTGCTGAACTAATAATGTAACTTTCACTTCACCGCACCACCTCCACTTTTGCACCCTTGCCTATCCTGCCTGAAGATCCTATACCCCAGAATGTTAAGTTGCTAGTCTGGTCTCTCCCTCAACCTCACCTTTGACTTGACAACAACATCATAATTCTACATGTCAATCCATGTGCTTAACCCATCTGTCTTACCTCTAATACTCCTCACATTAATGTAGAAGCCAGCCAGCCAGCTTCACCTTACTCCCTTGAGACACCACGTGGCTAAATTCACTTAGCTTTGGTTCCTTTTCTAAATGATGCTATGTTGCTGTGAACTAACGTACTGTGACCCCTGGAGACAGTCCAAGATAGATTCAACAGGCTAAAAGGAGTAATTGAATCTGCCTGGCCTGCTGTGTTCCTCCAGCTCCACACTGTGTTATCTCTGACTCCAGCATTGGCAGTTCTTACTATCTCTGATTGAATCAAGAAGGATTGTTCTTCATGGAATTTGGAAGGTTAAGAAATGACTTGATCGATTTTTTTAAACTATTATGAAAAATACATAGGGTAGATTAAAAGAGATCATTTCCACCATTTTGGAAGTCTAAAATGATCCAGTTTAAAAATTAGCCTCAGGCATTTCAAGAGTAAAACTGGGAAACACTCCTTTATGCAACAGTAGCAACGGTTTGGAAATTTCTTCTGCAAAGACCGATTAATCTGGAATCAATTATTAATTTCAAAACTGAGATTAATAGAATTTACTAATGAAAGGTGTTAAGGGATATGGGCAAAGGCAAACATGGAGTTAAATCAGAGATCAGCCATGACCTCATTGAATGATGGAAAAGGTTTGAGGATTGTAATGGCTAATACATGTCCCTAAGTTGCGAACAGTGAGACTGGTATATTTATTTTCTGTCTGCCCCTTTCACAAACGCACAGACACATGTATTAACTCTCTGTTTCAGGAAGTTCACTTTATCTTAATAAAGATATTGAGAATTTTTTTTAGCTCCTATTAGGGTTAGAACATTAGCAATAATTGAGTTAGAGTGAGAGAAGCTAAAGAGGGAAACAGAAAAAGGAAGGTACGTAAAAAAGAGATACTACGTTGTGTAACTTACCGCGTCCAACTTCCTTAATTATTCACCCTCTAGGACATGAGAAAATCTGAAGAGATTAAACAAATCGTTTTTTTGTCTCAACATACAAATTGCCTTAAATATGACTGATTCACTTTACTTTTCCCTTTATATGAGTCACATTGTATAAATGGAAGAAGCAGTGTTGTTAGTGGAGAGGAAGTGGTACGTCTACACATATTAATTAGGAGCAACAGAGGTCATTCAGCGCCTTAAGCCTGCTCTGTCCTTTGACAAAATCATGGCTGATCTGATTGTGGCAGCAATTGTGGCACTGTCCTGCCTACTCCCTCCACACTTTCTCAATGAAGAAGAGACATAATTCATCTCTTAAAATATTCAATGACCTGCCTCTATGGCTTTCTGCTTGGAGTTCAGTCCAGGGTCAAATAGGAATAAGAATGTTCTGGGCCTGCTGAAGTGGATGGGAAGGGGATGGAATTGGGGAGCTGAAACAGACAAAGTTTGTTTTGGAGGCTGAAGGTAACCTTCCCACAATATTGAGTTGGAGGAAGTTATCATTCAAGCAGGATTTCATTATACAGACCATTTGATTGGATGTTTGTAACTGAGGGCTCAAAATATAACGTGGAAAGAAAGAGCTAGCTATGATTAGCAAACTCTTGCCTGCAGATGATACCACAGATAAAATTTCCAAATCCTCTTTGAATACAATTGTTGATTTCTTTAGAGCATCAATCCCTTCCATGCCTCCTGGTCTCATAGACCATTTCATTCCTGTGTGCAAAATCTCTTTTAGTGTTCCCAAAACCCAGCATTCACTAAAATACCAGAAATATTTCCAAATACCATCACCTCAGGGCAGCACAGTGACTCAGCAGTTAGCATTGCTACCTAACAGCAGAAGGGACCCAGGTTCAATTCCAGCCTCGGGCAACTGTCTGTGTGGAGTTTGTACATTCTCTCTGTGTCTGCATGGGCTTCCTCCAGGTGTTCCACAGTCTAAAGATCATAGATTGTAGAATCCCTACAGCGTGGAAACAGGCCCTTTGGACCAACAAGTCCACACCAAACCTCAGAGCATCCCTCCAATACCCTTCCCCCTATTACACACCTCATCTACACAATTCAGATAGCCAACCCATCTAGCCTGCACATCTTTGGGCCATAGGAGGAAACTGGAGCACCCAGAGGAAACCCACGCAGACATCAGGAGAATGTGCAAACTCCACACAGTCACCCAAGGGTGGAATCAAACCTAGGATCCTGGCACTATGAGGCAGCAGTGCTAACCACTGAGCCAGCGCGCCGCCCTATGTGCAGGTCAGGTAGATTGGCCAATCTAAAATGCCTATGTGCAAGTTAGGTGGGTTAGCCACGGGAAATGCAGGGTTACAGGGATAGTAGGGGAGTGAGTCTGGGTGGGATGCTCTTCGGTGAGTCAGTGTGAACTTGTTGGGCTGAATGGCCAGTTTCCATACTGTAGGGATTCTATGTACTCTATATACCTCCATCACCGAGCTTAGGATCTCAACGGAGTGAGACCCAACCGCCAGGTCCTCATCATAGACTCTGTAACAGTGTCCATCATTTCAAAGTAACCTGTAACCAATTCCTAGTTTGCAAAAAATACTAAATCTTGTTCAACACTCTGAAAGTTAGACACAAAAGTGGTTTTCCTCTACCACACTAGACCAAGCAGGCCATGTAGGTCCCTATACTTAAAGATGATGGTAGCATCAAGCGTATTACATGGCAAGGTGTGCCTTGGTTTGACTGCACACACAACTACCTTCTGGATTAAATGTCCATGTAGAAGACATAGAAAATAGGAGCAGGAATAGGCCATTCAGCCCTTCAAGCTCCGCCTTTCAATATGACCACGGCTGATCATCTAAGTCAGTACCCTGTACCTGCATTCTCCCCATACGCTTTGATTCCTATTGGCCTAAAAACTATATCTGACTTCTTCTTGAATATCTCCGAAGAAACATGTTTTAATCTCATATCAGTTGACTTCCAACGTCCTGTATGCCCGACATGAATTAAAGTGAATGCACAGAAACTCACTGGGTTGTGTTCTCAATTCCCGTTATTGTCATTATCCAAATCAACTTGTTCACAGGTGTTATTATAGACTTCTAGAGCAGGTAGAACTTGAACCTGGGCCTCCTGGCTCAGAGATAGGGACACTATCACTGCACCACAAGAACCCTGAATTCCTGTCGTATGCTTATAGTAGGCACATTCCTATACCAACAATACAAATTTGCATTAAAGATTCAGTAGAGCAACATGTATGAGAGTCACAAAGAGATCTCAGAGTCAAACAAAACAGATAAAAGATCAAAGGGAAGAGAGACTTAAGATTAGTAAAGCAGAATCAATAAACTAAAATATTTGGGATGTGTGACCCTCAGGCTTGATCTGCATCACATCCACTGCATTCTGGTAACAGTTCACATGACAGTTCAATGGGACCATTCAAAGGCAGACCATATGCTCACTGCAGGGGCGGCACGGTGGCTCAGTGGTTAGCACTGCTGCCTCACAGCGCCAGGGACCTGGGTTCAATTCTGCCCTTAAGTGACTGTATGTGTGGAGTTTGCACATTCTCCCCATGTCTGCGTGGGTTTCCTCCAGGTACTCAGGTTTCTTCCCACAGTCCAAACAATGTGCAGGCTAGGTGGATTGGCCATGCTAAATTGCCCGTAGTGTTCAGGGATTGTTCTGTGTGGGATGCTGTGTGGGTCAGTGTGGACTTGTTGGGCCGTAGGGCCTGTTTCCACATAGGGATTCTATGCAGTTGGAGAAATTGCAATTGGTCATGTGGGGGGGAAAAGCATCCACCAGCTTCTCAAGCCACATCAGAAGGTTTAATCAATGAATCAATTAATGTATAGCAATTTCCAGGACAAAGATGTCAAATTCTGGAGTTTCCAGCAGCGCCAAGCAGGCTTCCCAGCTGCAGACAATCCCATCCACCCCTAAGTCATTTAGTTATTATTCAATTACTCCGACAGGTTCAGTGTTAAGGGACACTGGCAGATACAATCCTGGTGGATCTGTCAGGACTATAGCTTGTGCACTTTCAGAATCTATGGTGACAATCAAAGAGAGAGAACAAAATACCGAGAGTACAGAACAAAAAAGAATTGATAGTGAAGAAAATCAGAGAAACAATACAGAAAGAGATTGTACTTTGTTTGCACAAGATGTTAAGGGAGATCAATTATTGTGGGTGTAGGGAAAGGCTTCAGAGATCATATACAATGTATCAACACACCTATCATCTCACAAGCTTCACTATGGGGTTCCATTAAGTTGACAGATCGGTAAATAAATAGACACATACATAATAATACATTGTTAATTGCTTACATTACGTGAATAGGGTGTGTTTTTATCCAGTATTGTTGTATACCTTATAAATGATGAATTCTGACATGAACCTATCCAATGTGCTGTTTCAGCAGCAATGTTTAAACAGTCCATAGCTAGACGCCCAGAAAAAGCTAATCATTGACAGAGATCAGATATAACCACGCACTTAAACTAGCGCTTGGTTCACTTTTAATGGAATCAGACTGTTGTGTTTCAGTTTTGTTTCGAACAAAAATGAACTGAATCGGGTGTGTTTTGGAACCCAGATACACAGGATGAGTGACTGTGGGCTAAAGACACTCTTCATAGCTCTCTTTTTTCTTTATACTGGAGCAAGTGTCACTGTTCAAGGAGATCCAGGGGCAGGAAAAGTTGTCTGGGGAAACAAATGGAGTCACAACTATATGAGGAACGGTGAGCTTTTCTTGTATGACACCTTTCCTGGAAACTTCAGGTGGGGTGTGGGAAGTTCTGCATTTCAGATCGAAGGAGGTTGGAAGAAGGATGGCAAAGGACCTTCTGTCTGGGACCACTTTACCCACACTGAATACTTCAGATTCAACAACGCAACTGCAGATACTTCCAGTGACAGCTACACATTCTTCGACGAGGACTTGACGGCTCTCAAAAGCCTGGGAGTCACTTTTTATCTTTTCTCAATCTCCTGGCCCAGGCTACTTCCAAATGGATTGGTGGCCCCTATCAATACCAAGGGTCTTCAGTACTACAACACACTTATCAACTCCTTGTTAGAGAGAAAAATAACTCCCATTGTCACTCTCTACCACTGGGACCTGCCTTTGGCATTGCAAGAGCAGTACGGAGGCTGGAGCAGCAAGGCTATGATTCAAATATTTAATGAATATGCTAAATTCTGCTTTCAGGCATTTGGGGATCGTGTTAAGTTTTGGATCACAATTTACAATCCTTTCCTAATTGCCTGGCATGGATACAAAACGGGGAAATATCCCCCTGGATGGAAGGAGAACTCTGCAGCAATGTATACTGTAGGGCACAATTTGATTAAGGTAAACAAAATTGACATTTACTTTGTCACTTTTCCTATTAAATATTTTGGAAATTTTCCTAATTCTGCACAATGAAAGACATGCTATTGAAATTACTGGAGCACTAATTTTCAGTAATTTTAATCTGTTAATGAATCACTAATTATGGAAAATTGCATTCTTTCCCCTCCTTTTATAATGAAAACAGAAAGTGCTAGAATTATTCAGCACATCTGCGGAGAGAGAGAAAGAAAATAAACATTTTGGATCAAATATGATATTTCTTCAGAACACCTTGCAAATTCCAAATCCACAGTATTCTTGTTTTTATTCTCCTGCTTTACACTGACAAAAAATTTTACCCCGGATGATATTTACATACTTTTTCACTTGTGGTCCATCTTTAATGTCCTCAGTCCACTTCAAGTGTATCACTATTTTTCTCATTTATTTTTATTTTGTGAAGCAAACATATATTGCTTTCTTACTTTAATGGTGCTACACGAATTCAAAGAGTTCCTCAACTCAAAGATTGAAATTGCTAACTCCGACTCACCTCTCTCAGCCTTTCGTGATGGGTAAGATGGGTCACTATATAAATACGAGTTATTCTTTGCTGGATGATGTGACTCCAGATGAGCATTAATACTATGTAAAAAATTTCAAGATTTGTCTTGCGTAACTTCTAAGTTAAATAAGAAATGTTAAGTAAATCCTTCATTATATAAAATTTAATTTCTAGATCTATCAATATTTATTTTACTGAAAGCAGTCTACGTGGTCTTACAGGATTCTAAAGTGTTTCAAAACTGACTAAATTACAGCATGTGTGTCCAACCTTTGTTAAATTATACCTCATTCAGTTACGTAGCCTGGAATCTGTCTGGTAGGGAATGCTAGTTGTGTTTTATGAATTTTCTTTATTCTTTTGAGGGATGAGGCATCACAGCCTAGACCAGCATTTATTGCCTATCCATATTTGCCCAGAGGGCAATTAAGAATCAACCATATTGCTGTGGGTCTGGAGTCATAGGTAGGCCAGACCAGGTATGCATGGCAGATTTCCTCCCCTGAAGGGCATTAGTGAACCAGATTCATTTCTTTTTACAACAATTGACAGTGGCTACATAGTTGCCATTAGGCTCATTTTTTAAATCTTGATCAAATTTCACCGTCAGCCATGGCAGGATTTGAATTCATGTCCCCAGGACAGGACTCTGTATTATGAATCCAGTGACCATCACCATTAGCCCAACCCCTCCCCAATGTCCCACTTATCAAATACACACCTTGGAGTAGCCAGGGAATAGTTACTACAAATTTGGAATGGGGTTTCTTTACACAGCACAACTGTGCATTAAATAACTCCATGGAAGTCGGTATCCCTCACTACGTCACCTTTTATTTACACATATGTAATACATGACACTGACCCAGCTAGCACAGAGCCAGCTCCTAGAGTCACCTGTATCCCTGAGACTCCTGTTTATATCTGTCAGCCAGGGCTCCCTGATTGAACCAGATTAATAGCCCCAATCAGGGAACTGATATTCTATGAGATCCACTTGGGTGATCCTCTTACAATCACTATGTCCCTCCTCTTTTAAGTCCTGTTCTTTTTCCTGTAACTTCTCCTGGGGCATTTTCGCACCAGGTCCGGTTCCTCCGACTGTATCTTGGAGATTCTCACCGTGTACCAGACCGTGGCCTGCCTCTTGCTCCTGGAGCGTCTCAGAACAAATTCATCCTTGTGTTCAGACGGTAATGGTGTCAAGGCTCCATCTTGTTCTCAGAGGTTTCTTCAATGCTAGATGGAGGGGGAGGACCCACAGGTTCTGACAGCCTTGCCAGACGTTCTGAGGGGCTGGGTATGTTTTATTCCTGATTCGTTTGCAAGGTTGCAGCTTTCATGTGGCCCATGTGCTTGTTCAGGACTGCCTCTCTGACCTGAACTTTGTACATCACATGACCTGACCTCATGTCGACCATGTCTCTTACCCATGCAGAGCCATTCCTGCGGTTTTAACACCAAACTTTGTTCCCTGAAGTAAATTGACTCCTCCACACAGGAGTCCTGTGAATGGCATTGGCTTTCCTGATGCCATTTCACCACCCCCCACCCCACCAAGGTCCGGGAAGATCATGTTTAACCTAGTGGGGAGTCGTCTCCCCATTGGCATCTCTGCTGGAGCTGTCCCTGTAGTCGCATGAGGGGTAAACAGGAACCGGGACAGTTTGGTACCAAGTGAACCTGTAGACTGTTTCTTTAAGCCTGCCTTCAAAGTTTGGACTGATCTTTCTGCCAGACCATTGGATGATGGATGATACAGAGCTGTCCTTACACGCCAAATGCCACTGGACTTTAGGAAATACTCAAATTCCCGGCTGGTAAATGATCACCTGTTGTCTGTGCCCAACACCTCCGGGATTCTGTGTATTGCAAAAGATGCTTGCAATTTTTCAATCATCATCCGGTGTTTGACGAATGAACTTTGTGCACGTCCAACCCATTTTGAATGGGTTGAACGGCCTCCCAGGACGTGTTCCAACATGTAATTGTACACACTCAGAATAAGAGCCCACCTCTGAATTCAACCTGATTCTATGGGTGTCATGGCCCTGTTCGCTTTAAGTAGCCCTAGCAAGGGTTTGTAGTCTGTCACTATTACAAATTTCTGTTCGCAATCGTATTGGTGAAACTTTCTCACATCAAAGATGACCCCCAAACCTTCCTTCTCTATCTGGGCCTATCTTTGTTCGGCATCAGCCAAAGTCCAGGAAGCATACGCTATTGGGCATTCCTCTCCGCTGGGCCACCGGTGAGCCACCATTATCCCAATACCGTACGGGGAGGCATCGTGTGTCAGCTTGGGATCATAGCATGCCAACACTTTAGACAATGATAGCTGCTTCTTCATTTCCCTAAAAGCTACATCTTGGCAACAAGACTATTTCCAAGGCTGATCCTTCTTCAATAGCAAATGTAACAGTGCCAGGATGGAGGCCGTGTTAAGTATAAATTTTCCGTAATAATTCATCAACCCAAGGGAAAACCTAAGCTCCGGTACAGATGTGGGAACCAGGGTACCATTGATTGCCCTCGCTTTATATTCCAATGGGTATAACTCGGTCTTGTAGACTCGGTAGCCCAAGTGTCTGGAATACACATTTGTCGCTCCTAAGGCAAACCCCCGCCTTGGAGAAACTTTTAAGCACTATGTCCAAGTTCTCTAAATGCCCTTTATTGGTCTTCCCAGTTATTTGCATGTCATCCAGATAAATGGCACTTGGGGTGGACCTTGTAAAACGTTCTCCATCATCCCCTCGAAAATGACGCAGGCTGATGATACCCCAAAAGGCAGTCTCATATACCGGTACAAATCCTCATGGCTATTAGTTGTAGCAGACAGTGTATAAGATCAAACTGGCTGACCTCATTCCAGTCGCTACACTGCAGACTGTATATTTCCTATTTGAAAGTACTTTCATAATGGGGTACACAGAGGGTTTACTCTGGTCCTTTGATTTTGCAGCAGCATGGTAATGAGCTGGTAGAGTGGGAACTCCTGTTTATTTTAAACTGCATCTTTTTCCTGGGATTTTCTTCCCACATTATCTGGGGTACAATTGTTGAGATGTGAAATAAGAGGAGCTTCCAATCACCAAGCTCTGAGCCCTTCAATAGTCCCAAACAGAAACTGACCAAAATCGTAACTTATTTCATTTTAAAATTTACAGAAATTTACATTTCACACTTTAAGCTTTAAAAAAATCTAAAAAGTTGCTGCATCCATACAAACTTAAGTTTAGCTTATTGTTATTAATTACTGCTTAATATTTCCCATACCTCCAAACCAAAACTGTTTTACTCTTGTATTAATCATGTTTTCTCTTTCTTTATCTGCTCCTTTCCCCCACAAAACTGTTGCAAAACTTTTATCACTGGTTGAGAACGTTGCACAAGTGACACTCACCCTATAACCTTCTACAATATATCTTGTCTTGTTTGCTTCTCTGTAAAGCATTCCAGCTGCCAACACATTTAATGTCTCCATTAAATAACAATTAAGGGACATAGAGAATAGGTACATGAGAGAATAAGTCCCAGTACAAGCCATCAATCATGTCAGGAGCAATGGTTCTTGGAATAGATAACAAAGTCTCACATGGACCACATATAATCCAAATTATAATTTGAACATTTATATACCAAGGAGAATTGTATGAAAGATGATAGGTATGAAAGTCCATAGTTACTTCTTGGGAGACCAACAAAACCACCACAAAATTTCACACCCCAAGTGTCTGGGTTATTGCTTCTCCAAGTCAGTTGATAAAAAAATTCTGCTGAATATGGAAATGAGCCATTAGACAAATGTTATCAAAGGACATTAAGGAGAGAAATTATAGGAGATGATCAATGGCTCTGCACAGTTACGAACACAGTTTTGAGCAGTTAGTGAGAAAGGTTGCCCAAAGGAACAATTTAAAAAGGATGAAAAAATTTGCCTTGATCACACTTCAGGGAATGCCAAAATGCTTTTAATCAATGGGTTTTTGTTTTGAAGTGCAGCCATGTAATTCTGAAAGCATAAGCAGGAAGTCAATATTCACATAGGAAGACCTCATAAACAGTAAACTGAAAGGGGAAAACTCCAAATACCAAAAACCCTAAATAAACAGAAATAACTGGAGACACACAGGGGCAGCCAATTCCTGAATAGCAAATAAAACAGGTTATGATGGTTCAGATACGCAATTTGGGTGAATCGCCAACATTTTCTCTATTTGTCCCATAAGTGAGAGAAATGACTATTTAAACTGTTTTGTTTAGTGGTAATGGCTGCGGAAGTGCATAGTAAAATAGGACTGAGTCAGCACAGCTTCACCAAGAGGAATCTGTTAGAATTCTTTGAAGAGGTAATGAGCCAGTTAGACAAAAGAGAGCAAGTGGACATGATCTATTTGGATTTCTAGAATGCCTTTGACAAGATGCCGCACAGGAGGCTGTTAAATAACAAGTGTTAGGAGCGAAGTTCTGACAAGAATAGAGGATACAAATTTTTGGATCAATGGGATCTCTTCTGGGGCAGAAGTGACCACTACACAATGGATGGGTTGCACCTGAACTGGAGGGAGACCAATATTCTGGTAGGGAGATTTGCCACAGCTACTCGGCAGAGTTTAAACTAGTTTGCAAGGGGGTAGGACTCTAAGCAGTAGTGAGACAAGAGAGAATGTTGAGGCTGGTACAGAAATTAAAGACAGTAAATTAAGCAGACAGGACAGGCATGAGCACAGCAGAGAACAAGGAAAGGCTGATGAATTAAACTGCATTTATTTCAATGAATTTGTTTGGGGTGGCATGGTGATTAGCATTGCTGCCTCACACCACCAAGCACCCATGTTCAACTCCAGCCTTGGATGACTGTCTGTGTGGAGTTTCCGCGTGGGTTTTCTCTGCATGCTCTGGTTTCCTCCCAGAATCCAAAGATATGCAGGTTAGGTGAATTGGCTAGGTTAAATTGCCCATAGTGTGCAAGGATGCATAGGTTAGGTGGATAAGCTATGGGAAATGCAGAGATACAGTAGGTGGGTGAGTCTGGGTGGGATACTCATTAGAGAGTTGGTGTGGACTTGTTGGGCAGAATGGCCTGTTTCCACTCCATAGGGATTCAATGATCTATTTCTGCAATCACTTGTTTTAACATAATACAATGTAGACTATCAGGTCCAGGGATCTTGCTAGTGCGTAGTTCCCTAAGTTTGCCTAGTATGTTTTCTCGAGCAATATTTAAGTTCCTGTCTCCACTCTCCCTTTTACTCCTGATTTTCTATTATTAAGATGCATTTTCCAGTTGACAGGCTTAGTAGTGGAGTTTGGCATTCTATACTCATGATTTAGCCAAACAGACAAAGAATAATCTATCTTTATTTATTGACAAAGCCAGGTGGGAATGAAGGCTGTAAGTAGAACACTAAGACCCTGCAGAGAGGTTAAGTGAATGGGCAACAAGGTGGCAGATGGAGTGTGGAAATGTTAGGTTATTCATTTCTTAAGAATAGAAAAACAGATTTTTTTAAAAATTGTAAAACTAGTAAATGTTGATGTTCTGAGAGACTTAGTTGTCCTTGTATAGGTAAAATAAAAGTTAGCTTGCCGATACTGGAAGCAGTGTTGAAGGCGAATGACCTGTTCGCCTTTAAAGCAAGGGGAATAGAATACATTCCAGGACATTGATTTAGTATTCATGATAAAATAATGATATTTAAATCAGGCTAGTGCACGATGAAGAGAGAACAACCAGGTGATAACGTTCCCACAATATTGCTGCTTTTGCTCTACTGAATGTCAGAGGCTACAGGAGAAGGGGATACTGTTGAAGTAACCTTGATGACTTACTTGTTGCAGTTCATCCTGTGGATTGCACATACTGCAAACAGACTGAACTGGTAGTGGAAATTAAGTCCAGTTGAAGTGGCACTTGTCAAGCAAACTGTTTATTCCTGGATGGTGTTTGAGTTCTTTCAGTATATCATATGGTTATACTTATCCAAGAAACTGCTGAGTACTCCATCAAGCTTCTGCCTTGAGCCTGGTGGCCAGTAGAGAGGCTTTGAAGGCTCAGCAATGAGCCACATATCACAGAGTAGCCATGTTGCCGTTATGATTGATCTAGAATGTTTATGGTCGAGGATTTAGCTATGATTGTGCCTGTATTGAAGGGGGGAACTGCAATGGAAAGTAAAATGGAGCTGCCTATAAAATGTGAGGTAAATGTAATCTTGATCATTTTCTGCAGGCATTAGGTTAAAGTTAAAAGCATCTTCCTCCCCAGGCTGCAATTTCTGTACCTGTTCTTAGTCCACATGGCCAAACAGCTCCGATCAATTTACCTGGAGCTATACCCACCACTACGTCCTAAGCACTGCCCACTTCTAACCAAGTTGGCTCAGTACTACACTATCTGATACACAAAAGTCCTGCTACCTTTTGTTTAAACAATATTTTGAACTTAAATATATTCCCACCATCACATTGAGGGAGATGCTAATATCCTCAGCTTATATGGTGCTGGCAAAACAAAGCCATAAATAAATGGAAGGCACAAATGGTTTTGCTCTAAATCCAAACAGAGGAACACGCACAGGAATAGTTGTTATTAGGCTGGCAGTTCGCATGCAGTCTGCTTCATCTAACCTTTTACTTTGCATTCCCATGACAAGCAATAATCTTGCAGTAAATGTTGGGAGGGGAACAAGTTATGCAAAAAACACCTACACATTTCTGTTGTATGTAACTGCAGATACTTTCATGTTCCACTAAAGTGAACTGTGTTCAATATTAGAGGAGCAGGAAAGCTGACGTTATGGGTCGGGACCCTTCTTCAGAAATACAACTTAAATACAGCACCACCTAGTGGTTAATCATGAGAAAATACCAATCAGCTGGGCAGAAATATTTCTGAAATAGAATGATAAAAATGGTACAGCACAGAAGGGGGCCACTTGGCCCAGCTTGTCCATGCTGATCCAAAGACACCGAGGTGGCCTTTCCAATCCCATCTTCCTGCACACTGCCCACTGCCTTGCAGTTTACAGCACGGAAGGTGCAGATCCAGCCACTTCTTAAAAGAGTTTAAGAGTCTCTGCCTCCATCACCAACTCAAGTACTAATTCCAGACACCCACCACCCTCTATGTAAGAAAGATTTTTCTCACATCCTCTCTATTCCTTCTGCCAGTTCGGTTCAATCTATGACCCCTGGTTTTTGAACTATCTGCCAAGGGAAACAGATTCCTCCTGTTACTCTATCTCTACCCCTCATAGTTATGTATCACTCAATCTACTCACCCCTTAGCCTTCTCTGTTCTAAGGGAAACAACCCCAGCCTCTCCATTCTCTCCTCATAACTACAATTTTCCAGCCCTGGCAACATTTCAGTAAATCTCCTCTGCAATCTCTCCAGAGCAATTATGTCCTTCTTGTAATGTTGTGATCAAAACTTCACACAATACTCAAGTTGTGGCCTCATCAGTGTATTATATAAATTCATCATTATATCCCTATTTTTGTATTCTACACCTCTGTGAATGTACAAGCATTCCGTGTGTCTTCCTTACAACCTTATCTGCCTGTACCACTACCTTAAGAGACCAGTGCACTTGCATGCCAAGATCTCTCACTTCATCTACCTCTCTTGGTATATTCCTGTTTATTGTGTATTCCCTTTTTCTGTTTTACCTCCTTCAATGCATTACCTTTCACTTATCAGAATTGAGCTCTATCTGCCACTTTCCTGCCCTCTCCACCAACTCATCTGTATCATTTTGGAGCTTACAGCCATCCTCTACACTGTTTGCTAAATGGCCAATTTTTGCATCATCTGCAAATTTCCCAATTGTGCCCTCCTTTGTTCAAGTTCAAATCGTTAATGTGCAAAACAAACTTCAGGGGTCCCAACATAGAGTTCTGCAGAACACCACTTGAAACAGCTTTCCATTCACAAGGGCAGCCATCAACCATTACCGTTTGTTATTTGTTACTAAGCCAACTTTGGATCCAATTCAACACATTACCCTGTATCCCATGGGCCTTTACTTTTTGACCAGTCTGTCATGTGGGACTTTGTGAATTGCCTTACTAAAATCCATTTAGACGACATCCACTGCACTACCCTCATCAATCATCCTTGTTACTTCCTCAAAGAATTCAAACAAATTTGTAACGTGTGACCTTCCCTTAAGAAAGCCATGCTAACTATCCCTGACTAGTCCATAACTTTCTAAGTGACAGTTAATCTGACCTCTCAAGATTGATTCTAACAATCTGCTCACCACTGAACTAAGACTAACTCACCTATAATTATTTGGCATTTCCTTTCAGCCCTTTTTAAACAATGGAACTGCATTTGTACTCCTCCAGTCCTCCAGCACCTCATCTGTGTCTAGTGAAGATTGGAAAATAATCCTCCCTGACCTCTTTCAACATCCTAGGGAATAATCCATCCAGCTCTGGCGACTTATGCACTTTCAAGCATTCCAACTCCTCTAACACTTCCTCTCCCTTTCTGATTATTTTGTCCAATATTTCACACTGCTCCTCTTGGATTACTATATCCACATTATGCCTTTCCTTTGTGAATACGGAGTCAAAAAATTCATTTAAATTCTTCCCATATTCTCACACAAGTTCCCTTCTTCATCTCTGATAGGTTCTATTTTTACCCTATCTATCCTCTTGCTCTTAAAATACTGGTAAAACATCTTTGGTTTTCCTTTACCTTGCTTGCTAATATATTTTTATGTCCTCTCTTTGATTTCCTATTTCTTTTTTAACTTGATCTCTGTACTTTCTATATTCCTCTAGGCTATCTGCAATGTTGAGTTTTTTGTGACTATCATAAGCTTTCCTTTTCTGTTTAATCTTCCCCTATATTTTTCTAGGTTTGGCAGTAACATTCTTATTTTCGGAGGGACATGTCTATTTTATGCTCCAAGGATCTCATTTTTAGTGCTTCCCATTAGTTTACCACTGATTTGCCCGTGAGCAGTCTTGTCCAGTCCACGTAAACCAAATCACTTCTCAGTGTTGTAAAATTTGCCTTCTCTCAGTTTAAAACTTTTGAACTTTTACTCCTGATTTATCTTTGTCCTTTTCCATAATGATATTGCAGTTAAAATCTCCTACTATCATTGCTCTCTTATTCCTGCAGGCAAAAATTCATTTACATTTATGTTCTTCTGGCTTCCCCCACTATTCTTCTAGTCTAACATACTTCTAGTCGTCCAACTGCCCCTTTTTTTATTCCTAAGCTCAACCATAAAGTTCAATTTGTTAACACTTTTAGCATATTATCCCTCCTCATTATTGTAATTGATTCTTTAACCGATACTGCAACCTACACCTCCTCTATCCTGCCTAAAAACTCTATACCCAACGATACTGAGTTGCCAATTTCCCCCTCCTTTAGCCCATTTTCTGTTATAGTAATGACACCTTTCTGCCATGTGCCTGTCTGTGCCCTTAGTTCATTTACCTTGTTTGTAATACTCCTTACACTGAAGTACAACAAACTTTGTTTTAAACGGCACGTTGCCAACAGCACACTTGATAAACCAACAAAAAAAAAATACCTCAAATACAAGGATCTGCTATGGTTCCTACGTGTCCCGAAATCACTGACTGTTCACTCTCCTGCTCTGGAATGTCCTGCAGGTGTTCTGTGGCGCCCTGACCCTGGCACCAGGGAGGCAAAATATATTCCCGGATTCATATCTGCAGCCACAGAATCACCTGCCTGTACCCTTTACTATTGACTCCCCATCACTATAGTCCTGCCACTCGTTTTCCTCCCCTTCTATGCAGCAGAGCTACCCGTGATGCCGTGAACTTGGCTGATGCTGCTTTCCCTTGAGAAGCGAGCTCCCCCAACAGTATCCAAAGCAGTATATCTGTTTCAGAGGGGGGTGACCACAGGGGACTCATGCATTTCCTTCCTGAGCCTTTTACTTTGCCTGATGGTCACCCATTCCCTTTCTACCTGTGTAAACCTCACCTGGGATGTGACCACCTCGCTAAATGTGCTGTCCACGACATTCTCAGCATCCCTTATTTCTCATATTGCAAGAGGGTCTGGGGTCCCCTGTCATGACTTCTCTTTAGATTAAGCTAGTTATTCCCTTTAACAGAATTTAATTAAGCTAGGGACCTTCCTTCGTTTCAAAAACTTCTATTATAATCAAAAGTCCCTACCTTCATTTAAGCTAATATATCATGCTTTAAAAACTGTTAAGGAAACACAATGCAGGTATCACTTAACCAATTGGGTTGTTTTCTTTAGGACTATGTCTTTTCTGAACTCCAGTACTAAGACTGCATGCTACATTCAGCCTTTCAGCTTCACCTACTCCCCGACTCACATAACTCCCTGTTATCATCCAATTCCAAGCACTCTCATTTAGACAAGTAACACTCACAATGCAGTCAGGAAATGTCATTGGCAGTCAGGAAATGTCATTCCTAAAAGTCTCATTTCTAGGTGCAACTCAAGATTCACACAGTGACTGATATTTTTGCTTTCTGAAAACGTAGTGATATTATGGTAATATAACTAGATTAGTAATCCAGTGGCCCAGGTTCTAGTGTCATAAATCAGAAGTGACAAAGAAGAGTGATGATGGCAGAGCGGTGGGCATTGTCTATATAGACTTCAGTAAGGGGTTTGACAAGTTTCTGCATGTTAGACTGATTTGCAAGCGTTAGATCACATGGAATTCAGGGAGATGTGAATAAGTTTGCAGATGACACCAAAATGGAGATGTAGTGGACAATGAAGAAGGTTCTCTCAGATCACAACAAGACCTTGATCAGATGGGCCAAGGAGTGGCAGGTGGAGTTTAATGTAGATAAATGTGAGGTGTTGCATTTTGGTAAGGTAAATCAGGGCAGGACTTATACATTTAATGGTCTTGAGGAGTATTGCTGAACAGAGACCTTGGCGTGCAGGTTCATAGTTCTTTGAAGGTGGAGTCACAGATAGACAGGGTAGCGAAGAAGGCATTTGGTATACTTGCCTTTATTGGTCAGTACATTGAGTATAGGAATTGGGATATCATGTTGCAGCTGTATAGGACATTGCTTAGGCCACTTTTGGAATACTGTGTTCAGTTCTGGTCTCATTGCTATAGGAAAGATGTTGTGAAACTTGAAAGAGTACAGAAAAGATTTAAAAGGGTGTTGCCAGGGTTGGAGGATTTGAGTTACAGGGAGAGGCTGAATAGGCTGGGGCTATTTTCCCTGGAGCATCGGAGGTGAGGCTTGCACAATTACAACATTTAAAAGGCATCTGGATGGGTACGTGAATAGGAAGGGTTTAGAGGGATATGGGCCAAAACAAATGGGACTAGATTAATTTAGGATATCTGATCAGGATGGACGAGTTGGTCCAAAGGGTCTGTTTCCATGCTATACAACTCTATGACTAAATCCTGGTGGAATTAGCACAGTAGCTGGTCAAATTTAAATTCCAGTTAATATAAAATCTGAAATTTAAACGTGGCTTCATTAATGGCAATCATGAATCTATCACTAGTTGTTGTCAAAACCCATGTGGTTCACCAAAGTTCTTTTGGGAATGAAACTGCTATCCTTACCTGATCTGGCCTACATTTGACTCCCAACAGTGGTTGACTCTGAAGTGCCCTCTGGACAATTAAGGATGGGCAATAAACGCTGGCCTAGACAGGGATGCCCACATTCTGTGAATGAATAATAAAAAAAATTGTTTCTCACAAGCTCCTATTTGCTCCCTCCATCTGTCACACACTCTATCTCTCCCACACTCTCCACTCCTCCACTGTACACATACAAACTTTCTCTCTCTCTTTGTCTCACCCACTGATCCATTCCCTCATTCACTCTCGCCCTGGGCCAATGAGGCTTCAATACTTCCATGCTCCTATTGCACTTTCTCTCTGCCCTGTCTGGTGCTGGAGCTCCCCCTAGTGGCCGGAAGCTATTGGTGCCAAAGGATTGTGAATCTGTGGAATTTGCTGCCCTATGAAGTAGTTGAGGCTTCCACATTGAATGTTTTTAAAGCTAAGATACATAACTTTTTGAACAGTGTAGGAATTAACGGTTATGGTGAGAGGGTGGGTAAGTGGCGCTGACGCCACGAAAAGATCAGCCATGATCTTACTGAATGGCAGAGCGGGCTCAAAGGGCCAGATGGTCGACTCCTGCTCCTGGTTCTTATGTGCCTCTGTTGGTTTGTCCTGACCTCCCCGGCTCAAGCTGCCATCACGTGCTCTTTCAATGGCCGATAGAAACACAGCTGGTTAGCCGGGTGGGAATGAGGCCATGTGCAGAGTGGATGGACCCTGCAGAAACTGAAGAGAAGCCACTCACCTGCACATTGCCCAGATAGTAATTACTCACTGCTTACAAAAAGCTTTCTTTATGTCGCCACTGTTTCTTTTGCAAATCACCTTAAATTGGTTTCCTCCATTTCTAGTTCTTTCTCTTTTAAAGTAGTGGTTCTCCCTATCATACATTTGTATACCTCTATCAGATTTCCTCTTATCCTCTTTTCTCCAATGATGACAGTGCCAACTTTTCCCATCTATCTACAGAACTGAAGTGCCTCATCCTTAATTCTCATTAATCTTTTCTGCACTCTCTGTAATGTCTTCACAATCATACAATCATAATGTAGGTTTCTGGAGTGAATATCAGTCTATAGCAGCGTTTATCTGTAACAGCAAAATATACTGACCTAAAGAACTGTCACAATGCCAAATATTTAAAAGTAGTGGAAGCAGAGTTAAGTGACCTCAAGTACAGTGACCTTTCTTCAGAACTGGAGGTCTGAAGAACAGTTACTGGACTCGAAATGTTAACTTTGCTTTCGGTCCACAGATGCTGCAAGACCTGCTGAGTTTCTCCAGCAATTTCTGTTTTTTGTTTCAGATCTCCAGCACCAGCCGTTCCTTGTTTTATTTAAAAGTAGAGTTGAATCTCTGGTCTGATTTGCTATGATTGATTTTTTTTATCTGACAGGCACATGCTACAGTCTGGCACACTTATGACAAGCAGTTTCGCAAGTTACAGAAAGGCTCTGTGTCCATAGTATTGGGCTCCCATTGGCTCGAACCAAAGAATAACAGCTTCAACTATAAGAGTTTCCAGACATCCATGGACTTTGTGCTAGGGTGGTTTGCGAAACCAATCTTTGTGGATGGTGACTACCCTGAAAGCTTGAAAATGCAAGTCAAACCTTTGCCTACATTCACTGAAAAAGAAAAGAGCTTCGTTAATGGAACTGCAGATTTCTTTGCATTTTCTTTTGGTCCAAATATCTTTCGATCACTACCAGACAGTCTCAAACTTAAAGATTGTGAGTCTCTCCATCTTGGCCGGGTCTTGAAGTGGATAAAGTTGGAATACAACAACCCCAAGATCTTAATTGCTGAGAATGGATGGTTTTCTAATAGCTATGTTAAAACAGAAGACACAATTATTATTTATCTTATGAAAAAATTCATAAATGAGTTATTAAGAGGTGAGTATATTTTGCTGTGTTAACATCTTTACTCTGTATATTCATTATCAACAGACTACCTTGTTATTTTTACCTCTATTTAAATTAATGATCAAAGTAAAATTATAACTGTTAATACTGTAAATGAATGTTACTTTCTTGTTATGGAAACAAGATTGAGTTATGACTCAAACTTTTACACACAAGTCTTGACAGAATGTTCCTAGTTTACATTATGAGCAAAATTGGGAGCAGAAGATGAAATGAGTTTTGCAGTGAACAAGTGTGTTGTCCTTTGACTTCTGGGCTTGAAACTGTCCCAGAGTTTTCCTTTTATTCTTTAATGGGAGGTTGGCATCTCAAGCAAAGCCAGAATCTATTGCCCATTCCTAATCATGGCGGAGAGGATGGTGGTATACTGCCTTAATGAACCACTGCAATGCTTGGTGTGTAGGGACTGCCACAATGGTCTTAGGAAGCAAGTACCAGCATGTTCATCCAAGTAATGACAATATAATTCCAAGACAGGATGGTGCGTGGCTTGGCAGAGAACTTGCAAGTTTTCACGTTCCCATGTATCTGCTGGCCTTGTCTGTCCAGGTGGTGGAGTTTCAGGTTTGTACGGGGCTGTCAAAGTAGCCTTGGTTAGTTGGTACAGTGCATTTTATATACTTTATACATTGCTAGCATTGTGCCTTGGTGGTGGAGATTGATGAATGGGTTATTAATCAAGTTGTCTGCTATGTATTGGATCATATTGGACATCTTAAGTGTTGTTGGAGCTGCACTCATCCAGACGAGTAGAAAGTATTCCATCACTGATTTGGGCCTTGTAAATGGTTGATAGATTTTGGGGAGTCAGGAGGTGAAAGACTCACTGCAGAATTCCTAGCCTTTAACTTTAACTTGTAGCTACAATACTTGTAAGACTGGTCCAATTCATTTTCAGGTCAATGGTAGTCCCAAGGATGTTCATAGTGGATAATTCAGTGATGGTAATGCTGTTGAATATCAAGAGGTAATAGAGATGGTCATTGCCCAGCACTTGTGTGGCACAAATGTTACGTGCCACTTGACAGCCCAAGCCTGGATATTGTCCTTGGTCTTGCTGTAGAAAGACACAAATCTTCCAGTATCTGAGAAGTCATGAATGGTGCTAAACATTGTGTAATCATTGGTAAACATACCCACTTCTGACCTTATGATGGAGGGAAGGTCGTTGAGGAAGCAACTGAAGATGGTTGGGCCGAGGACTAAGGAACTCCTTGGGAGATATTCTGGGAGTGAGGTGATTAACTTCCAACAACCACAGCCATCTTCCTTTGTGCTAGGTATGACTCCAACCATCAGAGAGTTTTCCCTTTGACCTTCATTGATCCCAGTTTTGCTAGGGCTCCTTTATGCCACCCTTGGTCAAATGCTGCTTTGATGTGAAGGGCAGCCATTTTCACCACACCTCTTGAGGTCAGCTCCTTTGTCATGCTTGGATCAAGGCTGTAATGAAGTCAGGAGCCGAGTCAACCTAGTCAACCCCAGATCCTTAGCCTGTGATTCCTGGTTCTAGACTCCATTTTATCATCAGTCCCCAACACTCACTATCACCCACTTCCCACTTTCGCTATAATCCACTCCCCAATCTTACTATTGCTGACTTAGTATTATCCACTCCCCCTTCTCACAATCTTTACTTATTCTCACCTTCATCCACCTCTCACTATCACTCATTTGTTGTTATCTAATCCCCACTCTCGCTATCACCCACTCAGTATCAACCATTCGACACTCAGTTATAACTCACTATCACCCACTCCTGACTCTACTGTTCATTTCCCACTCTCACTATTGTTCACTATTGCCAAGCCCGCACCTTCACTATCATTCACATTTCTAATTCTCACTATCGCCCACTCTTTTACTATTTCACATTTTTGTTATCTTCCAGTCCGCGATTTCTCTATCATCATTAAATGCTAGATTTTGATATGAGGTGTTCCAATCAAAGCAGAAAAATGGTGGAAGGTAGAAACTTGCCTGACCAAAAGAAATTTGGAGCATCAGTGTCTCTAGATTATTTCTTTACAGCTCCTAAAATAAGCAAAGTTAAAAATTCCTTAGTTGAAAAAATAGAATAACAGTTGTAAATCTCTTGATAACTGTTCCCTGAGCCTCTTCAGTGGCTTAACCAATTACAACTGTAAGGAGAAAAGTTATTCAGTGTAAAAATATTTCCGAAGACAGATGGGGTGCTAGAGTTGGTTTCATTGCCTCTGGATTAGGGGGTAAAGATGTGCCAGTGTCCCAGTCCTACAAATTAAGTGGCTGCTGCAAGTGCATGTATTTAAATTTTAGGTGAGGATGGGATTGTGCTCAGCTGTGAGAAAATCAGAAATTGCTGGTCCTGTTCTGAAGGGTCACTGGACCTGAGACATTAACTCTGCTTTCTCTCCACAGATGCTGCCGGACCTGCTAAGTTTCTCCAGCGATTTCTGATTTTGTTTCTGGTGTCCAGCATATGTAGTTCTTTGATTTCATGCTTAATTATATTGCATCCCATAGTTGAACATCTTACAACACTCACTGTCACACAGGAATAAACAGTACTTGGACGAGAATGAGAAATTGCCTGGCACACACAGGAACTAGACTCGAGAAAAAAAGTCAATGCTTTCAAGCATCAAGGGGAGAAACCAGTACAAAGGGAATTTTTGCGGAATGTAAACTGGATAATTGAAATAAAAAACAATGTGACAAAGAAAGCTTATATGTAAAGTACATCAATAGTCCCTAATACCTTTTGATATTAATTTGATTTGTTTTCATTCTGGTCAGCTATTCGCTTTGATGGAGTTGATGTGTTTGGATATACTGCTTGGTCCCTACTGGATGGCTTTGAATGGCAGTTTAACTATAATATTAGAAGAGGATTGTTTTATGTGGATTTCAACAGTAAGAACAAGTCCAGGATTGCAAAATCCTCTGCATACTTCTATAAACAGATTACAGAACAAAATGGCTTTCCAGTTACTGAGATAAGCCAAAGAGTGAATGGACAATTTCCATGTAACTTCGCCTGGGGAATTGCAGAAACAGACCTGCAGGTAAAAAAAAAACCTCTCTTGTCTGAATTACAGAGGTCATTTTCAATTTCAAATTGTGAACATGGATCCTTTCTCACTGAAATTTTGATACCAGAAAATTACAAGATTGTTTGTCACATCCAAAACTGTAAGCCTCCTGTTTACTTTCTTTTTTGATTCCAGGTAAACAATGTGGTTTTGTCTCCTGAATTTGTTGACAACAACCTTTACCTTTGGAACCGTAGCGGAGATCAAAAACTATACAAAGTCAGTGGAGTAACTATGTGGCCTCATCCATTTAAGTGCACTGATTTCAGGAACTTCAAGCAACATGTGGCATTAGTGAGGAAGATGAATGTATCTCACTACAGCTTTGCTTTCAAGTGGGCCAAGATTCTACCCAACGGTGATCTGTCCAGTGTAAACAGAAGTATTCTAATTTATTACCGTTGTATTATCACAGAACTTTTAAAACTGAACATTGCCAGCACTGTCACTTTGTATCATCCAGTATCTGGTGATATTGACTTACCTGCACCGCTGCTGAATAAGGGAGGATGGCTCAACAGAGAGACTTCAGTTGCTTTCAATGATTATGCAAAACTATGCTTTCAAGAATTTGGCAACTTGGTCAGATTGTGGCTCACTATGAATGAACCAAATATAAATGTTCAGAGAAGCCCTGACACCTACAGGGCAGCACATAACATGATCATTGCTCATGCTCTAGCCTGGCACACCTACAACAGAGACTATAGAAATAAGTACCATGGACTTGTGTCTCTGACATTGCGTGCTGACTGGGCAGAACGAGCAAATCCCTTTCTCAAATCACACCACAGAGCTGCTGAGAGGCTCCTGCAATTCCAAATAGCCTGGTTTGCAGATGCCATTTTCAAGACTGGAGATTATCCACATAAAATGAGGGAATATATCCTCTTTAAAAATAAAAAACGTCTCTCCACTTCCTTCTTACCATATTTCACTGACGAAGAGAAACAGATGATTAAAGGAACTGCTGACTTCTTTGCTATCAGTCATTTTACCACAAGGTTAATCTTACACCAGTCCAAAAATGGAACCAAGTATGAAATGGACCATGATGCGAGTTTGTTGAGAGATGTAACACTGCTGACATTTCCATCCCCCTCGCATTTCTTCTTTCCTTTTCTCCCCCACCGCCAAACTCATTCTGAGATGGCAGTTGCACCATGGGGGATACGTAAAGTCCTACAATGGATTAAATCGCACTATGGAAATATGGACATTTATATCATGGCCAATGGAGTTTGGGACAGCACCAGCATCAGTGATCCATTTCGAATATATTATTATAAAAATTATATCAATGAGGTTTTAAAAGGTGAGTCCTAGTATTTATACATGTTTTCCAATCAACTTGTTCAAAAATATTAGTACACATATCTGGAGCAGATTAGACTTGACATAGTCCCCCTAAGCCAGAGGTAAGGACATTACCACTGCACCACAACGGCCCTGCCTACTATTTATATACTTAATGAAGAAACATTATTAAAACTTGTCACCCATGGTTTATGTCACTTAGGCAGCTGAGATGATAACTCAGCTGACAAAGAGTTTCCTATTGATGCCAAATGCCAAAAAATATATCAAATAGAACAGGTATTCAGAGCTTCCCTGAGGCTTAAATCTTGAGTGGTCCAAGAGTTCACAGCCACTCTGACGTCAACTGGTTTCAGCTCTGATTGGCTTCAGCCAATTGTAGTAAAGGTCAGCCAGAGTTCCTGTTCATGTTTGCTGTCTAGGACTCCTGCTGAGAAATATGAACGGTTCGATACTGTCCTCAGTTACAATTATAGATAATACATGATGAGTCCAGCTTTGGTGAAGTATAGAACGTTTTGTTTTTATTCACTGGTCATGGGATGTGGGTGTCACTGGCTGGCCAGCATTTATTGCCCATTTCTGGTTGTCCTTGAGAAGATAGTGGTGAGCTGTCTTCTTAAAGCCACTACAGTCCATGTGTTGTAGGTATACCCACAATGCCATTAGGGATGAAATTCCAGGATTTTGACCCAGTGACAGTGAAGGATGGGAATATATTTCCAAGTCAGGATGGTGAGTGGCTTGGAGGGGAACTTGCAGCTGATGGTATTTCCATATATCTGCTGCCCTACTCATTCTAGATGGTAGTGTTGTGAACTTGGATGGTGTGGTCTAAAGAGCTTAATGTGAATTGCTGCAGTGCATCTTGTAGATACTACACACAGCTGCTACTGAGCATTGATGGTGGAGGAAGTGGATGTTTGTGGGAGTGGTGTCAATCTAGCGGCTGCTTTGTCCTGGATGGTGTCAAGCTCTTCTTGAGCTACACCCATCCAGCAGGCATGTTCACATACAAAAATGCTGACAGCATGAGTTGGAAGAAGGGAAGAAAGGGGAAAACACTTGAAAAGTAAATAAGTAAAAGCATTCAGACAGAGATAGAAAGTTTATGTTCAATGCTTCAAGATACTGCTCTATGTTTGGTTTCACTGCAGCTGAGAAGGTGCAAAATTAGCTTGTACAACATGAGTTTAAAACCTTTACATTTTGATCTTCTCTTCAAATTAATTTTCAATAGAACAACTGTTGCCTGCTCGCAAGGTAAATGTATGTTAGTAATAGATGGTGTGGCATTGAACTACACAGAACAGGCAGATCACACAGTCCATCCTTGATCAATGCTGAGTCTATGAACAGAGAAAGGAAAACTAAGTTGGAGAATTTCTGTTTCTAATTCTATTAATTCTTACAGGAAGAAACCATGTTTAAAGAATGAGTGAAGCGAGGAGTGGGCTCAGAAATAAAGATAAATAATGGGCTGCCACAGAGAAGGCTCTGACAGGTCTGGCAATTTTAAAACTAGGTACATCTCCATTGCTGGATGAAATGTATCCCAGGCTATTGTGTGAGGCATGGGAGGAAATAGCAGGGGCGCTGGCTATAATTTTCCATTCTTCCCTGACCATAGGAGAGGTGCTGGAGGACTGGAGGACAGCCAACGTGGTACTGTTATTCAAGAAGGGAGACGGGGATAAGTCAGGAAACTACAGGCCAGTCAGTTTGACCTCAGTGGTGGAGAAACTATTGGAAGCAATTCTGAGGGACAGAATAAATCTGTACTTGGAGAGACAGGGATTAATCAAGAATAGTCAATATGATTTTGTTAAGGGAACATCATTTCTGACCAAATTTGATGACTTTTTTGAAGATGTAACCAGATGCTTAGATAAGGGCAATGGATTTGACACAGTCTATTTGGGCTTCAGCAAGGCTTTTGATAAGGTCCCGCATGGGAGAGTGACAGCAAAGGTAACAGCAAGGAACTTTGTCAAATTGGATCCACAACTGGCTGAATGAAAGGAAGCAGAGGATGGTCGAGGCATGTCATTGTGATTGGAAGCCTGTGTCCAGTGGAGTTCTGCAGGATTCAATGTTCAGGCCTTTGCTGTTTGTGGTATACTATTCACTATAAATCATTTAGGTTTGAATGGAGGAGGGTTGATCAGTACATCCGCAGATGGTAGGACAGTTGGTGGGGTGGTTAATAATGAAGAGAACAGAATAGTCTTAGATTACAGAGGGAAATAATTGAGCTGGTCAGATGAGTTGATCAATGGCAAATAAAATTCAATCCTGATGAATGTGAGATGATGCATTTGTGCAGGACAAACAAGGCAAGGAAATACATGATGAACAGTAGGACTCTGAGAAGCAGGGAAGATCAGCAGGATCTTGGTGTGCATGTCCACCCATCCCTTAAGGAAGGGGGACAGATGGATAAATGTGGTTAAGAAGCCAATTGGAATACTTACTTTTATCAGCCAAGGCATAAAGTTTAAGAACAGGGAGGTGATACTGGAACTGCATAAAAAGTTGGTTAGGCCATGGCTAGAGAATGGAGTGCAGTTCTGGAATCCACTTTATAGGAGGGATGTGATTGCACTGGAGAGAGTGCAGATGTTACCAGCTGTTACCAAGGGAGGCAATGGGTCTAGCAGTATTATTGCTAGACTGTGAATCCAAAAACTCAGCTAATATTCTGGGGACCAAGGTTCATATCCCACCATGGCAAATGGTGGAATTTGAATTCAACTTTTTAAAAAATCTTGAATTAAGAATCAACTGAAGACCATGAAACCATTGCCGAATGTTGGAAGAACCCATCTGGCTCACTAATGTCCTTCAGGGAAGGAAACCTGCCATCTTCACCTGGTCTGGCCTACATATGACTCCAGACTCATAGCAATGTAGTTGATTCTAAGCCACTCATAAGAACATAAGAAACAGGAACAGGAGTAGGCCATCTGGCCTATCGAGCCTGCTCCGTCATTAAATAACATCATGGCTGATCCTTTCATGGACTCAGCCCCACTTAACCGCCCACTCTCCATATCCCTTACTTTCTATACTATTCAAAGATCTATCTATCTTTACCTTAAAAACATTCAATGAGGTAGCCTCAACTGCTTCACTGGGCAGGGAATTCCACAGATACATAATCCTTTGGGTGAAGAAGTTTCTTCTCACCTCAATCCTAAATCTGCTCCCCTTTATTTTGAGTTACACCTGCCAGTGGAAATAACCTCCCTGCATCTATCTTATCTTTCCCTTCATAATTTTATAGGTTTCTATAAGATCCCCGTTCATTCTTCTAAATTCCAATTGTTGTCCCAACACTGACCCTGAGGCACACCACTAGCCAATGATTGCCAAGCAGAAAAACACTCATTTAACACCACTCTTTGCTTTCTGTTAGTTAACCAATATTCTATCCATGCTAATGTGTTACCTGTAACACCATGCACCTTTATCTTATACAGCAGCCTTTTGTGTGGCACCTTGTTGAATGCCTTCTGGAAATCCAGATACACCACATCCAATGGTTCCCTGTTGTCCATCACACTTTTAATGCCCTCAAAGAATTCCAGTAAATTAGCTAAACATGACCTGCCTTTCATGAACCCAGGCTGCGTATACCTGATGAAACAATTTCTATCCGGATATCTTCCTATTTCTTCCTCGATTATAGATTCAAGCATTTTCCCCACAACAGAAGTTAAGCTAACAGGCCTTTAGTATTCCGCCTTTTGTTTACCTCCTTTTTTAAATGGTGGCATCACATTTGCTGTTTGCCAGTCTGCTGGAACTGCCCCAGAGTCCCGTGAACTTTAGTAAATTACCACGCGTGTATTTCCCCCACCATCTCATGTAATACTCTGGGATGCATTCCATTAGGCCAGGAGACTTGTCTACCTCCAGCTCTATTAGATTGCCCAACACTACCTATTTAGTGATAATGGTCGTTTCTAGGTCCTCACCTGCCAAGGCCTCCTTATCATCAATTATTGGCATGTCATTTATGTCTTCCACTGTGAAGACTAACAGAAAATACCTGTTAAATGCCTCGGCCATTTCCTCATTTCCCATTCTTAAATCCTCCTTCTCATTCTCTTAAGGACCAATGTTCACCTTAGTCACACTTCTTCGTATTATGTGTTTGTAGAAACTTTTGCTATCTGCTTTTATATTCTGAGCTACTTTACTCTCATAAACTATCTTACCTTTCTTTATAGCTTTTCTCGTGGCTTTCAGTTGACCTTAAAAAATTTCCCAAACCTCTAGTTTCCCACTAACCTTTGCCACTTTGTATGCATTAGCTTTCAATTTGATACTCTTCCTATTTCCTTAGTTATCCATGGTTGATTATTCCATTTCTTACAGTCCTTCCTACAGTCCACTCAGTTCAAGGGCGGCTAGAGATGGGCAGTAAATGCTGGCCAGCCAGCAATGCCCATGTCCCATGAGTGAATGAAAAAAAATGTTATCTGGGCTGGAGAGATGTATGAAGAGAGATTTGATAAACAAGGATTGTTTTCCTTGAAGCAGAGGAGACTGAGGAGAGACATGATTGAGATATATAAAATTATGAGGGGCATAGACAGGAAGAAACTTTCCCCCTTGATGGACAGACCAATGACCAGATGACATAGATTTAAGGTGAAGGAGATTGAGAAGGGATGTGAGGATTTTTTTTTTCATCAGGAAGGCAGTGGAAATATGAAACTCACCGCCTATAAAGGTATTAGAGGCAGAAACACGAATAACATTTAAGAAGTATTTAGATGTACACTTGCGATGCCAAGACACACAAGGCTATGGGCCAAGTGATAGAAAATGTGATTAGAATATGGTGGTTATTTTTGTCCAGCACAGACTCAATGGGTTGCAGGGCCTTTTTCTATGCTGTAGATCTCTATGACTCTAAGAATGAGCACTTAGACTGCAGGTATTTGTGGAAGTGTCACTGTGAAGTCCAATTCAGACTAATTCTGATGTTTTCACAATTGGTCTGCCTGGAACTAACAAACCACATAGTGACCAGGAGTCAAACTTGGGATTTCCTGGTATAATTAACTGCTGTGCAAGAATAGCAGAAATGTAATTTTAAACAAACTTTATTGATATCCTCCTCTTATAATGATTTCCAAGACTTGGCTGACCTCTCGCAGGAATGGGAATGATAGGAACAGTTCTGTCTAATGGTGGAAGCAGGAAGAAAAAGCAGAAGGCAAGTTAATACAGTGCTACTTTTGCAAACTTTGTAAAGCCTGGTACAGACTCATATTAATAGACGTAGCCTTCTATTAATTCATGAATGCTATCAGGGATTAAAGCATGGATTGGAGAGAAAAATATTGAGAAATGTTTTGCTATGCAATAATTAATTTATTTTTTGAGAAACAAATTCTTTTCTTTTGTCCACAGCACACCTACTAGACCATGTTAATGTCAGAGGATACTATGCCTTGAAATTAAAGGATACAAATCGAGACGACCAATACCGAATCTTCCTCAATGTTTCTGAACCAAAGACTTCAATTGAGTTTTACAACAAACTGATCAGGGCTAATGGATTTCCTTTGGGAATGTCAAGCAAACAATGTCCTATGGATGACAGACCAAGGCACTGTCCTATGTGTGTACTCATAAAGGAAAAAAAAGTATTTATATTCTTTGGATTCTGTCTTCTGCTCACCACTGCACTGCTTGCTACAATCATTTTCATACGCAAGAAAAGACAACGAAAACCATGCTGATTTAAATATTTTAACATATAGGTGCACTTGGTTTTTACGATTTTACATTAGACTTTATTGTATCTATAGATTTTTTTTAACTTGTGCGTTATGGCTGATACATTTCTTCATGTGAAGTGACAATTTAATATATTAATAAAACTTGAATGTAGTATTTACATTACTGTTGTTTTTCACATTTTATTTTTTGAAAACTTCCTTAATTTTAAAAATCTCATTTTCCCTCCCTTCCAAAAAGACTTTAAGTTGGAAGCTATTCCATGGCTACCATCTGCCCTCTGACTCACAGACCCTCTCGGCACAGTCTCTTAGATTTCGAGTTCACTACTCACAGCCCAGGTGGGACTATTGCCTCTTTAACAGTTTCATAACTTGTGGACTCTTCTGCTGTCAAACTGATATACGCAGACATTGCTGTGCTTGTCAAAACACTCTGTGCCATTAAGGTCCAAACATGTTTTGGTTATTCCATCTGTCTGAACAACTTCGCAAAGTAAGTGAAATATCTTTTATAGAGTCATACAGCATGGAAACAGACCCTTCTGCCCAATTCATCCATTTGACCAGGTTTCCTAAACTGAACTCGTCCTATTTGCCTGCATTTGACCCATATCCCTCTAAACCTTTCCTAGTTATACACCTGTCCAAATGCCATTTAAATGTTGTAATTGTACTCGCCTCTACCTCTCTGGCAGCTCATTCCATATATGTACCATCCTCTGTGTGAAGAAGTTGCCCCTCAGTTGCCCCTTAAATCTTTCCCCTCTCACCTTAAACCTATGCCCTCTAGTTTTGGATTTCTTTACCATTGGGAAAAAACCTTGGTTATTCACCTTATTTATGCACCCATGATTTATAAACATCTATAACAGCATCCGTCAGCCTCCTACACTCCCAGCATAAAACTGGAAAGAAACCCACAGCCTATCCAGCCTCTCCTTATAACTCAAACTCTCCAGTCTCAGTAACAATCTTATAAATCTTTTTTGCACCCTTTCCAGTTCAATAACATTCTCCATATAGCAGGGCGATCAGAATTGCATGCAGTACTCCAAAAGTGGCTTCCCCAATGTCTTGTACAGTCGTAACATGACATCCCGACACCATTTTTAAGAAACTATGTACCTGCATCCCGAGGTCTTTCTGTTCAACAAAACTCCCCAGGACCCTACCAATAACTGTCTAAGTCCTGCCCTGATTTGCCTTACCAAAATGCAACAGCTCACATTTATCTAAATTGAACACCATCTGCCATTCCTCAGCCCACTGGTCCAGTTGATCAAGATCCCATTGTACTCTTAGATGATTTTCTTCACTATCCACCAATTTTGGTGTCATCCACAAACTTACTAACCATACATCCTATATTTTCATCCAAATCATTTATATAAACCATGAACAACAGTGGACCTACACCGATCCTTGCAGCACATCACCAATCACAGGCCTCCAGTCCGAAAAACTACCCTCTACCACCACCTCCTGTCTCCTAACATCAAGCCAATTTTGTATTTAATTGGCTAGATCTCCCTGGATTCCATGTGATCTAACCTTACTAACCAGACTATCATGTAGAACCTAGCTAAAGTCCATATAGATGTCTACCGTTCCACCTTCATCTATCTTCTTGGCCACTCTTCAAAAAACTCAATCAAGTTTGTGAGACGCAATTTCCCACACACAATGTCAAACTGACTGTCCCTAATTAGTACTTGTCTTTCCAACTGTACATAGATCATGTCTTTCAGAGCCCACTCCAACAACCACTGATGTCAAGCTCATCAGTCTATAGTTCCCTACCTTCTCTTTGCATCTTTTCTGAAATAATGGCTCCATTTTTCCAGCACCTCACCTGTAGTTGTTGATAATACAAGCATGTCTGCTGGAGCCCTGCAATTTCTTCTCTAGACTCTCACGATTTCCTGAGATACACCTGATCAGGTCCTCGATATTTATCTACCTTTATGCATTTCACGACATCCAGCACCTCCTCTTGTGTAATAGAGTCATAGAGACGTACAGCACAGAAACAGACCCTTCAGTCCACCTTGTCCATGCTGACCAGATATCCTAAATTAATTTACTCACATTTGCCAGCATTTGGCCCATATCCCTCTAAACCCTTCCTATTCATTTACCCATCCAGATGCCTTTTAAATGTTATCATACCAGCCTCCACTAAATCCTCTGGCAGCTCATTTCCATACACACACCATCCTCTGCATGAAAAAGTTGCCTCTTGGGTCCCTTTTAAATCTTTCCCCTCTCACCTTAAACCTATGCCCTCTAGTTTTGGACTTCCCTACCATGGTGAAAAGACCTTGGCTATTCAGGTGATGGTTTAGTGGTATTATTGCTAGACTATTAATCCAGAAACTCAGCTAATGTTCTGAGGACCCGGATTCAAATCCCACCATGGCAGGTAGAATTTGAATTTAAAAAAAAGTCTGGAATTAAGACTCTATTGATCACCATGAAATCATTGCTGATTGTTGGAAAAACCCATCTGGTTCACTAATGTCCTTCAGGGGAGAAAATCTGCCATCCTGACCTGTCTGGCCTACATTTGACTCCAGACCCACAGCAATGTGGTTGACTCTCACCTGCCGTATGAAATGGCCTAGCAAGCCACTCAGTTGTACCAACCGCTACAAAGTCTCAAAGAAATGCAACTGGACGGATCACCTGGCATCGACCTAGGCAACGGCAGAAACAGCCCTGCCGATCCTGTAACGTCCTCTTCACTAACATCTGGGGGTCAGTGCCAAAATTGGGAGAGTTATCTCACAGACTACTTAAGCAATAGCCTGACATAGTCACAGAATCATACTTAAGAGACAATGTCCCAGACACCATCATCATCATCCCTGGATATGTCCTGTCCCACCGGCAGCAGAGGTGATGGCACAGTGGTATACAGTCGGGAGAGTGTTGCTCCAGGAGTCCTCAAAATTGACTCCGGACTCCATGAAGTCTCATGGCTTCAGACTAAACATGGGCAAGGAAACCACATACCGTCCTCCCTCAGCTGATGAATCAGTACTCCTCAATGTTGAACAACACTTAGAGGAAGTACTGAGGATGGCAAGGGCACAAAATGTACTCTGGGTGGGGGATTTCAATGTCCACCACTAAGAGTGGCTCGGCAGCAGTACTACTGATTGATCTGGTGAGGTCCTAAAGCACATAGCTGCTGGACTGGGTCTGCGGCTGGTGGTGAGGGAGCCAATAAGAGGAAAAAACATACTTGACCTCATCCTTACCAATCTGCCAGCTGCAGTTGCATCTGTCCATGACAGTATTGGTAAGAGTGACTATTGCACAGTCTTTGTGGAGACGAAGACCCGCCTTCACATTGAGAACAACCCACATCGTGTTGTAAAGCACTATCACTGTGCTAAATAGGACAGACTTCGCACAGATCTAGGACCTCAAGGCCGGGAATCCATGAGATGCTGTAAGCCATCAACAGCAGCAGAACTGTACTCCAGCACAATCTGTAACTTCATAGCCTGGCATATCTCCTACTCAACCATTACCATCAAGCCAGGGGATCAACCCTGGTTCAATGGACAGTGCAGGAGGGCATGCCAGGAGCAGCACCAGGCATACCTGAAGATTAGGTATCAACCTGGTGAAGCCATCAAACAGGACTACTTGCACGCCAAACAGCGAAAGCAGCAAGTGATAGACAGAGCTAAGCTATCTCACAAGCAACGGATCAGATCTAAGCTCTGCAGTGCTGTCACATCCAGTTGTGAATGGTGG
This sequence comes from Rhincodon typus, assembly GCF_021869965.1. Lineage (NCBI taxonomy): Eukaryota > Metazoa > Chordata > Chondrichthyes > Orectolobiformes > Rhincodontidae > Rhincodon > Rhincodon typus. The sequence goes on from NC_063332.1 coordinate 85,452,389, forward strand.
TGGACAATTAAACAACTCACTGGAGGAGGAGGCTCCACAAATATCCCCATCCTCAATAATGGAAGAGCCCAGCACATCAGTGCAAACGATAAGGCCGAAGCATTCACAGCAATCTTCAGCCAGAAGTGCCAAGTGGATGATCCATCTCGGCCTCCTCCAGTGGTCCCCAGCATTACAGATACCAGTCTTCAGCCAATTCGATTCACTCCATGTGATATTAAGAAATGGTTGGAGACACAGCATACTGCAAAGGCTACGGACCCTTACAACATTCTAGCAATAGTACTGAAGACTTGTGCTCTAGAACTTGTCACTCCCCTAGCCAAGCTGTTCCAGTGCAGTTACAACACTGATATCTACCCGACAATGTGGAAAATTGCCCAAGTATGTCCTGTACACAAATAGCAGGACAAATCCAACATGGCCAATTACCGCCACATCAGTCTACTCTCAATCATCAGTAAAGTGATGAAAGGTGTCATCAACAGTGCTATCAAGCAGCACCTGCTCAGAAATAACCTGCTCAGTGACGCCCAGTTTGGGTTCTGCGAGGGCCACTCAGCTCCTGATCTCATTATAGCCTTGATTCAAACATGTACAAAAGAGTTGAGTTCCAGAGGTGAGGTGAGAGTGACAGCCCTTGATATCAAGGCTGCATTCAACCGGGTATGGCATCAAGGAGCCCTAGGAAAACTGGAATCAATGGGTATCAGGATGCAAACTCTCTGGTGGTCGGAGTCATACCTGACACACAGGAAGATGGTCATGGTTGTTGGTGGTCAATCATCTCAGCTCCAGGACATCTCTGCAGGAATTCCTCAGGGTAGTGACCTAGGCCCAACCATCTTCAGCGGCTTCATCATTGGCCTTCCCTCCATCATAAGGTTAGAACTGGGATGTTCGCTGATGATTGTACAATGTTCAGCACCTTTCATGACTCCTCATGGCCAATATTCAGGCTTGGGCTGACAAGTGGCAAGTGACATTCACGCCACACAAATGCCAGGTTATGGCCATCACCAATAAGAGACAATCTAACTACCAGCCCTTGACATTCAATGGTGCTACCATCACTGAATCCCCCACTATCAACATCCTGGGGGTTACCATTCACCAGAAACTCAAGTGGACTCATCACATTAATACAGTATCTACAAGAGCAGGCCAGAAGCTAGGAATACTCTGGCGAGTAACTCACCTCCTGACTCCTCAAAGCCTGTCCGCCATCTACAAGGCACAAGTCAGGAGTGTGATGGAATACTCCCCACTTGCCTGGATGAGTGCAGCCCCAACAACACTCAAATAACTTGACACCATCCAGGACAAAGCAACCCTCTTGAATGGCACTACATTCACAAGCATTCACTCACTCCACCAGTGACACTCAGTAGCAGCAGTGTGTACTATCTACAAGATGTACTGCAGAAATTCACCAAAGACCCTCAGACACACCTTCCAAACTCACGACTACTTCCATCTAGAAGGACAAGGGTATCAGACATATGGGAACACCACCACCTCCAAGTTCCCCTCCGAGTCACTCACCATCCTGTCTTGGAAATATATCGCCGTTCCTTCACTGTTGCTGGGTCAAAATTCTGGAATTCCCCAATAGCATTGTGGGTCAACCCACAGCAGGAGGACTACAGTGGTTCAAGAAGGCAGCTCACCACCACCTTCTCAAGGGCAACTAGGGATGGGCAAGAAATGCTGGCCAGCCAGCAATGCCCACATTCCACAAATGAATAGAAAAAACCCTATCCATACCCCTCATGATTTTATAAACCTCTATGAAGTCACCCCTCAGCCTCTGACACTCCAGGGAAGATAGGCCCAGCCTATTCAGCCTCTCCCTATAGATCAAACCCTCCAACCCTGGCAACATCCTTGTAAACCTTTTCTGAACCATTTCAAGTTTAACAACATCTTTCCTGAAACAGGGAGACCAGAACTGAACACAATACTCCAAAAGTGGCCTAACCAATGTCCTGTACCACTGCAACATGACCTCCCAACTCCTATACTCAGTGCACTGACCATTAAAGGGAAGTGTGCCAAATGTCTTCTTCACCAGCCTGTCTACCTGTTCTACTTTCAGCGAACTATGAACGTGCACCCCAAGGTCTCTTTGTTTGGCAACACTCCCATGGACTTTACCATTAGGTGTATCAGTCCTGCCCTGATTTGCCTTTCCAAACTGCAGCACTTCACATTCATCTGAATTAAACTCCACCTGCCACTCGTCTGCCCATTTGCCTATCTGATCAAGGTCCCACTGTACTGAGGCACCCTTCTTCGCTGTTCACTACACCACCAATTTTGGCATCATCTGCAAACTTACTCAACATACCTCCCATATTCACATCCAAATCATTTACACAAATGACAAAAAGCAGTCAGCCCCTTTGTGGACTCTTTTCAAGATATCACTATTTCATAGAATCCCTACAGTGTGGAAACAAGCCCTTCGGCCCAACAAGTCCGCACTGACTCTCAGAGCATCCCACCCAGACCCATCCCCCTTTAACCCACCTAATCTACACATCCCTGAACACTACGGGTAATTTAGCGTGGCCAATCCACCTAGCCTGCACATCTTTGGACTGTGGGAGGAAACCGGAGCACCTGGAGGAAACCCACGCAGACAGGGGGAGAATGTGCAAACTCCACACAGACAGTCGCCCGAGGGTGGAATCAAACCCGGGTCCCTGGCACTGTGAGGCAGCAGTGCTAACCACTGAACCACCGTGCCACCCGTTTCCTCGCTTCCATGTCTTTCTCCACAGTAAACACTGATGCAAAATATTCGTTTGGATCTCACCCATCTCCTGTGGTTTCACGCATAGATGGCCTCGTTGATCTTTAAGGGGCCCTGTTCTCTCTCTGGTCCTTAATATATTCGAATTTCTCTAGATTCTCCTTCACACTATCTCCCAAAGCTATCTCATGACCCTTTTCTACACTCCTGATTTCCCTCTCAAGTGTATTCCTACACCCCCTATACTCCTCAAGGGACTGACTTGATCCCAGCTATCGAAATGTGACATATACCCCTTTCTTTTTTTTGTTCTAAGCCATAATATCCCAATGTCCCCTACTCCTGCCAGCCTTGCCCTTCAGAAAACAGGAAAATGCTTGTCCTAAACTCTTGTTATCTCACTTTTGAAAGCTTCCCACTTGCCAGACATCCTTTTACCTGCCAACAGCCTCACCCAAGCAACTTTTGAAAGATCCAGTCTGATACCATCAAAATTGGCCTTGCCCCAATTTAGAACTTTAATTTGTGGACCAGACCTATCCTTTTCCATAAGGATTTTAAAACTAGTAGAATTATGGTCACTGGTCCCAAACTGCTCCCCTGCTAACACCTCAGTCACTAGACTTGCCTTATTTCCCAAGTGGAGGTTGAGTTTTCCCCTTCTCTAGTAGGCCATCTACATGTTGATTGAGGAGGCTTTCTTGAACACACTTAAATTCCTCCTCATCCAAGCTGTTAACACTTTGGCAGTCCCAGTCTATGTTTGGAAAATTAAAATCCTATACTATTACAACCCTATTATTCTTACAGCTATTTGCTATCTCCTTACATACTTGCTGCTCAATTTCCTGCAGACTACTGGGGGGACCTATAATACAATTCCACCCATCACCTCTCACAGCATGATCCTCCAGGAATGTCCTCTCTAAATCCTGCCATGATGACTTCCCTGATCAAAAACACCATCCCCCTCCTCTTCTATTCTTCCTATAGCATCTATAACCCGGAACATTGAGCTGCCAGTCCTGTCCCTCCTTTAGGCATGTTTCTGTAATAGCTATGACATACCAGTCCCATGTTCCCCTCCATGCCCAGAGTTCATCTGCCTTTGATCTAGACAATTTCCTTCTTCTAGGAAAGACTATACTGTCATCTGACTCCAGTCAGGTCTTCTTCAAACTACCTCAAATCTTTCCCAACTTTGGCTTTTTCTAAGCCAAAATCAATTCTTGATTATTCTGAACCCAAAAGTCTGCACACACCCAGTCACCTGGTCTCCACACAAAGTGGTTTAAAATCATGGTTCCTGAAAAGCTGACCTAGTTAATCATTAAATCTTTTCACAAAAATAGACCAACACTCATAAGCTACTAGCTTAATATCCAAACCCTAAACAAGGTATTAACATACATCACTCACCTTTAAACACAACAGTGATTTCTTATATCTTCTCACCCATGAAGTAATAAAGAGAAGATTTAAAAGTATTATATTTTATCTCTCCCAAGAATGTAGAAACCACTGGCAAAGTCAATGTTTATTGTAGAGTAACTTTTGTGAAATAGAATTTGGGCTTAGTATGTTGCCCTGAGAAATATCTGAATGATGGCCAGGCTAATAATTTTAAAAAGTCACAACCATTGTATAACCAATTTTCTCATCTCAGTTCTAAATGGCTGATTCCTCCGTATTTCTAGACTCTGAGCCAATGTTTTAAACTCTCCAGCCAGGAAAACATTTTCTCAGCACATATTGTTAAATCTCATATGAATTGTATGTTTTAATTAGATCACATCTAATTTTAACCTCCTGAATATAGTACAGACATACTTCACTCAATCTCTCTTCAAAGGAAAATGCAATAACTAGTCTAATGATGTTTTAATAGCATTTCTTAAACGGCAAGACTTCCTCCCTTCAGGAGTTCATGTTGGAATGCTGTGGTCAGTGCCTTGACAATCCACCCTAACCGCCCCCCTCAACCCCTGTATCCTTAAATTCATTACTACTTTTGTTACCTGCATATCGTGGATCCAGAAATATTAAACAGCTGTCCTAACCAATTATTTGAGCCAGATCCCCTTTACGATCATGTCATAGTCCCATGCAGTTATCAATTATGCAACTCACCAATCTCATTTTTCAATTTGAGCATTGATATACGTACACCATAAACCAAATGTAGCCTTTATTGCATTCCCTCCTAATAATCATTTTTAATTTACTACTGTTGCCCCCTATCATTTGGCACACTGTTTCCTAATAATGGTTACAATGCCCTTCCAAGTTAATTTAGCCAACAACACTAGCAAATCTCTGGGCTAAGACATTTTTCCTAGCCTTGCTGAGGTGGAACCATTCTGGCCTATTTAGATCCTATCACCCTAGAACCAGTCCCAACATCTGAAGAACATGTTGTCTCTCACCACACACACATCCATTCTATCTCCCACATCAATACTAACCACTGTGGAGAATACAGTTATCTCTAGATTACTATCATTGATGCTCTTTTTGACATCATCTGTCTAGCTACACCAAAACCTGCAATACAGTTTCATCATGTTTGTCAATGGCACTCACACAGGCCATGAATGTCCCTTCTCAAAGGGGCTTGTGACTGCTCAGTGACAACCCAGGCCTTTGCTCTAGCAAATTAAGAGCATCCTAGATTCATCTCAGTGGCTGCAAAATTACCCATCTGTTCCTTAAAAATCACACACTGTTGTTTCACCAATCTTCCTTTGGTCCATCTGACTGCCTGGGTGTCATGGACTGGATTCTAGCTACACTCCAGAGATGAACCAGCACACTCACTCATCAGTTAAGGCGCAACGTGCATGCAGGGATTGCTGCATGGCCCCTAACTGCCTCGCTATCACCTAATCTCCAAACCTGCATATCCTTCTGTTGAAAAATGATCAAATGCAGAAACACTGAATCCACATGACTCTCAACTTCACAAGATATACTGCAGTGCCAACAGGTACTGCTCCAGTACTGGAAACATCCTATGTACATTCAGCTGACACACAAAGTCCTGGAATTGCTGCATGGAACAGGATCTGCACACCATTGGATGCTAGATGGTACACTTCGCTAAACAGAAGGCCAAGCTATTAAATCAGCACCTTTCTTTGTGCTGTTTATTGCAGAATGGTGTGTAGGTTGAGAGATTTTTTTGTGGCGGGGTGGGCATAACAACATAGATTTAAATCAGCAACTCAAGCATCTGCCTGTATAGCACACAAAATACTTTGCATTGTCTCTGTAAGTGACAATAAATCAAGGCAGGAAGGTTGGTTATTCTGGCAATCCTTTATTTCTTACCCTATTTAAAATCTCTACTTTATATATACACACACTTAACCACCCAGCCTCAATAGCCCTGTGGAGTAAAGAATCCCAAAGAAATAAAATGCGTCATCGATCTTAAATGGGCAACCTATTATTCTTGTATTATAGCCTTTTGATTCCAAACTCTCAAGAAACTATTTTGCAACCACTGTCAAGACCCCTAACAATCTGATATGTTTCAATAAGGTCTCCACATTCTTTGAAACTCCAAGTGTAAGCCCAACCTATTCAGAAGAAAATTCCACTATACAACCTAATGAACCTTTCCTGGACTGCCTCAAATGTCAGCATATCTTTCCTTAGATAAAAGGCATCAAATGTTTCCATTTTAAGAGTAAAATCCCATTTCCTTTGAAAGGAAGGCCACATTCCATTTGCCTTTCCTATAACTCACCGTATTTGGACACAAGATTTTTGTGAATGATGCCGAAGGACCCGCAAATCCCTCTACTGCAGCTTCCTTATTTAAATAACATTCAGCTCCTCTATTCTTTCTGCTTAAGTGCATAACCTCACATTATCTCACCAACCATATTTTTGCCCAGTCTACATCCCTCTGTAGGGTTTGTCATCCTAATTGTTTTCCCACCTCTTTTTGTTATCTGCAAACCTAATGACAATACGTTGACTTTCATCACCCAACAGTAGGTCCCAACACATATGCTACTCCACTAGTTAATGGCTGCCTATCCTGAAAATGCCCCCTTATCCCAACCCTGTATTCAATTAGGTAGCCAATCTCCCAACACCATAGCTCATGAAGCAGCCATGTGTGGGGTACCTTACCAAATGTACTTTAGAAATAAAAATATTACATCTACTGCTCCACCTTATCTAGCCTACTTCCTATCTGTTATCTCAAAAGAACTGTAATAATTGCTCAGGTACAATTTCCACCTCACGAACACTTACTTGGCTTGATTTTATCACGTATTTCTGAACACAGACGAAACAATGATATGCAAGTAACAGGTCAAGGAAGGAAACATGTTTCAAAGTGCATGCAAGAAAGCTGGGGTGCATAGTTTCTTTTGTGATCACTATCCTGTCCCCCACCTCAAGCAAAAGTAGTAGCATTTGGAAGGCAGGAAGATGAAGGCTTGGACATAGCTTTGCACAGGGTGAAGAACCTCACCATAATAATTCAATCCGGATTAGCTGTGACAAAATCATATCCAAGTGAATGCAATGCAAAGATTTAATATCAACAAGCAGCTGCACATCAAAATAAAACGACAAGACCATCATCAGTCCATAAAATTTATTCTAGTTACAATCGGAGAGGAGATGAGCATTACGAAGAGCTGAATGTTAATCGTTAAACTGTGGAACAACAGTGGTCTTTTCGCTCACGTAGATGCCATCCAGGAACTTACGAATATCCTTCTTCTTCACTGTTGTTGCTTGTTGAATAAGAGCAGCTAAAGACAAAACAAACTGTAAATTAGAACAGTGAAAGAGCATGACCAAAACCCGTGACGTGGAAACAAGCAGGAACTCAGAACTCCCTTTTATATTTCAGTACTCTTGTGTTAGTCAGAGGCTGTCGAGAGATAGAAAGAAAACGTACAAGCTGCCAACATTGCTGCCTGGGGAGACGTTAGCCAGAGGCTGCAAAAAGATAAAGACAGAGAGGGATACCAGCCGCTGACATTGCCAACAGGAGGTACTTAATGCAAAGGTGCTGACATGAACAAAGAAGCAGCTTGTGAACTAAAAATGACCTGCGCACAGGTGCTAGTTTGAGCTGATTTAAACCAGTGTGAATTAACTAAATTCTGCAAAAAGAAAGACGAGGTAATGCAAAAACCTTATTTGGACAAGATGTAATGAGGTAACGCTACCCAAGTCTCTGGGCCAGGGCCTATAAGGGATGTGAATTAGCTTGAGCCAACGGGAAGACAGCACGACTGGAGAGAAATAACAGAAAGAATAAAACAAAGACCCTCGGGGGGCATGCAGCCAGCAAAATCTCCGAAGACCAACCATCACAGAGGCAGACCCTACGTCAAGGCTGTGGTGACGACATCGAGTGCAGCGCCCAGCCAGCGTCAGCAGCAACAGCCGCTATCCCGATCAGGTATTAGCTTTTATACCGTGACTAATTGTGTGTGTGTGCGCGTGTGGAGAGAAGAAGTGTCAGAGGTCTCTACTGGGTGTATAAAGTAGGGCCTAATATAATTTCCCACAAACTGAAATAAGGTCTAGTTTCATGATAAAATCATTAAAACAACGCAACTTGTTTAATACAGCAATAAAGTAATGTGATATTACAAGAATTGACTCCTCTCTTCTGTATAAGCTGACAATTGGAGCCAGTGCTCCCGAGCTCCCAACAACATTTGGTATCTGTACTGTCTGATCACTTCCCAAAGAACAAGCTGAAAACGGCCTTCTACAATGACAAGAATTCAAGAAACTGACCACTAATATGGACCATCTTGCAGCACCTTTTTTTTTGAAAAAATACATGAATAGATTTAGAATTTCAAAAATTTAAGGTTTGCCATGTGTCTGAAGATGAGGAATCTCCTCTCCATCTCGCCTTGCACATTTGTTCCAATGGAGAAGACATGGCACTTTTTAAGCTCCAATTTGTTACTTGTATTCTGTGGTTTCAACAACTGCACTCTCTCAAAGACACAAATGCCATTAAAAAAACTTTTGGATATCCCAGTCTTTGACTGTTGTAACGTGCTGGATCAGGGAGAAGATGTGTAACCCACACAGAAAAACAAAGACAACACATCATGCAATTAGAAGCTGGAAGAGAAATCAAAGGCAACACAACTCTACAAACCATACTGCAGCGATGCAACTTTAGAAGTTGCCCGTTAGAAACATTTGGTGTAAATCCAACAGGAGCTCCACGGTTTAACGCAAAGCACCTTAAAAAAAGCCAAACTAAATTCTATTGAAGCTTCCATTTTTCAGAAAAGCCATCATACCCAAGGGGGACAAAAGCTTTAGTAAGAGAGGAAGCAAGCAGTACAATATTGTTTACGCTTTGAAATCATTACATTTAGAATTCAAATTCTATTAAAACTGAGGCTTGGAAACAAAGGGAGTGATCTTTCTAATCTGGTTATGGTCTCAGCCCTATTCTTCTGTCTGCACCAATATCAGTACCATTTTCCAAACCATCATTCCAGAAGGTTGGTAGGGATAAACCAGGAAACTATAGGTCAGTGAGCCTAACATCAGAGTTAGGAAAACTACTGGAAAGAATTTCAAGGGGATAGAATTAACCTCCACTTGGAAAGTCTATGGATTAATCAAAGGTAATCGGTATGGCTCTGCATGTCAAACAAATTCGATTGAATTTGAATTTGATTAAATAGTGAGGAGAAAGCCTTAGGCTACAAGATTGGACAGGCTGGTCAGCTGAACTAAACAGTGGCAAATGGAATTTAATCCTGTAACGTGGGAACTAAAAACAAGTGAGTACACATTGAATGGTTGGACCCCAGGAAGTAGAGAGAGGATCATAAGAATCTCTTGGTGTGCATCCATAGATCCTTGAAGGCAGCAAGCCAGGTAGATAGCAGGTGGTGGTTAAGGTGGCAAATGGGATACTTGCCTTATTAGTCAAGACATTGATGTACTTAGTAGTAGTAAGGCTACAGCTGGAATACTGTGCCCAATTCTCGTCGCCACACTATAGCAAAGATATGATTTCACTAGACAGCATACAGAAGAGATTTATCAAGATGTTGCCTGGTCTTGAACAAATCAGCTATGACGAAACTGGACAGGCTGGGTTATTTTCCTTGGGCATGGAAGGCTGACAGGGGGATCTGATTGAGGTGTATTGACAGGATACAGACACGGTGAAACTTTTCCTCTTAGTACAACAGTCACCAACCACAGTGCAGCTTGAAAGCCAGCAGCAGGCATTATAGAAGAACTTGAGGAAAAATATCTTCACCTAGACAGTTGTGGCATCTGGAATAAGCAGAAGTCCTCATGACATTTAAAAACTATTTAGAAGAGCATTTGAAACACCATAAAATACAAGTGTGAGAAATGGAATTTAGAACAGATGGATGTTTGACCCATTGGATCAAAAGGGCCTCTCCAGCTGTAAAAACTCTGACTCAATGTCCCCAAACTCCCTCATCAAAAACTTAACTCTGTTTTGAATTCATTTTAAGACCAGCTTCCACTACCTTCTAGGGAAGAGTATTCCACAACAACCGCCCTCAGGGGTAAAATAAAAGTAATCCTCACTGTTTTTTAAAAAGTGAGATATATCTCTTACTCAAACAGAACAAACAGTACAGCACAGGAACAGATCTTCTGGCCCACTAGAAGTGTGCCAACATGATGGCTTCCTAAACTAAAAGCTCCCTGCCTCTACATTATCCGTATCGTTCTATTCCCTGCCTATTCTTATATCCATCAAGGCGCCTCAAACATTGCTACTGTATCTGCTACCACTTCCTCTGGCACCTAATTCCAGTCACTTAACACCCCCCTGTTTAAAACATGTGCCGTTCCCATCTCCTTTAAACTTTGCTACTTTTAGCTTAAACCTATGTTTCCTAGTAATTAACATTTGTATGCTGGGTAAAAGACACCAACTATCCATGTCTCTCAATTTTGTAAACTATCAGCTTCTGATGTTCAAGTCAAAAACAAATCAAGTTTTTCCAAACTCTAACGAATACCCTTCAAACCAGGCAACATCCTGCTAAACATTTTCTATGCCCTCTCCAAAGCTTCCACATCCTTCTGGTAGAGCAGTCACCAGAACTGTATGCAATATTCAAAATGTGGCCTAACTAATGTTCAAAATTGCTGGCACATACAGATGTGGTCTTACCAACACTATATAGAAACAGAAAAGAGAGGAGTAGGCCATCTGGCCCTTTAAGCTTGCTGATATTCATTATGGATTACAGCTGATCACTCAACTCATTAGCTCGACACATCCCCCATTACTTTGTTCTTTTTTGCCACAAGTGCTACATACAACTTTCTTGAAACCACACCTTGTTTTTGCCTCTACTGCTTTCTGTTGTAGTGAATTCCATAGGCTCACCACTTCCTGGGGGAATAAATTTCTCAACTCAGTCCCAAAAGACTTAACCCATAGACTGTGTGACCTCTAGGTCTGGACTCCACAATCATCTACCTCATTTAATCCTGTTATGACTTCAAGACTCTAAGAAACTTCCCTTCATTCTTCTGAATTCCAGAAATTATATATCCAATTGATTTAAGCTCTCCTCATAAATCAGTCCTGCCATTCCGTAAATCAGTTTGGTAGGCCTTCATTACTGCCCCTCTATAGAAACAGCATCCTCCCTCAGATAAGCAGGCCAAAACTGCACATAATATTCCAGGTTTGGTCTCACTAAGGCCCTGTCTTAATTGCAGCAAGACACTCCTGCTCCTAGGAGAAACTTTCATCTCTCTGCTACATCACATAGAAGATTGGACAGGCTGGTCAGCTGAGCTAAACAGTGGCAAATGGAATTTAATCCTGTAACGTGGGAACTAAAAACAAGTGAGTACACATTGAATGGTTGGACCCCAGGAAGTAGAGAGAGGGTCATAAGAATCTCTTGGTGTGCATCCATAGATCCTTGAAGGCAGCAAGCCAGGTAGATAGCAGGTGGTGGTTAAGGTGGCAAATGGGATACTTGCCTTATTA
>NC_063332.1:85464662-85487358 GCF_021869965.1 Rhincodon typus
GCCTGATGTTGCTACCAGCATGTCCTACTGCACTCCTTAATCTGAAATTCCGGACCAACCAGCTTTCTGGGTGTGTCTTCATACAAGGACTTGCGATTGAAAATGGCAGTTCACAACTATTTTCCCGGGGCACTCAAGGACAGCAATAAATGCTGGCCTCATCATTGATGCTCCCATTCCATAAATGGCAAAAGAAAATGTATTTCTTGTTTGCATATTCTATATAATACGGAATACATTATCACAAGAATTATTAATGCTCCGTCAAACATAATACCAAATACTAAGCCAATCACCATGTTCTGAAAAATGAAAATAAGTTTCAGTGGATCATGGAGTAGCTTCTAGTATAGTACAAAATGCCACCACCAATACATTAAGTCTGTTCCATTACACTACACTAATATTCTGAAATATGAGCTCTTAAAAATTAATATGATTTAACATTAGCTTTGCTGGTATTAAGTTTGTTACACTAGAAATAAATTTCTAGCAATATTTATCTCAGGAAAAGTGGCTGGTAAACTACATTAACTGTAATAAATCTATTCAAGTCTACCATACTTAATAAATATTCACCTGAGAGGTTAATAAACGATAAGGGCTATAGTTCCATTTTATTAACAATAAGAGATTAAACACATCATTGGATAGAAATTCAACAAAATACCCTATTTATCCCAAGGACAGGTAGAATAACTTTTAGTTTGATACATTCATTTATCATCCAGATGGCTCCATGGGAAAGATAGAAATCTTAAAAATAACTTTACCTGGTCCATATAATTAACTGACTTTGTCATATTAAAAGAACTGTTACATGAAAGAATAAAATTTCCTTCTGTAATTGTTAGCTCACCTCATTCCACTGTCCAACTGTGTAGTTTTGTGTGTGTTTGCATCCCATAAGTAAATGGCATTTGATTTATCAGAAATCACAGCCAAGGCATCTCCGTCTTTATCCCAGTCCATAGAAACACAAACTCTAGAAAACACATAATAACAAAATAAAAATCCAAGTTTACTCTTGTCATTTTAGCTTTATAATTTTTGAATCTTTCTCTCAGAAGTCATCTGTTAAACTTTTCAATTGTAAACTCTATTTATTTACTAGAACAAATTATTCACCAATAAATGCATACATTATTTTATAAATATCTTGCAAGAGTGATTACAAAGTAGACCACAATGAGTAGTCAAAATTGAAGTAAAAATTTAAGAAGTAATTATAATAAATGAAATTGTGCATTCTGCAAATTTATAACTGGTCATATAGAATATTTCTTTATCTTCATACCCTGGCAAGTTAATTTCATTTCTTTTATGTCCATGTCGATCAAAGATTTTCACCATATGGTCAGACCTAAGGCAAACCAACAAAACGCCAATCAATTTTAAAGCAATAATGTGCAACTTCTTAAAAAATCTAAATGAATAAGTTGAACATTTACAAGCAAAGTGTATTTAATGGTCAGATGACTTATGCATTTTTACTATTACTTTTATTTCTAAAACTACAGTAACAATCATAAAAATATAAGAAGTATTGCATTTTATTTCAGCTGTTAAAGAACATAGTTGTATAAAAGCAATCTACTTTGAAAGAAAAAATTCGAGAAATAATGGTCCTTGTGTTGCTGGCATTTTTTAGACGGCAATTGCTTCTATTGCCTCTTGGGTTGAAAGAAATAAACAATAGGAAAATGGCTACAAGCAATCTTCGAGTAATAAGTACAGAAGGCATGGCTAGTAAGTTTGCAGATGACACCAAAATTGGTGGCATAGTAGACAGTGAAGAAGGTTTTCTAAAATTACAAAGGGATCTTGATCAAATAGGTTAATGGACTGAGAAATGGCAGATGGAGTTCACTCTGGATAAATGCAAGGTATTGCATTTTGGTACAACAAAAAAGGGTAGGACTTATACAATTAATGTTAGGGCCTTGCTAGTGTTGTAGAACAGAGGGACCTGGGTTCTTTGAAGTCTGCATCACATATAGACAGGGTGGTTAAAAAGGCGATTGGCATGCTTGCCTTCATTGTTCAGTCTTTTGAGTATAGGAGTTGGGAGGTCAAATTGAAGTTGTACTTGACTTTCACGATGCCTCTTCTGGAACACTGTGTCCAGTTCTGGTCACCCAGTTATCGGGAAGATATTATTAAGCCGGAGAGAGTGAGAAGGCATTTGCCAGGATGTTGCCGGGTATGGAAGGTTTGAGTTATAAAGAAAGGCTGGATAGGCTGGGGCAATTTTTCACTGGAGCTTAGGAAGTTGAGAGACGACCTATAGAAGTTTATAAAATAATGAGGGGGGTATAGATGGAGTTAATGATACTTGTCTTTTCCCTAGTATGAGGGGTTTCAAGTCTGGGGGCACATTTTTAAGGTGAGAAGAGAGAGATTTGAACAAGACATGAGGGACAATTTTTTTTTAGAGGGGGTGGTTCAAATGTGGAAATGAACGTCCTGAGGAAGTGGTGGATGCGGGTACAAATACAACATGTAAAAAACATTGGGAGAAGTGCATGAATAGGACAGGTTTAAGAGGGATATCGGCTGACAGCAGGCAGGTGGGAGTAGTTTAGTTTGGGATTATGTTCGGCATGGACTGTTTGGACCAAAGGGTCTGTTTCCGTGCAGTATGACTCTATGATTCTGTGACTACAAGTCTCCAAGTTGAACCTGATGCAGATTTGGAATGCAGTTGCCAATGTGGGCTCCACAGCAGTTCTTCAGCTGATTTGAAATTGCATTTACGCACTTCTTGTAATGAGGGGTGTTAATAATATTCCCTTTAACTGATGCAATGGGAGGAGTCCATAGTTGACGAGAATGACCTTACCCTGAGTCTAGGCAGTGGTGATAAAATCGATTGTTTTGAAAATGGAACCAATGTACAATCAATTATAGAATAATAAAACTTATAAAATGATGAGTACTTTGAACACAAATATTGAGGCTCTGGTCAAGAAAAAGGTAGCGGCACATGTTAGGTATAGATAACTGGGATCAGGTGAATCTCTTGAAGAGTGTAAGGGGTATAAGAGCATTCTTAAGAAGGAAATCAGGAGGGCAAAAAGGGGATAGAGATAGCCTTGGCAGATAAGGTTAAGGAGTATTTCGGTGTGGAACCACAGGAGATAGGAGAGATACTAAACAAATATTTTGTGTCAGTATTTACCAAGAAGAAAGACGTGGAGGCTAGGGAACTCAGGAAAATAAACACTGGTGTCTTGAAAACAGTCCACATTAGAGATGAGATGGTGCTGGAAGTCTTACAAAACAAAGACGGATAAATCTCCAGGACCCTAATCAAGTGTATCCCAGCACGGTGTGGGAAACTACGGAAGAAACTGCAGGGCCCTTAGTAGAGATATGTGTACCATCTACAGTCACGGGTGAGGAGCCAGAGGACTGGAGGGTGGCTAATATTGTGCCTATTTAAGGAAGGCTGTAAGGAGAGGCCTGGGAACTATAGACATCAGTGGTGGGCAAGCTGTTGGAGGGGATTCTAAGAGACAGGATTTACATGCATATGGAGAGGGAAGGACTGATTAGGGATAGTCAGCATGGCTTTTTGTGTGGGAAATCATGTCTTACAAACTTGATTCGAGTTTTTTGAGGACATGACCAAAAAGACAGGTGAGGGCAGAACAGCAGATGTTGTCTACATGGACTTTAGTAAAACCTTTGACAAAGTTCCGCATGGTAGACTGGTTAGCAAAATTTGATCACGTGGGATTCAGGGAGAACTTGCCAACTAAACACAAAATTGGCTTGACAGTAGGAGATAGAGGGTGGTGAAGCAGGATTATTTTTCCGACTGGAGGCCTGTGACCAACAGTGTACCACAGAGATTGGTGCTGGGACCACAGTTGTTTGTCATTTGTATAAACGATTTGGATGAGAATTTAGGAAGCATGGTTAGTAAGTTTGCGGATGACACAAAAATTGCTGGTATAGTACAGTGAAGACGGTTATCAGGGGTTACAAAGACATCTTGATCAATTGGGCCAATGGATTGAAGAGAGGCAGATGGAGTTTAACTTGGATAAACGTGAGGTGCTGCATTTTGGCAAGATGAACAAAGGCAGGACTTATACAGTTAATGGTAAGGCCCTGGGCAGTGTTGTCGAAGAGAGAGACCCAGGGGTTCGGGTACATTGTTCTCTGAAAGTTGCATCACAGGTAGACAAGGTGGTTTAGAAGACATTTAGCATGCTTGCTTTCTTTGCTCAGACCTTTGCGTATAGGAGATGGGACATCAGGTTGCAGTTGTAGAGGATGTTGGTGAGGCCACCTTTGGAGCACTATGTACAGTTCTGGTCGTCCTGCTTTGGAAGGATATTATTAAGTTGGTGGGGTTCAGAAAAGCTTTACAAGGATGTTGCTGGGACTAGAAGGTTTGAGTTAAGGGGAGGCTGAATAGGCTGGTACTTTTTTCACTGAAGTGTAGGAGGTTGAAGGGTGACCTTACAGAGGTTTATAAAATGATGAGAAGCATTGATAATATTAATAGCAAAGGCGCTTTCCCTAGGGTAGGGGAGTTCAAAACTAGACGTCTTATTTTCAAGATGAGAGGAGAAAGATTTAAAAGGGACCTGAGGAGCAATCTCTTTTCACACAGAGGGTTGTTCGCATGTGGAATGAACTTCCAGAGGAAGTGGTAGATACAGGTACAGTCACAACATTTAAAAGATATTTGGACAGTTACATGAATAGGAAAGGTTTAGAGGGATAGGGGCCAAATGGAGGCAAGTGAGATTCATTTAGTTTGGGAAACTTGGTTGGCATGGATGATTTGGATCAAAGTGTCTGTTTCCGTGCTATATGACTCTTATAACTCTGTTAGTTTATGGATTTGTATACGTTATTGTTGTAAATACTGCTCACAGGGTTAATTGGGACTGTGATTTTTCTTACAATTCACAAAGAAAATATTCACATAATGGCAGAGAAAGATCAGACTGAGATTAGACAGTGGTCTCTGTGAACTAGTGTTTTAAAATTTTAATGTAAATTGAACGTAAAGACATTTAGCCCACCTGTTTGATTGTATTTTAAAGGCTGTTTTGAAATTTAAACTAGTTTTTATAATCAGAGCCATACAGTCATAGAGTCATCCAGTACGGAAACAGACCCTTCAGTCCAACTCATCCATGTTGACCAGGTTTCCCAAACTAAAGTAGTCCCATTTGTCTGTGTTTGGCCCATACCCCTCCACATCAACTAGAAGACAAACAACCTATACCACAGTTAAAGAATGATGGCCAATCTTGATTAAACATCCTGGTGTGGATTTGTTCTGCCAATGATGAAGCCTGATGGCATTAACTGTCATTGCTTGGTGAGAGATCTATTAACTTCCTTCGCTTGCATTTCAGCACATAAATCCAGAACTTGTGGTGCACTATTCTGCACTGTTGCAGAGACTTTGCTATTATACTCACCCATGTCAAGGATAAAATGGAAAATATGGTATTGTTGAGAATGTGAGTTGACAGTTTAGTAATAACAAGATTTTTTATTATAATGCTTTGGGATGGCTGTTTTTTGATGGAAATAGCCTTAGAGAGGCTTTGCAAATTGTTTTTAAAATCTGGGTCAATGAGCACTAGCAGTTAGCTGTTTTACACAATTAATATACAGTAGCTACATGAGACACATTTGCATTTAACAGGAACATCCAAGAAGACATTCTGCTTATTACACCAATAAGTAATGTGGTATAAAAACAAGGAACAAAAACAAAGTTGCTGTGAAAGCACAGCAGGTCTGGCAGCATCTGTGAAGGAAAAAACAGAGTTAACTGCGCAAGGTTCTGAGGAAGGGTCACCGGACCCGAAACATGACTCTGTTTCTTCCTTCACAGATGCTGCCAGACCTGCTGAGCTTTTCCAGCAATTTTGTTTTTGCTCCTGATTTACAGCATCTGCAGTTCTTTTGTGTTTTCTTTTTAAGTAATGTGGTATAGTGGCTTCAGTGCCAGTGTGATACCAGGTATGTTAACTGTACATCCAAACAAAAGGCAGCATACCTATTCAGCTATTTGCAGCAAGCAACCAGCTAGGCTTGCAGATCTCCCAATAGTTTCCAAAAATTAGATGTGATTCTGCAATTGGACAACATTTGCTGGATGATCCAGAGTGTGCGAAGAATTATGCTGACAACCAGTTTAGAGTTGTCACTCGGGCTCTCAACTTCTCCACTCACCAGAGGTGCAATGAACCTCAGGTTAAACCACCACTAGTAGTCTCTCTCTCTAATGAAAGAGTGGCTCAACAGCCTGCTATAACTATGGCAAATTTACATTTACTTTTTGCTTTATTAAAATATACTGTTTACACACAACCTCCATGTGATTATTAAAGAGGGGGAGAGTATTGGCAAGGGGTATATTTCATTAAACTGGCATACTGTTGAAAGGGCTCACTAATCCATGACATTGCACTTGCTTAGGTTAAAATACACTGAATTATAGGTAAAGAAGAGGTCTGTGACACTAAACCAGGTTAGAATATCTTTGGTGTAAACCCCAAAAACATGACAATTATTTAACAGATACCACAATAAAGGATTGTTTTATAGGCACTGTAATCTTGTATATAATGTTACATTCAATAAACATTCAATGAATAAATGAGAACATTGATGCTAATCATGTTGCCTGGGTTCATTATTGACCCTCAATATTTGCTGTTAATTGAGACAAATCCATTAGAATACCATAATAGTGAGACAATGCCATTAATTATATAATAGTAATGTTTTAACTGTTAAGTCATGACATAAACATTTTCTAGCAGATTGCTTGCAGTAAAACGTAAATGCCTTACCCAGTGATGGCTATATAATTCCCGAGTGTTTTCTGCCAATTGTATTGTACAAGGTTGCCTGCAACAATTTTCTCTGAGATGGTAAATACTTGCTGCACATAAAACAAAAGCAATATGTTATGATCCCAGCTGATGATATTACTGGACAAGTCAGATCCCAGACAAAAACCTGGCTTGACAGATCATGGTTTTTAACTGTTAACAGGATTGTAACAAAGTGATCTCTCACTGAAACATAAGCACACAATCTGCAGATTTTTGCTTTTAACAGCAAAATAGAACTACAAAAGAAATATAGAAAAAAGAACAATCCGAACTACTTATTAAACAAATTCAAAGATTATAAAAACAGTATAATCCCATTAATTCCAAAACATTCCTTTATAAATTGAAAAGAAACAGAACAGTGTGTAGTACTCAAAAGTAACCCCTGGTACAGTACACAAAGCACCACTTGCACAACACTCACACCAGATTCCCTGCCCCTAACATCTCAGCAGATTTAAGTCATCTGCAACTTCAACTTTTAGCTGGAACTGCAATAGCTTCTAACTAGAGGCATCACACACCTGAGCATCATTATACCTGGCTTAAGTAACTACTTCTCGGTTTTTACCTTAACATTTCTCATCTGGGTCTAACCTTGCCTCTTCACTCCAAGGTAATCTAATTCACTATAGCTGCCATTCCTTTCTCAGTAGCACTGCTCTCTATGGCCATCTTGTTCCAAGGATTTCACAGGACCACCACTACCCAAAGTCAAAAGCGAAACTATAAATTTCTCTTTCAGTTGTAGGTGCTTCCCATAAGCTTTCTCATGATGAAATGCTTCCTATTTTCACTCTCAAAAGTTCTGTCTCTGATATCTTTGGCTATGCCCACCTGCCATAGATTCTTCAACTGCTGCAAACAGTTTCTCCCAATCCACCCTTTCCTGGAATAACTCGAAAATTTCTTTGAAATTGTCCTTCAACTTTCCAACTTCCAAATACTAAAAATACTTTATTCAATTTCTTCATGCAATTTAACCCTTGCACTCCAGTTCCAAGGCCAATATAATCATCATCCTTGTCTTCCAGTTTTCGAGATACAAAAGCCTCTATTCCATTAGCATTCTTGATTATTTTCTGGGCCTTCCATGACATGTTAATCATAATAAGAAACAGTAACAGGAGTAGGCCATTCAGTCCCTCGAGCCTGTTCTGCCATTTAATAGGATCCTGGTTGATCTGACATTGCTCATATTCACTTTCATGCAGTTTCCCCAAAACCTTTGATTCCTCTACTGATCAAGAACCTATCCATTTCAGTTTTAAACTGGTGCCCCTTTATTCTGAGACTATGCCCATCAACTGTGTATCTCAGCCACAAGTCTCTTTGGACCTCTGCTAATGTTTCTAGCTTTTCACAATCTCTTTTTGGGTCCAAATGCTTACATTGAAATCCATTTGACAAGTCTAACTTACACACTTAGTCTATGAAAATCCCTTTGCAATTTATGCTTCCTACTATTTTGCTTACAATGCCGTCCATCTTTATATATTTGGCAAATTTAAATACGTGGCTTCTATCTCAGCATCTAAATAGCTACTGAACACTGAACAGCTGAAGCACCAACACAGATCCCTGTCACCAAACACATTCTGCTAATTAGATTAACTACCAATTAGTAAAGTTGCCATAGTCCCAGAGGACCATACAATTCTCTGTCTCCTTCCTCTCAACCAATTTCCAATCCAAATCAATAATTTGCTTTTAATTCCACGAGCATCAACATTAGCTAACAATATCTTCTAGATGTACATATAAATAATACCTATAGACACTCTCCTGACCACTAATTTAGTCTCCTACTCACTATTTAAGTCACCTCTTCAAAGAATTCAATCAAAATAGTAAGGAACGACTTCCTCTTCATGAATGCATCTGGCTCTCTCTCTATGATCAGTTGCAAATTTTTAAGGCATTAAGTCACATTATCCTCTTAAAAACTTCCCAACAACACATATAACTTCTAGACCAAAAAAAAACTGTGATGCTAGAAATCAGAAAACAAAACAGAAATTGCTGGAAAATCTCAGTAGGTCTGGCAGCATCAGTAAAGAGAAATCAGAGATAACATTTTGGGTCCGGTGACCCTTCCTCAGAACTGATGGTAGCTAGGAAAATGTTGGTGTTTATGCAGAAGATAGGGTGGGGAGGGTGTAAGGAGTACACAATAGGTGGAGATAGAGCCCAAAGGGAGAGAAGAACAGTTGGACAGACAAAGGAGCGGGTAAGGATCTGGCAAGGAGGGTGAATAGCTGTTAATGTAGACTGTTAGTGGCTAACAATGGGTTGTGTGTAATAGCAGACTATGTGATCACATGGCCTGTTGTATGGGGGTGTGGGCTAGGACAGTGGAGAGTTCAAGCCCTGAAGTTACTGAACTCAATAATGAGCAGCTGCAAGGTCCCCAAGCGAAAAATAAGGTGTTGTTCTTCCAGCTTCACTGGAGAACAGCAGCAAGCCTGAGACAGAGATAGTGGCCAGGGAACCAGGTGATGTGTTGAAGTGGCAGGTAACTGGAAGCTCAGGGTTATTTTTGCGAGCAGAACTTAGGAATTCTGCAAAGTAGTCACTTGGCCTATGCTTCATTTTCCCAATGTAGAGGAAACCACATTGTGAGCAGTGAATCCAATAGACTAGATTGCGTGAAGTGCAGGTAAAGTGCTACTTCACCTGGAAGGTATGTTTAGGCCCTTAGATACTGAGGAGGGAGGAACTAAATAGGCAAGTGTTACACCTTCGGCAATTGCAGGGGAAAGTGCCGTGGGCTGTGGCAGTATTGGGAGTGAAGGAAAAGTCGATCAGAGTGTCCCGGAGGGAATGGTCCCTGCAGAAGGCGGACAACGGAGGGGAGGAGAATATGTCTAGTGGTGGCATCTTGCTGGAGGTGGCAGAAATGGTGGCTAATCATTTTCTTGTTATGTATGCTGGTGGGATGGTAGGTAAGGACAGGGGAACCCTATCACCATTGCGGGGGGGAAGAGAGAGGTTGAGGGCCAAAGTGCAGGAGATGGGTCGAACCGAGTTGAGGGCCCTGTCGACAACAGCGCTGGGGACTCCTCGGTTGAGGAAGAAGGTGGACATTTCAGAGGGTCCCTTGTCAAAGTTGGCACCATTGACACATATGCGACGGAGAGGGAGGAACTGAGAAAATTGAGTCAGAGACAGACCAGGTGAAAGTGAGTGCAGGATGGAAATTGGAAGCTAAAATCGATAAACCCTTCCAATTTCAGATGAGAGAGGGAAGCAGCACTGATGATATCATCAACATACTGGAGAAAGACTTTTGGGTGTGGGCTGGAATAGGACTCAAACAAGGAATGTTCCACGCACCCCACAAAGAGACAGGCATAACTGGAGCCCATGCGGTACCCATGGCCACCCCTCTGACCTGAAGAAAATGAGAGGAGTTAAAAGAGAAGTTGTTTAGGGTAAGGAAGACCTCAGCCAGGCTGAGGAGGGTGGTGGGGGTGGGGGTGCGGGTGGAGACGGTCAGGCATTTTTTCCAGGAAGAAGCGGAGAGGCCTGACACTATCCTGATGGGAGATGGAATTGTAGAGGAATTTCATGTCCATGGTGAAGGGAGGCAGCTGGAGCCTGCAAATTGGAAATTCTGAAAATGGCGTAAAGTGTCAGAGGAATCGCAGATGTAAGTGAGCAGGGATTGGACCGGGGAGAAAAGACCAAGTCAAGGTAGGAAGACATTAGTTGTGGGGCACGAGCAGGCAGAAACAATGGGTCTGCCCGGGCAGTCCTGTTTGTGGATTTTTGAAAGGAGGTAGAAGTAAGCTGTGCGGGGTTGGGATACCATCAGCTTGGAGGCGGTGGAGGGGAGATCATCAGATGAAATGAGGACTGTAGTTGATCCAATGGCTGGATGTTCCACGGTGGGGCCATGGTCCAGCGGGTGATAGGAGGAGATACCTGAGAGCTGGCATCAGCCTCTGCAACGTAGATGTCAGTACGCCAGACTACAACAGCATCACCCTAATAAAGTCAAGGTTGGATCTGAGCACATAGAATGCAGTCAGTTCAGGGGAAGATAGGTTGGAATGGGACAGGGGAGGAAAGAAGTTGTTGCCTGCCATGTCTACACATCATCCTGTACCCTGGCCAATATCTCTGTCTTAGGCTTGCTGCAGTGCTCCAGCAAAGCTCAGCATAAGCTGGAAGAACAACACCTCATTTTCCGCTTGGGGTCCCTGCACCCTGAACTCAATATCGAGTTTAATAACTTTAGGTCTTGAACACTCCTATGTCCTAGCCCCCACACCAAAACACCAGGCCTTGTGACTGCATAGTCTGCTATTACACACAACCCATTGTTAGCCACCAACAGTCTCCATTAACAGTTATTCACTCTCCTAGCCAAATCCTTATCTACTGTTTTGTCTGTCCAACTGTCTTCTCTCTCTTTGGGCTCTACCCTCACCTATTGTTTACTCCTTACCTTCTTCCCCCCACCCCATCTTCTGCATAAACACCGACATTTTCCGAGCTACCATCAGTTCTGAGGAAGGGTCACCGGACCCAAAATGTTCTCTGATTTCTCTTTACAGATGCTGCCAGATTAAAGTGGTCATGGAAGGTGTGGTCTTAGGATGTTTAGCAAAACATGTTGTACGGCTGCTACGGAGCTTTGGTGGTGGAGAGAGCAGGTGTTTCTGGACATAGTGCCAATCATTCAGGCTGTTTTATCCTGGATAGTGTCAACCTTCTTCTGTGTTGTTTGATTTACACTAATTCGGGCAAGTGGGAAGTATTGTCACATTCCTGACTTGTGCCTTGTAGATGGTGGAAAGATTTTGAGAAGTCAGGAGGTGAGTAACTTCTCCGCCTCCACGCTTACTTCTTCAACCGTGAACCTAACCCTCCCTCTACTGACCCCTTCTCCCGCCTCCAACACACCCTCTCCTCCTGGACACCACCCCAAGGCCTCCTACCCTCCCTCGACCTCTTCATCTCCAACTGCCATCGAGACATCAATCGTCTCAACCTCACCACCCCCTCACCCACTCCAACCTCTCTCCCACAGAACGTGCAGCCCTCCGCTCCAATCCCAACTTCACCACAAAACCTGCGGATAAGGGAGGCGCAGTTGGAGTATGGCGCACTGACCTCTACATCGCCGAGGCCAGACGCCAACTCTCCGACACCGCCTCCTACTGCCCCCTTGATCATGACCCCACCCCTGAGCACCAAACCATCATCTCCCAAACCATCCACAACCTCATCACCTCAGGTGACCTCCCACCCACGGCCTCCAACCTCATCATTTCCCAACCCCGCACTGCCCACTTCTACCTCCTAACCAAAATCCACAAACCTGACTGTCCTGGTCGACCCATTGTCTCCGCCTGCTCCTGCCCCACCGAACTGATCTCCACCTATCTCGACTCCATTTTCTCCCCCTTGGTCCAGGAACTCCCTACCTACGTCCGTGACACCACCCACGCCCTCCACCTCCTCCAGAACTTCCAATTCCCCGGTCCCCAACACCTCATCTTTACCATGGACGTCCAGTCCCTATACACCTGCATTTCCCATACAGATGGCGTAAAGGCCCTCCGCTTCTTCCTGTCCCGCAGGCCCAACCAGTCCCCCTCCAGTGACACCCTCATCCGCTTAGCCGAACTCGTCCTCACCCTCAACAACTTCTCTTTCAATTCCTCCCACTTCCTACAGACAAAGGCAGTGGCCATGGGTACCCGCAGGGGCCCAAGCTATGCCTGCCTCTTTGTAGGTTACGTGGAACAATCCCTCTTCTGTACCTACACTGGCCCTAAACCCCACCTCTTCCTCCATTACATTGATGACTGTATCGGCACCGCCTCGTGCTCCCATGAGGAGCTCCAACAGTTCATCCACTTCACCAACACCTTCCACCCCAACCTTAAGTTCACCTGGACCCATCTCTAACACCTCTCTCACCTTCTTGGACCTCTCTGTCTCCATCTTGGGCAACCACCTAGAAACCGATATCTATTTCAAGCCCACCAACTCCCACAGCTACCTAGAATACACCTCCTCCCACCCACCTTCCTGCAAAAATGCCATCCCCTATTCCCAACTCCTTCGCCTCCACCGCATCTGCTCCCAGGATGAGGCATTCCACTCCCGTACATCTCAGATGTCATCGTTTTTCAAGGACCGCAACTTCCTCCCCTCAATGGTTGAGAACGCCCTCAACCATGTCTCCCGCATTTCCCGCAACTCATCCCTCACACCCTGTCCCCGCAATAACAACCAAAAAAGAATCCCCCTTGTCCTCACGTACCACCCCACCAATCTCCGGATCCAACGCATCATCCTCCAACATTTCCGCCATCTGCAATCTGACCCCACCCTTATCTGCTTTCCGGAGGGACCACGCTCTCCGTGACTCCCTTGTCCATTCCACACTCCCCTCCAGCCCCACCACATCCGGCACTTTTCCCTGCAACCGCAGGAAGTGCTACACCTGTTCCCACACCTCCTCCCTCACCCCCATCCCAGGCCCCAAGAAGACTTTCCACATCAAGCAGATGTTCACCTGCCCATCTGCTAATGTGGTATACTGCATCCGCTGTACCCGTTGTGCCCTCCTCTACATCGAGGAAACCAAGCGGAGGCTTGGGGACCGCTTTGCAGACACCTACGCTCGGTTCACAATAAACAACTGCACCTCCCAGTCGCGAACCATTTCAACTCCCCCTCCCATTCCTCAGACGACATGTCCATCCTGGGCCTCCTGCAGTGCCACAACGATGCCACCCGAAGGTTGCAGGAACAGCAACTCATATTCCGCTTGGGAATCCTGCAGCCAAACGGTATCAATGTGGATTTCACAAGCTTCAAAATCTCCCCTTCCCCTACCGCATCCCAAAACCAGCCCAGCTCGTCCCCACCTCCCTCACCTGTTCTTCCTCCCACCTATCCCCTCCTCCCACCTCAAGCCACACCCCCATTTCCTATCTACTATACTCATCCCGCCCCCTTGACCTGTCTGTCCTCCCTGGACTGACCTATCTCCTCCCTACCTCCCCACCTACACTCACCTTTACTGGCTCCATCCCCGCCTCTTTGACCTGTCTGTTTCCTCTTCACCGATCTTCTCCTCTATCCATCTTCTATCCGCCTCCCCCTCTCTCCCTATTTATTTCAGAACCCCCTTCCCCTCCCCCATTTCTGATGAAGGGTCTAGGCTCGAAACGTCAGCTTCCTGCTCCTATGATGCTGCTTGGCCTGCTGTGTTCATCCAGCTCTACACCTTGTTATTCCAAGCCTCTAGCCTGCTTTTGTAGCCACTGTATTTATAATGGTATGTCCAGTCGAGTTTCTGGTCAACGGTAACTCCAAGGATGTTAACAATGCGGGAATCAGTAATGGTAACTCCATTGAATGTCAAGTGATGGCATGAATGTTACTTGCCACGTTTTCCACCCAAACCTGAATATTGTCCAGGTCTTGATGCATTTGGACAGGGACTGTTTCAGTATCCAAGGAGTCATGAATGGTGCTGGCCACTGTGCAAGTATTGGTGAACATCCCCACATCTGACCTGATGAAGGAGGGAAGGTTATCGAAGAAGCTACTAAAGATGGTTGGACCTCGGAACCACCCTGAGGAACTCCAGCAGAGAGTTCCAGAAGCGGAGATGACTGATCTCTGACAATCACGACCATCTTCCTATGTGCAAGGAATGCATCAAATTAACAGAGCGTTTTCTCCTAATTCCCAGTGACTTGAATTTTAGTAGGGCTTCCTGATGCCACACTCTATCAAACATGGCCTCGATTTCATGGGCTGTCACTTTCACTCCTGGAATTCAGTTGTTTTGTCTATGTTTGAACTCAAATTGGACATCACTGAGCAGATTGTCGACAAGCAAGTGCTGGTTGATTACATTGTTAATGATACCTTCCGTCACTTACCACATGATCAACAATAGACTAATGGGGAGTCAATTAGCCAGGTTGGATTTGTCCTGCTTTTGGTGTACAAGACATACTTGGACAATTTTTCACATCGACAGGTAAGTGCCAGCATTGTAACTTAACCGAAACAGCTTGGCTAGGCAAGCAGCAAGTTCTGCAGCACAAGTACTATTGCCAGAATATTCTCAGGGCCCACAGCCTTTGCAATATCCAGTGGAATCTGGTATTAATGGATTTGTGGTCAACACAGTGAGAGTACAGTTACAATATTTACTAGGGGAGAGAATATCCCCACGTCTCGGGGGAATATTTTCTGGGTCATGAGAGTTCAGGGACTACAATCCATTGAACCACCAACTCCGTTTCCATAGTAACCGTCAGAGTAGAGCTGAGGCCTTTCCAAATTGCGGTGTTATCACAAGCCTGCGACCACAGCGGCGCTAAGTAGCAAAACCGAAAATTGTTAACGCGAATACATCTCCCTGCCCTCAACCCGAAGACTTGATGATACCGAAGCAGCCTCCACCCGCGCTTCCTCTCTCACCTTCATCTTTCTCTTTATTTTCTTCAGCCTCTAGCTTCCCCAAGTGTAGCCGCGCTGGCCAAGTGCGCACGCGCAGCAATGCCGTCCCCTTCCCATAGTGCAACGCGGCAAGGCGTCCGGTCGCCATGGTAACCGTTGGAACGCGCCGCCACCCTGTTTCTGTGCAGACTCAGTCCCAGTGAGAAAGCCTGTAGGACCATTAATTTACTGTGAACCTGGGGCTGCTTTCTCCATGACTACTAATCTAAATCAAAACAAAAAGCCGAAAAGTATCTACAGTTCACAATCCATGGAGATAAAGGCCACAGAATCCAGCTCTGTTATATCTGTTGGTTGGTGCTATTTTGGCTCCAAATTGGAGGTAAAAGTGTTTTATGTGAGCCACGCTAGACAATATCGGAGCGGGAGATGAGAAGGG
Source organism: Rhincodon typus (assembly GCF_021869965.1). Classification (NCBI taxonomy): domain Eukaryota; kingdom Metazoa; phylum Chordata; class Chondrichthyes; order Orectolobiformes; family Rhincodontidae; genus Rhincodon; species Rhincodon typus. The sequence goes on from NC_063332.1 coordinate 85,480,425, forward strand.
AACATCCATTAGGGAATGATTCTTAAACTATTAATGTTGATGACTGCCTTAAGTCGTACCTAATTTGATGATGTTCATACAGTCTTAACAGGGAAGGGGTGTCTAGCTCCAGATCCCAGTATAGACAGGTGTATCATCGGTGTTCAAATAGTCTTTAAGATCAACTTGCTCAGACATGTTGTGGCACACATCCAGAAGGGTGGACTTGAACCCAGCCCTCCTGGCACTGAGGGAGGGGCATTGCCAGTGTCACAAGAGCCCCCTACCCTAATAATCTTAGTTATTATGTCTGACCAACCAACGTAATTGTTCCTGTTTCTACCATGCAATAAACTAAAGCTTGTTAAAACCAGCACTTCTTTTCATTAAGACTCACTAGTGGTTCACGCTCCACCATTGTTAACAAAAGCAAGAGGGAGGTGATGGCCGAGTGGTAGTGTCACTGGACTAGTATCCAGAAACCTTAGCTGATGTCATTTATGCAGTCAGAGTTTTAACGGCATGGAAAGAGGCTCTTCAGCTTGTGTTCACACCAGACTTCAAACTTCCATCTATTCTAATCTCATTTTCCAGCTGTTGGCTCATAGCCTTGTACACTATGGTGTTTCAAGCATTCATCTAAATAATTCTTAAATGTTTTGAAAGTTCCTGTCTCTACCACCCTTTTAGACAGTGAGTTCTAAGTACTCACAACCCTCTGGGTGAAAAAAATATTTTCCTCAAATCCATTCTGAACTGCACTATTTACCTTTCTCTCCATCTACTGAAACTTTGTACACCTCAATCAACTCCCCCCTCAGCCTTCTCTGCTCTAAGGAAAATAACTTCAGAATTGAATCGCTCCAGCCTAGGCAACACCATGCTGAATCTCTTGCACCCTCTCCAGTAAAATTACATCCTTTTTTTTCCTGTCAATATTTAAGGTAAGTGAGGGACAGGAGTTTGGATGACAAAATGGGTACCTGATGGATAGAGTAAGTAAATGTCTGCTTAAAATAGGTTAGAGGATCCAGTCTGGCAGGGTGGGGCTGGGTGTAGGTTGGGTTGGGTGGATCATGTCAAGAAGATCATGTCAGGTCAGAGGATTGTCAGTTTCAGCAAGATTTGGTCAGGGGGAGCAGAATGTTAGGTGTCGGGTCACAGGGAGCGGGTGTTGTGTCTAGGGATAGGTGTGTTGGGTCCAGAGGTGTTAAGGTTCTGGGATGTAGTTGGGTTGAGGTAGGATCACTGGTGAGTTGGAAGTTAGTTTAATAGTTATCAAATAGTTAGAGTATATTTTTAGTGCTCTGACCTTTACTCGGTAATGATGAAACTTAAGTGAGACCAAACTCTGTAAAGGTCTGACTTTAAGGGTCTTTTTAGGAGGGTTCCAGAAGCAGGGGAATTGTCCAGCGATAATTTCGAGTTCTGGGGCAATTCCAATGCATCAGAGATTCCGCATAGTCCTGAGCCACAATTCTGGTCTACACTGTCCAGTAACTAAAAGCTGATGCTGCATAAATTTATTAAGATCCTTTGAGGATGTAACAAAATTAATAAATGAGGTATATCCAGTGATAATCATTCTGCTGGCCTGCTACCTGGCTGTAACTTCACTCCTCCCTGTCATTTCATCTTATTTAGCTTCTTCCTCTCTTGCATGTATCTCTGTCTGTCTTCAGATTTGTCTTCTTCACTATTGGTACTGCTCTGCTCCCAACATTTCTTATTCCCATTTCTCTTTGCTGCTGTGCATTCCAGTTTATGGGAACACATTGACGTGAATAATATTCACAGACTCAGCCACTGGTTTCACTGACATCTTGACAGAACACAGTCCCAACACTATCAACCATCCAGCTGCCTAACCATATGGAACATAAAGTGATACTTCAGCATTATGATAAAAATAAATTAAAACAGGAAAACTGCAGAGAGTGTGATATCAATAAAGTGCATTTCAAGTAATGACATTATGGTGTCTGATTATTCTCAATGCAGCACTTCCAAAAACAAACGTAATGCAGATCATAATGTGTCAGAATTAATAGAGAAAATTACAGAATTTCTGTTTTTATGATATCTTGAAATGGTCATAAAAATTATGAAGTGTGGAGGTGATGTTCAATTTAGACTTGCTGTTATGCAGTTGTCAGGGAATTGTGGTGCTGAGGCACAGATAGGCTGTGATCTAATTCAATGTTATCTGATATGTTAACCATGAACATTAAGCATCACCATTGGGAAATTGATCTCAATACTTGTACTCATTATATAAGTGTACATTTACTGATAAAATAGTAAGATGAGAAGCAGATTCTCAAACTTATTTTATGAAAATGCATGCTTTATTTGTGGAAATGATGACATAGTGGTAATGTCATTAGACAAAGAATCCAGAACCTCAGGCTCATGTCCTGGGAACAAGGGTTCACATTCTGCCATATTAGGTTGTGAGATTTGGATTTTTTAAAAAAAATCTAGTATTAAACTTTTGATTGTCATAAAAAGCCATTTGGTTCACTAATGTCCTTTAGGGTAGGAAATCAACCATCGTCACCTGGTCTGGCCTATATGTGACTCCAGGCCCACAGCAAAGTGGTTAACTCGAAACTGGTCTTTGGAAAATTAGATATGGGCAATAAATGCTGACCCAGCCAGTGGTGCCCACATCCCACAATCAAATTAAATTTAAAAAACTTCGATGAGCACTTGTTGAGCGTCTGCTACCAAAAATAAAAATATTGGACTGGAGCATCATGGAAACACCAGTAACTGCATATGGAGAGGACAGCGGATAGCAGAATCAATTTGACCATTCAGAATAAGTGCTTCAGGACAAGAGAAAAACGCAACCAAACCGACAATGAGCAGATCCAGGAAGGTATGAGACAGCTAAGGGAACCAACTGTGTTCTGGATGGTAAGCAAGGGCACTGCAGGCACATCTTTGCTAGTTAAACATTCTTAGCAATTGCTTGATAAAATCAATGTCCTCCCACAACTGATGGACAAGATGTGATAAATTTATAACAAAATTCCAACTTTTGATGAAAGAGAACAACTGCAAAATTTTTCACTTAATGATGGTAGATGTTTAATGATTCTACACATGAAGTATAGTTATCGGTGTTGTTTGCAAGATGTTTATGATCAAAATGAAGGCATGTGGTTTAAATTGTGTTACTTTTGGCATACTAGTGATGAGTCACTGACTTCTATTGGATGACGTTGGAACAGGTTCAAGATGCTGAATAGTCTGAGTCAATAAATATGGAGTTGGAAAAGCAGAGCAGGTCAGACAGCATCCGAGGAGCAGGGAAGTCAACGTTTCGGGCCAAAATCCTTCATCAGGATTGGGAAGTGGGGAGGGGTAGCTCAGAAATAAATAGAGGAGGGTGGAAGTGGGGCTGGGGGGAGGGTAGGTAGGGTGGAGATTGGTAGATACAGGTAGGGGTTATTGTGGTTAGTCAGTGGGAAGGGTGGAGCATGTAGGTGAGTCAGAAGATGGACAGGTTGGGGTGGAGAGATTTTGAAGCTGGTGAAGTCAATATTCAGGCCCTTGGGCTGTAAATTCCCAAGGCGAAATATCAGGTGTTGTTTCTCTAGTATACGTTTGGTCTCACTGTGACAGTGGAGGAGGCCAAGAATGGACATGTCACCAAGAGAGTGGGAGGGGGAGTTAAAATGGATGGGTTGGTTGGTGCCTGTAGAATGCAGGTGCTCTGCGAACCAGTCCACGAATCTGCGTTTGGTCTCCCCAATATAGAGGAGATCACATTGGGAGCAACGGATACAGCAGATTAGGGTAGATGAAGTGCAGATGAATCTCTGACAGATTTGGAAGGATTGTTTGGGGCCTTGGATGTAGGTGAGAGGGGAGGTGTAGGGACAAGTGTAGCACCTCCTGCAGTTGCAGAGAAAGGTACTGGGTGTGGTGGTGAAGGGGTTGGTAGAGTGTGTGGAGCTGATGAGGGAGTTGCAGAGTGAACAGTCCCTGCAGAAAGCAGACAGGGGTGGGGAGGGAAATATCTTTTTTGGGATGGGGTCTGACTGTAGGTGGCAGAAATGTTGGAGGATGATGTGTTGCATTTGGAGATTGGAGGGGTGATATGTGAGCACTTAGGAGTCTCCATCCTTATTGTTGTTAGGGGGAGAGGTTTGCAGGAAAATCAGGGAGATGCGGTCGAGGGCATCCTTAATAACAGAGGAAGGGAAACTACAGTCCCTAAAGTAGGAGGATATCTGGGAAGTCCTAGAGTAAAACGTCTCATTCTGGGACCAGATGTGGCAGAGGCGGAGGAATTGTGAGTATGGGATAGCATTTTTGCAGGAGGGTGAGTGAGAGGAGGTGTAGTCGAGGTAGTTGTGAGAGAAAGTTGGTTTGAAATGGATGTCAGTGGTGAGTCAGTTTCTGGAGATGAAGACGGAGGTCCAGGAAGGGGAGGGAGGTGTCAGAAATGGTCCAGGTGAATTTGAGGGTGTGGTGGAATGTGTGGGCGAAGTTGATGAACTGTTTGAGCTCCTCGCGTGAGCACCGATACAGTCATCAGTGCAGCAGAGGAAGAGTGAAGTATGGTGCTGGTATAGTTGTTGAAGAGGGACTATTCCACGAATCCTACAAAGAAGCAGGCATAACTCAGGCCCATACCGGTGCCCATGGCCACCCGCTTTGGTTTGTAGGAAGTGGGAGGAATCAAAGGAAAAACTGTTGTGGGTGAGGACCAGTTCCGTCAAGTGAATGAGAGTGCCTGTGGAGGGGGACTGGGTAAACCTACGGCAGAGGAAGAAGCGGAGGGCTTTTAGGCCATCCTCCTGGGGGATACAGGTGTACAGGGACTGAATATCCATGGTGAAGATGAGGTGTTGGGCGCCAGGAAACTGAAAGTTTTGGAAAAGGTGAAGGGTGTGGGTTGTGTCCTGAACGTATGTGGGGAGTTCCTGAACCAAAGGGGAAAGAATGGAGTCAAGGTAGGAGGAGATGAGCTTGGTGAGGCAGGAGCAGACAGAGACAATGTGTTGACCATGACAGTCAGGTTTATGGATCCTGGGTTGGAGATGGAAATGGGCGATGGAGGTGGGGAACTATCAGATTGGAGGCTGTGGACGGGAGATCTCCCAAGGTATGAGGTTGTTGATGGTCTGGGAGATGATGACTTGGTGATAAGAGGTGGGATCGTGATCAAGGGGATGGTAGGAATAGGTGTCAGAGAGTTGGCGTCTGGCCTCAGTGACGTAGAGGTCAGTTCATAATACTATCACTGTGACCCCCTTGTCGGTGGGTTTAATGGTGAGGTTGGGGGGATGGCTACACGTTCCAATGGGGAGAGGTTGGAGTAAGTAAGAGGGGTGGAGAGATTCAGGCGACTGACATCATGCGGCAGTTGGATTAAAGAGGTCGAGGGAGAGTAGGAGGCTGGGAAGGGGTGTCCGGGGGATAGAGTTTGCTGGAGGCAGGAGAAGAGGTCGTCAGACGGTGGGTTGGATTCTTATTCAAAGAAATAGGCGCAGAGGTGGAGGCTGCGGAAAAAGACCTTGACATGAGGAGTGTAGGGAATTCGTTCACGTGTGATCCCAGTGGAATGAAGGTGAGCCCTTTGCTGAGGACTGACCATTCAGGCTCAGTGAGGGGGAGGTCTGGGGGGATGGTGAATACCCGGCAAGGCTTGGGGCTGGGGCTGAGTGTTGATCTGGAGCTAGGAGCGGGGGTGGAGACTGCAGCTGGAGTAGGTGCGTGTACAGGAGCAGTCATTTGGGCGGAAGCGGAAGTAATGACTTGGTCAGTGGCTGTCATGTGGTCGGTGGTGTCAGTGGTTGTCATATGACTGGCAGGGTCGGTAGAAGTGGTTGTCACATGGCCGTCAGTGTCCCGGAGAAGAGGTTAGGATCCTGAATGGTTGAGGAGATCTGTGTCTGGAGGCAAGTACGAGAGAGTTTGGCGTACTTATGAATTTTTGATGTCTGATAGGGCGGAGAAAAAATGTTTGTTGAGGGTGTGGATCCTTCTGTACTGAACAGTACAGGTCCCCTGCAGGCCTGGGAAAGAGAAGCTCTGAGATGGAGCAAGGCTGACTGCAGGGAGAGAAAATGTCAATGCATGGCTGCGAGCGTGGAGCTGAGAATCTGCAGGGAAAACCATTTCTGGAGGCCCTGGAGGTACTGTTGTCATGGTTGAGTCCAAATTGTGATGGTCTGAATGTCATTTGGAGTTCATAGGGGATAAACCACTGTGTAGACAGGCACCGAGGAAGGAGACGTGACTGTAATAGCGGATTGCTTCAGAATGTGGTTGAACAGCTTCAGGGCAGAAAAGAAAACCGGGGGTTACAGTGGGAGAGAAACTCACTGAGCTCTCTTCGGAAGGAAGAGGAAAACTTCTTCAAGGTGGGCATCCTTAGAAGAGACTTCGCAGTATGGTTTTCAGCGACTTGGAGATGCTGGAAGCCAGAGTCAATAAATGTGGACTGGAAAAGTACAGCAGGTCAGTCAGCATCCAAGGAGCAGGGAAATCAACATTTTGGCCCAAAACCCTTCGTTAGGACTGGGGAGGGGGAGGGGATCTCAGAAATAAACAGAGGGAGGGATGTGGCGCTGGGTGAGGATAGGTGGAATGGAGATAGGTGGATGCAGGTAGGGTTCGTCAGTGGGAAGGGTGGAGCACACAGTGAATAGGAAGATGAACAGGTTAGGGTGGAGAGATTTTGAAGCTGATGATGCAGGTAGGGGTTTATTGTGGTTGGTCAGTGGGAAGGGTGGAGCGTATAGGTGAGTCAAAAGATGGACAGGTTGGGGAAGGAGAGATTTTGAAGCTGGTGAAGTCAATATTGAGGCCACAAGGTGCAGGGCTGGATGAACACAGCAGGCCAAGCAGCATCATAGGAGCCTCTCTGCTCCTATGATGCTGCTTGCAGCCTCTCTGCTCCTATGATGCTGCTTGGAGCCTCTCTGCTCCTATG
>NC_063332.1:85487368-85580878 GCF_021869965.1 Rhincodon typus
TCCTATGATGCTGCTTGGAGCCTCTCTGCTCCTATGATGCTGCTTGGCCTGCTGTGTTCATCCAGCCCTGCACCTTGTTGTCTCGGATTCTCCAGCATCTGCAGTTCCTACTATCTCTGATTCAATATTGAGGCCATTTGGCTGTAAGATCCCAAGGAAAAATATCAGATGTTGTTCGTCCAGTTTACTTTTGGCCTCACTCTGACTGTGGAGGAGGCCAAGGATGGACGTGTCACCAGGGGAGTGGGAGAGGGAGTTAAAGTGCATGGCAATTGGAAGGTCGGGTTGGTTGGTGCATGCAGAGCACGGGTGCTGTGCGAACTGGTCCCCAAGTTTGCGTTTCTGTTTCCAGGTTCCATTGTAGTCAAAGTCATGACATCTAGCTAACAATGACCACAAGATGATGGAGCTTAAAATAAGACTTTCAAAAAGTACTGAGAATGATGGATTGGCATTCGTTACTTTGTGGAATAGGTTCAAAGAGTAAATTGAATATATTCAGGTATAATTAGGGGATTGCAGAACATATATATTCCATCAGACAGAAATGCTGAGGAGTAAACAGGAATCAATGTGAGCAACAAAGGGAAGTATGCAAAGAATAAAGGTTTAAAAAGGCCTTGTAAATTAAACATAAAGTACCGGTACAATTGAAAATAGGAATGGGAATTGGAAAAGGGTAAAACATGAATAACATTAGAATAAAGCATTAATGAGATCAGTATTGCAGTTAACACAATATATTAAAAATACTTGTAATCAATATATTTGGGGAAAACAATTGACAACATTAGGAACTTATAGGAAATAGTGACCCTTATATGATAGAATTGTCCATTAAGTTTGAAAAATATGCCAATCAATCTGAAATGAGAGCCCTAAATCTAACCCAGGACAGGTATGAGGAGGAAGTTGGTGGACTGGTAAAATGTATTACAAGACAGCAGGTAGACGGTGGCTTTAAATTATTAAAGGTTGGTTTTCAAAAAGCAAGAATGGGTAAATGGGATCTGATGAGTGGAGTCCTGCAGAGGTCTGCACCACAGCCTTTTGACAATTACATTAATGACTTAGATAAGGGGAGCAAAAGCATGGTAGCTGAATTTAAAGATGATGATAAGTAGGTCATATGTTGTGAAGAAGACCTAAAAAAGTTGCAGATTGATATATAGATCAGTTGAGTGAATGGGTATAATTAGAATTGGGGGTTTTATTGTCACATGTACTCAAGTACAGGGATACAACAGTAAAGTGAAAAGTGTACAAAGTTGCCATTCCCAGCATCACCTTAGATACAAAGGTAGCTAGGTACAAAATCTTAGCTACAAAGTAGAAAAGAAATAAAGTTAAATCTGGGAGATGGGGTTTAGTATGGGAAGACGTAAAGTTACCACTTTGGAAGGAAGAATAAAATAGTGGAGTATTACTAAAATGGAGAACGATTGCAGAATTCTGAGCTGCAAAGAAATTTAAGTGTTCTAGTGCATGAGTCACAAAAAGTCAGTATGCAGATGCAACATGTAATCAAGAAGGCTAATAGGTAGCTACTCTTTATTATAAGAGAAATTGAACATTAAAGTAAGGATGATATGCTTCATTTACATTGGGCATTGGTGAAACCACATCTTAGCATCCTGATTTAAGGAAGGAAATAAATGCATTGGAGATGATTCAGAGTGGTTTACTAACTTCATACCTGAAATAAATAAGTTGTCTTATGAGGATTGGTTTGATAGATTGAACTTGTATCCACTGGAGTTCAGAAGAGTGAGAGGTGACGACTGAAGTGTATGAGATCCTGAATGGTCTTGACAAGGTGGACGTTGAAAGGATGTTTCCTCTTGTGGTTAAGTCCAGAACTACAGGGCACTCTTTTAAAATTACAATTTGTCCTTTAAGGACAGAGTTGAGGATAGACTTGTTCTTTCAGAGGGTTTGTGACTCTGGAACTCTGCATCAGACAGCGATGGTGACAGGGTTATTGAATAATATTAGGACAGAAGAATCAAAGCCTCTCTCATACATAATTTTTGTTTGAAGGTGAAGAAATTGCACTACATACAAAAACAGCTATAAAGAAGTGATTTTTGACTAAGAGTACCATAAGAGAGCAAGGCAGCTAATCAAGATGGGCTATCAAACATAATATTAAAGGACATGACATGTCATGATTGATATTCCAAGAAACTGATTGCAAAGAGGGAATTGTGGAATTAATTCGTAAAAGGAAAAGGGGCTACATGCACATTCTGCAAAAATAAGCACAGGGATCATCACACACTATTCACCTAAATCCATTGATTGTACCAGTAGCAGGATACCAATTTCATGCTGCCTGCCCATTTCAACGATTTCTGGAGAAATGTTTTAATAAACCTATTTAGAGATGCTATTACACACTTATCAAGCAGGGAGGACATGAACCGGATCCAAACTACACTACATGCAATGTTTATGGACAATTGGCAGGGTCAATATCATGAGTGTCTGGCATCACTTGCAATGGATAACTCACTTCCTGACTTGCCAATACCATCTACAAGGCACAAGTCAGGAGTGTGATGGAATACTCCCCACTTGCCTGGATGTGTGGAGGTTATACAATACCCTGAAAGCTTGATACCATCCAGGACAAAGCAGCTGCTTGATTGACATTGTGTCTACAAATATCCATTCCCTCCACCACTGATGCTCAGTAGCAGCAGTGTATACTATCTATATATGCACTTCAGAAATTCACCAACACTCGTTAGTCAGCACCTTCCAAACCAATGACCACTTCAGAAAGAAAGATAAGGAGATACATGGGAACACCACCACCACCTGCAAATTCCCCTCCACTCACCATCCTGACTTGGAAATATATCATCATTCCCTCAGTGTTATTGGTTCAAAATCCTGGAATTTCCTCCCTAACAGGATTGTGGGCTGACCTACAACACATGGACTGCAGCGGTTTAAAAAGGCAGCTCACCACCACCTTCTCAAGGGCAATTAGGCATGGGCAATAAATGCTTGCCCAGCCAGCAACATCCACATCCCATGAACAAATGAAAGATGCTTTAACACTCACCGAGACAAGATTTGATCTGACTTCTGCACGGTACTGTTTCTTTAATGCTTTTACAGTGTCACATTGTTTCCTATTTTTTCAAAAATATAATGGCCATATAACTAGTGCTTATAGTGCCAGACCTGTGGAAGTCCTGAAGAAAAATACTGGTGATCAGAAGCATTCCAATCACAAACTGGTATTAAATGCAGTTGGGGTGATTAGAGAGCAAAAATGAGATTACACATGGAGGCTAAGAGCATGGCTCAATATCAAGTTAAAACCCTTCAACTGTCTTCACCAAGTAAGAAGATGCAGGACAGAATCTCATCATATATTGGGAGCAAGAAATGAGGTGGGTGGGTTACATAATTGAGCAGGAGGCAGAATATCAGCTTTTCAATGAGAATTAAAGTGATACTAAATTGGGGGTGGATTAACGTCGGTTCATACAACCTGAAAACAAAAAATGCTGGAACTCACAGTGGGTCAGGCAGCATCCATTGAAAGAGAGCAAGCTAGCATTTCGACTCGAGACGACTCTTCATCAGAGCATTCTGTGAGATATTGTATTATGATTCTCTTTACTAACTCACTTAAAAATGCTCTATCAGAGATAGTAGGAACTGCAGATGCTGGAGAACCCGGAGATAACAAGGTGTAGGGCTGGATGAACACAGCAGGCCAAGCAGCATCATAGGAGCAGAAAGGCTGACGCTTCGGGCCTAGTAGGGTCTAGGCCCGAAACGCCCGAAACGTCAGCCTTTCTGCTCCAAAAATGCTCTATGTTTACTATACTGCATTTCCATTCATTCATTCATAAAACTGAATTTTTGTAGTACATTTTACTCTTACAAGGTAAACTAAATTAAACATCCCTTCCTAGGCTGTCAACCCATTACTGTTTCTTTACATGTTTCAATTCTTATTGGCTCCATGCTGCAAGCAGTGTTTACACCTGTTTCTGTATCAAAGGCTACCCCTGAATAAATGTTAATGCTGTAACCTACTCAGAACCATGCCATCCCTGCCATCGTGTCTCCATAATCACTTGGAATGAAGGAAAGATTTTAAAATTAATTAGCCCTTAGTAACCATCTCTCAGTACCTGAATAGGCTGCAGGACATTTAACAGTTTCCTCCACCATCATGTCCCTAAAATCTGCTGCTTTTTATCATTTTGAAATTTCCTTATACACTACCTAATTCTATAACACTGTATTATCTATTAATAACCTTTATTTAGGACAACCACCTTGTACTAATATACAGATTTATACCTTTTAAATACATATTAAATAGAGCCGCTACCCTCCTTAAGAAACTTATTATCAAAACAGCACTTCCATGAAACTGCGTGAATGCATGCGTAGGAACTATTAAAAACCAGCAATAGTTGATGACATTTCACATTCCAGCTGTGGGAGATTAGTTTAATATCCTCTATACTTTAGTACACATATAATTTCTCACTTATTTAGGTCATATAGGTCTAGTATTTTTATTAACCTTGCTAACTTTAAAGACAAAAGGACTAACACCTCTTAATTATGCAAACTCAGACTGGACAGACATTCTAATCCCATCAGGAGTAACAGCCAGCATTTAGCAAGTGCTTAAACAATCTTCTGCTTCCCAGGACAGATGTCACGCAAACTTGTGTATAATAGATACAACTATATGACACCATAGTGCTAAAATTTTAATGTATGTAAAAGCTGTGTATGAAAGAGGCTACCGTAAAACTGTACTTTGGATTTCATCGCCACCTCAAACTGTGCTACTGCGGATGCTCAATAAAGAAGCTATTTTCGTCACTCACCGATCTCAGTCGTTATTGAACATGATCCCACAACATGGTGTAGTTGGCAAGATTGCTGGGGTCACCTTCGAAACTGACCAGTCACTGAAGTACTCCAAAAGTAAGGGACTTCCTTCTTAAAGTTGTGACCTAGTCCCTGAATGTGATCCCAAACCTCTCCTGAGTTGGCCATTTTTGAATCCCCTTGCGCCCAGACCTCGAGTGCTCCAAGTTGGCTGAAATTGCCCATGGCAAGAAATTTCCCACAGTGTGAATATTTGGGTGACTATGAGTGACCCCAGTAAGCTGCCTACAACCTTCAAAGACAGGCTGGCCCCTCCTGACATAACCGAGGAAGAAGTGCTGTGGCAGTTACAAAATTACATTGAAGTACAGTTCTCGTTAGGGAAAAACCTAACCAAAATCTGGCAGAAATACAATATTCCCAAAGGACAGTGGACCCTAGACAACATGAAACGGGTCAGGAGAGAAACAACCTGACAGATAAGGGCAGAACTAAATGTTCCCCTGCTTTAATGGGACAAATTCGCCAAAGGAATGAAGTCATGTCTCGATCAGCCCATTATTGTGAATTAAACCATCTTTAATAGCAATTAAAAGCAGTGCATGAACAGCTGCAAAAGGAAAGATCAAAGCGGGGATAAAGCTGAACTTAAAAATCAGGAGCTTGAGAAAGAAAACAAGAAACAAGGACGAGATAACAGTCCTGTCAGTTTCTTCCCTGGTTTCCAAGCCCATACAGAATTTGTATCCAACTACCAGCTACATCCAGGAAGTGGTTCAGCAAAACAAAGCTATCGCCCTTCGGAAATGGAGGGACGAAAGTGATGGGTCCTCTAGTTGTGAAAACAATGAGACTTGTATATCCCCAGCACCATTTTTACAACCCCTTAAAACCAAGAAGGTAAAAATAGAGAAAGTGGTAAGGCAAAGATTACAAGATGGCACTAAGGTGGACATTCTGGTAAAATGGATCGAGAAACACACTATGCATGAATCTATGACCCCTGAGAATATAGACAAGTGGTCTTAAGAAATGCTTCACCCAAAGAAACAGCCAATGAAGTTATGGGAAAGCCTAGACCAGTTTAGGGGAATATATATACTCCATCCATGGGGCGGGGTACAGATTCTGAATGTCATTGTCACTAAAACAGAAGAATGCCTTCTCCTTGAGGCATTCAAAGGTGCCTTTGGAGAGCATGAGCAGGAACTGCAAGCTGGCTGGACAGCAGCAAGATATTGATTACAGGGGTATAGTCCGCCTAAGACCGACTGGACGAAAGTCACGGCTTGCTGGGGGCTACAGGGAAGGTTCCAGAATATGAGGAAAAGTTTAGGATGACCTGGAAAGAGTATGCAGGAATCCCAAATGTGTAGGACAATAGGGATTTTAAAGGTTGTGATTATGGCCTGCTGAAGTCTGCTTTTGCGGCCAGACTTAAACCTGAGCTTACTAAAATGCTGAAGTTCCCAAACCAGGCTGAGACTATACAGGGACTAATTATTATGATCTGGTGAACCGAGCCCATTGGTTCAACCAAGATATGGGTGCCAAATTGCGAGCCCTACAGACAGAAAAAATGAGACAGACCCCCAGTAACCCCGGAAAGACCCAGGACAAACGCTCAGGGAAGTGTTATGTCTGTGGGAAGGAAGGCCAATGGGCCAGAAGGCACTGGCAAAGGGAAAAAGGGCGAAGTCACCCAATAAGCAAGAAGGAAGAGGAGACCCCAAAAACCAGAAGTAAGACTGATCTCCTAGAGCAGTTTAAAAAGCTAACCACCCAGCAGCAGCATGAGCTGCTGATGATAAAAAACTGACAGAGCCCACCCCGTGCCCCTCTAGCCTCCTACAGTCTTTATGCCAGCAGAGGGGAGACGGACTGTATGTGACCATGAGGCCAGGCAACATGGTCATTGAGTGCCTTTTGGATACAGGAGCAGGGTTGACATGCCTACCCCAGAAGAATGTGACCAAACTCCTGCTAGACGGGATAGTGAAAACAGGTTACGGAGCAGGAGCTGACAAGATCAAAATTAAAAGGACCAAACCCATGTATATTGCATTCCATCCCCATGAGTTAGTAACTTTTATATGGGTAGGACCTGTAGCCGAGCTGCTCCTCGGAATGGATATCCTCACCCAACTAAATTCGTCTTTACATTTCAATGATGGACAAACAACATGGTCCATCAGAACCCTACAAAGGGAAGAATTAAAAGACCAGCCCATCTGGGCTGAAGACAAGAATGACCACAGGTTACTGCAAATGGAACCCATGACTTTTACAGGAACACCTCCATCTTGCACTAAACAGTACCTTGTCAGCCTGACGTCTACTGCAGGAATCCTCTTGATAATTCAGGAGGTTAGAGGAAAAAGGGATTTTGGTAAAAACCCACAGCACCTCTAACAGCCTGGTGTGGCCCATACAAAAGGTGAGGGGGGAATGGAGATTAACTATAGATTAAAGGAAAGCCAACCAATGCATCGATCAAAAGGTCCCACTAGTAGCTGACGTCTGTACTATATTCAGTTCCTTAACGCCAGACCACAAGTGGTTCTCAGTCATAGATATGGCTAACGGCTTCTGGTTAGCACCCCTAGCACCTGAAGTACAGTTGTAGTTTGCCTTTACTGTACAAAAAATACACATGGGCCAGATTCCCACAGGGATTCCATGACATCCTGACCATATGGCCTTACAAAACCACCTCAGTGAAATGTCGCCAACTGTGTCAGTTATCATTCAGTAGGTGAATGATATACTGATAGCTTCAGAAATGGAAAAGCAACATGAGATAGACCTTAAGACCCTCCTAAACCACCTGCAATTGAAAGGTCATAAGACCAGTATTAAAAATTCTTAGGTTGCCCAGGAAGAGGTAGTCTTTCGAGGACAGAAAATCTCCCACGAGAAAAGGGGGATCACCCAAAGTTGGACTGCAGCCATAGAGGCTGCCGAACAGCCTACAGCAATTCGAGAACTGAGGGCATTTCTGGATCTGTGTAACTTTAACCGGTGCTGGGTTAATTTGTATACCCAACTAGCCCAGCCCCTGGCAGACATCCTGAAGGGGAAACAGGTCTCGAAAGAACAAATTGCACTGACAAAGGAACAGGAAGAAGACTTCCAGAACCTAAAGAGAGCACTTTGTTCCGCACCAGCATTGGGGATCCCCAGTAACGAAAAACCCTTTACATTATTTGTCCACAAGAAGGAGGGCTATATGACACTGGTGCTGGCCCAGGAACGCGGGGACAAGTTGAGACCTGTTTGGGTATTACTCACGGAAATTAGACTGTATAGCCCTCGGATGGGGAAGCTGTTGGAGAGTGGTGCAAGCTACGTACATGGTGGTGGAAGTTACTGCGGGTCTGGTGTTGGATCAGAGATTAATAGTTAAATGCCCGCATGCCATACATACTTTGCTCTCTATGAACAGAGTATCCCAGGTAAATGCTGCCTGGTGGACCCGATAGACAGCAGCCCAAGAAGCCGCTAATCTACAAATAGTTCGTGCGAGTCCAATCAATCCAGCCACACTATTACCAGCGCCTGCAGAAGGGGAAGGAGATGACTATGATTGTGCTGGAATCCTGCGGGAATTGGAGGACAATACCAAACAATGAATGAGGCCTTGCAAAACACAGACCTCACCAACACCGATTGATCCTCCTTTGTGGAAAATGGTATAAGGAAAGCCAGGTGGGCTGTCACGACACTCCACATAGTCACGACATCAGGAAGCCCAACCCCCGGAGCATCGACACAGCAAGCAGGATTACAGGCTCAGACTGAAGTCTTTAGAATAGCAGAGGATCAGTCTGCTGACATTTACACGGACTCCTGCTATGCTTTTGGAGTTGCACACGACTTTGGCCATCTATGGAAACAGCATGGATTCTTAACAGCTGCAGGTACCCCCATCAGAAATGGGAGAGAAGTCAAAGACTTGCTGGGGGCTCTCCAGCTGCCCAAAGAAGTGGCCGTATTAAAGTGCAAAACCAACACTAAAGATGACATCATGGAAGCCCAGGGTAATGCCCTGGCAGATCAGGCCGCCTCCAATCAGTCCTGCTGAGTCCATTTGAAACAGTGACAGGCAGGCCAATGTCCCTACCTGGGACAACAGACCCATGGAGGGCCAACTGTCATTTTATAAGTGAAGCCCTATTTTGTCTTACTGCCCAGCACTAACAGATGCTGTAAGTTCTGCCTCCTCACAGATATTGGCTGCCTGGAAAGAGCCGCCAGAAGGAGGTCATGACATTGTACCAGACAAGTGGGCTCTTGTGATAAAGATCCATAAGGAACCCTTAGGTGTGAAATGGGAAGGACCATACCAGATGCTGCTGATCACCCAGTTGGCTGTCAAGGTCCAAGGAAAGAAGGCCTGGATTCACACCTCCCACATCAAACAGGCATCCTAAAATATAGCAGAACGAGATACTGACTGATCAGAGTGGTGTCTGGGGTCATTTTTTCAATTATGGTTATTTCCAGTTTTTGTACTATTGGGATATTCAGAGTTACATGTAAATACTTATCTCTATATGTCTTATACCTATGCCAAAGCTTCTAATCTGTCCAAGTGTTAGATGTGTTCCCATGTTCCCACTCACTCTGAAGGGGGAACCCCATTCTACCCTATTCCCTTTACTGAATCTGAAATGGTAGAATGGTATATTTATTAAAATTTTACATCCCACCCTTCCCCAGGCCCTGGGATGTTTGCTAATGTACATATCTCATAGGGAGGGGAAACACAGCTCTTTTATCAACATGAAAGGGAGTATTGAAGCCTGGGGGTCTGTGTGCCACCCCCTGACCCGCTTCTCTGGGTGGTACCAGCCTAGCCATGATCATACCCATAATCTTCGATTCCTGACCCTCACTAATACCTCAAATCGGGGAAGACCATTCGGGTCCGTATGTCTTGTCAATTCCTCCAAAGGAGGGGTGGGGGGAGACAAGAGATGGGACACAGCAATTGCTCTCAGTATTTCAATGTCATAGCCTCATCAAGTCTGTTCACCGATTTTGTTAAGGGTACAAGTGGAGGCACCTACTCCATGCAATGGTATTTTATATATATGGTATTATGGTATTATATATATGGAATACAATGTAAATAAATGTGAAGTCATACATTTTGGTAGGAGTAATAGTAAAAAGGATTATTACTTGAATGGTAAAAAGTTGCAGCATGCTGCTGCGCAGAGGGACCTGGGTGTCCTTGTGCACGAATCACAGAAGGTAGGTCTGCAGGTACAACAAGTAATTAGGAAGGCAAATGGAATTTTGTCCTTCATTGCTAAAGGGATTGAAATAAAAAGCAGAGAGGTTATGTTGCAGCTGTACAAGGTGCTGGTGAGGCCACACCTGGAGTACTGTGTGCAGTTTTGGTCTCCTTACTTGAGAAAGGATGTATTGGCACTGGAGGGGGTGCAAAGGAGGTTCACTGGGTTGATTCTGGAGTTGAGGGGGTTGGCTTATGAGGAGAGACTGAGTAGATTGGGATTATATTCATTGGAATTCAGAAGATTGAGGGGGGATCTTATAGAAACATACAAAATTATGAAGGGAATAGATAAGATAGAAGTAGAGAGGATGTTTCCACTGGCAGGTGAAGCTAGGACAAGAAGGCATAGCCTCAAGATTAGAGGGACCAGATTTAGGACTGATTTGAGAAGGAATTTCTTCACCCAGAGGGTTGTTAATCTATGGAATTCCTTGCCCAGTGAAGTAGTTGACGCTACTTCAATAAATGTTTCTAAAAAAAAGGTTTTTTTTTGAACAATAAAGGAATTAAGGGATACGGTGAGAACGTGGGTAAGTGGATCTGAGTCCACAAAAGGATCAGCCATGATCTTATTGAATGGCGGAGCAGGCTCGAAGGGCCAGATGGCCTACTCCTGCTCCTAGTTCTTATGTTCTTATGTTCTTATGTTATCACCTACTTCACCACCTATAATGGCACTTATATTATCTGTGGCCATACAGCATACCCGTGGCTCCCAACTGCTGGTGAGGTTCGTACTACCTCGGGTATGTAGTCCCACACAAATATCCCTCCAACAAACCACCTAGCTGGAGACACAAGGGAGCCATCTCTGAAACCCAGCATTTCTTTGCTGTTGCATTTCTCTTCTATGGTACATCCAAACAGGCCAGAGAAATTATAACTCTAACTTCGGTTCTGGAAAAGGTGGGAAATGATTTATTCTGCTAAGGACGGAGAATGTATGATGAAATAGTCGCTATTTGCATGGTAGAACCAAGTGGCCCTTGATTTTGTTTTAGCCGAGAGACGGGGCACCTGTGCCCTTATTGGCTCTGACTGTTGCACCTATATCCCCGATAACTCTGAAAGTATTACTAATCTGACTGACCATATTAGGAAGGAGGTCAAAAAATTCTGACAACCTCCTCCTGCTACCCTGTGGAGTTGGGCTACAGGATGGCTCGGATCCTTTGGGACCTCCATTGTACAGGGACTCATGATGTTTATTATTGTTATTCGAGCTGTGTATGTTGTTTTCTCTTTTATAAACTGCAGCAGTCAACAAGCTATTAAAAGTATGAACCATTCCCAACTATGAACCATGTCTCCTGAAGCCCCTACAACATCTAAAAGACCCAAGTGGTACATCTGAGTTATGATAAGAATTGAGTGATTCTCTTCGAAGGGTCTTAGTAGAATCAAAAGGGTGGACTGTGAGATATTGTATTATGATTCTCTTTACTAACTCACTTAAAAACGCTCTATGTTTACTATACTGCGTTTCCATTCATTCATTCATAAAACTGCATTTTTACAGTACATTTTACTCTAACAAGATAAACTAAATTAAACATCCCTTCCTAGGCTGCCAACCCATTACTGTTTCTTTATACCTTTCAATTCTTATCAGACCCATGCTGCAAGCAGTGTTTAGACCGGGGGTATCAAAGGCTACCCCTAAATAAGTATTAATGCTGTAACCTACTCAGAACCATGCCAGCCCTGCCATCATGTCTCCATAACTCACTTGGAATGATGGAAAGATTATAATATTAATTAGCCCTTAGTAACCGTCTCTCGGGACCTGAATAGGCTGCAGGACATCAAACAGCTTCCCCCATCCTCATGTCCCTAGAGTCTGCTTCTTTTTATCTCTGAAATTTCCTTATACACTACCTAATTCTATAACACAGTGCTACCTATTTCTAACTTTTATTTAGGACTACTGTCTTGTACTAACATATGGATTTATACCTTTTAAATACATATTAAACAGGGCCGCTACCCTCTTTAAGAAACTTATTTTCAAAACAGCACTTCTGCGAAACTGCGTGAATGAATGTGTAGGAACTGTCAAAAAACAGCAATAGTAGATGAAATCTCACAATCCAGCTGCAGGAGATCAGTTTAATATCCTCTATACTTTTAGTTAGTACACGTATAATTTCTCACTTACTTAGGTCATATAGGTCTAGTATTTTTACTAACATTACTAACTTTAAAGACAAACGGTCTAACACCTCTTAATTATGCAAACTCAAACCGGACAGACATTCTAATCCCATCAGGAGTAAAAGCCAGTATTTAGCAAGTACTTAAACAATCTCCTGCTTCCCCAGGACAGATGTCACGCAAACCTGTGTATAACAGATACAACTATGTGACATTACAGGGCTAAAATTTTAATGTATGCATAAAAGACGCCACTGTAAAACTGTAGTTTGGATTTCATTGCTGCCTTGAACAGTGCCACTGCAGATGCTCAATAAAAAGGCTATTTTTGCCACTCACCAATCTCAGTCATCGTTGAACACGATCCCACAATTCCATCATCTGCAGGAATTTGGTCCTCCCTTTAAAAAAAGTGAACTGTCCCAATCTCAGAATTCTCGATCCTATTCCCACATTTTCTGATTTTCACCAGGGCCTTTCAAGGTTCCAGGCTGGTTCAGGATGGTCACTCCCAACTTTTTGGTACGTTATGGAGATAGGCCATTTTCATAGCGTTAAGCAACTTTTATGGTTCATGGCACAACAGAAGTGTGGTGAACTATTGTCCATGAGGGAACCTTTTGAAACCCTCTTGACATGCCTCTCCCTTGCTAACTTTTGCAACATTCCTGACCCCCATAGTCCCTCATGCCAAGTTTTGCCCATCCTCCCCATCATACATAGTCCCTCATGCGTAGGTATTCAGGGACACAGATATTTCAAGAGAGTAAGGGTTTAATTAATGATTTTTTACAAACATTATAAAAACACATTCAGCTTTCACTATAAGGTGTATTGTCTAAGGTTTTGGAGTAGATCTGTATCTTAGGTTGTGGGTGTTGAGGTTGGTTGGCTCGCCGAGCTGGTTTGTTGTTCCGCAGATGTTTCGTTACCGTGCTTGGTAACATCCTCAGTGCAGCCTCTGATGAAGCGTCGAATCCATCGCAATGGACCCCAGAGTTTAAAAACCAGGCGGGGAAACACACTGACGCTTCATCAGAGACTGCACTGAGGATGTTACCAAGCACGGTAATGAAACGTCTGCTGAACAACAAACCAGCTTAGCGAACCAACCAACCTCAACACCCACAACCCGAGCCACAGATCTACTCCAAGGTGTATTGTTTCTAAAAAAAAAGTGAATTGCCATGGAAGCCCATACCATGGGTGTGAGGATGAGAAGTGAGGGTTGGAAGGTCTTTTTGTCTTTATTCTTACTGGGGTGAGATCTCTCAGCCCTTGAGATGGCTTTTAAAACAGCTAGCCTCAGCACCTATGACTGTTTCCAATATCTTTCCTGGGAATGTTGGTTCAACTTCAGCTGGCATTTAACACCCAGCAATGAAGATCCCAACTCTGCAGGCACTTTCTCTTGAGGTGAATGGGCCAAGATGGGAAATTACCTGACTCCTGTTAACTGACTTGTGGATGAAAATCGGGCCAATCCAGTCTATATGAAGATTAAAGTTCTCCTATTATTATTATTATTCAATTATTATTACCTGGTCTTAGCTACAAAGCCCATTTATTTCTTGGATATTGCTTTGTTCAATAGTTTAACTGCTGTTAAGGATCTTATAACCATCTCCTACCAAAGTTTTCTGACCCTCTTTTATTCCTAATCTTCACCAATACGATTGTACTTTTTGATCTTCTTAAACTTCTGCCATGTTTGATTATCAGGGCTAATCCTCCGCTATTTCCATTTTCTTTGATGCTTATAGTTCCTGTATCTTGATGGGTAATGGGTGATGGAATCAACATGTATTGGGTTAGCTGGCATGAGTGGTCTGTATACAAGTGAAGGAGATAAAACAGTTCAGTTTTCCAGAAGGCAAAGTCTCAGATAACTTCTGCTGCAAGGAATCTGATGAGGACATTGAGGAAATGGAATACAGAAAAACTCTGATAATGTATACAAAGATGCTTGGTACATTGGTAGCCTGTTGGTCACCTTGCTTTCATTGTCAAGAAGCATGGAGGAGTCCATCTATAACTTGAGTGGTGGTTCACAATGCAGGAAATGTCTTGCAAACATAAATTCACAGACAGTGACCAGCTTTGATGCCATGTACCGTCTTGCAGCAATAATAACATATTCTCAGGGCCAGACTCTAGGACTCGTCTTCTCTAGACACCTAGTACCTTTTCTGGGTTTGCATAATGCCTCTTCTTGAGACATTCTTTCTCTCTGTCCTTCCTCTAATGCATCTTCTGTACTCATGCCTTCAATATGTCAACAAGAAACTACTTCCTCTTTCCTCTTGCTCCCTTCGGTGTTCTTCTCTTGTAGTAATTTTGTCTAGTCAGAAACAACATGTTATTCTATTTGGTATTGAATATTGTTTTAAATTTTTTATTTTTTTTCCTACTGGCAGAGAACAGTTTCACCACAGTCCTTTAAAAGGTTGAAATTCTGCCACCATGATAACAGGGAGCAGTTAGATAGTGAAAAGGAGACAACCTATGGATGCTGATATCTTGGAATTCAAGTAACACGAGCAAATTTTGATTATGTTTTATAATTTCAATCCCACATGTAATCAACTACTAAATCCCCTTTCACCCACTAACCCTAGTACAGGGATTCAAACATCTTCACAGAGAATATCAGGTCTTTGAATTCAAACCTGTGCATGTGTTGTAATATATAAATGCAAACTCGTTTAACAGTGCCTCAAAGCTCATTTAACATCTTGTATTTTGTTGGTTCTCAGGAAAATGTGAGTGAAATAATTGATCCTATTAATCCTTTCTCCTGAAAACTATCGTGTTTGTGATAGAAGAAAATAATGTAATTGCTGGATTTAGGTCACATTAATTTGAAAGCAGGTTGAGTCATCTGGGATTATTTTTAAAGAGGGTTAGCGTTCTGGCTTTTAAAGGCTAAATGGAGTGAGTGCCACGGAACTCCCAACAAACAGAATATCTGCCTCAAACCACATTTGGTAGATTCAGATAAATTTGAACGCTGACCCAATTTGAAATCTTGTTCTTAATGAAAAATAGCATTGTGCATGTGCATTAAGAGAAAAAAATGCTACTTTTGATCATTCTGAAACTGTGCTGCATCATTGAAAAGGTTCCCAAAAATTATAAGTGATCACCTCCACCCCACGACCCTCCCTATTTTCTGCACATGAACTGACACTTTCCCAGCTACCATCAGTTCTGAGGAAGGGTCACCGGACCAGAAATGTTAACTCTGATTTTTTCCTCACAGATGCTGTCAGACCTGCTGAGCTTTTCCAGGATGGTATATAACTTGAAGAGGTACTTGCAAAAGATGATGTTCCCATGTATCTGCTCTCCTTGTCTTCTTTGCTGGTAGAGGTTGCGGGTTTGGAAGACACTGTCGAAGGAGTCTTGGTGAGTTCTTGCAAAGCACCTTGCAGATGGTATACAATAGTGACCGTGTGTCAGCGGTGCAGGGAGTAAATGCTGAAGATGGTGGATGGGATGTCAATCAGACCAGCTCCTGGATGGTGTCAAGTTTCTTGATTGTTAGTGAGTTGCACTCATCCAGACAAGTGGAGATTATTTCATCATACTCCTGATTTGTATTTTGTACATGGTAGACATGCAATGGAGGCGAATTACATACTACATAATTCCGAGGTTCTGACCTGCTTTTGGAGCCGCAGTATTTAAATGGTTAATCCAATTAAATTTCAGTTGTTTCAGCGGCGGAAGTCCAGGAGAAAGCGCGAGGGCAGCCTGGGAAGGTAAGCTTTTCGATTATAAAAGTCTTATCTCGCATGACTGCAGCCTTTCAGTTGTTTCAGCGGTGGGGTGGTCACCTAGACGCCAAATCCTCTGGGAGCGGGTTGGAAGGCAAAGCCGGAGTCTGTTTGAGTATATAACGGAATAAACTTACTGGTGCAGAGAACGCTGCGAAACTAAAAAAAAACTAATTAACTTTAAATAATTAACTAAGTAGAGATGGCAGGCCAGGTGATGTGTTGTAGCTGTATGATGTGGGAGCTAGCTGATCCCATTGAGAACGGCAGTGACCACATCTGCAGCAAGTGTTGGCTGCTTGAGGATCTCCGGCTCAAAATTGATGAGCTGGAATCCGAACATCTGGGAGGGGGAGAAATACCTGGATGCTGTGTTCCAGGAGGCAGTCACACCTGGTAGATTAACTAATGTTAATTCGATTGGCGGGCAGGGACAGCAGTGTGTGACTGCGAGTGAGGCAGGTAGAGGGACCCTGCAGACAGGAACACAGGAGCCGCAGCCTTTGACATTGTCCCACAGGTATGAGGCACTTGCTCCCTGCGTGGATGAGGAAAAGGGCTGCAGGAAGGATGAGTCAACTGACCATGGCACCATGGTCCAGGAAGCCATTCAAGGCGGGGGAGCAAAAAGACAGATTGCAGTTGTAGGGGATTCCATCATCAGGGGATTAGACAGTACCCTTTGCGAGCAGGATAGAGAATCCCGCATGGTGTGTTGCCTGCCCGGTGCCAGAGTGCAAGACATCTCTGACCGGCTTGAGAGGATACTAGAGAGGGAGGGGGAGGATCTGGTTGTTGTGGTCCACATAGGTAACAACAACATAGGCAGGACTAGGAAAAAAGACCTATTTTGGGATTATGAAAAGCTAGGAACAAAATTAAAATACAGGTCTTCAAGGGTCATAATCTCTGGATTGCTACCCGAGCCACGTGCAAATTGGCATAGGGAGGCGAGGATCAGGGAAGTAAACACGTGGCTAAAAGAGTGGTGTGGGAAAGAGGGTTTCCTTTTCATGGGGCACTGGCATCAGTTCTGGGACAGGAGGGATCTATACCGCTGGGATGGACTCCACCTGAACAGGGCCGGGTCCAGTGTTCTGGCGAAAAGGGTAAATAGGGTGGTTAATAGGACTTTAAACTAGTAAGTAGGGGGGAAGGAAGAAGTGAGTGTAGAGGGAGAATAATGCATGTAAGGCAAAGCAGCAGGTTAGCAGGTGACGAGGAAGCTTCAACTCCATTGAAAATTAGGAAAAAAGTTAAAGGGAAGGAGAACTCAAGAGCTGTTAGTAATGGAGGTAATAGGACCCAAAAAGAAGGTGCAAAAACTGGCATAAAGGCACTTTATCTGAATGCTTGGAGCATTCGAAACAAGGTGGATGAGTTGACGGTGCAAATCATGGCAAATGGGTATGATTTAGTGGCCATTACAGAGACATGGTTACAGGATGGTCATGACTGGGAGTTAAATATCCAGGGGTATCAAACTGTTCGGAAGGACAGACAGGAAGGTAAGGGAGGTGGTGTTGCTCTGATTTTTAAGGATGATATCAGGGGGGTAGTGAGAGATTATATAGGTTCTGCTGAACACGTTGAGATCATTTGGGTGGAAATTAGGAATAGCAGGGAGAAGAAGTCACTGATAGGTGTGGTATACAGGCCACCAAATAATGACATCGTGTTGGGGCGGGCAATAAACATAGAAATAGCTAATGCATGTAAAAACGGTACAGCAATTATCATGGGGGATTTTCATCTACATATCCATTGGTCAAACCAGGTCGGTCATGGCAGCCTTGAGGAGGGGTTCATACAATGCATCCGTGATAATTTCCTTGAACAATATGTAATGGAGCCTACGAGGGAGCAAGCTATCCTAGATCTAGTCCTGTGTTATGAGACAGGAATAATTAATGATCTCACAGTTAGGGATCCTCTCGGAAGGAGCGATCACAGTATGGTCAAATTTAAAATACAGATGGAGCGTGAGAAGGTTAAATCCAGTACCTATGTCCTGTGCTTAAACAAAGGAGACTATGAAGGAATGAGGGAGGAGTTAGCTAAGGTAGAATGGGAGCAAAAACTTTATGGTGGGTCAATTGAGGAACAGTGGAGGACTTTCAAAACGATTTTTCACAGTGCTCAGCAGAAGTATATTCCAGTGATAAGGAAGAACTGTAGGAAAAGAGACGGCCAGCCATGGATGTCTAAGGAAATAAAGGAAAGTATCAGATTGAAAAAAAAACACATACAAAAAAGCAAAGATTAGTGGGAAACTAGTAGACTGGGAAATTTTTAAAGGCCAACAGAAAGCCACAAAAAAAGTTATAAAGAAAAGTAAGATAGATTATGAGAGTAAACTAGCTCAGAATATAAAAACAGGCAGCAAAAGTTTCTATAAATAAGTAAATCGTAAAGAAGTGGCGAAGGTAAACATTGGTCCTTTGGAGGATGAGAAGGCCAATTTAATAACTGGGAATGAGGAAATAGCTGAGACATTAAACAGTTATTTCGTGTTGGTCTTCACAGTGGAAGACACAAATGCCGAAAACTAATGGCAAGAAGGTTATAGCAGGTGAGGACCTAGAAACTATCATTATCACTAAGGAGGCAGTGCTGGGCAAGCTAATGGGGCTAAAGGTAGATAAGTCTCCTGGCCCTGATGAAATGCATCCCAGGGTACTAAAAGAGGTGATGGGGGAAATAGCAAATGCACTAGTAATTATTTACCAAAATTCACTGGACTCTGGGGTGGTTCCCGCAGATTGGAAAACAGCCAATGTGACGCCACTGTTTAAAAAAGGAAGTACACAAAAAGCAGGTAACTATAGGCCAGTTAGCTTAACTTCGGTAGTGGGGAAAATGCTTAAATCTATCATTAAGGAAGAAAAAGCAAGACATCTGGATATAAATTGTCCCATTGGGAACACTCAGCATGGGTTCATGAAGGGTAGGTCATGTTTAACTAACTTGGTAGAATTCTTTGAGGACATTACTTGCATGGTGGACAATGGGGAACCTGTGGATGTGGTGTATCTGGATTTCCAGAAGGTATTTGACAAGGTGCCACACCAAAGGCTGCTACATAAGATAAAGTTGCACGGTATTACAGGTAATGTATTGGCACGGATAGAGGATTGGTTGACCAGTCGAAAGCAAAGAGTAGGGGTAAATGGGTGTTTTTCTGGTTGGCGGTCAGTGGCTAGTGGTGTGCCTCAGGGATCAGTGTTCGGACCGCAATTGTTTACAATTTACATAAATGATTTGGAGTTGGGGACTAAGTGTGGTTTTGTCAAAATTTGCAGATGACACTAAGGTGAGTGGTAGAGCAAAGTGTGCAGAAGACACTGAAAGTCTGCAAAGGGATATAGATAGTCTAAGTGAGTGGGCAAAGGTCTGAGACTGAGTAGACTGGGATTATACTCATTGGAATTCAGAAGAATGAGGGGAGATCTTTTAGAAACATATAAGATTATGAAGGGAATAGATAAGGTGGAGGCAGGGAGGTTGTTTCCGCTTGCAGATGAAACTAGGACTAGAGGGCATCACCTCAAAATAAAGGGAAGCAGATGTAGGACTGAGGTGAGGAAGAACTTCTTCACCCAAAGGGTTGTGAATCTGTGGAATTCCCTGCCCAGTGAAGCGGTTGAAGCTACCTTGCTGAATGTTTTTAAGGCAAGGCTAGATAAATTTTTGAACAGTAAAGGAATTAAGGGTTATGGTGAGTGGGCGGGTAAGTGGAGCTGAGTCTCAAAAAGATCAGCCATGATCTTATTAAATGGCGGGACAGGCTCGAGGGGCCGGATGGCCTATTCCTGCTCCTAGTTCTTATGTAAATTTCAGTTTATCAGTAATGGTTAATGTAAATAGTGGGGATTCATCAATAATCATCATCATCATCCATTAGAGATGGTCACTGCCTAGCACTTGTGTGGTGTGAATGCTATTTGCCCAAGATGAATCTTGTCCAGGTCTTGCTGCATATGGACACATATTGTTTCAGTATTTGAGGGGATACTGTTTTAAAAACCAAGGATTGTGGAAGGGTTTTCTGCACATTTTGAAAAAAGCTACTGGCACTTGTTGTACGTGTGGTTTATACTACTTTTTGTTCAACATAAGGGCCTGTTTAGTTGAAGCCAAACCGGAATATGTTCAAAATAAAGATTTGGCTAGGGCCTGGTAGCTGATTGGTCTGTGAAATGCGATCAGTTGTCGTTAACAAAGGCCTTCTGCCTGTCAACAACTACGTGATTGGTTCCCAGGCAGCTGAACAGCTCCTGGGTGTGAACAAGACAGCTGTGAAGCCTTCAAATGTCTTGAAGGAAGGACCTATCCTTATCTCTGCAGTACAAAAAAACCTAAAGCCTGAAGAAATCCAGTTTATTTTCCCTCACCAGCTGCCATTAGCTGTTGCTTTTAACCAGTCAGTCAGAGACTTTAGACGTTTGTCTTTGTCCTTCTTAGTGGTAGAAGTCACTAGTTTGGAGGATACAGCGTGGGATACAGCGCTTCTGAGAAGCGTTCAAAGTTCAGTGCCACAGGTCCATGCCTGTTGACTATATGCATAACTGTGACTTTACCAGTACTTGGGGGACGTCTTTGGCGGCCACTTCACAGCATCTTCTCATTAACATGGGATTTTACACATAGCAAGGTTGTTTGGGCAAGTGAGAGGACAGTGCCTTTTTTTTTTAAACATCATGTTCCCATTGGAGTCACCTTCCCCACACCCAGGTTTGCCCTACCCTCCAATCACTGACAATCTTAGCTCCTTCTTGCTGCAGCCTGCCAGCTTAAGACTTATCTTTAAACCGGGGTTCTATCAGCATCTCCTCCTGTTCATTGTTCCTGGTTGTGTTGCAAGGACAAAAGAGCTGCCAGCCTGCTAATTGTTTGGTAGACTTACTGCATGACAGATCCACCTTTGCGTCAAGAATGACCTGACAGCTGGTGGAGTGTAGGGGAGGAGAATCAAATTCACTGCCAAGATTGAAAGGTAGAGTTAGTTATGTGGAGAACCTCAACATTGATCCTACCGGTGCTCCCAGTGGCTGCAGCCTCGGTATCACCTCTTCCAATGATGGTCAGCACTATCACCTCCATGCATGTTAAAATGCACAGGGGTGCTGTTCTCCCCCAGTTTATTCTGCTGCCTCTTATGTGTTACCTTCCTCTGCAATAAAGAAGGAAACGTGTCAGTGATTATCCAATAACAGACTTGAGTAATGTGTGTGCCCTGACTGATTTGTTGTCAGTGCATGAAGTGCATAAGGTGAATGAAAATAATTAAAGAGTTGAATGTTGATAGGTAAGTAATGACGATGAATGATATTGAGCAGTGAGGAGGCCAGTGACATAATTTCTCAGATATATAATTCGAAGAATTTTCACACCTTCATGTCAGATCACTAAATGTTTCTGAATAGCATTGAGTTTTTGGATCTATACTGCTACCAGTTGCCTCCGCTGCTACATATTCTCACTGCCTCTTGAAGATGTGAATGTGAATATGTGAAGACCTGAATCTGACACAAATATTCCACCACTCTCACTTGAAATGAAGGCCACCAGCACATTATTAGAAGGCTTTGATGCTTGATGTCTCAAACATTCAGAAATCCTTTACAAGCTGCCTTTAAGCAGCTACCCATCCACGATACTGGAGTCACAGCCAGTGAATAATGGAGATAGCATATACTGCACACAAAGGAATCATGAAAATTGCCAGGCAACACCAAGTTAACCTGCTGTTTGCTGTGCAATGGAAAAGCACGTTTAATATTTATAAAGCATAAATAAAACCATTATTAACATGGGCCTTGGTGTATCAGTTGAGAAAATAGGGTACAATCAGCAGAAATGAGATTTTTGACATTGAGAATAAAAAATCAGAGTTTGTAACCAAGGTTTGAGCAGCGAGATGAGAATCTTGCTAATGAGCACCTATTTGTATATATTAGAATGTGATTATTACCTCACTGATATGCAGTTTCCCACTCTCCCACTTGCCATATAGAAACTAGATCATAGAATCCCTACAGTGTGGAAGCAGGCCTATCAGTCCATCGAGTCCATACCAACCCTCCAAAAAGCATCCCTCCCAAACCCAACCCCCTACCCTATCCCTGTAACTCTGCATTTACCCACAGCTAATCTACCTCGCCTGCATATCCCTGGACACTACAGTCAATTTAGCACAGCCAATGCGTTTAACCCATACGTCTTTGGACTGTGGGAGGAAACTGGAGTACTCGGAGGAAACCCACGCAGACATGGGGAGAACGTGCAAACTTCACACAGACAGTTGCCCAAGGGTGGAATCGAACCCAGGTCCCTGGCATTGAGGCAGCAGTGCTAATCACTGAGCCACCATGCCATCCAGTGACAATGGGCACAATTCCCAACATGCATTTAGAGCGGGCAGCTGGTGACTCCACTTACTTTTCATAGAATCCCTACAGTGTGGAAACAGGGCCTTTGGCCCAACAAGTCCACACCGAACCTTGGAGCATCCCACTCAGACCCATCCCCCTTTTAACGCACCTAAGGTACACTACAGGCAATTTAGCATGGCCAATCCACCTACCCTGCACATCTTTGGACTGTGGGAGGAAACCAGAGTACCCGGAGGAAACCCACGTGGACACGGGGAGAATGTGCAAGCTTCACACCGTCACCCGAGGTTAGAATTGAGCCCGGGTCCCTGGCGCTGTGAGGCAGCATTGCTAACCACTGAGCCACTGTGCTGCCCCAGCTGAGCCTCCGGCTTGCACAGCAGTCACCAACATCTGAGGGGATGCTCCATGGATAGTGGCTGTATGCACTCCCACCGCCCCTGCCATTTATGGACATTGGCATTGGACACATAGTAGCCTCACCACATCATGATGACACATCCCAACCCACTTAGAATACAGTCGTTACAATCCAGTTCTGTACTTCAATGCATCTCTTTGAAGCACACCAACACCTATCATTGCAATGCTGCTGCCAAGATACTTGGAGTGCAGGGTCAGGTAACCCTCTTGTGGATTTGACCAACTTGTACCTCAGGGCTCCTTGCTTGTTCTCTCTGTGCTCACTCAGTTTGACTGCTTGACTGCTCACAGCCTCTCTTCCTTTTTGATACTTTGTTGCCTTATGGTAATTCTGTCTTGCCTTGCTTTTTAGACATAAAGCCAAGGAGCTTGTTATGATTTCAAACTGTATGACATCGTGCTACGTCAATCTTAAACCTGCACCACATTAGAGCAGCGAATGCAGAAAACACACTGTTTTTATATCAACCAAATGGCCATGTCTCAAAGCTTACAGGCAGCAGTCCTCAGTCAGGTGAAGCGAGACAGCCTTCAATCAGAGAGTCCAGGCACAGTAAGTCATGGGCAGTATCCAATATCAGACTAGGTGGTTGGCCATGGTTAGTCAGTTGCTTGGGGCAGTCAGGAGTGGGCCATAGTCAATCTTATAGGTCTGATGCAAATAGCTCAGGGAGTCACGTTAACTGGGGAGCTGCACAGAAATCAGTCCAATGTCTGGTCAGACATCACTCAGGGCTGTCTGACCAAGTTGGCCAGGGAATTGGTGCACGTTCAGCCCTGGGGGTCAGCACAACAAAAATCAAGGGGTTCCTGCTGTAGTAGGAAAGTTGGGGAAATCAATTGTGTGATTTGAAGGCAGCATGCTGGAATGTTGAGGGACAATAATTGTGAAGAGAGGGAAACTCAACGTGGGAAATATTACTGCATTGGAGGACATGGATTACTGCATGAAATGGGCACTGATGGTCACTGTCACCCTGCTTCCCAATTTGCATTTTGTGAATTGTCACCATCTAGTTTGTATCTGGCAGGTGGGAGAGTGGGAAACCGTACATCAATGAGGTGAGATGAGGTAATAATAGCATTCTAATGTGTACAAACAGGTGTAACTAGGCCTCCAACTGCTCACGAGCAAGATTCTCATCTCAATTAGGGTGACACAAGTGGCACTCCCTTAGATAGGATTCTAAGGTTGGATGAGGGTAAGGACGGTCCTTACAAGTGCACATTTGTAAAGGTATTGCAACTTTATTTGCAATGTATCATAGCAGTGCCAGCTATGTGCCCTGATTAATGTTTCTTTTTCTTTCCCCTCTATGCACATGGTGAAGACCAGACTCTGACTGAAATCTCCTGATCAGGTGCATGGCTGGACTTTAAAAATTTTACCAACGCTTGGAATCCCAGCAGAGGCAAGCACTTCTGCCTCTGACAAGAGGCAAGATAGGACGAGCGGGGCACCGTAGAGATGTCATGCATACATAATGAAGCTAGTTTTGAAGGAGAGAGTTAGAAATCTCATTGGGGCTCACTGAGAGAATCCCACTATGCAATTGGCCAAAATTGACACATTCCCAGTTTCTGGTAAGATTCAGTCCATTGGGTCTGTTGGCATCTCCATAAAGAGGCAGTTGAAATGTTTTGTCTGACAGCTGAGTAGTACCAGTAGTGGTGACTAGAATCTGAGTTGTGATGCTACAGACAACCCCCTAAGATTTGTGGTGTCCTCAGTCATGTCCAGGGTTCTTGGTTAGAAAGAGCTCAGGGACTCATGGACGGAGGGATCGGGAGTTGGATTTTGAAGGCAGGAGGGACAAAAGGTTCATAATCAGGGAGGGTAGTACCATGATTGGTACAGGGCATCTCCCAAATGAGGTTTACCGCCCTTCTGTTTTATGTGGCATGTCAAATAGCAGAGTGGCCCTCCATCATTCCATCTTTCCCAACTCCGTTGTACTATTGCAGCAAAAGCAGAAGCATGCTCTTAAGTGGCCATTAATTGGTTAGTTAAGGAACTCAAAAAGCCTCAGTACAGGCAGGTTGGCTCATACTTTATCTGCTCATGCTGACCACATAACAACTATCAACTGTCATAACAACCCATCTGGTTCAGTAATGTCCTTTAGGGAAGGAAATCTGCCATTCTTATTTGGTCAGGCCTACATCCAATTCTAAACCCACAATAATGTGGTTGACTCTTAACCTGCTCTCTGGCTAATATGAAGGGACAATAAATGCTGGGCCTAGCCAGCAACTGTCACATCCCATGAACAAATAATAAAGCTCACTGTGGAAAGATTGGTAGCGCACAATCTGTTCTATTTTACATGCCCTCGTCACCTGTAAATAAACTTGCAGTGGATGGGAAGGCATAAAATTTCCCTTTTGAGTTTCACTGAACTCAGCCAATCATAATACTGGAATTTTGATGTGCAAATGCAGCATGCCTCTTAAAAGATAGAGTACAAAATCGTTCATTCATTTTACTTGAGAATAATTTGTGGGCTGGGTGGAGATTTCTAAATTGTGGGAATCCCTGGTTTGGCCAACATTTATTGCTCATTCTTAATTTGTCTTGAGATGTTGTTGAGCTGCCTTCTTGCATTACTGCAGTCTTCAGGGTGTAGGGCCATGCACAATGTTGTGAGAAAGGAATTTCCAGGATTTTGATTCAGTAACAACAAAGGAATGCTGATTCAGAGATAGTAGGAACTGCCAATACTGGAGAATCTGAGATAACAAGATGTAGAGCTGGATGAACACAGCAGGTCAAGTAGCATCAGAGGAGCAGGAAGGCTGACGTTTTGGGCCTGGACCCTTCTTCAGAAAACTACTATCAATTATTATCTATTATCAAAGGAATGCTGATATTGTTCCAAGTCAGGATGGTGCGCAACTTGATGGGGAAGTTGAAGGTGGAGGTGATCAATGCATCTGTTGCTCTTGTTCTTCTAGGTGGGAGAGGTCATGGTTTTGGAAGGTGCTGTCAAAGGAGTCTGAGTGAGTTACTGCAGTGCAGCTTGTTGATGGTTCAAACTTTTGTCATTGGGTGTTGGTGGTGAAAGGAGTGAATATTGAAGATTGTGTTTGGAACTGCCAAATCACGCGAGTTGTTTTGTCCTGGATGTGTCAAGCTTTGAGTGTTTTTGGAGCTACACCCATCCAGACAAGTGGAGAGTATTCCATCACTTGTGTCTCATAGAGGGTGGATAGGCACTGGGGAGACAGGAAGTCACTTACCAAGTGCAGAATTATAGGACACTTCAAGCTTTATATATAAAGGGAAGTCAAGGTAGTAGAGCTTGTAGCAGAGGTATGCTTCTCTTCCACTCTGTGGTAAGTCATGGGCACTTCTAATTTTGCTGGTGATGACATGTACAGGAAGTGGGGGCACATGCAACTAATTGCGAACCACATTTTAGAACTGGAATGGGTGGGGGATTCACTGTGGAGCATCTGTGATTCTCAGTGTGTCATGGACAGCATGTTCAGTGAGGTGGTCACACCACAGGTAAAGACTGAACAGGCAGAAAGTAGTTGGGTGACCAGCAAGTAGGGGAAGGCAGGTAGTGCAGATGTCCCCTGTGGCCATCCCGCTCTCTAACAGACTTCTCAGGGAATAGCAGTAGATAGCACCATAGATGGGAGGTAGAAGAATGCCAGGCCAGTAAAGATGGGCACTTCAATGGTAAAGGGAAGTGACAACTATTTCTGCAGCCACAAAGAGAATGGTAGGTTGCCTCCCTGGTGCCAGAGTCAAAGATGTCTCAGAGCAGCTGCAGGGCCTTCTGAAGGCTTGAGTCAACAGCCAGTAGTCATGATATATATTGGTATCAAGGATACAGATTTTAAAAAACTGTGATGTCCTACAAGCAGAATATAGGGAGTTAGGACATAAATTAAAAAATGTAGGACCTTAAAGCCCTCAGAATTACTACAAGTGCCACAAGCTGGCGAAAGTAGAAGTAACAGGATATACCAGCTGAATAGTTGACTGGAGAAATGGTATAGGAGGGATTCAGATTCCCGAGATATTGGGACTGGTTCTGATGAGGGTGGAACCAGTACAAGATGGACGGGTTGCCTCTAGGTAGGACCAGGACCATTGTCTTGGGCCTTTGAATCTTAATGCTTGGAATATTTGCAATAGGAAAATGAATTAACAGGACAAACAGATATGAACAGTTATTATTTAGTTGCGATTATAGAGACATGGTTGCACAGTGATCAAGGATGGGAAGTGAACATTCATTATTTAGGAAGGACAGGCAAAAAGGCAAAAAAGGTAGGGTAGCATTGTTAAGAAAGGATAAAATTCAATGCAATTATGAGGATGGAAATGATGTGGAATTTGAATGGGTAAAGATAACAAACATCAAGGGGCAGGAAACATTGTTGAGGGTTGTCTTTCGACTCCCAAATAATAGTGGAGATGTAAGGTAAGGCATTAAACAAGAAATCAAAGATGCATACAATAAGGGTACAACTGTAATCATGGGTGATTTTAACTTACATAAAGATTGGATAAACCAAATTAGCAATGATACTGTGGAGAAGGGTTTCCACAGGAGAAGGAACTAACCAGAGAACAGGCTATTCTAGTCTAAGTACAATGCAATAAGACAAGATTAATTAACAATCTTGCTGTGTGGGGTGCCTTAGGGAAGAGTGAGCATACTATTAAAGAATTCTTCATTAAGATGGAGAGTGTAGTAGTTGAATCCAAAACTAAAGTCCTGAATCTAAATAAAGAGAACTACTAGGGTATGACAAATTTGGAAAGAATAGAGAAATGTACTAAAATGGTTGACACTGGATAGGCAATGGTTAACATTTAAAAGAACATGTGCATGAATTACAAAATTATTCATTCCTGTTTGATGCAAAAATTAAATGGGACAAGACACACAACATTAGTTTACAAAAGAAATTGGAGATAGTATTGGATCCAAAGAGAAGGCATATAAAATTCCCAGAAAAAGCAGCAAGCCTGAGGATTGGGAAAATTGTAGAATTCAGCAAAGGAGGACAAAATGTTCATTCAGGAAGGGCATAATAGAGTACAAGAATAATGTTGCAGGGAACATTAAAACTGATAATAAAAGCTTATATAAATATGTGAAAAGAAAAATATCAGTAAAGACAAATATAGGTCACTGATCATCAGAAGCCAGGGAAATTATAATGGGGAACAAAGAAAGGACAGATTGAATACATACTTTGTTTCTGCCTTCACAAAAGATGGTACAAATAACCTCACATAAATGTTAAGGAACCAAGGGCTTAGCGAAAGGGAAGAAGGAAGTAAATTGATGGTGTTTAAGGCTGACAAACCACCACTGCCTGGTCATCTACATCCCAGAATGCTAAAGGAACTAGCCTAGAAACGGTGGATGCACTGGTGGTCATCTTTCAAAATTCTATAGACTCTGGAGAAACTCCTACAAATTGGAGGATGGCAAATGTAACTCCACTATTTAACAATGGAGTGAGAAAGAAAAGGAATTACACTCTAGTTAGCCTAACATCAGGAGTGGGGAAAATGCTACAGTCTATTGTAATAGATGTGATAATTGATCACTTAGAAATCATTTAATGGATTGGATAAAGCCAGCATGGGTTTATGAAAGGCAAATTATGCTTAACAAATTTACTGGAGTTTTTTTGAGGATGTAACTAGTAGAATGGATAAGTGGATGCATTTGGATTTTCAGAAGGCCTTGGTAAGGTTCCAGATAGGAGGTTAATGGGCAAAACAAAAGTATATGGGATAGGGGCAATATATTGGCATGAGTTGATAGATGGGAAGCAGAGACTGAGAATAGCAGGAGTACAACAAGGATCAGTGCTTGGGCCTCAGTTATTCATGATATGATATATAAAGTGGCCGGGATAAGGGAATCAAATGCAACATTTCCAAGTTTACTGACAACACAAATAGGGTGGGACTATGAATTGTGACGAGGATGCAAGGAGACTTCAAGGTGATGTAAAGAAGTTGACTGAGTGAGCACACACATGGCAGATACAGTACAATGTGACTAAATGTGAAGTTATACTCTTCGGTGTAGAAAAATAGAAAAGTGGAGTATTATTTAAATTGGGAAATGTAAATGTACGAAGGGATCTGGGTGTCCTTGTAACAAGTCAATGAACATTGACAGGCATGTACAGCAAGCAATTAGGAAGACAAATGGTATATTGGCCTTCATTGCAAGAGGATTTGAGTTCAGAAGTAGAAATATCTTACTGCAGTTATATAGGGACGTGGTGAGACCATACCTGGAGTAATTCTTGCAGTTTAGTCTCCTTACTTAAAAAAAGATATACTTGCCATAGAGGGAAGTTCATTAGGATGATACTGGGGATAGCAGGACTGTCGTATAAGGAGAGATTGATTCAACTGGGCTGTATTCACTAGAGTTTCGAAAGAGGAGAGGGGATCTGAATGAAATGTAAAAAATTCTAACAGGACTGGGCAACTGGAAATGGGAAGGAGTTTTCCCCCGGTTAGAGAGTCTAGAACCAGTATTTACAGTCTCAGGATATGGTATAGGCCATTTAGGACTGAAATGAGGCAATGTTTCTTCACTCAAAGGATCGTGAACCTGTGGAATTTTCTACCACAGAGGGCTATGGAGGTCAAGTCACTGAGTATATTAAAGAAAGAAATAAAGTTTTAGATTTTAAAGGCATTGAGGAAAATGGGGAGAAGTGGAAGCATGGCACTGAGACAGAGGTTCAGGCATGATCATATTGAATGGCAAAACAGGTTCAACCAGCTGAATGGCCTACTGCTGCTCCTAGATTCCATGTTAATTCATAGTCTCTGACCTGCTCTTATACCCACAGTATCTATATGGCTGATCCAGTTCAGTTTCTGGTCAATGGCAGCCATCAGGATAAAGTGAATAAGCATATGTGTAAGACATGGTCCACAATGTTATAGCCGTCGATCCATAGTTACACTCACTCTAGCAAAAATCTGCATGATGACCTTTACATCGTAAAATTATCCCATTTCAATGAAACTATAAACACAACAACAAAGGTGGTATTGATTGTGTGTCCTTGAGTTGTTTCCCCATGGGAAAAAAAGGGCTCAGTTTCTTCAAGGATTAGGACATGCCTTGGCAAGCATGCAGAAAATGTCTCTGCATGGCCGTAACCATAAGGAACGCATGTTTTCACTGAGACAACAAGGTGCAGGGCTGGATGAACACAGCAGGCCAAGCAGCATCATAGGAGCAGAGAGGCTGCATTGGTATCCTAATTTATTTCCTCAGGGCTGCTTTCAAATCCTGATGGAGACTCTGAAAGCTCAATTTTCTTTTCTATAACTTGTTCCTATTTCCACACAGTTAGTGAATAAAAGTGAATGTTTAATTAATCAGTTAAGGTCTACCTCATTATTTTAAAGATTTTTTTGGGTGCATTCTGAAGAAAATGTTTGAAGTGTATTGAACAGGACCCAATTTGAAATGCTAAGATGTTGCATCAGACTGCCTCTTAACTTGATTTATTGTGCTACGCTGTGCAAACTGTTAAAAAATCAGCACCTTCTAATGACAACAAATAACAAGTGAAATGCTACATCCAAAACAACAGCTATATACGTCCAATAAATCTTCAAACTTTATAAATTATCAATTACATTTTATTTGAATCCTTTAAACATATACGTTGAAGTTAAAGTTTTACAGCATGTAAAATAAACACAATTTATCCGTACAGGCCTTCCTGAGGTTGTTCTTATGTTATCCTGAAGCTGACACATCATGTATTCTCCAATGCCACAGGAAACTAATTAAGGTATAACAGGTAATGCAAATTGTTTTTATAAAAAGTTGGGTCAACAATAGCAGTCAGCCAAGTCCAAAAGGGAAGCAGTACAAGTAAACACAAAAACTACCTTAAGCAATCAGAATTGCAATAATGTGCTGAAGGGTGTACACAAAATGAACAAATTCTTGAACTGTAAAGATTTTCTTGTTTTGTGAATTATTGATTTTGTTTCCACACATTGAGCACTACATATTACAAAGATATATAACTACCAAGTAAATAGACAATTTTAAACCTTTTGTTTACAAATGAAAAGAGTAATGTGGTTGGCTGCAAGCCTGCATAACTGTTTCTTGATTTTGCATTAGTAGTTGATTAAAAATGTGCTCATTAATGACAGGAAGTAGCATTGTTTAGGTATTTTTAAAAACAAATAGTTTAGTTGACGAATTACAATAGATGTTTATCTTTGCTAAATTAATCATGTCATTGTTCTAAAAGAAATAGATTTCAATGGACCATTCTTACCTATAGAAGCAAATGGAAGGCAACAATAGTTATGTTTTAATTGGTTGCTTGGCAATACAGAATTTGAGAATTCCTGAAGAAAAGGAGACGTCCTGTTAAACCTTTTCATTTTGCATTCATCAGAAAAGCAGCAAGAATATCAAATTTCAAAGGACAGCAACAATATAAGCTGCATGAGAAAAATGTTCTGATTGATTGGCAAATCATTGGCTGTAGTGATGTCACAGAGAATTCATCAATATTGTTCTCACGTTTTTGTTTTTTTTAAAACCAGAAGTTGCAATGCCCAGACAGATTCTTTAAGAAGGCAAAATGTATGCAATCAGCACCCTTTTCTCACGCAATATAAAATAATGTTCCCCATTGAAATTTGACTTTATTGCATTAAGCAGCTTGCACAGCATGTCTCTTTTCTCAGTGATACTCAGATTATGTTTTAATCAAGGAATTTATCACGGAATGATAATCAATACAGAGTTTCATATCCAGCTTTGGATACAGTACAACCAGATCTCATAATATATTTAACACCATATATTTTACAGAAACTTCACATTATTGTCTTATCATTAATACAAATTTTTATTAACATACTAATTTGCAGATTTCAGTACCTGTATTGTTTAATAGAGTTGGAAAAGAAAAAAGGTTGCTCCCGCAAGGTGTTTTACAAACGAACACATTATCACAGGCATTTTATAAGTACTATCCATTATTTATAAATTTCTTGGTACCAATACATTTAGATATACTTTACAATAAGAATGGAAGCTCAATATCATTTTGATTTACAGTGGACAAACCTGGAATGTTCCAAAAAAAAGTTAAAACTGTGTATATGTTTCAAACAAGTATACAAAGTACCTAATACATTACGCTTATTTTTAAAATGTGCAGTTATTTATCTTTGAAAGGTTTTTTACAAAAATTATGTATTCTTCAATAGCATGGATCAATATACAATACAGGACAGGAACAGGCCCTTCAGCCCACCAAGCCCATGTTTGATTCCTAATCTTTATTTAGACCTGCTACCTATTGCTCGTGTGTGGTATCTATCCTTCTATTTGTCTCATGTTCACATGTTTATCAAGATACGCTTAAACGTTGCTAACGTGCCTGCTTCTACCACCTCCACTGGCAGTGTGGTCCAGGCATAATATGAAAAACTACATTGGAACACAACTGTCTTGTGTTAGGCAGATTCGATAAATACATCATATGCCAGTCAAAATAATCAAGTCTGTTTTTATTTCAATTTCTTCTTTGCTCAAGTTATTTTTATTCAACCGTGGTTATTTTATACTTCATTTCTCCCCCCAAGTTTCAGCTCCCTCATCAATGAAAAACTCAGAAGTCATTGCACAACAAAATTGAAATTCTGTGACAAATATTCATTGTGGTATTTTGCCAACCACCCTCAAGGTAAGCCTTCAAATTTAAAATATACCAGAAACAGTTTGGGCACATTGGACATTGCACAGGTGTTCCAGAAAGGTTTCCATTGCAAATCCAGTGACACACAAGTTCAGCCTTTAGTCTTCTTGGCTTCAGAGCTTGTTGCTCATCATGCTCTATTCTGTGTTCACTCCCTCACTCCTTCTTCACTTGCTATCTCTCAACCTTCCTATTCTTGTCTATTTCTCAACCTCACTACTTCTTTAATTCACTC
Organism: Rhincodon typus; assembly: GCF_021869965.1. Classification (NCBI taxonomy): domain Eukaryota; kingdom Metazoa; phylum Chordata; class Chondrichthyes; order Orectolobiformes; family Rhincodontidae; genus Rhincodon; species Rhincodon typus. The sequence goes on from NC_063332.1 coordinate 85,520,288, forward strand.
ATTTTTCTTAATTTTCCCTTATTTCAATCTTTCTCACATCCCTTTATATTCTCCTTTGAGGGGTGACCTTATAAAATCATGAGGGGCATAGATACGGTGAATAGCAAAGGTTTTTTCTCTAGTGTACGGGAGTTTAAAACTAGGGGACATATTTTTAAGGTGAGAGGAGAAAGATTTAAAAGGGACCTGAAGGGCAACTTTTTCCACACAGAGGGTGGCTTCGTATGTGGAATGAACAGCCAAAGGAAGTGGTACATGCAGGTACAGCATTTAAAAGATATTTGGACAGGTACATGAATGGGAAAGGTTGAGAGGGATATGGGCCAAATGCAGGCAAGTGGGACAAGTTTAGTTCGAGAAACTTGTTTGGCATGGATGAGTTGGACCAAAGGGTCTATTTCCGCATTTATGACTCTAATATCTCTAACTTTGTGCTTTCATGTATTGACACTGCAATGCCGGATGGGAAAGAAAGCAAACTGCTGGATGAAAAGTATACTAATGAAAATGGAGGCCAGCTGCTGGCCAAGCACCCCCAAGGATGGGAGGCATCAGATTACTGGATGATAGGTCCAAAGAAGATATTTTTGCTGGTGGAAAACAACACTGGGTGCATTTGGTTATTTCATAAGAAATAAATAGACACTGAAACTTTTACAGAGAGAGAAAGAAAAATCATATTTAAGACTCACCTAAGAGCAAGCACTTGGTGCAGGACATGATCCACAGCCTTCAGGAGCAGCAAACACCAAAGAATTACAACAATTTGAGGGGAGAAATTTCTCCTAATCTCAGTGCTAAAAATCAGTTCCTTGCAGAGAGGGTGCTCCAACGTCCTGGATGACCCTAACCAGGGGGAAATGAGTTCTCAGCATCTCACTCCCAAAGAGATTAGAAACAGATATAGATAGGATAAGTGACTGGGAAAATACTTGGCAGATGGATATGGAGCTGAATTCCAGAGGTGAGGCAGATTGACAGCCGTTGACAGCAAGGTAGCATTTGATAGAGTCTGTATTCAAGGAGCCCTAGCAAAACCAGAGTCAATGAGAATCGGGGGGGGGGGACATCACTGACTGGAGAAATACCTAGCGCAAGTGAAGGCGAACGTGGTTGTTTAAGGTCAATCATTTCAGTTACAGGACATCTCTGCTAGAGTTCCTCTGCTAGACCCACCCAACTTCAGCTGCTTCATCAATGACTTTACCTCCATCACATGGTCAAAAGTGGGGATGCTCGCCAACGATTGTACAATTTTCAGCATCACTTGTAATACCTCAGATGCTGAAGCAGTTCATTTCCAAAAGCAGCAAGACCTGGACAACATCCAGGCCTGGGCTGACAAATGCCAAGTAACATTCATAACAAAATGAGCTGGGCTATGACCATCTAAAACGAGAGAGAATCTAATGATTGTTCCTTGAAACTCAGTGGAATTACCATTGTGGAATACCCCACCATTAACACCCTGGGAGTTACCATTGACCTGAAACTGAGTAGTTTGGTCAAATAGCAGTTACAAGAGGAGCCAGAGACAAGTAGATGTTGGACAGGATTCCAAGACACAAGTCACAAATGAGACAGAATACTCCCCATATGTCTGGAAGACTGCAGCTTCTAACAACACTGAAGAACCTTGACACCATCCAGGGCAAAGCTACCTGCTTGATTCGCATGGCATCCACAAATATTACTCCTTCTACAACTGAAGCTTGGTAGTAGCAGTGTGTACCATCCACAAGAAGCACTGCAGTAATTAACCAAGAATCTTTAAACAACACTTTCCAAACCCACACCACTATTTAGGAAGACTGAGGCAGACGATACATGGTAACAACACCACCTGCAAGTTCTTTTCCAAGCCACTCACGATCCTGACATGGAACTACATTGCTGTTCCGTCAAATTCCCAGGGCTCCTTCCTGAACAGTATTGTGGATGTACCTACACTGAATAAACTGCAGCAGTTCAAAAAAGTAGTCACCACCACCTTCTCCAGGGCAATTAGGAATAGGCAATAAATATTGTCCCAGTAAGAGAGAGTAAATAGAGAGTGCTAAAGAATTCTGCTGTAGAGAGGAATCTCGGTGTCTTCATACATGAATTGCAAAACTTTAGTGTCCGGTTGAAGAAATAATTAGAAATGGAATGCTGGACCCTCTTGCATAGGAAACGTAGTTTAAAAGTAGATTTAGAATTGCTATGACCATACTGGGCATTGGGGGGATCACAACTAGAGTTCAATGTACAATTTTGTTCTCCATATTTAAGAAGGGATAGGCTTGCATTGAAGGTAATTTAGAAGAAAATCATGGGTTGATTCCTGGTCTGAGGGGTTTCTTCTGAGGAAAGGTTGGCCAACATTTATCGGAGTTTGGAAGAATCAAGTAAATTTATTGAAACATACATGATTGAGAGACTACTTGATTGGGGAATGGAGAAAGGCCATTTCCCTTTGGGGGATTCTAGAACTAAGGAGCAAGATTTCAGAATAAGAAGTCTCCCTTTTATGGCAGAGATGAGGAGGAATTTCTTTACTCTCAGAAATTCAAGTCAAGGTTGGGTTAAATAGATTTCTGATCTACAGAGGAGTCAGGGTTATAGCGTCAGGATAAGCCATGATGGCCACTGAATGGCAGAGCATGTTTCAGGTGTTTTAATAACTATTTCTGCTGCTATTTCTCAAGTCATGTAAGTGAGGACATCAGGTAGGGAAATGAAGTTTATAAGGGAAAGGCAGAAAAGTGGAGTTAAGGATTATCAGCTCAGCCATGAACTCATTGAATGACAGAGCAAATTTGAGGGGACATGTTTCCACATTTACCCTGTGTTGAAGGGAGTTAGAAAGGTGGGAAGGAACAAGCCAGGGACATATTTGACTATGAGTCTAGTTTGCCGGACACAGAATCAGTATAGGGCAGCGGGCAGATGGCTGAACAGGATTTTGAGAGAGTGAGCATATGGGCATGACTATAGGAGGAGCTCAAGTTTATAAAGGGTTGAAGGAGGAAGACTGGCTCAGAGAGAATATAAACTAAGAACAGAAAATATTCAAGGAACTGAGCAAATCTGGCAGCATCTGTGGAGAGAGAAACAGAGTTAATGTTTTGAATAAAATATTACTCTTCTCAGGGGCATGTATGCAGAAGTTAAAAAGGCAACAAGTCCCTCAGCAAAGAAAATGGCTCTATTAAGAACAAAGGGAGGGGTAGTCATCACTGGCTATGATAAACAGTTGGGACAGATTGGTGGAACACTGCCCTGAGGTGTACTCCAGGGAGAACACCATCACAAAGGTAGTTTGAGGCACTAGATAAAGCCTGCCTGATTTGACCTAGCTGAATATCCAACACACAGTTTAGCAGAACCTAGCAAAGCCATTGACTCACTTGCTATGAACAAAAGCTTCAAGTGTTTATGCTAGGCTGCCTGAACTATCAAGCATAAGAAACTAGCACTCCTGTAAAATCTGCAGAGGACAGTGCCCCAGAAAATGCACGATAATAAAATCTGCCATTGTACAAGATCAAAGTGACTGGATCGACTACAACAAATATAAAGCATCTCTCAGGTAAGAATTGTGGGAACAGTATTTGCCCTTTTTCAGTCTGCAGATCTTGGCTGAATACATCCACCTCAAATCCCTGTCATATCCCTTCAGGTCTTCTACAAAGGATGTTTACTTACTGATCAGACTGATGAAAACTATCAACCTTCCTCCTTTCAGATCCAAGACAAAGGTGCACCAATATCTCATCAGTGAGTTGCTCTATGCTAACAATAACACACAGCATTCCTTACTGAGGAAGACTTTTATCAGTAAATAGATAAATTTTCTCAGTTTGATTTGATAATCAGCATCAGGAAGGCAAAAGTTGTGGTCCAGGATGTGGTCATACTACCTGCTATCAGCATTGACAACGTGATGCTAGAGGTCGTAGTAGTTTACACATCTAGGTTCCATGATCACTAGCAATCTGACGCTTGACACTGAACAGATGCATCACAAATGCTGCAGCTGTTATGTCCAAGCAGAGTAAGTATGTGGAACAGCAGCAAACTCACTGAGGACATCAAACTGCAAACAACAGCAAACTCACGGAGAACACCAAACAGCAAGATTACCAAACCTGCATCCTCAGAATATCTGTCTACAATGGTAAAACTTGAACAACATATGTTAAGCAGGAGAAAAGGTTAGACAAGTTCCATTGTTGCAATCTCAGGCACATCCCTGGCATCCTTTGGCAGGGCATGTTCACCACCTAAGGAGATCCTGGAATATGCTAACTTCCATCAGGATACTTGGTTGCCCAGCCAATGATGTCAGCTTAGCCACATTCCTTGGATCGATGATACTCAAAGGCCTTCTGCATGGTTAACTGGGTACTGGGATGCAACCACATGGGCATCCATATCCCTGCCTCAAAGAAACCTGCAAGCAAGATAATACGGCAAACATTGACACTGATAACTGATAGACAGTTGCTGATGTCCATTACTTCCTGGGGTTGACTGTTTGGGCAGACTTTGGAATAGATGAGAAAAAATATAAAGCTCAACCAGTTGAGAAGAGTTCCTGGAGAAAATAGATGCTCATAATTTCTCATGTGTTCTCAGCCTAGTCCTCCTCTGCAGCAAATGTGGCAGAGGCAGCTATTGCAGCGTGGGACTCTCCTAAGCCACACCAGTCCAGTTGAACACAGTTGACTACCATGGTGCAAAACAATATCTTACAAGGCTGTCACTAAGTTATATGTACATTTTTTGCACACCATAACCTTTTTAGGAAGTAGCACAAACTTCATCTGATCGACTAGGGAGGAAGCAATGCACATTTGCAATATCACTGCTGAGTACAATTTCCTTGTAAACTACTGCATTTCTTTTATACTTTCTTTGGTGGCATTGCAGCTTTGGACACTTTCCATCTTCTGTCATCTAATAGAAAACACTTTAAACCCACTTTTGTTTCTCTTACAAAATTGTTGACAATGACTTAGCTGGCGGCACTAGTGTTGCTCATCTTCTTGCATTTATCCATCTTCTGGTTACAGAACGCCGTATGAGAATCCTATGTCAAAGACCATACTGAATCAGGAGACTCGAACACTTTCATCCTGGTCACAAATTGCTGAAAAGGCTTCCTCAACCTTGCCTTTCTTCAATTTGAAATGTTAACTCTTTCTCTACACATTGCCACAGCCATTGAAAATTTCTAGCACTCTGTTGTTATTTCAGATTTCTAGTAGCCATGGTATGTTGCTTTTTTGTTACCAGAAAGTGTGAGCAGTTAGGTCTAGTGAAAACAAAGGCATAGGTGAAGGTTTCAAGAGCAGTTAAATTGAGTCCAGATTGAAACAGGCAATATTAAATGGATAGGTTCAGGCACTCTTGGTGACAGAGTTTACGGGGTCAGTAACTAAACTCAGGATCAAATACCATTGCTCTACAGGCTATGATCAGTTAAACAGAAATCCTTCAAGGTGAAACAGAACTTAAATTAGTGCAATACAACATACAGGTGACATTTATCTGCAATTAGCTTAGCTTGGTTCTGGAGTGTTACATAAATTATGATTGTTATGAGGTGGTCAATTAAAGAGGGAAGATAAATAACTGCACTTATACAATACAGCTTTTTGTAACTGTGAATCATAACACTATAGCAACACGTATCAGTCTACCAATAGATTAGACATTAGTTTAATTAAGAATGTTTATATTGAACACACTTTAAACACAAATATTACTGTCTAGCAATACATGCTACCATACACTGTGCAACCATTTTGTATACATCTTTCATCAAAACTACCAGGGATCTGAGTATAACAAAATGTGTATCCAGGCACCAAGCAATCTGATAATATAATTACACCATACTTTGTGTCAGATACTATATAGCAGTAAAATATCAAACTGCGATGTACTTTTCCTTTATTTTGAAACAGATCGATTGTCCGTAGAGAATTAAAAGCTTGCTCACAGCTTTTAAATCAACAAGCTGAAGGAACTCGGTATCAACTTAATTAAAGTCGAAGGATAGAAATTTAATTTGATAAAATATTACCTTTACAATAATGGTGCATATAATGTGGTTTACAACCTGAATGTCACTATCACAGATAGTGAATTATTTTTAAGTGTAGTGACTTTTGATACATATTTAAACATTTTGTACACAGCAAGGTCCTACCAACAGCAATAAGTTGATCAATTTTTTTTTAGTAATAATGATTGCGAGAGAAATGTTTATCTGAGTACTAGGAGAACTCTGCGCACCTTACAATATTTCCATGGGTTTGCTACTTGAATTATTCAAACAGACAGGCAGGGGCCTTGCTTTAATACATTATACAAAGGACAACAACTTGACTATAGAACCACCCTTAGTACTGTACTGACAGTATCACTCTAGATCGTGTGTTCATGAGTGGGATTTCACTTCCTCTCTTCTGACCTTACATACAAAAACCAAGCAGATATTTCCTGGAATAAGCCTACTTTATGCCTTTTTATCCTCTCAAATTAACTTATCTCTTAGAAGAGTTCATTTTTCTTATGCTGGTTCTTCGTATTCTCAATAATTACCTTTTGAAATGCTCCTTTCCTTTACCTAATCTTTCTTTGGATGTCATTTTAGAAATTCTTGGAAGAATTTGTATACATGAGCTTATAAATTAGGTAATAAAACACTGCTAATTTCTGACAGCAATAACCACCCTAAAACTACTTCACTCCTACTGATTGTGGCCATCCTGATGCTTTATTTTCTATATTCCACCACTCTCCTGAAGGGATCTTTTGTGTTAAAATTTCAACTGTTCATTCTCTATTCCTATCAAATAGTTATTTGGTCTATTATGAGATAAAGGCAACACTTAATTAGTGATTCATGATTCAAATGCAAAATAAATCAGCCAAGTAAAAGTTATATGGAAGAAAACAAGGAATGCGACTTCAGAATTACCAACTGCAGGATATGATTGGATGTTATCACTTTAAAAGTAAAGGATTTCAAAGGAAAGCAATTAGCCATGGTTGCATGTTTTTTTGTTACATCACATATCAGTGTTATTTAGGAACGAAGAGGATCTAAAGAGGAAAAAAAATGAATTTGTACATAGCTGGAAGGAGCTAGTAGTTTAGAAGTGGAAAAGTGGTTCATAATTTTCAGGTTAATCTTAAATAGATTGTTCAAGCACTGATCCTGGAAGTCAACTGGCTATCTACACTGAAATAGAAAAAAGTAGTGAACCAATTATTGTCAATTATAAATGAAAGAATAAATCCTTAGTCAAGTACTTCTGTGACTGTACAATTCAACAAAATTACATACATCAGTACATAATTTCTTATGGAGTAAATCAATATCATCAATATCTCACAATTCAGTGTTCTGCATAAATGATAACTAGCAAGTGTCAGGTATAATTGTTAACCCAAAACATACAGCTTAAGGAAAATTAGTAGGAACAAAGTTATCAGTTCTGATCAAGGCACAAAAAGTGGTTTGTACGGACTTCTTAAAGCAGGTAACTCTACCAAAGTGAATATTCACAATAAAATAGTTCCAAACATAATACAATCAAATAACTCAAAATCAAACTGGACACAAAGTAAAACAGTTGGTAGTCAAGCCATTATGGTCAGGATTATGGCATACTGCTTTTAATTTGTACCTCCTGGAAGTCAAAACAAAAACTCCATGAAGTAGAGGATCATGGAACAGAGGTAAAATTGTGTTTGTTTGCTTTCTTGCCCAAGTCAGTTAGAAGTTAAAAAAAAGTTTAAATCAAACCTACAACTCGTGAAAATTCATCAGCTATTCAACTGCACCTGAGATGGAGAGTGGTATATAAAATCAATACTCCTTTGATAGTATTGAACTTTCTGGTTCACAACTCTGTGCTGATAATATCTGATAATACATGATAGCAAATAGACTGTTTTACAAGAACAAAAACCAAAATTAAACTACAACAACAAAGGTAAACTGCAGATTTAGATTAAGGCATGAGTTAAAACCCATCGTTATAACAGGGAGTTTTCAGATATTTTCTAGCGTTAAAACAGTCACAACGTTCAGAGCACAATCTATATTTGGTCTGTTAATAGCTCACCTTAGAACACAAAATGTGCAAAAGAATTTTGTAGAGTCAAAGAGCAAAAAACTTGGAATGTTACAAGCTACACATAAATAGCAAAACCAACACATTAATAGGTTTTAGAAACAAAATAAAACCCTTTTATAGCATCTTTTATATATTAAACTTTCCTGTATATTAAAAAAATGTACCTGCATTTACTTTATTTTAATTAAAACGGTTTGGATTAAAAAAAGGAAATATGTTTAGAATACGGTCAAAAAATAACAGATTCCATTAAGACAATAGTTCAATGAAATACAACATAGAAGGGATAATTTTCCATTTCTGCGTTCTTAGCACACAATAGTACACATTAGAATAACACACTGAGCCCATCTCATCTTCTGCCCAGTGAAACAAACAGATGGAATGGGGACTGGCTGCACAACATTTTTCACCTACAATTCAAGTCTAAATCCTCATATGTGGTGCTCCTCAATGAAAACTCAGAAATGGAAAGTTATCCTTATAACGTGCCCTTGATCCAAACATTATTAGGCTTAGACAGGTAATGTTTCCATTCATCATTACATCAGACAATTCAGACAAATGGAAAAGAAAATCATATTTTTAAAAAGTCCTAGAGATTCTACAACTTGCATGGTGCACTTTTATCAAAAACTGGTCAGAGAGTAAAACTTATAAGTAGAAATTATGTCAGGGTCAAAGAGGAAGGCCTGAGGATGGTGGGGGTCGGGGGGTGGGGCGGAGGGGGAAGCAGATTAATATCACATTAGGTTACAAGCTAAAACATTATTGCAAAAATTACAGCAGTGCTTCTGGATGCCTTAAACAGACTCAGTTCCTCTGCACAAATTCATTTCTACTTAACAAATATTTTGAGCAGTGAACCTTTAATATAGGGGCCAGAACAAAACTCTAAGAAAGGGATGGCAGGCATTTCAAAATAAAGTTTCAGTCCACAATCTCTTGGTTCTATTTTAGGAAGGCAATACAAGAACCATCACTATATAAAAGTCTTTGACTTCAAATGTAGCAGATAAGTGTCCGTTTTGGATTGGATTATATGTTAAACCGGTGTAAAACCTGCACTCTGGCACGAATTGTGCTAGTTAATCCTCCTCCCATTGGGCCAGCTCACCCCACTTTAATTTTTTGGGTCACGGCTCTTTAATTAGAATGAGGTTGGACTTATGTCATCTCCAAGAGGAAGCCACCAGAGTCCAAAGGTTTGCTCCCCACCAGGATCAGTGGCAATGCAGAACTACAAGAAGCTCAGGAGGAAAACAAATCGTGAGGGAGAAGAACCCAAATTTGAGATCATGTTGGGGCCAGATTCACATTCCCAATAAAGGTGATGTTTGGGGAGGGGAGAAGGATGATCTTGGACAGGGCAGGGCAGGGTAGGATGTACGTGGGGAGGCAAATCTGTTGGGATGGAAGAAGAGGCCCTTCGGGTGGCACAGAATGTCCAGGGAAGAGGCACCCCCAGCCCCAACTCAACTCTTCCCTGACAAGGTGCTCACAGAAATAAATATGCCAAACTGCATATTTGTTCAGGCCCCTCCTGCCACCTGTTAAATCACAACAGTGGCTTCAGGTCCTTAATTGGGCATTAACTGCCCACTTAATTATTTCAATTAGGCCATGGGTCCCGTAAAATCATGGTGAAGGCATGGGTGGGCAAGCAGGCAGCTGTCATGACACCAATGACATCCTAATTTACAGGTCCACATCTATATTCCAGTCCGTGGGCAGCTAGTAAAATTCTGCCATCAGTGTTTTAAATGGTGCACACCAATTCATTTTTGGGATATTATCCTCCAAGGATCAGAAGAACTGTTTAATGATTTAGATATTTAGAGTCTCAATAACTTTTGCGTTCATTAGTATTTGATAAATCTTTTGGTTTTCCTTAATTTTTCAATAAAGTTGGTGTGTTGACACATATTTATTTCTCTATGAAATGTGGAATGGTTATAATACAAAATCTACATTAAAAAAAAAATCAAAGTTTTACAGTGACCACACAAGCTCCAGCTCTTCCAAGGCACAGTGGTGCAACCTATTTAAAAAAAAGGAGTACAATTAACTTGCTGAAAATAGTCATAGATGCACAGGAAATAGTGTTCACAATATTTTTTAAAAGTAAATTCCTCAACATCTCAGTCATCTTCAACTCGGTTTACTTCAGTAATTCTTTACAACAGCATTATTTTTCCATAACTAGGATATGAACACAAAGAAATGGAAAATATGTTGCTTTTGAGTATTATGCAATCAAAGTAATGCCATAAGAAACACCTCAAAGAGGATAATGGTCAGGATGAATGCAGGGAAATGAAAAGACTAATGTTACTTAAATCATGAAGATTTACACCAAACATTATTTACAAAGGACAGAATGCAATTTAGTATGAGCAGGGGCCTGAATATACCTCTTAGCAACACAGCAGTCATGAGAGTGCTCTATTGCAGAATTGTAAAGTTGGAAACTGCTGCAAGTGGGATCCAGACAAACAGTTACTTCTCATTCTTTTAAATTTTCAATGGACGTGGCAGGGCAGCAGGACAAGTGGTGCATCGTAGGCACAGCATGTAGGAATTTGTTAGGAACACTGCAGTCCTGAAAAATAAAATCTACATCGAGTGTCTGACAGGATCCACTTAAACTAGACTAGGATCAGTCAAATCAAATAACTAGGGCAGTAGTGTTTGTTTTAAACCAATAAAGTGTGGTGGTGAAGAAAATCTGTAAAGGTAAAATTCAAACATCAAAGAATACATTCAGATTTTGGAGCACAGCAGTGTTATTGGTAAAATTATACAGAGCGGATCACGAAAAGGCAGTGAGAGATTTAAAAAAAAACTCATTCATCGGGTATGGACATTGCTGGCTGGGACAGCATTTATTGTGCATCCTTAATTTCCCTGGAGAAGATGATGGTAAGCTGCCTTCATGAACCACTGCAGTCCTTGGGATACAAGGACACTCAGTGCTGTGAGCAAGGGAGTTCTAGGATTTTGACCAAGTGACAATGAAGGACTGGCAATATAGTTTCAAGTCAAGATGGTGTGTGACCTCGAAGGGAAATTCAGGTATTCGTGTTCCCAAGCACCTGCTGCTCTCGACCTTAAATTTTAGAGGCCGCAAGTTTGGAAACTGCTGTTGAAGGAGCCTTGGCATGTTGCTGCAGTGTATTTTATAGTTAGTACACACTGCTGCCACTGTGCATCCTGTTGACGGGAGCAAATGTTGAAGGTGGTGAATGCATGTCAATGAAGCACAATTTGTTTAAGAAAAGAGGCAAGGATAATCCAACTAATTACAGGCCAGTGAGCCTTATGTCAGTGGTAGGGAAATTATTGGGCCATGGGTTTAAAGGTGCGAGGGGCAAGGTTTAAAGGTGACATACAAGGCAAGTTCTTTACACAGAGGGTGGTGGTGCCTGGAACTCGCTGCTGGGGGAGGTATTGGAAGCAAATACTATAGTGACTTTTAAAGGGTGTTTTGACAAATAAATGAATAGAATGGGAATAGAGGGATATGGTCCCCGGAAGGGTAGGGGGTTTTAGTTCAGACGGGCAGCATGTCGATGCAGGCTTGGAGGGCCGAAGGGCCTGTTCCTGTACTGTAATTTTCTTTGTTCTTTTTGTTTTGTTAATTCTTTGTCCTGGATGATGTCAAGTTTGAGTGTTAGTAGAGTTGTGCTCATCTAGGCAAGTGGAGTAGTCCATCACATTCCTGACTTGTAGATTTCAGATAGGCTTTGGGGAGACAAGAGGAGAGTAACTCACCAAACAAATCCTAGCCTTTAACCTGCTCTTGAAGCAACAATTTTTATACAGCTGGACCAGTTTGGTTTCTCGTCAATGTAACAAAGGTAATGGACATGCCTTATTAATGACTATAGTGACAGAACTGAAAACTGGAAAACAAAGATCAAAGTTAATGGCACCATGTCTGAATGTGCTAAATATTTGCAACAAATTAATAGCACAGCTATAAATTACTTGGTTTGATCTAATAGCTTTGCCAGAATGCGGCTGCAAAGTGATCAAAGTAGGGAACTAAAGGAAACTTAATTTTTTTGAACAGATAGGAAAAGTGCAAAAGTGGATGTTCCTGCGATAATGTATTCAATGAAGGTAGTAGACAGAAAGGGTGTTAGAAAATCAAGTAGAGACAGTTTGGGTAGAACGAAGAAACATTTAAGCACAGAATGCATTGCTGAAGTTAGTTCTCGGCTCCCCAACTGTAACTACAGTGTAGTGCAGAGTATAATCAGGAAATGTGATATCCGGGACAGGTATTTAATGTTGATATTGTTATGAACACTGAGCTTTGCAAAACAATTTTGTTTTAAAATGCCTTTAACTCAAATATTTAAAAAAAATTCCGGAAAGAAATATAAACACCTCGGTTCAGAGAAATGCCATGTAATCCATTGTCTAGGAGGGAAGCTGAAATATGAACCCATTAAGGAGGAGTGACAGAATATTTTGCAACTTTTATAGGACAGTTGTGGCTGAAATGCAGGAACAAAGAAATCAGAGCTGTGGAAAATCTGTAAAGGCAAAATTCAAACAGCAAGGAAAACATCCACGAGGTATATTTTGTGCTAACAAACAAGCTTCTAAGAGTTCAGTTTATGTTCATAGGATAGGAACAGAACAGATCGGGCACTTGAAAATTTGAAGAACAGGGATTTGTTGAGGTGTGACTTGCTAGTCAGAATGGGCATTTCAAACTGGCATGGTGGAGAAAAGAAAATCTCTGATGGAGAGCTGGAAGTGATTTTGGAATTGTTCCTTTAATGCTATCTATCTGTCAGTACATTAAAAGAGTTTTGTAAGGCATGTTTTGCTTGTGTTTGTTAATGTGAGAGCACTTTGTCTTTCACTTGATGTATTAATTACTTGCCAATTAAGTTATGATTTACATTAAGACTTTTACTTTAGCAAAATAAAATCAAAAAAGTAAAATCTTGACTTTCAATTTTATCCATTGGTCACTGGGAAATTCCTCTCTCTTTAAAAGATATCAACCTCCACAGGGATTGCAGCAATATAAATTGTGCAAATGCAATTTGCCATAATAATTTGGAGGACAAGTTCACAGCAAGTTAGTCTTCTAGATCAATACGTAGAACAACTAGCTAGGGAATAGGCTATTTTGGATCTAGTATTGTGCAGTGAAAGAGAGTCAATTAATAACCTTGAAGTAAAGGGGCCTCTAGAGAAGTGTACTCAAGGAATCACAAAATATGCAAATTGAGCAGGATAGTGCAGATGATGTAGTAAAAGAGCCATAGAATGTCAGTGTAGATTCAAGAGGTGAAATGGCTTACTCCTGCTCCTATTTCTTATGCTCTTACCTGGACCTGTACAAGAACATTCATGAGGAAAGACCTCAGGCTCCAGGGAGCAAACAAATGATCTGGTATTTGCGGATTGTGTCTATACTCGATGGAGTTTAGAAGGATGAGGGGTTATCTAATTGAAACTTATAGAATACTGAATAGCCTGGACAGAGTGGATGTTGGGAAGATGTTTCCATTGGTAGGAGAGACTAGGACCGGAGGGCACAGCCTTAGATTAAAGGGAAGACCTTTTAGAACAGAGTTAAGGAGAAACTTATTCAGCCAGAGTGGTGAATCTATGGAATTCACTGCCACAGAAGGCTGTGGAGGCAGGTCATTGAGTATATTTAAGATGGAGATAGATAGCTTCTTGATTGTCAAGGATCATAGGGAGAAAGCAGGAGAATGAGGTTGAGAAACTTATCAGCCATGATTGAAAGGCAGAGCAGAGTCGATGGGTTGAATGGCCTCATTTCAGGTCCGATGCCAAATGGTCTCACGGATACTGGCGCTGAACACTGATCTAGAGATCATTATTTAGGACTGCAGATTGGGGATTAACACTGAAAAAGTTGTACTCGCCTAAGACTTGTCACTAGAGTACAGGAGATATCTTTAGAAATAAAAAATACACAAATGAGTTTTTGATATTAAGATCCTCAGTTTTTAGTTTAGTTCTCATTCTTGTAGTAGCAGATATAGAGGTGTCATTGTCCAATAATTATAGAAAGATATATCTGTAAAATCAGATAGTGCATCACTAACCAAAGAAGCTTACAGAATTTAAGATTGCATGACTATTACAGCAAGATCAAATCATGTAGATTAATATTTAAGACAGTTAGTCTAGCATGGAAATTAAGATATATCCAGAGGGAATCAATAGCCAATTCTTCAGACAGAGGTTAATCACTTTGATGATTTGGGTGGTTTAGTATCATTCTTTCACAGAAAGACAAGCATAAGGATGAAGTTGTGCCAGTTCTGAAAACATTGCTAATCACTTTAGTTAGGCCACATTTGGAATATTGCATGCAGTTCTGGTCACCACATTACCAGAAGATATGGATACTTTGGAGAGGGTGCAGATGAGGTATTCCAGGACGTTACCTGGTCTGGAGGGTTTTAATTATGAGAGGTTGGATAAACTTGGATTGTTTACACTGTAAAGATGGAGGCTGAGGGGCGACCTGACAGAGGTCTACAAAATTATGAGAGGCATTGATATAGGGTGGCTTTTGCCCAGGGTAGAAAAGTCAACCACAAGAGGGCACAGGTTCAAGGTGAGTGGGGGGGGGGGGGGGGGGGGTAGTTTAGGGGAGAAGTGCAAGAAAAATTTTTTCACACGGCGGGTGGTGGGTGCCTGGAACACACGGTCAGTGGAGGTGGTGGAAGCAGGCATGTTAGCAACGTTTAGGGTGTATCTTGATGGACACATGAACAGGAGGCAAACAGATGGATAAAAACCGCATGTGGGCAATAAGTAGTGGGTTTAAATAAGGACTAGGAATAGCTGCAGGCTTGGTGGGCCGAATGGCTGGTTCCTGTGCTGTATTGTATTACAAACAGCAAAACATATTTAAACAGCTGATTTCAATTGAACATTTACAAATCAGCAATAGGTAAATGGTTAATTCTGATGTAACTAAAAGCTTTTCTTCAAACTGTTTACAAATTTGTCAGTCAACCCACTGGATAAGCCATGACTGCCCAGTTGGTTTATTTGCATGTTTCTTCCAGTATTTTGTGGTCTGCAGACTAAATCAGTTCATCAGTTCAATATTTTATCTCTGTCCTCACAGATTCTACTCGTCTTGCTGATAGGCTACACCTTTTTTCTGTTGCCTTTATATTATTCGTAACATGTACAACATTTATCCTTTTCCCTGTTGTATATTATACCTTGGGATGTTTAATCTCTCTCTGGATTTTCCTATAACCATGTCTCATTAGTCCCTCCCAACACACAATTAGCTCCGTCTTCCTTGTTTTATTACAGACATTATACAGTGCCATACAGACATTTTAACATATTTTAACACAACTTTTTTCTCACTGTAACTCTATTCATTCCCTTGCCATCAATGTGATTCTGTACTCTACTCTTTCCTATGCAATCCTGCCCTGTTCTATCTATCTTTAGGCTGCTTAGGTTTCTTGTAGGTCCCTTTCCATATTTTAGTAGTTTAAAGCTTTTGCTACCTCAATATTCATCCTTTTGCTAGGTCACGAGTCCCATCTGCTTCAGATGTAGCCAATCCATTTCATACAGCTCATTCCTGTCCAATTCTGGTATCAGTGTCCGGTGAAAAGGAACCTTTTTTTTAATAAAACCGCCTTTGGCCATCTGTCAACACCCCTGGCAATTTGCAGACGGCTTGGACAATCATCGATATATTACCTTCAAGGTCTGCTTTTTAAACTTAGAGCCTAATACCTGACATACGTCCAGTTAGACCACCTCCCTGTTTTTTTCTGTACCATTTGTGGTTAGCACTGCTGCCTCACAGCGCCAGAAGCCCAGGTTTGATTCAACCAATGGGCGACTGTCTGTGTGGAGTTTGCATGTTCTCCCCGTGTCTGTGTGGGTTTCCTCCGGGTGCTCCAGTTTCCTCCCACAGTCCAAACTTGTGCAGGCTAGGTGGATTGGCCATGCTAAATTGCCCGTAGTGTTCAGGGCTGTGTAGATTAGGTGGGTTATAGGGGGATGGGCCTGGGTGGGATGCTCCGAGGGTCGGTGTGGACTTGTTGGGCCGAAGGGCCTGTTTCCACACTGTAGGGATTCTATGATCTATTTGTGCCAACATGGACCATGACAACTGTACTTAAGTTTTGCCTTTCTCTCCAGCAACCATCAGATAGCCCAGGAGTGGGTAGGTGATACAAGTATCGACATTCTGAACTGGGATGATTTTATATTGAGAGAACTCATTGTAAAAATTTTTCTAGATGCATTCCATGGCAAGTGCAGGATTTGGAATAAATTGTTTTTACAGGCTATATTTGTATTTATCTACAACATAATAATGAACACCTAGTTTTAATAAATATAATTACAACACTTTGTTCAGAGTTTTACATCTTTTATAAATAGAAATTTAGCATTACGTCATGAGAACAAAAAGTTTCAACTTTTCTTTTCAAAAACAGTGTAAGTTGCTACATTGTTACTCTTACCTGCATCCACTCGTTAGTTTGTGGATCGTAGGCTTCCACAGAGTTCAGATATGACTGTCCATCATAACCTCCAACTGCATACAGCCTATCACCAAGTAAGCAAACACCTACTGCATCTTTGCTGATACTCATTGGTGCAACTGCTGTCCAAGTGTCAGTTTTCGGATCATATCTGCAAACAAACATAGCCATTTTTTTTTGATCAGGTCCAAATGTTTAACAGTTTTAGGATAATGAGATGTACAAAGTTGAGGGGGGCCTGAATACAGTGGATGGGAAGGACTTATTTACCTTAACTGATCATTGACTAGGAGATATAGATTTAAAGTAACTGACAGAAAGATTGGAGGGGAGATGGGGCAATTATTTCTCATCCAGAGGATGATAGGGGTCTGGTACATACTTGCTGAAAGATTAGTCGGGGCAGAAACTCTTGACTCTTTTAAAAGATATATGGATTATGCACCCTACGTGCTGTACCCTGCAGAGAGCTATTATCCAAAAGCTGAAAAGCAGGATAGTATTGCATGGCTTGTTTTTTGATTGGCAGAGACATAACAGGGGAATTGCCCCTTTTCCATGCATTACTTTGACTTTGAGATTACAAGGTTAATTTTCCAGGACTGCTTGGAGCATAGAACCTCATTTCCACAGGAAAGGTTAGAGGCCATCATTTCTATTCAGAGCACTCTGGATTGCCTAGTCAGTCATTCTTTTTAGTGGTTACAAAACTTAAAATGCTACAAATTAGGCATGCTAAGTTTTGCATCTGGTTATCTAATCCACATTCCTTTTAAGCACACAACACCAGGAGTAAAGTGTACAAAATCGTAAATCTGAGAAATAATTTCTGATACAAAAATAATGATCAACCTCTATTAAATATGAAAAGTGCTTTTAGGCTTGAACTGTGCTATCCCTGCAAAACCATCTCCACCACGGGCTGTTGTTATACACCTGCTGTTAACTCCCTACGTTCATACATGTAGATTAATTTCTATTCATATCTCCATTGTAACACAATGTTGAGTAAAGGAATCAGTCCATGGTAGCACGTTTGAAACTTGCAAATAATTAAACAACAGATGTTTTCTCCTAGATCAGATTATAAATCACAATTTAAAAATCCTCACGTTCCTCTCAAACACATGTATGTAAATTACTACATATGTAAATTTAGTGATTACATTCATTTAAAGCTTATATTTGTGAAAAAAATTTCAATATAGTAACATAACTAAAATAATAGCTATGGTATATAATTGAACATTTAACAAGTATATGTAATTTGACGTGCCAATTATTTGTGTTTACTTTGTTTACTATTTGTGTTTGTAGATGAACAGAGTTTGGTCTTATATACACACAAGGTTAAAAACAAATCTGAAGTTTGTTTTTCCAGTCAGATCCTTGTACTTAGTTGGTAGTTAAAACTTGGAACGTTTCAATTCGTTTATTCCTTTTAATATATTTAATGTAATGTAATGTAAGGCAGTTATACATCCTCACTAAGTATGCAGATAAATGCAAAGCACATAAACCCAAGAGCTGAAATCCTGATAGCTTAACCAGAGATAGCATTTATACGATCGAGAGAATAATGTGGTTCCAGGAACAATATTTGGGATCAATTAATTTAAAAAAAAAACAATTCTGGTGGCACAGACTCATTATTTAAGTGTGTATAAACATGGATGGTTTCATAGAAGCCTATTTTTAAGAGTCAAGAAAAAAATCTTTATGGCACAATAACATGCCCAAGATAGGTTAAAACAAATACAGCATTATAATCATCATGGGTAAACTACGCACTACATTTAACTCATGGCAGTCGGCCTGACTCACTGTGGTAAAACAACCAAGTATTTAGTGGAAGAATTCAAATTTCTACAATCAATTTCAAATTTCCATCTTTTTCAGCCACTGGTGATTATCCAGTGACCAATGAGGGGAGCTGATGACCTAGTGATATTGTCGCTGAACTGTTTAATCCAGAGACCCAGGTAATTTCTGGGGACCTGGGTTCAAATCCTGCAGGGCAGAAGGTGGCATTTGAATTCAATAAAAATCTGGGATTAAGAGCCAATGATGACCATGAATTCATTGCCGATTGTTAGAAAAACCCATCTGGTCCACTAAGTCCTTTAAGGGAAGGAAATTGCCATCCTTACCTGGTCTAGTCTACATGTGACTCCAGATCCACAGCCACGCGGTTGACTTGAAACTGCCTTCTGGGCAATTAGAGATGGGCAATAAATGGTAATTTTTTCTTGCAAAATTGAGCCTAATTAATTACCAATTCTACTTAATGGCTTTTTCTTTTACAAATAATTAATTTGATTTTATCCTAATCATATTTTCATTTTTTTTTTAAACCACACCAGAGTTTATTCTTTAGGTCTTGTTACATTGCACTTATCCATGACGGAGGGTTTGATTGGTATATACCGTCACAATTAGTCAACAAATGTCGTCATTTCATTGTTAACTTAAAAGCACATTTATTCTTTCAGCAGGCTTCCCTTCCACTATCATACAAGACAACCCTGACTTTAAAAACAGGACAACCTTACTGGAGAGCCTGAGATTACTCATATAACTATTGGTTGCTTGCCATACATTGATTTTTTTTTAAAATATAAAACTATTTAAACTTACAAGGGTTTAGGCTTTTCTGCATATGGTTTTGAATATGTGATCAAAACACACATTTCATGTCGGCCATGGTTGAACAATACTTCATTTACCTCTCTACACAATCAGATAGCCTTGATGTGAGGTTAGACGCTGGTGCATCATGTCCTCCAATGGCATACAAGAAACCATTCCAGGTGGCAACTCCCACACCTCCCCGTCTTTTAGACATCAATGCACAGGGGGTCCATTTATTGGTGTGGGGATCAAAGCATTCCACAGACTTAAGGCAAGAACTTCCATCGCGACCTCCAACAGCATACAGTCTGAGTGAAAAACAAAATGAGATGTAACGTCCCCAGAAATGAAATCATCGTATCTTTTTTCTTAATGGCTATGGGTTAACTTTACAAAATCACCTTCTGAATGTGGAGCCTTTCCATCGGGAGTACGTACTGAAATCTGGGGTGCGTGGTCTTGATGATTTTCTGCCCATGGAAAGCATCCAGAATGCAACTTTGTAAAATTAACCTTTATATTTTATTGTTTGTTATATTAAAAAATGCAATCATAAACTCAGAAACGTGTTATTACATGTATTACATTTTCTTACAGCATTACCTGTGCATACTGATTCAACAATTTACTTAGATGTTTTAGATAAATTAAAATGCTGAAAATGTCATATAATCATATTGAAATGTTTGAAATTCCCATTGTTACACCTGCACTAGAGGATCAATGTAGTGAATCAAATTAAAATATAATTAGCGCTGTGAGGCCAATCTACGTGATAGCATAATGTTCATATGTTTTGACTAGTGGTGTCCCACGAGGACCTCAATTATTCACATTAATTTTTAACAACTTGAATAATGGCATAGAAAGTCATATAACCAAATTTGCTGATGACACAAAGTTAGGTGACATTTGTGACAGTGTAGATGATAGCATAAAATTACCAAGGGATATTGTTAGACTGAGTGGACGGGCAAAACTGTGGCAGATGGATTTCTATATAAGCAATTTCTATGTAAGCATTTTGGACCGAAAATGGTTAGATCAGAGTATTTTCCGGATGGTCTGAAGTTAAATGCAGTGGATTCCCAAAGGGACATGGGGTTCAGTTGCATTGGTCTTTTGTTATAAAAGCAGAGGATGATCTCCCCTCTGATAACTAAAACTGAAACACCCAGAGAGGCTTACCTCACCCTATAATCTATTAAAAGAATTGTGAAAAGTGATATAACCTGCCTCTCACCCCTAATCTGTTATAAAGGAGTGTTTAAATGAAATAAACTACTGACACTCACTCTATAATCAACAAGTAACAATTTTTAAGGTTTTGGAGTAGATCTGTAGCTCGGGTTGTGGATGCATCGGATTATCGAAGGCTGCACTGATGATGTTACCCAGCAGGGTAATGAAACGTTTGCAGAGCAACAACGAACCAGCTCGGTGAGTCAAGTAACAATTTATTTATCTAACTCTAACAGTGAACAAATTAAATGAACTATTAACAAAGCAAACAATTCCCTTCTAACTACTAATTATTCCCGAATAAAACAAGATTCTAATAGTATGCTGTTCCAATAAATACAAGTCCCGCTTATATAAACAGTAACTAAGGGCCTGGCTTAAATTAATTGGCTAAATTCAAATTTGTTGTCTTGATAACAAAACAAAACTGCAGCATAGCCTGCAAACCATCCAGCCTTTTGATACAAATGACACAATTTAGGTACCCACAAGCTGCCCACAGACACTTTATTTTCGTCCAAGTCTAGAAAAAGCACATCATCTTTCTGCTTTCCCCCTATAATTTAATAAACATCAACATTTTACAAACACCAAATTCTAACGTCCTGCCTTCCATTCCACAAGTACTCTTCCCAACTTCGTAACACTTTAAAATGTCATGAACATATGCAGAAAATAATCAAGAAAGCTAATGAAACGTTGGTCTTTTTAACTAGAGGACTGGAGTACGAAGATGCAGAGTTATGGTGCAGCTATACAAAACCCTGGTTAAACCCCACTTGGAACAGCATGAGCAAATTTGGGCACAATATGGCAGGGATATATCCAGCCTTGAAGGGAGTTCAAAGTAAGTTTACAAAAAGATACCCGGACCTCAGGTGTTAAGTTATGAGGAGGGATTATAAAATCAGGCCTGTTTTCTCTAGAATTTAGAAGGTTAAGGGGTGATCTGATCGAAGTCTTCAAGATATTAATGGGAAAAGACAGGGTAGATAAAGATATTTAATTTCTACTGGTTGGAGATTCTAGAATTAAGGAGCCTAGTCTGAGAATTATTGCTAGACCATTCAGGAGAGACATAAGGGAGCACTTCTACACACAAAGGGTGGTAAAGGTTTAGAACTCTCTTTCACAAATGGCAGTTGATGCTAGATCAGTTGTTAATGTTAATTCTGAGATAGTTAAATTTTTGTTAAGCAAACGTGTTAAGGGCTATGGGATAAAAGCAGGCTTATGAAGTTAGGTCGCATATCAGCCATGATCTTATTAAATGTTGAAACAGGCTCGAAGCGATGAATGGCCTACTCCTGTACCTGTGTTGAGCTGGCTTTGTTGGATGCTGAAAGTCTGGAATAGGAAAAAAATAAAAGCCTGCATTTATAGAATAGTCTTTGCAATTATATTTTTACAGTCATGCTAATGCTTATTAAGTATAGTCACTGTGTCAATGTAAGGAATATGGCAGAAAAATGATCAAAGCACCCTTACTTATGCAGAGAAAAGGAAAAGAAGGTACTGCAGGATATTATGAGCATGCAGACTATAGATTGAAATTAAAAGTATTCAGTCACTACAAAATATTGAGATAAAAAATGCTGCACTGTAGATGGTCAAAAATTACTTTGAAAAGTTATGTTTCAACAAAACTTTTCCAGGCAGAAATAATTAGTTGCCAATGAAAAGGTAGCAAATTGCACATAAAAACACAAAGTGACACAGCATCCAACCCTCTATTTGGTGCAAGAACCAGGGGTTGCCCAGACCAAGGCCTCAAATAGTCTTGGAACTCCATTCTTTTACCTCATAATTAGCTATAACTAAGGACAGCAAACAAGTTGATATAATGTACAACTAAAAGTCCCATCATATCTACATCTTCAACTGATTTCACACAATAGTATTCAAACAAAATCTTGTTTACTTATTGATGTCAAGCTTGGTTTTCAGGCTAAGGATACTGTAAATGTCAGTGAAAAAAAATTCTGTGCTGACTTTGGGCACCAGTATCATACTATTCATTTGGAAAGGCAATAATGCTGGACACGTTGAATCTCATGCATCAGAAAGGTTAGTACTTTTCTTAAGGCCCAAAAAAAATTCTGAGATTTTCAGCCCAACAAACAGGTAAAGGTTGCTACCAAACAAAACAAAAGTCAGCAAATTCAACGTAGAAGCACAAGTCAGAATCTGAAGACTAGCTGACTATGCCGTAGTTGGGAATGAACTGAATACCTTACAGTTGAAGGCAATGGTGATTGCCAACAGCATATAATCAATGTCAATACAAGTATTCTTGCTGCTGAAAGTGAAGCACATAGACTCAGAAATTTACAACACAGCAGGCAGCCATTTGGCCCATAGTGCTCTCGATAGTCAGCAAAGATGTGACTACACTAATTCCATTTTTCCAGTTTTTGAGGCAATGCAAGTGAATATCTAAATATTGCTTAAATATTATGAGAGGTTCTGACTGAAGCTCTCTTTCAGGCAACGAGTTCTAGGCCTCCACTATTCTCTGGGTGAAAACATTTCTTCTCAAATCTCATCTTAGACTTCTATCTCTTACCTTAAATCTATGCTCCTAGTGACCCAGCTGTGCTCTGCTGATCCACAGTAGACTCCTGTGATGGTTTGTATACTCATTGCTGCAAAGTTTGCAAATATGGTCTAGTGCCTGCAGCTTATCTAAAATTAGCAAATGAGTCTAGTGAATCAAATTCCCAAGAACTTTCCACCTTTAGGAGTACACACTTATGTGCTATAAATAGCTTGTGCCGAATTTCCAGGTTGACTGAGAAAATGTGAAGGTAGAACCATTACCTCTGAAAATGAAGGTTATTTTTCAAATCGAGGTTATAACTGCAAATATCTTTTGCAAAGCAAGTTAAATAGCAAAATAAATCTCAAGAGGCAAACCACAAAAGTAAATCCAGTGAACAAACAAAATGAATTACACAATTTGAGTGAGCAATTGTTCAAGAGTAGTAATGAACACTTATCTTAAATGGAGCAGATTGTGAATTGGTATTTCACAAAACTGTGTAAATGACTAACCCTGAGAAACGATCATTCATCTTACTGAGATTTTCACAATTCCCTACACTTATATAGTAATGAAGAATAAATTACAACAATAATTTCTTCTTACTTTCCATTAAGTACTGCTACACCAACTGTACTTCGTGGCACTGACATACTGGCGACAAAGTTCCACTGTCGAGCTTGAGGGTCCCATCGTTCAACTGTATTTAGATAGCTCCAACCATCATGTCCACCTACAGCATACATAGGACCCTCCAGTACCTCCACACCTACAAAAATGCAACATATTTTCATCAGACTGTAGAACTGAAAGCTACAAAAAGAAAGTTCAATTATTGCAAAAGAAAGCAAATTTTGGCAATTTAAAAGTTCCTTTGCTCAAAGGGCTTCCCTTCCTTCTACATCCAGTGAGGACGAATGTCAAAAAAAAATTAACTTCCTTTCATGATGATTAAAATCCTGAATAAAACCACAGGCTGAATTTTGGAGGACAGTACACTCTCCTTTATGTGCTCTCTTCCTAATCAAGGCCCCCACCCCACCATCTCACCTCCCTTGATGTTTCCTATTACCCCTGTTCCTGTCTGCCCTGGCCTTCCAGCCCAGCCCCAGAGAGAACCTGAACTTACCTTAAAGCCCAGGACCCATCACAATACATTTCCTCCTGGGACTGCTGCATTCCCAGCTGTGGCCATTGTTCCCACTAGCTCTACTGGGACCAAAGAGTGAACACAGGATTTAGGTGAAGGAGTAGGCCATTTAGCCCTTTGTGCCTGCTCAATCATCGAACAAGATCATGACTGATTTGATTATGGTCTTAACATCACTTTCCTGTCCACCATGCCCCATTATGCTTGTCAATTAAAAAACTATCCAACTCCACCCTGAATAAATTTAATGATCCATCTCCGCTATGGGAAAGATTCCTCATGCTAACCACTTGCTGAAAGGAAAAAAAGACCCCTGGTCTTTAGCTGTTTCCCCTAATTTTAGTCACTCACACAAGAAAAAACATATTCCTGGTATCCGCTTTATTCACTCCACTTAGAATCTTGTAGGTTTCTATAAGATCACCTCTCAGTCTTCCAAAATCCAGAGGGTATGGGTGCAACCTGTTCAACTTTCTTCATTAAATAAACCCTACAACCCAGGAATGAGTGGAGTGAACCTGCCCTGAACAGTTTCTACTAGAATTATATTTGTTTTCCAAAATTGTACACAACTGTCCAGATTTGATTTCAACAACCCCTAATTAGAAGTGGAGTAAAACTTCCTGAATTCTATATCCATTTCCATTGCAATAAGTGCTAAATTCCATTTGGCTTCTGTGAGAACTCCTTCAAGGCCCATGGGGAATCATTAATTAATCTACTTGTGGAGCTTGTTGAGTAGGAGTTTCCTTGGTAACAGGCAATGGCCTGCTCAACCAGAACTCATCACCTGAACCCTTCATAAAACACAGCCTAATTTCACCCCACCTCCAATTCGATTTAGCCCATTCCTGCTTTCCCAACCCTTCCCTCACTTTTGATGTTTTGCATTGCCTGTAATATCTCTGTAACGGGCTGTATATGTAAATATCTAATTGGGTACACAGATGATTTACTGGCCGCAGTTAGTAGTTAAAAACAAAAAGAAGAGTTATGGATGATTTTGTGGTAGGAAAAGAAAACATTCAGTTGTGTGTGACAGCACTTCCATATATACAAAATAATAAAGTAGACCCACAGTGACACGGTGATGAAGAGGTTAAGGTGATGGATTGCTAATCCATACTGTTCTGCATTTGAAGGGCCTCTTTTGGTGCAGTGGTAGTGTCTCTACCTCTGAGCTGGGAGGTCTGGATGTGAGATCCACCTGCCCCAGAAGAGTATAATGACTTCTTTAGACAGGTTGATAAAGAAAGCAGACCCAGTGGCCACGTTGGCTATTAACAGGTCCAGGCAGCGGACTTTAGAGGGGGCCATTTCTGTTGACTGCATGCCTCTCTTCAAGGGCTATGTTCGTGCCTGGATGTCATTAGAGAGGGAGCACACAGTGTTCATCAATGCTCTAGATGCCTTTAGAGAGAGGTGGGTACCACAGGGGACAGAGTACTTTATCTTCCCATCCAACTCTATTGTGATTCATTCCCCTCCCTCCACCTTTGATGGTTTGTATTGCCTTTAACGGGCTTTGTATGTAGATATCCAATTGATTACGTTGCTGATTTGCTGATTTAGCGGATACCAGGAATATGGTTTTTCTTGTGTGAGACACTAAAATTAGGGGGAACAGCTAAAGAACAGGGTTTTTTTTTCCTTTCAGCAAGTGGTTAGCATGAGGAATCTTTCCCATAGCGGAGATGGATCATTAAATTTATTCAGGGTGGAGCCGGATAGTTTTTTAATTGACGAGGATGATGGGGCACGGTGGACAGGAAAGTGATGTTAAGACCATAATCAAATCAGTCATGATCTTGTTTGATGATCGAGCGGGCAGTTAATAGTTAAAAACAAAAGAGTGACAGTGATTTGGTGATGGAAAAAATGTTCAGTTGCGTATGATAGCACTTCCAGATACAGAGATAAAAGCAGATCCATGTGTAGGCACTTGTGGTGTAGTGGCAGTGTCCCTGCATCTGGACCAGGAGGCCTGGGTTCAAGCCCACCTGCTCCAGAAAGGTGTAATAATATCTCTGAACAGGTTGATTAGAAAATATGTGCAAAATAATAAAGTAGATTCAGGGATGGGTCTGCAGAAGTCTCAGTCCTGGGTTGGCACAGCCCAAGTATGCCAGGAGTAGTGGCTGTATTTTGGTGTTCAACAATAAATGATGCTCTTTTCCAGTTGGGCTTCCCAAGTTATTACAACTTTCTAACATATGCATGCATGTTAACTTCTTGTGGTTCAGTTTGTATGACTCCCAGACCCCTCTGGGTCACCAAGGGACGGAATATGTGCATGTGTGTGTCTGTGCATGCAATGCAAAGTGGAGAGTCTACTACTTAAAATTAGGTGGCGACAGGAGCTGTGCAGGGTGCAGAGTTTGCAAAGGGGGAATAGCTGGAAAGTAGGGAGAAGGTCTGTAAACTCGGGGAAGGGGGTCAGAGAGGGGCTTAAAACGATGGTAGAACTGTAAAGTGGAGACAGGTGCACAGATGGGGGTAAGGGCTACAAATAGTGGTTGAGGAATTTCTAAAGAGATTAAAGAGGTTGCAAAGGGTGATAGGACTGCAAAAAGAGATGGGGAGAGGAGCTGCAAAGGGCCAACGCTCAGACTTTTGGGAACCATGAAATCTTACGGTCTCTGATGTAATGAATTTGTTGCAAACAAATATGGAGTCCCTAAATTAGGACTGTAGTAGTTCAGGAGCTATTATATGGAGAGATATTGTAATGGACATCATAAATTGCATAACTTAATAGTGAACAGTTATAATTCATTAAGATGTACATTTATGCGTTTTTATTTCTCAAAGTATCTTACATACATTGAAATACTTTAAGTACAATGACTACATTAGAGACAAGCATGCAACTGTGTAGCTGTGACCTCACCAGTCCAAGGAAAGCTGGTTTAGGGTCACAGCTTTTGTGTGTACAGAAGTGTGTGTCAGTTATTCTTTTGAAATTTGTATTTGTTATTGACTTTTTCTGGTTATCTTTAAATACTGTGGTATTTAGGAAATTAATTTTTCCTTGTGTTATGGTTTAACATTAAATGGAATAGTGATGATCATTAAGGATACTGATGGATTCTACTTCTGCTCTGTGTGAATCTAATTATGCCATTAGTAAACAGAAATACACAAAGTAATGTTACTAAGTGAGGGCATCATTTAATAAAGGTGCTAGCAAGAATGACAAGTTGCCCCAGAAAAAATCTCGAGGCGCCCTCAAAGCAAAACATTTTGATCCTTGTTGCCAACCTGAAAACAGCTCAATCATTCCCCTCTCTGCTTCCGGTTACCTAAATAATCCTTTATTTTTCCTTTATCCCCTACACCATGTGCTCTGATCTTGTGTAGTGACTGTCGATTTGTCCCCTTAACAAATGACAGGTAAACAAAAGGATATCAGGACAGCTGGCCAAAATCTGGTCAAAGAAGTAGATTGTAAGGAGTGTCTTAGTTACATTCAACTATTTAGCAGGAACAATCTTTTCACCTCTGTTATGTTATATGCTACAATGTTATCCTCTGTTGTAACCTTAGATACAAAACCCAATTTAAAGGCTCAAATTTTAACAGTGTATGGAAGCTTTTAGTATTGTTCAGGCAGTGCTTTTTTTTCAAAAATCAAGATTTTCCTTAAAGAGTCCATTTTCAACACAAAAGACACTGAAACTCATGTTCTCGTGTAAATGTAAACATCTACTTCTCACTACCAATATTACACTCTTCTGCACAGTATTGTTAAAAGATAACATATTATACTTCAGCTTAAATTGTTAAAAATTTGGATCAATAGCTACTCTACTAAATTTATACTTTTTGCACTGAAACTAGATTTGAACATAAATATATAAAGACTACTTTTTTTTAAAAAAGTCTGAACATGGGATTTTCTACTGTGCATCTTCATTTTGGAACATTGTCAAGGAACCTTGCTGAAAATCTCCTTTGCATAGCATATACAATAATGATTTTCAAATTGTTTTGCAATCTGCATTGAACATTCAGTAGGTAAAACACCAACAACTGTTGCACAGGGGTTTATTTAAAACAAATTTTATGAGCTACATGCAAATGTGCAGCTGGGACTTACATTTTTTTGTTCATTTTATAATGTCATCAACATTCAGAGTACACCTACTTTCAACGACAAGTGGCTGACTGCAGGCTGAGCAGGTGTCTGAAGTCGTAAGACACACACATACATCACCAGAGGTTCAAGCAGTTAATGCTTGTTAGTTAAGCCATGACGAGTAAATAAATCTAACATTAGCAATAATTCGAGAACAGTAATTGTGACTGTTTAATACTTCCTACTTTGTACATTCTGCTTAGGAACACAAAATAGTCTAATTATTTCAATTTTTGAAATTAGCCACCATTCAATGCAAAATATTGTTATATCTGAGAACAAATTACTACAGATGCTGGAATCTGCACTGAAAACAACAAATGCTGGCAATCAGCAGGTCAGAGAGCATCCATGGAGAGAGTGCAAGCTAATGTTTCGAGTCTAGATGACTCTTCATCAGAGCTGAAGTGAAGTGTGAGGGGACAGCATTTATGCTACAGTTTGGCGGGGGGGGAACAGGGGAGTTGGGGTGGTGGGTGTAGGGTGCCGGTGGAGAAGAGCTGTTGACCTCTCTCTCTCCATTTTGGGGAATAAACTGTCCACTGCCACCCACTCCCATAGCTACCTTCACTACAGCTCGTCACATCCCACATTCTGCAAGGATTCCATTCCATTCTCCCAGTTCCTTTGCCTATGTTGCATCTGTTCAGATGATGCCACCTTCCAAAACAGCATTGCTGATGTGGCTTGCTTCCGCCATGACTGTGGTTTCCCAACCACTGTGGTTGACAGGGCCTTCAATCGCATCCGATCCATCAGCTGTAGTTTTGCCCTTGCTCCTTCCCAACACTCAAAACAGCATGATTGGGTTCCCATTGTCCTCAGTTTTTATCCCACCAGCCTCTGCATTCAAAGGATCATTCTCTGTCATTTCAGACAACCCCAGCAGAATGTCACCACCAAACACATCTTCCCCTCACTCCCTGTCTGCATTTCACAGGGATTGTTGCCTTTGGGACACCCTAGTCCATTCCACTACCACTAACACCACGCCCTTTTCCCAGCACCTTCCCATGTTACCGCAGAAGGTGTAACACCTGCCCATTCACCTCCTCCCTGCTCGGCATCCAAGAGCCTAAACAGTCTTTCCAGATGAAGCAGCATTTCACCTGTACCTCCTCCAATGTGGTGTATTGTATTCACTGCACCCAATGTGGCATGTCCACTGGTTTGTCCTCAGCATGCTGCAGTGCTCCAGCGAATCACAGTGCAAACTGGAGGAACAACATCTCATCTTTAGACTAAGCACTTTACAGCCTTCTGGACTTAATATTGAGTTCAACATCTTTACACTGTGAACCATTTCTTCCCTTTCTTTTAGCTTTGTCATGTCCTCCCTTCCCCAATCCAAGTTACTATCCTTTCAAGTCTGGCAGGAGACACACCATTGTTCTGCCATTCTCACATTCGGATCACTTAATCTGAAATATCAGCATCTCTTCCCCACCAGCACCCTACGCTCCCCATTCCACAAGCTCCTCCCCTCCAACTATAGCATAAATGCTGTACCTTCCACACTTCAGTTCTGATGAAGAACCATCTAGACTCGAAACGATACCTTGCTCTCTCTCCATGGATGCTGTCTGACCTGCTGTGATGTCCAGCATTTGATGTTTTCAGTATTGTTACATCTAAACTCTCATGTTGACACATAGCTGTTTGACAGTTTCACTTATATGATTTTCTCTTACTATATGCCTACCTTGCCTGTTGATGCCTGTTGACATTCTTTGCCTCCTACTAAAATAGGTTCCTTGACCAGAGGGGATAAAGGAGTTGGAATAAAAGATAGTTGTCTAAATTGGTTGCAAAACTCCTGGTTGCTTGCAAATCCTTTCCAGTGTTCTATGACTAGTGTGACTTACCAAGGCCATGTCTATGAGTAGACATAGGAGGCATTACATTCCAGGTTTTACTCTTTGGATTGTAGCACTCTACTGTATTTAATGTCTTCAATCCATCTCTACCACCCACAACATAAAGTTTGTCATCTAGCACCGCCACACCAAATTGTAGTCGTCTTCCATTCATATTTGCTACATGTGTCCATGTATTGGAACGTAGGTCATATTTTTCAATGCTTGTGGCACCTGTAAAACAGCAACAATTTGAACACATCAAAATTAATACACAAAATTATTGAAAACAGAGAGAGAAACAGAATTAATGTTGAGTACAGTAGGATTCTTCACCACAACTGGTCAACTCTGAAGAGTCAAACTGCATTCAAAATATCAACTCTTTCTCTATCCACAAGTGCTGCCGACTTGCTGAGTTTCTTCAGCATTCTTTGTGGTTATTTCAGTGTTCTAGCTGTACTTTACCTCTTTTCAAAACTGAAAAGATAACATTTTTGCAGGTCCTTTTTCAGAACTTAGATCTGTGATGCTAGTAATCAGTCACAGAGGTCTACAGCACAGCAAAATGCCCTTCAGCCCATCGAGTCAATGTCGGTAAACACAACCACCTAGCTATTTTAATCCCATTTCCAGCACTTGGCTATAGCTTTGTATGTCTTGACATCACAAGCATAAATCTAAATACTTCTTAAATGAGCGTTTCCGCCACTACCCCCTTAGAGGCAATGTGTTACAGATTCCCATCACTGTCTGGGTGAAAATATTTTCCTCACATCCCTCTAAGCCTCCTACACCTTACTTTAAATCTTGTGGCATCTTTCTGCACATAGAAGAGACATTTAATTTCTCAATGTTTTAAGAAACAGAAGTGGATAAATGTATTATTTAACTAGAAGTATACACAGTTTATTACCTCCAATCCTTTTACAACAAGTTCCATTATTTTGTTTCATTATTTTATTTGATATGCTGATTATTTTTTGGTAGCAATAGACATAAATCAAACAAAAATGCTATAAATTGGCTACTTTCAATGACTTCTTGTTCATTTTGAAACGTTAGCTCAATAGCTGTGGAAATTGCTACCCACTATTAGGACACAGTTGCAGACTGATAAAATAGTGCATATGCTTTGTTGCTAAACACCACTGCTGTTTTTTCCTACAGCGAAGTTATTCATTAAAAGTGGGACATTGAAGACTAGGACTAGCTTCCCATTTCTGGCATCCACTGCAGGCATTGAGCAGTTCCTGGTCAAATATAGCACACTTTAACTGTACGTTAAAAAATCCTTTACGTAGCCCAAATCAAATATATATCTTGTGCCAATATTCAAGGTTTTACAGTTGCTAATTGAGACTGCTCCTGTTTGAATACTCTACAGCTCCATTCCCATGTTTGATAGGCCAAAGTACCATAAGATACAGGAGCAGAAGGTGGTCATCTGGAGCATTGTGTTTGCTCCACCATTCCAATGAGATCATGGCTGATCTGATAATCCTCAACTCCACTTTCACGTCTTTTCACTATAACCCTTGATTTCCCTTGTTTAAAAACCTGTCCTTTTCAGTCTTGAATATACTTAACGACCTAGCCTTGACATACCTTCGCAGTAAAGAATTCCACAGATTCACTATCGTTTGACAGACACAAATTTGTCCTCTTCTCAGTATTAAATAGGTGATCCCTTACTCTGAGGGTTGTGCTCTCTGGTCTAAGACTCTCCCAGAAGGGGAAAAAACCTCTCCGCATCTACCCCATTAAGCCCCTTAAGAGCCAAATATGTTTCAATAAGGTCATCTCTCATTCTTCTAATCTCCAATTAATATAAGCCCAACATTCTCAACGTCTCCTCATACGAAAATCCTTCTAAACCTGGAATCATTCTTGTGAACCTTCTGAGGACTACCTCGAATGCCAGTACATCTTTCCTCAATCAGAGGCCAAACCTGTTCACAGTATTCCAGCCATGGTCTGACTAGTACCTTTTATAGTTCTGGCAAGACCACTCTCCTTTTGTACTTGAGTCACTTTGAAATAAAGGCCAACATTCCATTTGCCTTCCCTGATACCTGCTGAACCTGAGCGCTAGTTTTTTTTTGTGATTCACGCACTGAGTGGGCTTGGTTTGCACTAAAGTGATATTTATGGCTTGATACTTCGGTACAGTGAATTTTTGAGGAATAAGATGATTGGTAGCATCTGGTGCTGTAATAAGCAGCATTTCTCTCCATAATTCATAAAGAGGTTAGATTTGGAGAAAACAAATGCATCACGATATTGGATGGGAAAGGTCATCACCAAAGTAAAAATATAAATCTTATATAAACTTAAGATTATTTAATAATCAATACCTTTTGTTGCATCCATTCCACCAACTGCAAACAGCACACCTACTGTAGACTTCCTAGGTTTAGTCCGTGGACTCTGCAGCATGTTTCGTCGCTCTGGTAGCAGGTGATATTTCATTGCTTCCATGATAAGTTTTTGGCATTCAATATCATCCCTAAATAGTATATTGTTCTCCATATCTGCAAGAAACTACCAGGACCAATTCAAATTCAACAAACCTCAGGTATGAATAAAAAACACACAAAACTTTTAACTTAAACAGAAAGGTGAATAATTTTACACTGTTTCAAAATAATTTCTTAAATATCAGCAGAATCTAAAATAGAACAAAGTTTTTTTAAAAAATATCAATAACCAAACTAATAATTCTACTTTAATCTTTACAATAATGAAATACAGTCAGAAGCTAAAGGCAGAGTTTTTTTTATAACTACAATTAAACAATTTTGCAACCCCATTAAAATAAAGCTGAAGTTCATTTTAAGGAGACAACAAGGTGCAGAGCTGGATGAACACAGGAGGCCAAGCAGCATCCTTGGTCTACTTTCTCAATGTTAATTAAAATCTTTGACGCATTGTTGACATTGACACTGGCCAGTGGACCATTACCCAATCTTCAAGCAGCCATTGAACCAGATCACTGCATATAGTATAAATGTCTGTTGCTGAAAGCACTATAATGGGCACATCTACTAAAAAACAAAATGAAAATGAAAGGAAACTTTTAAGCCGCATTTGAAATCTGCCTTACAGATCAAAAGAATGGTGTGCAGTATGATGGATGATTGTTGTCACTTCTCATCCTGGGTGTAATAAATAAAATATATACAGTGATCTAGCACTATAGATTTTCAGTATGTGCTTCCAATTGTAATTTTTAAAAAATCACATGCTGAAAGAGATGAAAATTTAACCCAATGCCGTTAGGAAAACAGATTCTCAACTCCAAGTTACAGCAGGATTTGGAGGGCATGAAACTATGAGCTTTGTCTCCCAATCATCCTTGCAGATGAATGATCAAAAGCACGAAAAATGTTTAATTTTGCCAATTCTCCTATGAAAAGTGCACTCTTTGTATGCAAAGTGAAAATAGCTTAATGATAGATAAAATAGCGCATTTTTGCTTTGTACTTATTTCCATCTTGAAAGCTCACATGAAATAATGAAAGTTAAAAGTTTGAAGGGCTATCCATATCTCTGCTTAAGATGGTGAAGAAAATACAAAGTCACTTCAGACTTGTTTACAGCACATAAGGGGACAGCTGAGAATTAAGAGCTCAAGATAGCTAGCAAGAAAGGGAAGGAATTAAAAATTAGAGCACAGGGGTTGCATTGTTTGTCAGAAAAAGGAGGCAAATAATCAGCACATGAGACACAAGGGAGATACAGTACACTGAACAATGAACCTATAGACTAGCCCTGGCGCTATTATACTTAAATAGAGTAACTAGCAACCCAAGTACAATTGAAGGGGAATGATGTCTTTGTACCTGATTCCATGACAACTGGGAAATTTAAATTCAATTAATTCAGAACAGCAGGTGCTATCTATAATGGTGACCACAAAACTATTGCATTGTTGTAAAAACCATCCGGTTCACTACTGTCCTCGCGGGAGAGAAATCTGTTGCCCAGACCCAGTCTGGCCAATACATAACACCAGACCCTTTGCAATTTTCTTGATTCTTAACTGATTTTTGTAATAACCTATAAACTATTCTATTGTATCAAAATGCTACTAAAAACTAAGGAATAAAACTTGACTCTCCATCATTATGTTTTGTTTCTTTTAAGTCTTTTTCATGGGATGTGGGCATCTCTGGCCAGGCACAACATTGTTGCCCAGGCCTAACTGTCCTTGAACTGAGTGACAAAGTGCAAAGAAATGGCTGCAGTTTTATTCTACATAGTGGAGCACATTGTATGCAATGTCACTTCTTCCTGAAACAATGACAGTGAAAGCAGACACCAGAGTTGATGGGTTCTGAACTATGGAAACAATTGTTTCACAATGTTTTGATTGGCTCCCGAACAAGAGGCCTCAGGCTTGAGTGTGGCCAGCGCAGCAGAAAAATACATAGCCTGCAAAAAGTGTCTCTCCTCTGTGTGGATGTACTAGAATGTCTCCAGTAACAGCTTTCCATCTTCCACTCACATTTATAAATCCCCTGTTAAAAGAGAGTTAAAACACCCTCAAAAATAATGAGAAGATAAATTCTCAATCAATTAGTGAATGAAAGAAAGCATTAGTGTGCAAACAATCTTGTGCAAAAAAATTAAAATGATTTGGAAGAAACAAAGAAACAACTCAACTCCTATCAGACTTGTGCTATTGACTTCTGTTTCTGTGATTTTTTTTTGCCCTTTTCCATCATTAAAATCCATGTCTTGTCTGTCAGTACCTTCCAAATCTGTGATTTCTATCACCCAAAAGGACAAAGCAAACATGCATTACCAGCTACAAGTTCTACAAGTCACACACAATCCTTACTTTGAAATATATTCCTTTACGATGGTTGGACCAAAATCCTGAAATTCCTTCTTTAATACCACATGGAAGTACCTTCACCACATGGATTGCAGCAGTTCAAGGTGGTGATTCACTACCACATTTACAAGAGGAATTAGGGAGCGAATGCTGGTCTTGCCAATGATAGCTAAATCCCATGACTGAATGAAGTCTTCCAAGAATCTTTAGATCCTGGAAAAGTCTCAATATAGAGGATTAGAAAACTACTAATGTAACATCTTTATTTAAAAAGAGGAGGAGACTAGAAATAGGTCAGTTAGCTTAATGTCTGTTGTTGGGAAAATGTTAGAGTTTATTATGTTTAAAGGTTGTAATAGCAGAGCATTTAAAAGTACATAAAATGGTCAAGCAGAGTCAGCATGGCTTCATGAAAGAGAAATCATGACTGACAAATTTATTAGAATTCTTTAAGGACGCAACAAGCAGCATAGATAGAGGGCAACCAGTAAATGTAACATTTTTGGATTTTCAGAAGGCATTTGATGAAGTATGACACATTAACCCATAGGTTGCAGGTAGTATTTTAGCATGGATAGACTAACTAACTGAAGACAGATAGTTCAGATGAGGGGGAACATTTTCAGCATGGCAACCTGGCACGAATGGTGTGCCATACAGGGATCAGTGCAGGGGCCCCAATTATTTACAATATATATTAATGATTTGGATGAACAAAGTGAACATACTGTAGTCAAGTTTGCAGATAATGTAAAAATAGGTGGCAAGGTAAGTGGTAAAGAAGACACAGAGTGTACAGAGGGATACAGACAGGTTAAGCCAATGGGCAAAAACTTGGCAGATGGAATATCATGTGGGAAAATGTCAGGTATGCACTTTGGCAGGAGGAATAGTGAAGCTGAATATTATTTAATTAGAGTAAGACTGCAGAAAGCTACAGCAGTGGGGGATTGGGGGGCCACATGCATGAACTCTAACAGGACGGGAGACAGTAAACACAGTAAGGATACTTCCAATAAATGGGGAGTCCAGAACCAGGGGTCACAGACTAAGGATATGTGGTAGGCCATTTAAGGCTGAGTTGAGAAGGAAGTTCTTCACCCATGGAGTAGTAAGCCTGTGGAATTCTCTGCCATTTAAAGCAGTTGAGGCCAAAACATTGAATGTTTACAAGAACAAGATACAGTTCTCAGAGCTAAAGGGATCAAAGGGTATGGGGCAAAAATCAGGAACAGAGTACTGAGCTGCATTGATCATATGAATGGTGGAGCAGGCTCAAAGGGTCGAATGGACTTTGTGCTATGTTTCTACATTTCTTAAAAAGCTAGCATTCAGGTTCGGCAGGTGAGAGGAAGGCAAATGGAATAGTGGTCTCCTGACATCAAGATAAGTCTTACTGGATTTCTCATTTGATTCTGCCACAAATCTTGCCATTGCCCACACTGGCCTCAGTTAAATGCTACTTTTCTTGGCAATTGCTTTTAAACAGTTTTGTTTCATATTTAACCTCCTGAAATATGCAATAGTTTGAACCAAAAGCTGCAGCTTCTGTTGATTCTTGCCCCTTTAGGAAACCCTCTGATTGAGTTTGGAATAAATGCAGCTAGTTGATTTAAAGTCTGCATTTAGAGTTTTAATTACCTGCTAAACTGTCAATTTGAAGTTTAGCAATAACTAACCTATCATGTCATTCTATTTAGGCAAAGTCATTAACACTTCAAGCCTAGCATGCGTTGAAGTTATTTGTTTTTGTCATGCATCAGCAAAGAGGGTTCTCTGGAAATTTCATTAACCGGATTCAGTATGTTTGTGAGCTGAATGCTTTCCATTGAGCATCAGTGCACTTATGGATCAGACAGCATGACCGGATATTGTCTCCCAAATCTCTTTAGGTTAGAGACGGTGGTTGTGGAGGAACTGTTCAGAATTTGAGGCAGAACTTTGTTAAAATTTAATACTACATTTAAAAAAGGTCTGGTTCAACTCAAAATACCCTGAAAAGGTAAAGTATCTCAAAAATTTCAACAACAGGTTAAAGAAGTCATTTTACACTGCTACTATGCACCAGCTACATTAGTAGAAGTTTCCAATAATACAATGTTGCTTTCAGTCCAAAAGACATTCTCCCCAGTGTACAATTTGGCAACGTTATGAATGAATTTTAGTGCTGGTTTGCTGCCAGGTGCTGACTGATTGATCAAATTGTTCCTTTGTCTATAATAAGCAAAGTACAGACTATACTCAACCTGTCTGCGCATGCAAAATCCAAACTAAAACAACTACAGACAACAAGGTGTAGAGCTGGATGAAGACAGCAGGCCAAACAGCATCAGAGGAGCAGGAAAGCTGACGTTTCGGGTCTAGACCCTTCTTCTGGAGAAAGGTCTAGGCCCGAAACGTCAGCTTTCCTGCTCCTCTGACGCTGCCTGGCCTGCTGTGTTCATCCAGCTCGACACCTTGTTGTCTCAGATTCTCCAGCATTGGCAGTTCCTTCTATCTCTAAAACAACTACAGTTAGATGTGATTTTGTGATTGGGCAACACTTGCTAAACAATGCAGAGCGCAATAATAGGTACACTATCAAACAATTTGAGATCATCAGTAAAGCTCCAATTTAGGTTTATTTAGGGTTTCTAGAAGCAGCATATATTCATACTGCAAACAGAAGGCATATGTTCAGGCCTGTGCATTTAAAAAAAATTACCTTGGACCTTGGATAGCCACACTCTCTGGCAAAACCTCAACCAATCAGAAGCTTTTTTCCTATTGGATAATTTGAGAGGAGTATTTGAAATTTAGCATTCTTGTCTTGGTCGGAATAAGTGCTGGTGAATAAAACTTCAGAAAAAAGTCACTATTTATGCTTGTTCAAAAATAAATTAATTTTCTTCAACATAAACCCATTATTCAGAGCTGGAATTTGCAAGATGCATCACTGACTATGATTTCAGTTTTAATGGCTAATTATAACCGACTACTGCTGTAATAATTGATAGAATACTTTATCATAATATATTCAATTATCACAGCCTTATCTCAATCTGGATTAATGTACCCAGAGGAATTTCACTGGGTTTGACAGACTGACTGTCTTTGAAGCTCTAGATGAAGACAACAGGCAGGGGCTTAAGGAACTCCTAACTCCTAAATGGTTACATTCTATTGGTTACATATATTTGTGCTTCTTTTGCCCTGAATCTTGATGAAAAATTGTCTATAATTTGGAAAATGTCTATTTTCCACTCTCAAAATATGGCATACATTTAACATTATTGATCGCTAACTTATCATCCTGCTCCCAATCAAAGTGACAGAGGGAATCAACAGTGCAAACAAGTGCACTTAGTTAGGTTCTGCCATAGCCACTCAACTTCAGACATCGTCACCTTAATCCTGACATTGACAAAAGAGGAATACTGAAGAACTTTATCTCCAAATCAAGAAATATTGGTTACTAGAAGCTCAAAATTAGATCAATGGCAGGAGGCAGGGGCAGTGTTAACAAGTAAACCCTACAGTTATCAAACCCACACATGACCAACGAGAAGGTATATATTGTTATCAACGGCCAATTAACAGAGTCCTTTGGACATGGCTACAAGAATTTCTCAGGTTAAAACTCAACACAACTATCTTTAACTACCTGAATAATGATTGATTCTTGACTGAGGCTAATAGTTGGTTAGATCACTTTATAATAGTTGTACCAAACAGGTCTTATGAAGAAACAGCGTAGGACTGGTTGCAGCAGGATATTGTCAATATTCATCATTCAAGCAGCAAGTGAGCAATAAGCACCTCCAACAAAAAAAAAAACTCAGCCAGTTCCACCAAACATTACTAAAGTTATTTCTCATTGATGTTCGATGTAGTGACTGGAATAAGGTTGGCCAGGTGGATCTCATTGAGTAGGAGTTCCCTGGGCCAATCAGGGTGTCGTGGTTTACAAGAGATAAACAGGAGTCGCAGCTTCCCTAGCGGTCCAGTGGTTAGGATTCGGTGCTTTCACCGCCATGGCCTGGGTTCGATTCCCAGTCAGGAAATTAGCTTTTGTGTGTTCTGTTAATTTGGGGCCCTCTTGTGGAACAGTGGCAGTGTCCCTACCCCTGGACCATGACACCTAGGTCCAGGTCCACCCTGCTCCTGATGTGTGTAATAGTATCTCTGAACAGGCTGATTAAGAAAATAGGTTAGTGAAAGAAACGCCTAGATCTGGGACTTCGTGATACCAATTGTTTAATATAACAACATCCACAGTATTTGTCCATAATTGGAGTGCTTGATAATGCAGATTTAAACAAAAATAAACAGGAGTGTTAGGGATTCTCCCCACTCTAGGGTCTGGCTTCAAGCTAGCTAGTCAGAGTACATCTACTGTCCCTGTGTAAATAAAGGGGGACTTGGTGACGGTAATCCAGCCTCCGTGAAGTTATTTCAGTCAGATACAAGACAGTTGGTGACTGAATGAATTCAGTTTGTTCATTAGGTGGAAACACCAGAAAGTCAGTGAAGATGACGGGGGATTCTTGCTCATAGTCTTGCCCTAATCTATACTGAAAACCCAATGCAGAACTGAGGGAGTATTGGATTGTTCATTGAGATAGTGAACTGAGCCCTCATCTGCCTGATCAAATGGACACAAAAGATCCTAAGATACTTGTAGACTTGGGCTTGTATTTGTTACAGATAAGAATAAGTAGCAGCTTTGTTGAAACATATAATATTCTTAGCAGTCTTGACAGTGTAAATGCCTGGAGGTTGTACCACCTTCTGGCAGAGTCTAGAACCAGAAGGCATAATCTCAGAGTAAGGGAATTTAAGGGAGAGACTCGGAGGATTGTTTTCTGTCAGACTGAGGTGAATCAATGGATTTTTTTTTTTTTTTTTAAAACAGCAGAAGTCTGTAAAAGCTGGGTTGTTAGGCATATTCAAGGCTGAGATACAGTTTTAACCCAGAAGGGAATCCAGAGTTACGGCAAAAAGGCAGGAAAATCAAGATGAGGATTATCAGATTAACCATGGTCTCGTTGAATGGTGGAGCAACCTCAATGAGCTGAATGGTCTACTTCTGCTCCTACAACCTATGGTCTTATTCCTCAAAGAGCAGCAAGTTCTCTTTGTTCTACGAGTTCTCAACATTCCTTCCTCTCACATGGCCGACTTACAAAATTTACTGGACAATCATTCATTTTCTGTTTGTGGGGTTCTGTTGTCCAATAATGGACTGCAGTATGTGTCTAAAGAACAATATTCAAAATTAACCTACTAATGCAAAACATCTTCAGGATGTCCTGAGGAAGTGATAAAAATTGACATAAATGCAACTTCTTTTTGTTTTATCTTTGGAATTGTTATTTCTCCTAATTTTATCCTGTGACCTGATTGGTCTGATAAAGCAGATTTACCAGAAAGTAGCTCGTCTAACTAAACATCTAGCCATTAACGGATGAAATTATTTTCTATTGCCAGTTCTATTTTAAATTGGTGATCTTACCTGGTGTAGCAGTGGCTACTATGGTTAACTTGTGTTCCCTGGCTAACAGAAGGTTTAAAAAAAAAATCAGACTGAGCTCCTACTCTTGACTGTTATTCAAAATGTCTCTGCTGGAAAGCAAGCAGTTAAGATTAAGGATTTTCCCAACACCTGTTTATGTGCTCACAATAAAACAATTCTTATCTACATACCCATGCTGTCTACAAAAGCAAGCAAAATACTATCAACAATAGAAACCTGAAATAACTCAACTACTCAGCAGGTCTGGCA
Source organism: Rhincodon typus (assembly GCF_021869965.1). Lineage (NCBI taxonomy): Eukaryota > Metazoa > Chordata > Chondrichthyes > Orectolobiformes > Rhincodontidae > Rhincodon > Rhincodon typus. Next base: position 85,561,129 of record NC_063332.1, read on the forward strand.
TCATCTAGAAACAGAAACAGAAACAATGATAACATTTCAGGCTGACCACTTTTGTCAGAACAGGTCATCGATTAAAAATTTTAACCCTGTTTCTCCCTTCTCAGATGCTGCTAGACCTGCTGAGTGATGTTAGAATCTTCATTTTTGTTTTTATATGCTGCCTGTAATCAACAATTTATGAACTCATCAATGGGCTGAATTGATTTAGCATGTTTCAAGATTAAAAACTGTCATGGTGAGTCATACTGGACACTAAACAAAATGGCAACAATGTCAGATGTCTTCAAACCATGCTCAAGTAAGCATTCTGAAGAATGCAAGACACAACTGCTTTGGAGCCTCTGCCTGTCTTACAACAGCTTTAATGTTATTGGCAATCACAGTTTGAGAGTTCAATTTCCCATCACAGCACCAAACTTACCTAAAATTACCTTTACAGACACCGGAGGCAATAGTTAGAAAACTGTGCATTGATAAGTTTTCTTCATGGTAATGACACAGAAGTGACCTTCCTTTTCTCAAAATGAAGCCAAATTTTTGAGACAAAGTTTAGAAGAACATAAGAACGAGGAGCAGGAGTAGGCCATCCAGCCTCTCGAGCCTGCCCCGCCATTTAATAAGATCACGGCTGATCTTTTTGAGACTCAGCTCCACTTACCCGCCCACTCACCATAACCCTTAATGCCTTTACTGTTCAAAAATTTATCTCGCCTTGCCTTAAAAACATTCAGCGAGGTCGCTTCAACCGCTTCACTAGGCAGGGAATTCCACAGATTCACAAACCTTTGGGTGAAGAAGTTCCTCCTGACCTCAGTCCTACATCTGCTTCCCTTTATTTTAAGGCGATGCACTCCAGTCCTAGTTTCACCTGCTAGCGGAAACAACCTCCCTGCCTCCACCTTATCCATTCCCTTCATAATTTTATATGTTTCTATAAGATCTCCCCTCATTCTTCTGAATTCCAATGAGTATAATCCCAGTCTACTCAGTCTCTCCTCATAATCCAACCCTCTCAACTCTGGAATCAACCGAGTGAATCTCCTCTGCGCCCCCTCCAGTGCTAGTATATCTCTTCTCAAGTAAGGAGACCAAAACTGCATACAGTACTCCAGATGTAGCCTCACCAGGACCCTATACAGCTGCAGCATAGCCTCCCTGTTTTTAAACTCCATCCCTCGAGCAATGCCAGACAAAATTCCATTTGCCTTTTTAATTACCTGCTGCACCTGCAATCCTACTTTTAGCGATTCATGCACAAGGACACCCAAGTCCGTCTGCACAGCAGCGTGCTGCAATTTTTCACCATTTAAAAAATAGTCCATTTTGCTGTTATTCCTACCAAAATGGATGACCTCACACTTATCAACATTGTACTCCATCTGGCAGACCTTTGCCCACTCACTTAGACTATCTATATCCCTCTGCAGACTTTCAGTGTCTTCTGCACACTTTGCTCTACCACTCACCTTAGTGTCATCTGCAAATTTTGACACACCACACTTAGTCCCCAACTCCAAATCATTTATGTAAATTGTAAACAATTGCAGTCCCAACACTGATCCCTGAGGCACACCACTAGCCACTGACCGCCAACCAGAAAAACACCCATTTATCCCTACTCTTTGCTTTCGACTGGTCAACCAATCCTCTATCCATGCCAATACTTTACCTGTCATACCGTGCAACTTTATCTTATGTAGCAGCCTTTGGTGTGGCACCTTGTCAAATGCCTTCTGGAAATCCAGATACACCACATCCACAGGTTCCCCATTGTCCACCATGCAAGTAATGTTCTCAAAGAATTCTACCAAATTAGTTAAACATGACCTACCCTTCATGAACCCATGCTGGGTGTTCCCAATGGGACAATTTATATCCAGATGTCTTGCTATTTCTTCCTTAATGATAGGTTCAAGCATTTTCCCCACTACTGAAGTTAAGCTAACTGGCCTATAGTTACCTGCTTTTTGTCTACTTCCTTTTTTAAACAGTGGCGTCACATTGGCTGTTTTCCAATCTGTGGGAACCACCCCAGAGTCCAGTGAATTTTGGTAAATAATTACTAGTGCATTTGCTATTTCCCCCATCACCTCTTTTAGAACCCAGAGATGCATTTCATTAGGGCCAGGAGACTTGTCTACCTTTAGCCCCATTAACTTGCCCAGCACCCGTATCCATTTGCCTTGCTTCTTCAGTGCACAAAAATAACATTTATCTTCTCCGAAAAATCAAAATAGAACCCAGGTTAAATTTCCAATACACAGTCTAGCTAAAATTTCATGTGTCAAATCTTCAACATAAACAGGTTGCAACTTTGTGTCCATTATAGCATATGCCTAGATTGCATCAGACTAAACTATGAGGCTACTTTGATCAAACAGCCTTTGACACTTTACCATTTGACATAAAAGATGCAACTTTGAAAATGAACTTTAACAGCCCATATAGAAACATAGAAGACAGGAGCAGGAGGAGGCCATTTGGCCCTTTGGGCCTGTTCCACCATTCTTCACAATCCTGGCTGATTGTCCAACTCAAAAGCCTAATCCTGCTTTCTCCCCATAACCTATGATCCCATTTGCCTCAAGTGCTATATCTAGTCACCTCTTGTATACATTCACAGCAGTCAATATGAATTACAATCCTCTAAGAAAGGCTAAAGATAGCAACTAACAGAACCCATATTTATTTACTTCTATGAGGCAAAGAGGAAGGTCAAACAACTCCAATAACAGACACCATATCTAACAAATAAAGATATACAAGTACTGACAACTATGCCAAGAATAACAAGAGCACGCAAAACGTCAAGAGTCAATTCATTTCATTCAGATCTTCCAACTGGCCCTTTAAATTCCCCTGTACATAACAGTTCAGTGCTTAGTAATCCTAGACACCCATTTATATGGGCATAATTTGGAGTTGGGCTGGTACCAGACATAAAGGCTGAAAAAAGGTGAGGGAGATACCTTCAGTCTTGCATCACTTAAATATTATAATACTCCCCCTTCATGTGTGGATTTTCTTTAACCCAACATTCCACTCGCCTACAGAAATATGCATTATGTTCACATGCTATTCAGTATTATCAGCTAGAATGCTCTTTAAAGTAACACAAAGTGCCTAGAAATACAACTTGTTTTTAGATGTGGACAAGTAATGAACCAAGAGCCAGCCCCACCTCCCACATGCTGTGCCTGCAAAGATGCAAGGAAATTGTATGAATTAGGAACAATGCAATTCTGATGTATCCACCTTATTTTCTCAATCGTAGCGCTGCGCCAAGCAGCTGCCTGACTGCTTTTCTGATCTTGGAGAAGCCTGGAGCCTATTTACACAGCAGGGAGCCCCAGCAGCATCATTTGCTGATTGTACGATACAAGCAGCCTGCTGTTTCTTAAAAGCAGTACATCTCTTAAAGGGAAGCTGGTCAAAAACATTGCTGTATTCAAGTTTTTTGGGCAATGAACAGTGAGGCAGACAGAGGGTTCCATTGAGACTGATGAAAGATGGAGGTTGCAGGCGGACAGGAAAAGAGGTGTCCTGGTCTACTGATGGAATAGATGGCCCTCAAGGACCACTCTGTGAAGAGAATGGAAGCAGATTACCAGGAAGGTCAATTCCTGGAGTCTGGATCCAATGAGCTGGCAGCAGTGCCAGAAGTGATCAAATGATAACATTAAAATGATTTTACAGCTACACCATACTTGTTATCTTCAAAATATTTTTCAGAAGGATTCACAGACCATGACACTTGGGGCAACATACTCTGCCTAGAATCAGAAGGAATTTTGACATAAGTAGGTGGCTCAGTGATTAGCACTGCTGCCTCACAGAGCCAGCATCTTGGACTTGATTCCAGCCTTGGGTGACTGTCTGTGTGGAGTCCGCACGTTCTCCCAGTGTCTGCATAGGTTTCCTCCGGGTGGTCCGGTTTTCGCTCACAGCACAATGATGTGCGGGTTAGGAGGGATTGGCCATGCTCTTTAGTCTTTGTTCATTCACGGGATGACGGCATCACAGGCTAGGTAGCCTTTATTGCCCAACCCTAATTGGCCAGAGGGCAGTTAAGAGTCAACTACATTGCTGTGGGTCTGAAGTCACATGTAGGCCAGACCAGGTAAGGATGGCAGTTTCCTTACCTATAGGACATTAGTGAACCAGATGGGTTTTTCCTGACAATCAATCAACAATGGATTCATGGTCATCATTAGATTTTTAATTCCAGATGTTTAGTGAATTCAAATTCCACCATCTGCTGTGGCAGGATTCAAACCCGGGTCCCCAGAACATTATCTGGGTCTCTGAATTAACAGCCCAGCGACGATACCACTAGGTCATTGCAGGGTTACAGGGATGGGTTGGGGGGCGGGTCTGGGTGTGTTGCTGTTCGGAGGGTCAGTGCAGACTCGGTGGGCCAATTAGCCTCTTTCTGCACTGTAGGGATTCTATGATTCTAAGTCTACACATCAACTCAATAGATTCTCTTCACACAAGTTCAACATGTGACTGTTACTTTTAGAGTCATAGAGTTAAGGAGTCATACAGCACAGAAACAGACTCTTCAGTCCAACCAGTCCATGCCAAACATAATCCCAAAGTAAACTAGTCCTACCTGCCTGCTCCAGGCCCATATTCCTCCAAACCTTTCCTATTCATATATTCATCCTAATGCCTTTTAAATATTGTAATTGTAACTGCATCCACCACTTCATCAGGAAGTTCATTCCATACGTGAATCACCCTCTGTGTAAAAACATTTGTCTCATGTCTTTTTTAAATCTCTCTCCTCTTATCTTACAAATGTGCGCCCTCGACTTGAAATTGCCCATCTTAGGAAAAAGACAACTACCATCAACTCATACTATATCTCTCACTGAGACAAAATCCTGCAATTCCCTTCCTAACTGCCTTGTGACTGTTCCTACAGCCCAAGGACTGCAATGGTTCAAGAGAACAGTTCACCAGCATCTCTCTCCATGGAACAGAATGATGAAAATTCAGATGAAAAGCATCCCCACAGACTCCATAACTTGAGTCAAATTAATACACCACATATCACACTCATGGATGTTCTCATGACAAATCTGTTGATGATTTTTGTTCTTTCTGAAATTAAAGGTTTGCCAACTATCATTGCCAAGACATTAACTCTTTAAATGAATTAATGGAACCAACTAAGTAACAGTTTAAAGAAAGATGTAATTTACCTGAGGGCACAGCAGAGGAAGTCTGATGTAAGCCAGCAATTTGCTAAGTTCTTTTTGTCTGTTATCTGCATCATGCCGAACCCAGCTAAGCAGTGCATTCAATATGGTTTCTTCATTTGGTATATTCATGTCATCACTAGCCAACAGTTTAACTATCTCATTTGCAGGCAGCAGTAGAAACTCCTGATTCCTGATCACATCCATGAAGTGCTCCTAGAACAAAAGAAGAAATATCACTTGAATTTCTCCCAAGAAGGTCAACTGTACCGCAATTACTTTACAATTGGATTATTAGGGGATATATATTTCAGCGATTTACTCAAAAAAGAGAAATGAAGAAGTCATTGCATCTAAAATGTATTGAAAATGTCTTCTGCCGTATTTTGTTACCTGAAAATACATACCAATAATTGATGTTCATGCAATATATGTACATGTTGGAATCACAAAAATGACTGTCCAACTTTCATGGCACACTTCTCACAGGACCATAAATTCAGCAGACCTAGAATTTATTCAAAGTTCAAGCTTCCCAGAGGTGTAGATGTTGTCTGCAGGATGGATGGAAAACTTTTCAACTTCAACCAGTTGAAATCCATGAAGAAAATGACACTGACATCGTTTGTAGAACTTCAGTATGTGGATGACAACGTCATGTTTGCTCTCTTGAAAGAGAGTCTTCAAGCCTCGCTTAAAGCCTTTGCGGAAACATACGGAAGAATTGGTCTCAGCTTCAAATTCAAGAAGATTCAAGTGCTTTAGCAAACTGTCCCAAGACAAGTTCCAGTCTATTCTTCCGTTAAGATTGACGGAGGAATTCTCCCAAGTGGAGAACGTTTTCCCTAACTGGGGAGTCACCATTCAACTAAGGCTGACAATGATGTGGAGATCCAAACAGCGAGTGCCTTCTTTGAACATCTAAAGAATGACTGTTTTCAACAGCTGTGCTGATATGAAGATTCATGTGTATAAGTCCTTCCAACTCTTCTCAATTTGGCTCAGAAATTTGCACTATGTACAGACATCATCTCAAGGTCCTAGAGAAGTATTATCAATGCTGTTTGAGATGAATTCTCCATATCAGCTGGGAGGACAGGTGTTCTAACATCAGTGTCATTGATGGAACCAACAGCACCAGCATCGAGGCCATGATCGTTCTATACCAACTTTGCTGGGCTGACCACTTACTTAGGAACCCTAAGTTCTGACTGCCAAAGCAAATCTTCATCCAGTTCAAGGAAGGTACTCGAGCAAGAGGAGGACAAAGGAAGTGCTTCAAAGACTCCCTCCCTGAAGGCTTGTCTCAAGTGGCATCAGTGGCTCGAGGACCCTTGCTCAGAAGAAAGTGACTTGGAGGATCCTCCAAGGGATACAATTCTTTAGGAACACCTGTTGTCAAAGTGAGGTATGGAAAAGGAACCTGAGAAAGGAATGCCAATAATCTTGAGTCCAAGGACCAATTCCACCTCCTGGAAATACCTGTCACATGTGCCATTGCAGGATGAGTGCGCTACAGATCAAACCTACAGACCCATGACCCAGGGACATGGAATTTCCTGGATGCAGAATCATACTTGTTAGCTATTGAGCACTGACGATTATGATTGGGGTGGTTGACCTCCATACGTAATTTCTAAGAACAGACATATCTGTATTAATTAATTTCTGGGTGTCGAGTAATAGCTCAGCAACGGGAAACTCGATTTTTGTTTTCTTGCAAGCCTTGCTCAAGGTTCTTCCGAGAAAGATACTTGGGTATTAGTAACTGGGTGACATGGTGGTTCAGTGGTTAGCGCTGCTGCCTCACAGTGCAGGGACCCGGGTTCGATTCCAGCCTTGGGTGACTACGTGTGGAAATTGTATGTCCTCCCTGTGTCTGTATGGGTTTCCACCACGTGCTCCAGTTTCTTCCCACAGTCCAAAGACTTGTAGGTTAGGTGGATTGGTCAGGCGAAATTACTCCATAGTGTCCAGGGATGTGCAGGCTAAGTGGATTAGGCATGATAAATGTGGGATTACAGGGGTATGGTAGGGGGCTGGGGCTGAGTGGGATGCTCTTTGGAGAATTGGTGCAGACGTGATGGGCTGAATGGCCTCTTTCCACATTGTAGGGACTCAATTGGTAGAGGCTTTGACCTTCTTGAAACTATGTACATTTATAGGAAATGAACAAATTTGCACCTGCTCTGATGGACTCCTGCTAGATAGTTATAGAACGTGCTGCAACTGTGTGGGCATAATGTCTGGCCCTATGCCACATCTTTAAAAGAGAAAAAAACTCTGATGTATGACAGAGATACACAATGATTCATTTTTATATGAAAGAAAAAAATAATACAAAAGTTCATTCAAATTTTCAACCAATTTCTACCAGGCAGGAGCCAATAGTATTAGAGTTTGACGTTAGTTGATGCCCCATCTCTTATGGCATAAGGATGCCTGTCACTATGAAAAGAAATGTGAAATGCACGAATTTGCAAATAGTCTTCTGAAGGTGAAAGCTGAGTGAAGCTACCTAAAAGTGATGTAGAGAAAGCATTACCACATTTCTACTTTTTGGTGCTCTGTAATTAAAACTCTATGCTTGACAGTGCCTGGAAAACATAAATGTCCTCAGCTCTGATCCCATCACCTTTACACTCAGAAAATTCACAACATAAAAAAGTGACTATTTGAGGTTGGTTTTAAATTAAAATCATGTAAACAGCTGTGAATGTTACAGCTGGAACATCTTCCATTTTATTTCTCAAAGGTTTCTTTCATATTACATTGTTGCTTAAAAAAGGTAGTTATAAAGCAGAATATGCTTCAATATATTCTGCCTACTCATCACAAGTACTGTACTACATGTCTCCAGAAAAGATGTATGAATATTTTAAAAAAAGATCAGAATATGTAAATAATTTTGTAGAGCTAGCATCTTTGCTGCATACTGGTGATAAATAAAGATATATTTAGATGGATCTTTTGTTTTTGCCCAAAACACTGGAAGACTTTGATTTGCACATTTAAGTTGTTGTCAAATTAGCCTCCTGACATAAGCCAGGAGGACTAACAATGCAAAGGAGTAGATATTGAAAGGTAAGATCACAACAAATATAGAAGATCAGAGGGACCTTGGTGTGCTTATCCACAGATCCTAGAAGGCAGCAGCACAGGCCGATATGGTGGCTAACAAGCATATGGGATATTTGCTTTTATTGAACAAGGCATTGAATAGAAGAGCGAGGAGATGATGGTGGAGCTGTATATAACATTAAGCCACAGCTGGAGGACTATGTGCAGTTCTGGTCACCACCCTAAAGGAAGAATGTGATTGCACTAGAGAGGGTACAGAGGAGTTTCACCAGAATGTTGCCTAGGCTGGAGCAATTCAGCTATGATGAGAGACTAGATAAGCTGGGGTTGCTTTCGGTAAAGCAGAGAAGGCTGAGAGGAGAACTGACTGAGGTGTACAAAGTTATAGTAGATGAAGGGAATTGTTTCCCTTTGTAAAGGGGTCAACAACCGAGACAGTTTAAAAGATAAGGAGCAGGAAGTTCAGAGGGGACCTGAGAAAAACACTTTTTACTCAGAGTGTTGTGGGTACCTGGAACTCACTGTAAAGGCAAAAATGCTCAAGACATTTAAGACTATTTAGATGAACGCCTGAAACACCATAGCTTACACTTTTACAGGCCAATTGCTGTAAAATGAAATTAGAATTGATGGAAGTATGAAGACCAGTGTAGACACAGGCCAAAAAGCCTCTTTCTGCGCAGTAATAACTCAGACTCTATAATAACATTAACTAAGGGTTTTGGTTTATGAGTCCAGTGACATTACCACTAGGCCATCACCTCCCACTTGCTCAGTCTAAGTACCTATTTAGTTAACATTGGTAGAGGATGAACTACTAATGAATCTTAATGACAAGAGGCACTTGTTTTAACAAGCTGTAGTTTGGTGCATGGTAGCATTAGGTACAATTACATTGGCTGGTTATACATAATAACTAAGACGATTAGGAGAGGGGGGATCTTGTGATACAGTGGTATCGTCCCTTCCTCTGAGGGTTATGGGAAAAGGCAGTGAAGTGGAGATGAGGATGATCAGATCAGCTACGATTTCACTGAATGGCAGGACACAGCCTTTGGGCCAAAAGTCTATTCATGCATCTTGTGGTCAATTGCTGACCATCATTGTACATGCAGAAAATGGGTGGCATGCAATTGCAAATCACTACATTATTTCCTTTTAAGAGAAGCAGTATGCCAGTAAGTCAGGGTTAACGCAGAAACAAACAAAATGACGAAATATCATCTTTTGCCCCATTTATTTGGAAACTGCTGCAGATTCTACATCTCTATCAATCCTTGGCTGTTTGTGGTTGTCAGCAGCACAGTGACTGATTGAATTAAATCTTCTATGTTTAAATGAATCTATAATGGAACTGTAGCCAAATGCAGAAGGCTTTTTAATGCAGTTGTGATCACGATGATTAGTTAGTGGTGGAAAATGTTACGTTTTGTTAGGAGAATTCAGCTGATAAATTTAATCTGACAAAATGAAGTTATATATTATCTGATTTGGGTTATGAAAGGAATTCAATCTTACATTTAGGCACCTGCTCTTTTGGGCATGAGGACATACAGCTATTGTTTATAACTCTTCTGAGTAACTCATTTTGAGAATTGTTTTTAGATTTCACAGTAAACAGAATTGATGGTGAGAGAAAATCTAGGCACAAAGAAACATAAATAGTGGATACGGAATTGAATGAGCAATCTGGAACTTCCAAGTTAAAATTCCAGCATGGCTGATTCTGAACTTGAATTCATTGATAATTTATGGCTGGCATCAGAAAATGCTGATGAAAGTTGGTGGTAGATAAGGAAATCATTACTGGCAACTGCAAATTAATGCTCATGAACATATCATCTACATACTAGATATATTTCTTTATACCCCTTAATACGATCCTTGCTGCACTCAAATTCACTTTAAGATGGCACCGTCTGCTGCTATCAGACTTGATTTTTCCAGGTTAACCAGCAACAAACCGTTTCATCCAATTTGTGAAGCAGTAATCAAGGGGGTAGAGTCTCATATTATCAAAGAAAAAGAAATGGCGTTAAAATAAACATTTTTGAACTGAGTGGTCACAAGAAAAGGGATTTATCATTGGTGAGACTTTTGGATCAATTCTAACTTCTGGCAGGAGGACGATGGAAGCAAACTGCAAATACATGTAGTTGCGCAAGTTGGATCCTTCTGATCAGCTTCCTGGTTGTGTGCAATGGAAAATAAGAGCTGGAGAAGGACAAAAATCAAACAGCTCGGAGGCCATGTCAAACAGTGGAAGGTGAGAGAATGTAAGTCAGTTCTGAACATAGTTCTCCTTGGGAGTTTTCAGCCCGAAGAGTTAAGGATCGGGGGGAAATTGTAGGCTTGCCCTTCTAGGAACTGCGTTGCACCAGAGATCTAAACTTTACTTCTGGGACTTGGAAGAACGAGCTGTTAAAGAAAACAGTCTTTTTAAAAAAATTACCATTAGCGAAATTCAGAAACTTCTGAGCAGGTTTGCCTGGATATGGGAAAAAGGCAGGGATCTGGGGTTTGAGTATACAGTTCCAACTTATGGATACTAAGAATCACGTTGTAGTGATTTTCTCACCTGTTCAGAATGAGGACTCCTTTAAAAGGGCTCCTGAAATAGCTGTTACCATTACCAAGTCCTTACAAGTATTTGTAAAATGAAACCTGACAGTTAATGAAATCAAACAGTAAAGACATTTTATATGGAATGACAGATACTTTTTGTTAAATTCTTCAATGCATTCCAACTTTGGAAGTCTAAAATTAAGAACCAGTGAGAGGAACTGTAACCATTTTTCTGACAGAATTCCAGGAATAATCGAGACTCTCTTGACCTAAACATGCATATCCCCTAAACGATAATCTGAACACATAGCATTCAATAACTGTCAAAATACATAGGGGCAGCAGGTGAATTTGTCCTGAAACCCTCACAAATAGTTGCGGTAAACACAATGATGGCAGTGACAAGCTCACGTAATGTCACCCCGTGCATTAGATGGAGGAACAGCAAGTGCAGGAGACAGAATCTGTGAGGAGCTGCTCCTTTAATCACAGTTTCTGTCGCTACCATGCTGATTCAGTTCCTCCACTCAAAAGGTCCCCTTCTATGGGCAGCTGTGCAGCTATTTAGAATGGCTCATGCATTACACTGGAGAGCGAGGGGAGGAGCTGCTGTGTCCTGAAGTAAGAAGCCTTGAAAGTGAAGACCAGATACAGTCTCAGAATCCACAAAAGACTGAATATCAGAAGAGAGTACACGTGATTCACAAGTCAAAGGTTGTGGGATGGAGAAAAGACTCTTAAATTAACTCCTCTTGTCAGTCAGCCTGAGAGAAAAGGGATATGCAGACTTGAAGTGAATGAAAATGATAGAACTAATGGAACGTCTAACTGCCAGCCTTAGACTCAGATTTGAAAGTGCTCAAATCAGCTTACAGATGGGGATTTAGTTGACTTTCCCCACCTCAAGTGAGTGCAGCTGTATTGCCCAACTAACTGCAGTGGCTAAGACCAGATAACTTAGGCCAGACTGGTGAAAGCACTGGGGCTTTGTTGGTCTACCTTTGTGGTTATGCAGCCTTCTTAACAGTCTAGTTTTTTTTTTTAGGGAATTCAGGTTAACACTGTTTTTGTAAAAACAAATGGCTTTAGTAAAAGAAAGTAACACCTTCAAGCTCTGTGCAATAACCAACAGAAACATAAACAGAAGGGTCTAGGTCCAAAACGTCAGCCTTCCTGCTCCTCTGATGTTGCTTGGCCTGCTATGTTCATCCAGCTCTACACCTTGTTATCCCAGAAAACATGTTTCTTTTCATATATTGTTCCAGCTCTCTCAGGCATTAGTTATTTACCTGTTACTTTTTATGCCTGACAACCAAAGACAATAGGCCTCATCAAGTAACAGCTAAACTGAACAAAACATTTTCTCTACGCTTGTTATTTTATTTTGTTTCCTTTCATGGAAGTGATATGTTGTTGGGGAAAAGTAAACCTACACAGCACATTAGACTTTATGTAGGTATTATAGATGGTGCAGAAACAATTTATGAGAATGGTCCCTGGAATGGATGACTTCAGTTACGTAAACAAATTGGAGAAACTGGATACTGTTCTCCATGGAGTAGATTAAGAGGTAACTTGAAAGGGGTTGAAATTATGATGATGAATTTGGACAGAATAGATACAGAGGAACCCATAACACTGGCAAACGGGTCAAGAAGAGAACACAGATTGAAGGCAATTGAAAATAGAAGCAATGGTTTTCATGCCAAAACTTTTCATGCAGCAAGTGGTTGGACCTGGGATGCGGTGCCTGAGAGAGTGTTGAAAGCAGATCCAATCATGGCTTTCAAATGGCAATTGGATCATTACCTGAAGAGAAAAAAAAGCAGAAAAAATATTTTGACTTTATTTCCAGTTGGCAGCATGTCTTTCTGGGGTTCAAGTGGCTCCTGGGCCAGTCTGGTGTTCTGGTCCCCAGTAAGATGAATGGAATCATTCCAAAATTTAGCAGCTTGTCTAGGTAGTGAAATGATAAAAGTAGTTTTGAACTGGAGGAGTCCTGAACACCAAGCTTAATGTAAAAGTGAAATAGTCCACAAAATTATTAAAAATGTTTCTAATTATAATTTTATATATTTACATTTGACATATTGGTCCCAATATAAAGTACTGCAAGTAGACATTTATTTTTCCTTCAATTTGTTTGAATGAAATACTACACATTTTAATATAGAATCCCCATAAATCCATTTAATTATTGAGAGATTAATGCAATTTAAATGAACCCCAATAGCTAGGTTCAAGCAGTTTCCATAGCAACTGCTGCTGTAAAGGAATAGTTCTGACTACCAGGGAAAGCAATTTCAAATCATGATTGGAGACTAGGCTCCAAGAAGTACAAGGGTAATTATTTGTGGAAATGAGTTTCTAAAAATAAATTTCTACTTATGATTTTTGTATGGCCCACTCACTGAATGAGAGCATTCAACTCTGAGTTGAAGACACTTAATTTACAATAGCACCACCGTATCAACATTTTTGCTGAGCTTTAAAATGAAACAGTAATTTGGTAGTATAGAACTTGAATATTAGTGAGAAAGACATTTTGCGAATGCCTCTCGTCTTGCACTCACTGTGATATTACGCAAGAATACAAATTCAAACAGAAAACCAATATTTATATTGTATGAGAGGAAAGTGCTGATTTTTGGGAAGTGGATTCTGACTGGGAGAGGTGCTGCCACTTAAATGGTGAATGATTCTTTCTGTTTTGCGATTTCCATGCCAGACTTGCACATGAATAGCAATGCATTGTCCATTGCTCATTTAACACTGTGTGGAGGTGCTGGTGTTGCACTGGGATGGACAAGGTGAGGGTGGCAGATTTCTTTCCCTGAAGGACATTAGTGAACCAGATGGGTTTTACCGACAATCGGCAATGATTCTTAATTCCAGACTTTTTTTGAATTCAAATTCTACCACCTGCCATGGAACCCGGGTCCCCAGAACATTGGCTGGGTTTCTGGATGAATAGTCTAGCAATAATACCACTAGGCCATCGCCTTTCCCTGTTACCTCACCTGTTACTGAAACTTCTGACATACCTTACCCTTTCCCTTAGGGAGACTGGACACTTTTCAGGACTACAAGTAACCTTCCAGCTTTCCTGGCGTTTGTGTGATGTACAGTGGGAAATGAGCAATTATCCCACAAAATGGTTTTGACTCTCCCTATGTCATCAAGTTTGCTTTGAAATGGCTTGGACTCTATTTACAAGGTTTTGGATAAGGCTAACCTAAAAGGTTCTGGAACTGTAATCCCAAGATATATACCAACCAATGAAGATAGGTCTGTGGTAGACAAGAGTGGAGAATCTCCTGACCAGTTTCTCAAAGAGGACATCAACTAGGGATGGGCAAGAAATGCTGGCCCACATCCCACAAATGAATTAAAAAAAAAAACAAAAAAAAAAAACTGTTTCGTGCTGCTACAAGGCAGTTACTGGTGATTGCCACGAACATAATGCTACCTTTAAGCCCAAAAGATATTCTGCTAAGTCACATAAATAAATAATGTGGTATATGAATTTCAGTCCCAGTGTGATGTCCAGTAGCCCATATGTCCTACAAACTGGCAGATCATGCCATACAGTATATCTGTTCAGCTCTTCACAACAAGATAAATAACTGTACCCAACCAACCTGCACTTACAAAACACACAATGCAATATCTAACATTAGATGTGATTCTACAATTGGTCAACATTGTTGGATAATATTGAATGAGCGAGGAATTAACCTGACAACCAATTTAGGATTGTCAGTCACTTTCACAGTATGGGGCACTTGTGTGTACTGAAAGCTATATATATTAACACATAGGGCCTTGTTCTTTGCAGGCAGAAAACACTGTTATATCTCACTACGGTAGCACATTGGAAATCAAGCCTTGCTATTCCTGGAGTCATCAGAAAACGCAAAGTTCCCTCATGACATCTGAATTTCAAACCCAGAATGATAGAAAATATGGAGCAGCTGGTTTCTGTACTTAACACAGTCACTATTTATTGCAAGTAATTAGACTCAATTATAATCACAGGTAAACCATTAAACTGTCAGCATATAATACTATTACTTAAAAGTATAATCCCCTTCTAAACTCCTTCTTACACAGAGAGAAAAACAGACAAGGTAAATAGGTTATGGACTGAGAGGAAAAACTGAAAGGACAATTCAGTAGTCTTTGTTGTGAGGTTCTTTTGTTAAGATGATCCTTATGACTCTCCTGCTGGCCAGCACATTGCTTCAGTTGTCTTTCTCTGGATGCTTCCACTGGTTGGTCAGCGACCAGTGATCACTGAGTCAAAAAGTCACAGTATCCAACTGCTGTTGAAGGAAAGATAAACTGGTTTCCTTCAGGTTTATGGTGAGATTTGACCACACACAACAGAGACTGCTCGAAATGAACACTTTTCTCTCCTTGCAACTTGTTCCCAGTTCCAAGCAGTTCACTTACTGGAGAATCAACCACACAGTTATTTGAAAGTAAAATGACCTGTCATTGATAACTAGTCATTAGTTCATAGACTAATTCTTGTTGACAGCAAAAACTGCAATCGTACACCCCTTTGCAATTCAAACTTCAATTACTGCTGTTCAAACAGTGTCTTACACGATGCCTGGTGAGTGTCAGGTAACTTGCTTTTCAAAACTGCAGCCACGCTTTCAACCAGTGGTTTTAAAACAGTCTCCACTTAACCACAATTTAAAAAAAATAAAAATATGCACTGTGCCTCTTTCAACCGCACAAAATAGGTGACATGGCACTCCCAAAGGCTGTGTACTCAGCCCTTTACTATACGCCCCATACACTCATGACTGTGTGGCCAAATTTTGTACTAACTACATCTACAAGTTCACTGATGACACCACTGCTGTACGCCCTCAAACAATGACAAAACGAAATATGGGAAAGTGAAAGAATGCTTAGTGGCTTAGTGTAAAGATAACAATCTCTCCCTCAACATCAGCAAAACAAAAGAGCTGGTCATTGACTTCAAGCAGCAAGGTGGAGGGCACACACCTATTTACATCAATGGAGCTGAGGTGGAGATGGTCGAGGGTGTTAAGTTCCTAGGTATCACAATCACCAACAACCTGTCTTGGACCATCCATGTTGATATGACTGTAAAGAAAGCACAACAATGCCGCTACTTCCTCAGGAGGCTAAAGAAATTCGTCATGTCTGTAAAGACCCTTACTAATTTTTATAGATGCACCATTGAAAGCATTGTATCCGGATGTTTCATGGCTTGGTATGGCAACTGCTCTGCCCAGGACTGTAAAAAACTTCAGAGAGTTATGAACACAGACCAGTCCATCATGCAAGCCAACCTTCCATACAATGACTCCATCTATACTTCTCGCTGCCTTGGAAAGGCAGTCAAGATAATCAAAGACCGCTCCAACTCCGGTTATAATCTCTTCCAAACCCTTTGGTTGGGCAGAAGATACAAAAGCTTAAACACAAAAGATTCAAGAACAGCTTCTTCCCTGCTGTTATTAGGCCTCTGAACGGACATTTTAAATTTCAAATTTAATGTTGACCTCGCTCTTTGTGCGCCTTCTCTATTGCCATAACGCTGTATTCCTCGCTTTGTTCTATTATCCTTATGCACTTTATATGGTACGATCCGCCTGTACTTCATGCAAAACAAAACTTTTCGTTGTACCTAGTTACGTGACAATAATAAATCAAATCAAATCATTTCTCAGCACAATGTTCTGACTAGTCAGAATCAATCTGTCGGTTTTAAAATTTAACAAAGTCTGACTCTTAACTGTTGATCAGCCTTAATAGGTGTATCCTTTATGGCAATGCATCTACCAGATGCCAGTTATCAAACAATCAGCATTCTCTTCTTATGCAGTAAAAATGTTGGTTTTCCCCTTGAATTTGTATTCTCGAAAAATGTCCCGATAGTGTGCAAGACAAAAAGCTTTGACAGGATACTCTTTTTTTTTTTCCTGATTCAATCAAATGTGACAATGACATCACAGAATGGCTACAGCACAGGAGGCTATTTGACCCATTCTTCCTGTACAGGTTTTATTACTTATGCCAGTCTCATGCCTTTTCCCCCATATCCTTGCATACAGCAAGAAACTATTTGGCACTTATTTGGCAAAAGCCAACTCTATGAAAATAATTGGAGATATAAAGAGGCATTTGGTCATTACAGCACTGAGTCCATGCTAGTTCTCTGTAATTTAATCCAGTCAATCACATTCTCCCAGTCCATCCCATTAGCCTTGCAAGTTTATTTTCCTCAACTGTCCATCCAATTCCCTTTGCAATTCATCCATCATTTCCACTTCAACCCCCATCATATGCAGCAAGTTGTGGGTCATTACCGCTTATTAAAATGTTTCTTCCTCATGTATCCCACTGCAATCTCTTGCTCAAATCCTTATAATGTGCCCAATGGTCCTCGTACGATCAGCCAATGGAAAAAGCTTCTTTATCTACCTTATCTAAATCTTTGAAATTTTTGTTGAATTTCCCCTTAAACTTTGTTTCAAACAAAATAATCATACTACAACACCCTCAACCAACAACTCCCCTCCATCTCTAACGACGTTGCTAAAATTTCTTACAGCTGGAAACATTCTGATAACTCTTCACCGCTCCCTTTCAAGGACCTTCATATCTTTCTGGAAGTATAGTGACCAGGATTGAACACATTCCTTTGATTGTGGCTTAACCATAGCTTTATGAAGTTTCAATGTAACGTCCCCACTTTTGTATTCAATACCTCTAGTTGCAAGATCCTGCATGCTTTGCTAAAAGCTCTCACAACATGCTCTGCCAC
Organism: Rhincodon typus; assembly: GCF_021869965.1. NCBI lineage: Eukaryota > Metazoa > Chordata > Chondrichthyes > Orectolobiformes > Rhincodontidae > Rhincodon > Rhincodon typus. The sequence continues at coordinate 85,578,793 of NC_063332.1, forward strand.
CTTCAAAGGTCTATACTCAGGAATCCCAGGTCCCTCTGTCCCTGTACACTTTATAACTGTTACTTAGCTACAATTGCCTTTCCTTATTCCAAAAAACATCATATCACACTTCTCTGCAAGAAATTTCATTTGTATTGGTCTGCCCATTCTGGTCGCCCAGTTATAGGGAATATATTATTAAGCTGGAAAGGGTTCATAAGAGATTTACCAGGACGTTGCTGGGTATGGAAGGTTTGAATTATAAAGAAAGGCCGGATAGGCTGGGACTTTTTTCACTGGAATGTAGGAGGTTGAAAGGTGACCTTATAGAAGTTTATAATATTATAAGGGGTATAGATTGGGTTAATAGTAGGTGTCTTTTCCCTCAAGATTAGGGGGCACATTTAAGGTGAGAGGAGAGAGATTTACAAAAGACATGAAGGGAAAATTTTGCGTACAGGGTGGTTCACGTGTGGAATGAACTTCCAGTGGAAGAGGTGGCCGTGGGCACAACTACAATGTTTAAAAAGACACCTGGATAAGTTCATAAATAGGAAAGGTTTGGAGGGATATGGGCCAGGAGCAGGCAGGTGGAACCAGTTTAGTTTGGGATAATGTTTAGCATGAATTGGTTGGACCAAAGGGTCTGTTTCCGTGCTGTATGACTATGTGCTACTCTAGTCGAGTGGTCTACAGCATCTTGGTACCATTGTCAAATTTTTAAATTTTACTCCAATGCCCAAGTCATCTATAATCAAGAAGGAAGTATCAAAATATTAAATCTTTGGGAACATGACATTATACCATCCTCCAGTCTGAAAATAACATTAACCACAACTCACTGTTGTACAGACTTAAAGCCTTTTTTTATAATCCACCACTAATGTTAAACAGATCAGCCTGTGATGATGCGGGGTATTCTTACACCGTTTCTTAAATAAAGATGTTGGATTTACCACGCTGCAAACCTCTGGCATCTTCCTTGTATCAAGGAAGTTTACAGAAAGTATTAAAATCTCTGTGGTAGAATGCGATACACAAATAACCAAATTTATCAAATGATGTCCAAAATGGAAAAGTTACCAACAGGATTTTATTTTTTGCAATATTTACTTCAAAAGGAATCAGAGCCAACATAAATTAAGCATAGATTGACGGACAAATGATACTTCAAATAAAAAGATAAATTTCAAAACAACAAAAGGTTCTCTTACACAACTACAGACATCTACATCAATCTCCACATGTAAGTGTACTACATAGCTATTCACAATATGCTGTTCTTTAATCTTGGAAGCTGGGTCAAGAGTCAAAACAACAATGGTGTAATTACATAAGCAAAGCACACTTCTGAGAATCCTCCCTCCATCTTGTCTGGATAGTGCTGATGCTACATCTTTCCCGTGTTTCTTTTCAACCAATCGCCGATATCCTTATTCCTGTTTTCGGCATTTCTGGTAAAACATCCAACTATTTTCCATTTCTGAACTATTCACAAAGCCTTCCAGATTTCTAGCTTTTTAACCAGCTCACAGTGTTCTCAAGAGCTCCTGTCTCCTTTTCTGACAATCAGAAAATCTAACCTCTATCTCAGAATGATTTGTTTCTTCTCCTCACATAATTCATTGTGCTCCTCTTTCTATCACGGTGTGATTTTTCCTTCGTTTTCCATTTGTGCACTGATTGTCCATTACTTCCAACTCTCCTTTCTTCTTTACAACAGTCGGCTCTTTGCCTCTATGGCTACTCATAAGACCATTCTGCATCTTAACTCCCTTCCTGTTGGTACCGTTTCCAGACGTCAGGTTGAGAGAACAGCATGCTGAATTACTTAAGGACACCTTAAATTTTAATTCTACTAAGTGTTTTTCAAAACACAGTTGCTGCTACCAAAAGATGACTGTAGATGTAAATTTAGTAACTGACAGAGTCTTGTGTGGACCCATGGAAGGTCACACCTGTACAGAGTCAGGGAAATGTCAAACAGAAAGGCAAAAAAGAAAGGGATAACAAGAGATAACACAGTGTGGAGCTGGAGGAACACAGCAGGCCAGGCAGCATCAGAGGAGCAGGAAAGCTGATGTTTCGGGTCAGGACCCTTCTTCAG